>NC_064765.1:20309131-21509131 GCF_011397635.1 Epinephelus fuscoguttatus
ATGCTTTCACTCTTGTACTGTTGTTGTTTTCTTTTGTCACTTTCTCTAATCCATTGCATTTATCTTTGCACTTGTCTTTCCCATATTTATCCATCACTTCTAATTCTTCCTCTTTCTTTTCTCGGTCATGTGTTGCAGCTGCGCAGGGCAGCTGGGACCAGCTGTACAGTTCAGTTCAGCTACAGACCCTGTCATTAACATTAAGCCCCCTGAGTGGCCCAGTGCTGGGGCCTGTGGTCATTGTGCGCGTGTGTGTGAGAGACAGAGAGAGTGAGTATGTGTTAGTGTGTCATTCATGCAGCAGACCGGCGGCAAGGACGTCTCAAATAGCTTTTATGTATGTTATTGCATTGGGTCAGATTATGGTGCTATTTAGCCTTGATGATGTGATGGCCCAAATCTATCTCCTTCAAAATGTGGTCACATACTACTGACTGAATGCGCCAAATACTTTTTGGAAGGCACGAAACATAATGTGCAATTGTTTCCTGACAAACAGTTCATTCGATGCTGTTGCAATGTTCTCACGCTGCACATAATGTTGTTTAAAAGGATAGCTGTGACAATTTTACTACTACATACTATTCTGAATATTTTCTAATGCACCTTTGACCTCAGACAGTCACCAACAAAAGCTGTCTTATATTTCTAGCTGGCGACCATCAATATCAGTGGCCGAAATCACACTGTCAAAGCCAGATTTGATTAGCCGAAGCTAGGAAGCTAGTTAAGCTAACGTTACTGTAGCTCCATGAGTTGGTTCAAAACATGGCTGACTTTTCAGTTCTCCCCAGATGATGATCCAGGTTGAAGACATAGACATGTAAAGTGAACTATAACCCTGCAAAATAATGTATTTAGACGATGATATGCTAACTTGTAGCCTTGAAGTAGGGTTTCCTACCCACCCATACATAGGCTGTTGCTAATAATGGACCTAGTTGTGATGTCACCCACTGGTTGGTGGACTCCCAATTTGAAGCCTTGAGTTTGGCATTTTGGCCGTCACCATCTTGGTTTTTTTTGGAGCCAGAAGTGACGATATTTGGACGAGGGGGAGTAGCTGTGGAAGAGCAAGTGATGGATCTAACTCACAGACTGTGGTGACACCTGACAACGTGGCCACGCCCTTTTATACCAAACTTTAAGCCTTTATAAAATGTAAACAGGTGAGTTGTATAAAGGTTGACATAAAGGCCATCATTAGCTACAAAGACAAGGCTGTAAACATGTTTATATCTAGGGATGTCCCGATCCGGTATCGGCTGCCGATATTAGCAAAAAACGCGCATCGGCATCAGATCGGACTGCATGGAAAAATGTTGATCCAAGAACTCCGATCCAGTATCCAGTTTTTCACGGAGTCCGATCCAGGTTTTCCGGCCAGTCCAGCGCTCCACGGTTCAGGCAGTCCATTCCAGTGATCCGCTCCAGCACTTACTATCAATCCACCAGGCCAGCATGCAGACAGCAGACACACACATGGAGGATAGGAAGAGTAGCAGTCAATTTAGTTAACTGAGTATTTGTTTTCTGCTCTGTTTTTTTTTGAGTGATATGTTTATTTGGTTTACACTCTTACTGTTTAAGTAAAGAGCACTGATGGCATTGTTTTGGGCACAATTAGTGAAATTGGAGCCATAGATGGACTATTGCTTGTTTAAACAGTTGTACAATATTGTGTGCCTGTGCACCAGGCTGGCACTGACACTACTAAAATAACTGAAAAGGAAAGGCTGCATTGTTTGTTAAATGTCAACAATGTCTTGTGGTGTTAATCTTATTTTTTATTTATTAGGGGGCCAAAGCACAAGTGTGTGGAGTCTTGCTGCTATTTTAATTTCAATGTTAGACATTTTAAAGATTTCTTGTGTTGATTTATTTTCTATTTATTAAGGGGCCAAAGCAACCAAAGCAAACCAGCTATACGTTTTATTTAATGTTAATGTTCAAGTTTAAAGTTTGTTTATTTAACCCTGTTAACAATAGACGGGTCAGTTTCTCATACCAACTGTTGTGGATCATTCTAACTAACCCGATTAAGTAGTTGTTCTTGTTAGAGTAATATTGCTTGATCAAACCTTTTCTAACATGACTGACAACAAAATAAGTGAATATGTATAATACGTGCTTGGATCGGATCGGTATCGGCCAAATCTCAAGGCTGTAATATTGGTATCGGATCGGAAGTGAAGAAGCTGGATTGGGACATCCCTATTTATATCGGCTGTAAAGTTGGACATTTTATCATGGGTGCCTACGGGGAGTGAGTCACTTCTAGACCCAGCGTCAAGTGGCCATTTGAGGAACTGCAGTTCTTGTTTCATCCCTGGAGATTGCTACTTGGTCCTGGACAATAGTAGCAATAGGTCGAAATAAGATTTATTTCGTAATGACCAGTGTTGTGTGTAACGCATTACTTTGTAACACGTTACAGTAACGTAACTACTTTTATTGGGTAAAAAGTAGTGTAACGTGTTACTACTGAAAATATGGTAACGGAACGTAGTTACTTTGTCAGTTGGGCACAACGTTACTTCTCCCGGGGACAGATTTGACGGTGACACTGCCTGTGTGCCTCAGCTGCACACTAGGCAGGAACTGTGACAGTTGCCATGTCAACAGTACAGACAGGAGTGCCAAAATCAAGAATTGTATGAGGAATACGGAAGATACACACGCTTCCTCAGATTATTTTAACGGTTTGTCAACCGAAGACAGGTTGGCTTATTGTAATAAGCTAACAATTAGCAAAGGAGTGAGGTTTCCTGACCCGTACTTAATGTCGGGTCAGTGGGTCACCAACCCAACGAAATGGCCTAAGCTACAGTGGCCGGACATTTTTTTATATCTTGTGGAGAAACCCAGCGTTTATACACATGAACAACTCAAGGCATATAAATCCCTTGATGTGTATAATTTTGTACTTTGCGGTCATGTCCAAGATATTGAATACCGGGATTTATCTGATGGTTTTTGTGCTCTATGGACCGAAGTACTGCCGAGCCAGCGACAAGGACACAAAACAGTAACGTTAACTAATGTACAAGACCTGGGCGATTCTGAACAAGTCGACCAACTATATACTGACAGCGAACTGCACTTGTATGGCTGGGTAAGTGTTGTTTAATGTAACGTTAACCTCGCTAGTCAGACCTCAGACATGGGCGACATACGACCCCGGAACCTCAAAAGAAATCAAAATGACCCCCAAAACATCAATAAAATGCAGCATTGTGTTAACAGAAAACAGAACAATTATAACCTGCCTACCTTCCTGGCGCTGTGTGAACGGCAGCCTGTTGCAGCAGCTCCTATTTTGTGTATTCTAAAAATGCTGCTGTGACATTGAAATTTCCCCCCGAGGGGTTAATAAAGTACCTACTATACCATACCAGAACAGAAAATGAATTAACTTATTCGTGCAGGTCTGTAGCTTACTGCAAAGTATGAGTCTGTTACACAAACACAGTCTCACAGTTACACACGTAATAACAGAACAGAAAATGATTTATTCATGAATATGACACTATTTGTTCAAAGATAGTGTCTGTGAATATTAATATTTTCCTCATTCAGTGATGCAGCAGGTCTGGCAAATAGGCTATTAGTAGTAGTAATCTGTCATGTAACAAATTCATGTAGCCTAGTTAACACAAATTAACTCTCACTCTTAAATCTTTATTTTATCACCAAAGTGGTAAATACCATTGAGGAAATGAGATGGGGTTCTACCCAAAGTCAAGCACCATAAAAGTAACGTAAAAGTAACGAGTAACGTAAAAAGTTACTTTCCACAGAGGGTAACTAAGTAAAGTAAGGGATTACTTTTTTTAAGAAGTAACGAGTAACGAGCAAACACTACTTTTTAAAAGTAACTTCCCCAACACTGGTAATGACAACATGATTACTATCTTGTATGACTACTACTAACCGGACATTGGTGGACATTCATCTGCCAGTGACTACCCCATCCTTTGTGAGAGGTTTGGATCGGATTTTTATTTCAGTAATTACCTTCAGGAGAGTTGTATTGATCAGTTTGACCATAAAAAACAAGGTATGTAATGTCACAAATGAACCACGTCATTTGCTTTATCTGAGTTTATCAGGAGGCTCGTACTTTCTTCCAAGTATACCAAGTGGTTTATTTCGACGAACCAATATTTTGCCCATGTCTGCCCTGATGTTTAATCTTTAATGTTATTGATGCAACTGTGCCTTACCCTTATTGACTATTTATATCCTTCACATTCATGTTAAGAGTAGCAGAGGACTTTAAAATGAACAAGAATCCAGGAGGTGTCTTGACACTTAAAGTCTTATGGGAAGAACCCCCAGACCCTCAACTTGATTTGTCTCCCTTGGGCATGGGGCCACTGGCAAGGTGTCCTTATTGTCCCACATTGAAGGTGGCAACCTGGAAGTATCACTACCTGTAGGTAGTAAGCTAGTCAGCCAGACATGCTTATGATTAAATCTGAAGTGTGACATTCGTACACTGCACAGACATTGTCAGGAGGCGCAGAGCCAAAGACACTGAGGCTTTGCATCCTGCCTCCAACATGTTGTAATGTTTTGGGCACTACAATCCTCTGTTGGCAAGAGCAGATTACTATTGTACACCACACAAAACTGGATAGTGTTTATCAGAACTATTTGTCATTTTAGTTTAATTTCGGCATGACTATGTAGTCACAGAGATTTCAGATTCTGATTATGCACATTGCATTCACACACGAAAATTCCTGTGCCTGAATACACATAACATATGTCCATATGTTTGTAAAGTATACAGAGAAATGTTGAGTTCTTCATGCTCTAAATAAAATAAAAACATTTGTGAGTATGGATACAGCCAATGCAGTACCTGTCTTCATGTCTATGCAGACTGGGGATGGAGCTGGCTGACTGCTGGCTGTCTGTGCGCCTGCCACTGCTACTGTACAGCATGTTAATGCACATGAACAGAGCTTTGTGTCTCCCTCCCTGCCCACTGCCTGTTCACCACTCAGCTCCCCATATGCCGCTCCCCTGCGCTCCTCTCATCCAGCCACTGGGAGCTTGATTAAGCCTGACTTGTCACCAAATTACACACACAAAGTTTACATGCATTCCCCGGCTCTCCAGCTGTTGCAGATTTGTTACAAAGAATAAATCTTGAAGCAGTTGACTGAGCAGGTCTGGGATGTCTGCCGCCTCATTGATAGGGAGAGATGGGAAGGGGGGGGAGGGGGCAGAGAAGAAGAGAGACAGAGAGGGAAAGCAAGACAGACAGGCAGAGACTATGTGAGGTTGATTCAGAAACTGACCTCGCTTTGTAACTGCTTTGATTGGTTTTATGAAGCGCCGACGAGCCGAGAATATAGCCAAATAGACTGTGTCCTCCAATTAATTCTCAGATTACAGATAAACAGAATAGAAAAAAATATACCATAATAAAAACAGCTTTATTCTGGCTGTTGCTGGTTGTTTACCTCCTGTCCATGAAACCGGGTACAATGCTGCAAATGTGTACAAATGCCTCACAAAAGGGAGCCTACAGGGTCGTATACACTACACAGAGGATGCAGACACACAGACAGTGGATGCTCAAGAGCTTCTGTTTATACTGCACGTGTGAAGTCAGCACCGACCCTCCCAGACAGCACATGATGAAATTCACATTAAATGGTTCCTCACAGCTATGTGGACGAGGAAAGTATGATTTGTGCTTAAAGCACAACAGGGAGAGGACTGCAACAAAGGACAATATATATTTAGATATTCTTAATTATATTAATCCCATAGGGCCTTGTTCAAACAATCTACTGTATGATCTGAAACGCCTGGTGCAGGTGCATTTAGAGCGTGTCAAACTCCACTTTTGCTACTTAAATGGCACATAATCTGGGTGCAAAGCAAGGTGCAAGGGGCAAATTTAGTCCCTTAATTAATCACTAGTCCATACCCATTGGTAGCTTTGTCACCTTCTACCTATGCCAGTCCTCAATGCCTATGTGCAGTTTCACATAGATTGACCACGTCAGTGAGTAGAAAAACGTGGGACAGACAGAATGACTGACTGACAGTTTCCCTGATTATGTACAGCATACCATACCATGACTTGTCATACCAAAAATTAGAAAAGAAACCCAAAACATTGGGCCACAGGGGGAGCCACAGCAATCGGTCGCATTTTAGCCATTTTGAAGCATTTTTCTGTTGTTATAGCGCCACCCAGTTGCCAATTAGAGTTAAATTTCTCCAGTCACCTTGAGGCGTCCTGTTCCACATATCTACCAAGTTTAGTAAAAATCGATATCGCGGTTAGGCCTAGATAAGAAATTAGCTCTCTAGCACCCCCATTTTGTTTGATGGGGTCAATAATGGAGGGGTCCCCTCAGGTTATGTGTGGTCATATGCCTACAAAGTTGCGTGGTGATCGGTGAAACCCTTGAGATGTTATACACCTTTATGTGATGAGCCACGCCCTCCGCAATATTCATTGCCTCATAGAAGCTCAGTTTTAGTAAGTTTTCCAACTTTTGCCAAGAGGGAACTTTAGATATTGGTCCCTAGATTATGTTCACCGAGTTTCATGCAGATCGGTCAAACTTCCTAGGAAGAGATCGATTTTAAGTGTTTTTCAAAAAATTCAAAATGGCAGACAATCTATATAACTGGAAGTTATGGGTTCTTGAAGCAAATTTGTTCCTCATGAGGAGAGGCATCTCTGTGCAAAGTTTCATGTCTCTACAACATACGGGGCATGAGATATGCCCATTCAAAGTTTGCGATTTCAATCGGTTGCTATAGCGCCCCCCTTTGGCCAACTGATGTAATATTGCTTCATTCGCATCCTCCCATGACCCTCTACCACTGTGCCAAATTTCACATGGATTGACCAAGTCAGTGAGGAGAAAAACACGGAACAGACACACACACACACAGTTTTCGTCATTCTGTAGTAAGGTAGACTTGACACAGAAAATAGAGCTAAACTTTTAGCTTCTGAAATAATCAATAAGGTAACACTGCTTCTTGCATGTAAATGTGCACAATGTCTCTCTTAATGCGGAGTCAGACAGCAGCTCTGCCGCTCTGCTCTCTGCTGTGGTCACATTTTAGAGAATGTCATGCAAATTCTTTCTAAACAATGTATTATATCGGTCATCAGCAGCCAACCCTGTGCCTCCCTGTGTGTATAACAGGCAGAATGTACATGTGTTGTACATGCATGTGTTGTGAACCCGTCTATGCAGACACATCTTACTACCTGAATAATGCGCCCTTTAAATAGCAGGAAAGTACAGTGCTATTCTGACTTTAGATCAGGTTGTTTGTTGCTTTCTGCTGCCTCAAAATAGCAATACACTGACACTGCACCTGACCAGACCCACACACTCATGGGCGCACGTACCTTTGCAACATACACAATGTGGGCGCTTGCTGTGAAAATGACAACTGTGTGGTTTGAAACTCGCGATGAGAGCTTGTGCTGTGCACCGCTTTGTACCAGGTATGAGACAGGGCCTTTAGCATTTCACTAGACATGCAGGGATAACTACTAGGGCAGTTTTAGTGGTCACATTAGATCACATACTTTATACTCACCAGCAAGGTGTCTTTGCAAACACTGACATTGAATATATATCATTCCAATCAGATGACAATTGCAGTCAACAAAAAATAAGACTGCAACTAAGATTAGCACATCAATGAGACGTCTCTCAAAACTATAAATGCCTTTTACTGCAAAAATTAAACTACTTAAAACAAACATATTCGTATTGTACCTTGAGCTCATCTCTCCCTATAAGAGAGTCCAGATTTTAGAACACTCCGCTGGATTCAACAGAGAGAAGTTGATGCAAGTTAATGGAGATTTCTCTGAAGTCAGCGTACTTGAAATCTCGACATGTTTCCTCTCAATACGCCGTTTTCCTTTCTCTCAGATAATGACACATGATCCTTTTCTTCTCCTGTTTCTCCTCCATCTTTTTATGATTATGATTCCTCTCTTAGATCATCTAAATGGCTGTGGCAGTAATTGCTGTGTGGGCATCATTACCCAAGAAAGCATGAATAAGACACAGTAATGAGCAAAAGCCCCGGAGCTCGCTAGACCGTTGATCAATACCATTAAACAATGTGCACTTTGAGCCGAGCTGCGTTCGAGAGCTCCAACACTCAAATGGATATTCCTCATAGCACTAATGGCTTTGAACTAGGCCTCCATTACCATGTATAAAACGCTGCTTATTAACATAATCAAATCTCTCTCTCTGTTTTTTTGCGTCAGAGATAATATGAAAAGACAGGAGGTTGCTAATGTAATTAAGCGTATGCTATAATTACTATCCCCCGATCACATGACCTCTTCTCCTAACAAAGCTGAATAAATAGTCCCATTACCCTGACTACTGCGTTGTGATTTGGTGCATCGCCGCTTTACATGTTGTCTGATGTTCGTATGTAAACAAGATGGCTCCAGCACGGCATGCCAATCCCGCTTTTGGATTGCAGTGTGAACACACCAAAAAACTCGAAGAAATGCAGAGAACAACACAATTCAAGAGGCAAAAGGCAGAATTTATGCCTCAAATTATAAAAATTCTAACACTAAAATCCATTTCTGTTGCAGCCAGAACCAGCAGGACTGCAGCAAGGAAAGCCATTATGATCAGTGGGTTTAATTACAAACATTTTAATTTGCATCTCGGGGCTCTATTCATCACATCCATCTCGGCTAGCAGCCCCGTTCTCCCTCCATATGCCCAATAAATAAATAAGAAGCTAAAAGAGATTCTGGGGCCCGAGAAAAAGATTATTATTTCAGTAACAATTACCAGGATGCTAATGGCTATTGTATTGATTGCTCTGCCCTTTGAGATCAAGGTCATATGAAAATGTAATCAAAAGAGCTTTGATAATTCCTGCTGAGCCATGAAATTAGAAAATGGAAGAGTGAAGCCTGGCTGAAATGTCTTACCTCCATTAAACTTGACTGGAATATGTCCCGCCACGTACAGTAAACATCATTACACTCCTATAAAACTGACTTCCCTCACATGTGATCACTACTGTAACCTCTGTGTTAAGATATGTGGATGTAAAGAGAATATTTCAGTCTCTAGATTATCAGAGTTTACATGGGAACACAGGGTGTGTGTGTGTATATCAGTGTGCAGTGGAGACAATACACCCGCTAGTGTGTGTTGCATCATCATTAGCACGCATCTTTTGTGTTGCTCACTAACTTTAATATGATGTTAATGTGACGCTGAGAGCTAATAGTATGATTGATGAGGTCGTGAAACTGATCAGTGAAACTGTGTCAGCCAACAGTCACCAAAAGTACAATGAATGACTGAACGATAACGATGTGTCCTCATGACTGCAGATGGTTCTACTGTACGGCGGAATTAAACAATGGCCTCATAAATAACCATTTAACCCTGGAAGCGTTTGCTGTCATTCACATTTTGAAGTCATTTCCACAACTCAAATGTGAAATTCACTCATTAATTCACCGAGGCAGACGCTCAACCTCGGTATATCTGCTCTGTCAACTCATTAAAAGCACATTCTTTAATAGAGGGTTGTCCTGGAAATGAGATGTGGTTTGCCCATGTATGAAGATTTATGTTGTTTGTAAGTGCAACTACCAGCGCTGGCTGTGTTTCTGTAACGCGGATAATTGTTGTGGTATCACTGTCAGCAACCTGCAGTAGGTAATGTGTAAAAATAAACGACTAAAAATAATTCCCAGGCAGGTAAGGAACATAATTTAGCCGTATGTTTTGACGCACAGCATCTCCTCTAATGCAGCACTAAGAATTCATACACTAAGTAGACGCCAGCCCCAGCCCTGTGCATGCGTATACCCTCCAGACATCCTCCCCCGTATCCCAGAAACCTCTGTGTGTTTAGGAATCAGGCTCCACCATGACTCTGCGTAGCGCCTGGGAAGATAACGCCACACGTCCAAAAATTTCCATCAATGGCGGCTCAACTCCTCCGCAGCAACTCTCTGATAGGTTAATCCCTGTATCACACTTCAGCACCAGTTCACTAAGCGGCTTAAAAGGACACATTAGAACGATGACAATGACCTGCTAATGGTGTTACATTTCTCTGAAGCATTATGAGCTATCTTTGTCACGTTTATCTTATAATGAGATCTGTCAATTGGGGGGAAGAAGATCCCGTGCAGCAGCCAAGGACGTTGATATTTCACATAATAAATAATGACCTAGAAAAGGGAGAAAACAAACCTTGATCCCTCTCCCCTGATCTGTTTTCTTTGCAGGCGACAAAGCGGGCAGCCCCACGGAGGCCTTGGAGCTCAGTGTCACCATTTAGATTACTGGCTGCCGTGCAGACCTGAGTCCTCAGGGCCACCACAACACCCCCAACCATACCATGTGTGATTGATGACTGCCGGTTCCCATGGGCGCCTTACAACATTTCCTCAAGCAATGTCCCCTGAAGAAAATGTGCTATAATTCATCATGCTATTACTGTACCAAGTCCAAACAGTAATTTCGTCCCCTCTAATTTCATTATGGTGAGCATTTTTATCCTCCTGTATGCTTTTATAATAGGGAGAGCACATCCAAGAATATGTTGCCTTACAGTTGGTCACTAATAAAGATTCTATTATGGGAAAAGGTATTTTAGATATCCAAGTAAAGACTCTCATCTCCAGATGCTTTCTTAATTATTGCTAAATTCACTGGAAACTCCTAATCACTGTTTTTGCTAAGTAAAGCATTCACAAATGCATTTTGAGATAAACATCAGCTGATTCATAACGTGCTGCCATTTCCACATCCAAGTGTTTCTGCGAAATGACCATTTGGTTAAAACACTTGCATTTATATTCCCCCATTTTGGCCCAGTGTGTAAGATTAAGGGAGATATACTGGAAGAAATGGAATATAATATTTATAACTATGTTTTCAGGAATTTTGAATCACCTGAAACTAAGGGTGCTTTCACACCTAACCTGTTTGGTTTGGTTAAAATGAACTCAGGTTCATCTGCATGGTCAGTGCGGTTTGTTTCGGCTGTAGTGAAAGCCGTTAATAGAACCCTGGCGTGGACCAAACAACTGAACCGAAACTGCTCGAAAAGATGGGTCTCTGTCCGCTTCCTAACAGACTCTGGAAGCAGTATAGCAGGATATCAACAGCTACACCAATAATAAATCCATCTGCTGATCGCGAAATCTGTCCACGATCACATAGCTGATCCCGATAAAGGCCATGTATATCCCACAACCTATCCATGCTAATGTACACATGTAACACATATGCACATCAGTGAAGGTACTGCCCTGATTCAAAAGCTAAAACTACCGTCATTGCATCCGACTCCATGTACTTTGTTTGTTTATTCAGTCCATTAAAAAGTGTGTGACAGTGATCCCACTGTATTAATAAGCCCTGAATCATTACTGTACAAGAGCCCTTCTTTTCATGCTGTCTCCATGATAGTCATTATTCCCAACATGCAATTGATTTGCAGTCTAATAATAGCCTATTAATAATGCTTACAATCAGTTACTTCTCTATGAGCTCTTTGGAAAACTAAAGAACATAATATGAACACTTAAGAACCATTAAAGTGCTGGTGTATGAACTTCTGATGATGGAGCATGACAAACGCCCAAACTGTCCAATAATCGAGTCACCTGTCAGTCAGTACAACTTCATGTTTACTCCTCTTGCTTTGTTTGCAAAAAGTCAGTGTGAACAGGAACGGAACCAAAACTAAAACGTAATAATGTATTATTTTTGCCTCTGGTGCGACCAAATGAACCAAACTACAGATGTGTTTTTGTTAACTTAGAATGAGCCGTTTATATCTGCATACGAAGGAGGGTCCTCTTCCACAACGTCCACCATGTTGTATCTGCAGCAGCACAGAAAAGACAAATCAAACACTGGCTCTAAATAGGATCATTCCCATATTTGCGTTTTTGCATTGGCCACCATAGATCTCCTGCACACTTAGCACATGAGAGAAGTTTCAGTTGGTTGCGATCTGCAGCCCTCAGTGATGCCACTAAATCATACAGACTAGACCTTTAAATTACATTTTTTTCCTACCATGCTGCCTAGAAAGGTTTGACATTTACATCTAGAGTGGAGTGGACCAACATTTTATTTTTTTTATTTTCTATTTTTACTATAGGTTTTTTTTTTTTTGTAAACTACTCATACTGTGCTGAAGAATACTGTAGATGCAGGTGCATAGGATTTTCTTAAAGCTTTTTACACAAGAAACAACATTATATAGTGTAGCTCTCTTTCTGCTGACAGGGAACTGAAGCAAAGTATTTGTCAATACATGGTAGGAATTTTTTCAGAATGTATGTAAAATCTTCTATTTCTTGTATTTGTTGCCTAGTTAGCACATTAGCCTTGGGACAGAAGCTAATGCAGTAATATTAAACAATGAAACATTAAGAAAAGTTTAAGACAAATATTACAATTACTTGTTCATTTATATCTAATATTGTTATAAGTTTCTCCTTTTACTGAGAAAGTTTAAATTGGGATGGGAGTGATGGTATTTGTGGATGTTTGTTCTCTTTATTCGAAATTACCAAAAATTCAATAAACATAACGTGGAAAAGAGGAAAAAATGTATTTTTTATAGTGCACTGACTGATTTCTCTTCTCTTAACTCAAATTTGACCAAGTTATTTGTTGAAACGACAAAAATTAATCTTAACATCTTTTTATGTGACAAATCTGGCCCTCAGTTGGGTGCAGAGTGGCCTGCTGACCAATTCACAATTAAAATAAATTGATTCACATTGGGACTTTTTTAAACATTAGATGAAAATAACATGCTAGAGTGCATAATAAAGCATCAACATACTGTAGAGCTTGTTTTTCTGACCCCCCCACCAGAGGTCAGAGCTAAGCCCCCAGTGTCCTAAAATCCTAGGAACGCCCCTGTGCACACTTCATCTATGTGGAGATGCTGTGACTGGATCTGCTTTTATATTCAGTTTATCTGATACGTATTGGTAATGTTTGTTTACACAATGGCCCCAGGCCTCTTGACATTTTGGAAAAGTAGTCCCCAGGTAAAACATGTTGAGTATCCCTGATCTATGGTCTTAAGTTAGTAGCTAAATCAGGAAACTGAAAATCATGACTTTAATGACATAAAGGCAGCTAAAAAAAGGCAATAGAAAATAACAGTTCTTGCTTAAAGTCAGTTAATACACTGATGAATAGCTGTGGAGAATTAAATGGACAATATAAACATACTAATGCCAGAGACCACTGATGTGTATCTTACTTTGCATGAATTTTACAATCTTATTTTATTTAAGTGCCCAACATAAGCAACAGAGTGACTGCTCAGAGAGAGTAAACAGAAAGCAGAGTTATGGGAAGGAGTGGGAGGAGAGATTGATGGTTGAAATGACCGAGCAAAACCATGTCAATTATGCATCATGTTTTTTACATGTCCTCTGTATATTAATTATTCCGTCTTTGTTATGCATTTTACGTGGGTTACTGCACAGTAGCAATTAACTTTGCTCAAGCAACCATTTGGGTGATTGAAGAACAGACTTAATGGGATGAGAGGACTTTGTTGTCTTGTTCTCTCTCTCTCACACACACACACACACACACACACACGCACACACACGCGCGCACACACGCGCGCACTGTACACAAGGTTAAGACAAGACACATTATCATTAGTTCTCAACATTATGTATCACATGTCTGTATGTTTGTGAACATCCATTTGAAAAGTAACACATACTATATGTGCACACGTATGGATGCACATTCAGTCACACACACACACACACACACACACACACACACACACACACACACACACACAGGAAGCATAAATAAACACACTTATCCAGACAGTAGTATCACTGTCTAGGACACTAATCCAAAAAGCGCTAAGCTCTATTACTTTTAATTATTCCTGACAGCCTCTTGCTTTAATCTACACAAAGCACGTGCAAACGAGCTGTTACACTCTGCCTCCAAGAAAGGGGGACAGGAGAGGACGGCAGGCTGCCTGCCTGCCTGCCTGCTGAGAAGGCCTTCTCTGTGCATGACATGGACATGGGCTTCGGTGACCCGGCTGGCGCTCGCCTACGTCTCCTCGCCGGCTGAAGGCTCTGGGGCCGCCATGTGGCATCTGCTGCCATGGGGCTGGGCACGAGGCTGGGGCTGGGGACTGGCCCTCTGTTCACCAGGCCTGTCTGTAGAGCTGTAGCACATTTTCTGGGACCTGGCGCCCGCGTTACCAACCAAACCAATTCTACAGAGGAAGTGGCAAGGTCACCCCTCGCTCTGCCTGAAAGACCTCCACCTGCCACATTCTGCTCGGCTGTCATGCTACACGGAGAGGGGTGGGGGTTGGGGTAGGGGGCACTTTGTTCAAAATTCAAAAGGTAATCCATTGTGCACACTGTCTCCATACACAATGTAATTCAGTGCCGTGATACTTCTAATAAATAAACAATGTGCAAATTATGTAAAAAGCATTCTTCATTAGAGAAGCCAGGAATTTTGTGATGCGTTAGCGTCATCTAACTATAACCTGACAATTTAATCTGAAAGCACAGAATCGACTTCACACTTGTGCTCAACGGCTCATCATTTATCATGATCTGAGTGACATCTATAGTCTGATCCAGCGTGGTGAAGTTGGTTGATAGAACGCATTCATAATGGTAGCTATTCCCTGGTGAAGGAAGGGGGCGTGTTTACCCCTGAAGGTTACTTCTTGTAAATCCTTGCATAGTTTATTCAAATAGTGCCCTAACCATGGTCTCCAGGATTCTCCCCTTACAGCAAGCAAAGCATGACCTTTACATTTGACACTTGACAGTTCTTCAGATTCGCCCAACCAGAACAGATTAATGCATATTTATGTGTTTGGTACTGAGCAGTGGATGCTCTTTATCTCTTGGAGAACAAAAGACAGAGGGCTCTTTGCAGACACACACGTGCGCACATTATGCATCCATAAATGTAAGTAGACATCAATATTATCTGCATACTGAAGATGTGACCTGGCAGGAACAAACAATGCTGAGATATAACATAGTTGAAAATGTAGGCTATATAGTAAAAAATAAAAATGATAAACTTACTGAAGCACACACAACTAAACCCAGTTTTCATTGCTCCTTCCTTGTGTTCATGTTGCCATGAATAGGTGGCATAAAGCAGGTATGGTTTCTACATAGTTGGTCCATTTTACACACTGGCACCTGGTCGGGGGAGGCTGCAGCCAAGATAATCTATTTAGATTGGCCACGTTGAAGGCTGTCATTTATCATGAGCGTATAGCCCCTCCTCAGATGGCAGTCTCGCTGCTCCAGCCAACCAGAGTCGAAGTCCAGTGGCCTTTACGTCTGTCACAGCACATGGATGACTGTGAATCTACCCCGTCTGGTCGGAGGAATAAAATTCCACAGCTCGAGGAAGGCCCTGGCAGACATGAAGATTTCACTGAGACAACATCGGCCTTCTTTTTTCTCACTCAATGCCACTCCTTGAAAAGCCCATTCCCCAGAGACTGAAAGCATCTGTATTTAAAAATACCATGGCAGAAAATGTTTCTGCTGTCACACTCCGCTATAAAAAGGGGCTGCATTTAAACACAATAAAAGGAAATTAAAGATGGATAAGAAAAGGCAGATGTGAGGTTTTACACTCAACACTGCAGAAAATAGCAAGGATATTAGCCCTCGTATTCCAGCCTCTGCTGTTGTATTTGTGCAACGGGTGAATAATTTATTTCCATGCTCGTGTTCATACACCCTCTTCATGCTGTGTGTATGTTTGTGTATGTTCCTGTGTGTGTAAGAGGGAGAGGGATAGACACACACAGATCATGCATGTCAGTGTGTTTTACGCTCATCATCGTATAGACTCAAGGTTAGCTGGGTAAGGTCCAAGGAAACAAGGTGCAGCAGTCTAAACACAGGCAGCCTTTCACCTCCATCTTATCAAGGTCTGAGATGAGTGGCAGGACAGAATTAGAAAGCTAACCTCACCCCCTCCAGATAGAAAGCACCGGGGAGCCAATGCAGAGCTCACATGCAGCAGCGGTAGCCCTGTAGCTCTCATACATAATGTTAGCTATAGCATATTCCAGCAAAGTGGAGCAGGTATTGAAGGAGCAGTTGTTTAAGGAATAATCATTGACAAATGGCTTCCAGTGGAAGCTAAAAATGCAAATCACGTACACTTTCACAAAAAGCTATTCCTGCAGAACAATTCTGCACCATTACCGAGCCACCCACTACTTGGACGTAGTAACCTCCACGCTTCAGTACCCGGAGTTCTCTGGCGCAGCGAAAATCTAAGCAGCCACATGTGTGGGAGCGCAGAAATAGTGCACCATTAAAAGGTCCTGACTCACCTTGTTTTAAGTGCAAGGTCTAATTGCCAGCCTCTTTTCCAGAGGGCCAGAGCAGCAGCTGGCAGCAGGCTGTATCTACAGGGATGGCCATTAACGACGGTGCAGCTAGCAAAGAAATAAGGCCTGCAGACCCTGGCTCCCTCGCAGACAGTCGCTCTATTCTGAGACGGGCAAACACCACAGGAGACAAATACACCGAGAATGCCCTCTGTGACTTCTCACCATACGTTTGACTCATAAATGGTGCTATTATTCCAGCTCCGCTTCGGTCAATCTTAAAGTGTCTCATATAAAAGGAGTCATTATTCAGTATGTGGTTCCCGCTTGTTTAGTAATTCAAATTAGTAACTCTTTAGCCCTGCGCAGTCCCCCAGAGACTCATTTTAGCAAGATATTAAAAGTAGTGATAAAGATGAACAGCAGTGTGTACTTTCTTCTTCAAGTGATGCACTGTTGCTGTTAAAGGTTAACAGCTGTAATGGAGCTTATTTTAGACAAACCAAACACGGGACATTTATATAAAGTGCAAAGTACAGCGTGTTCTCTGAGAACTATCTCTCACTTACTTTCTCTTCTGTTCTGTTGTTTTGCAAATTTATCTGTCACTTTCTGCACTGGGCGTGTTGGAGGTGTCTGAAGGTTGGATGCAGTCAGATACAGATGAACAATGAGACAATGCATCTATGATAGACTGTTCACAATAAAGAAAGAGAGAAACACAGACAGTGGACAGTGGTCCAGGTTTCCAGTAAAAGCACAAATTATTTACAGTTTCAAGTACAGTACTTTGTGTTCAGCGCACGGATGGCCGAATGTACAAGGTTTATATACACTCCAGAGCCTCCAGGGTCTTAGCCCACAATTCATAGCGGACGCCTCCTTAGGGCACAGCTGACCACATACACGTCAGGAGCAGGAGGCCGTCCCACACAGTGCAAACACAGCACACTGTTGCCTTTCTTTCTCCGCTGGCCTCGCATGGCAAAAACACCCAACACGGAGGTGCAACTGACTCCCACACTGGCTCGCTTACTGTCTCACCTACATGCACCCTCACTCAATTACTCTCATTCCCAAAACAGCAAACCCGCATGGAGGTTCTCAAGGAGGGTTTCGGCAACAGTGTAAATGACCCCAGCTTAGAGATGCTTTACTCCAGCTACTTAATCTAACTTCTGCCACACTGCAGGTGGGCTGAGAAAATCTCTTAGCTTGAAAAAAAAAAAAAAAAGAAAAGAAAAAAAGAAACTGCACAGATTTTAAACCTGCGTACGTAGTTTAACAGCAGAAATGCTGAGACTCTGTCCAGCTGGCCTTGTAAAAGTCACAGGCACCAGTGAGGGCTAGGACAACGCCATTTGTCATAACGTCAGCAAATTCAATAATTAATGGGCCGTATCCTATCACAGCTCTCCAGTTTACCCCCCCTCAGTCTCAGTCCTCTGTCCCCCCGTGTTCGGGAGCATATTGTAGTTTCTCTCAGTGGTCTACCATGTTTAATTCCTCATCATTAAGAGATGTCCAGTTGCACCCAGACATTTATTTGCTCACAATGACAAATGTACACACACTGTTTGCATTCACATGGGCTTCACATGAAGCATCCATCCCAGAGGGAACCAGCATGGGAAATGCAGTTATTGTCATAATCTGCATGTGCTTTGGCACAGAGGGTGAAAACTTTAATGTTTCTTTGTATTTGTTTACTCTGCTTGATTAATACGATGTGATAATGAATTAATTTGAGTTCGGATTTAATTATATACAGATAGCTAGGCCTAAAATAAGACAAAGATACGTCTTATACACATTTTCACCACTGAGAATGTGGATGTATGTGTTTGCACGGGTCTATGTATGTGTGTATGCATCTGTGTACGTGAGACTGAGCGTATGTGACCCTGGATTTGATCAGCTGTAGCAGGCTCTGTGTTTACAAGGCCGAAGGAACAATGACAGTGTGTGATTAGGAGCAGGCAGGCCAACAGGGCCCGTCCCAAACACAGCTGGCACCAGGGGACTGCGAGGTGAGCTGGGAACCACCACATCCCTTTTGATTAATGTGAGAGTGAGCGTGGGAGACTGGGAGGATGGCGGCACTGTGCCCCGCTCTGCTCTGCTCCTGCCAAGGAGGTGCATGTAGGTGAGGAAGGTCCACCATTGGCCCACATGTCTCACTGTTGAGCGTGTGTGTGAGTTGTGATGCAGTTGACAGTGGAAGGGAGTTGTACATGTTTAATTAAATCTCCAGTCCCACGACCTCTCAGGTCTGACAGAGGCCATTTTGAGCATACACTTAAGGTGGAAAGCAAGGACGAAGAGCGGCCTGTTTCCTAATGCTGTGTATCATCATTTAAAGACTTAAATCACAGACAAATATATAACATGAATAGGCCTGAACAGTCTGCTCAGATACAGGCTCAGATCTAAACATTTGGCCTTCATGAGCTACATAAGGAATCTATTATTAGTAGTCTTAACTGAGAGCTGTAACCAGCTGGTTATCAAGTCAACGATCTAGCTAAATAGAAGCTTGCAGTTGTTTTCACTGGCACTGTGATTTGATTTGACAACTGTCTTTCAGAATTCTGTCTTTATAATACTGTGTCTGCTAAATCTGGTATCAATACGAAGCGGAAACCTCCAAGGCTGAAAAATGAAGCCAGTGCGGAAGTGCGATGAACTGTAGTTCACTGAATGACCACTTGAGGCTTGCTCCAGCGCCAGCCTCTCATCCAAATATGGCCACTCCTATTTACAAAAAACCAAGATGACAACTGCTAAAATGCCGAACTCGAGGCTTCACAGCAGTAGTCCACAAACCAATGGGTGACATCACGGTAGCTACAACCGTTATTTATACAGTCTATGATCAACATACTTTACTTCATTCAGTGGAATAGCTCCCCATCCTGGAATTGAGCACAACTGCTACTGTATAATGAAAATGTTCTGAATAATATGAGATTTAATGACATAAAGAAACAAATACTTATGTCACAACTAAAACATCCTGTTTAGGGATGCACCGATTGTGAATTTCTGGGGCTGATAGCCAATACCTATACTGATGTTGTTTAGCCATTGTTTCCTTTTTCTGTTGTTACAGCTAACATTATCTAGCTCATTGGTTTCCATCTGGTTCACCCACAGGATCCAGATTTCTTCTTAGTCGTGAGTTTAAGGTCCACACATTTTAATATGTTCAGCATCACACTTGGGTTTGGCTATGTCATCGAGCTAGTTCGTAGTTACTTTCCAGTAGCTGTCTGTTGGTCACTATATTAACAGCAGGAAATGGCACGTCAAAATAAAAACTCTGGGCTGGAAATTCACTACTTAAAACTTAAAAAAAGTGTTGTTTTTTAAATTGACACATTTGAGAGTCACTTGCGGTCCATTCAGAATGGACCTGCAACCCCCTTCTGGGCTGCAACCAACCAGTTGGGAACCACAGTTGTCCCGGTGGCACCCCAGGGAAGATCTCTGTTTGTCCCAAGCACATTTTCTATTGTCCTTGGGATAACTGGACTATGTTAGTTTTGACCCCTGCTGTTTTGCCTGCACAAAATTTAAGTGACACAGTGGGAAAAACACTGGTCACTGCCATCAGTGAATGTCATCTTATTCGCCGATGGGAGTCAACAAGGCGAATATCGGCCGAAACCGATCTGTGCCATATAAATCAGTGCATCTCCAATTGTGTTTTGTTTTATTTTGCCTTTTTCAAGAATGCATGGGAATGGGAATAAAACAGTTTGAAATGAATTATGAAACAGTCGAGATGAACCGTGGTAAAATTCCCAACGGTTGGTATTAACATTTCAAATTGTAATTATCAAGAAATGGGTTACAGTAAATACTGTGCAGCATCAATCAAAGTTAGCAACAGACTCCCAACTTGAGTGCAGCCAAGAGAGACGGCATGTGTATGACGGTGACATGGGACAGTGAAGCTGTGGTGACAGGAACAGAGAGTGTGAAGTTTAACGTAGAAGTGCACTGTGTGTACAGTTTACAGGCTATCTGTCAGCAAATAAATGCTTCAACTCTTTAAGACCAAGGCCAAGTTTCCATTTCTTGCTGTCCACCTGCTGAACAAAGTGACAAGGGTTAGCCCTGAAGTTAGCAGGCAAAGTTATAGTGGATCATCTATTCTCATTGTAGCGACAATCTCAGCAACTCCGAAACAGACAAAGGAGAAATGTCTTCCCTGAGTTAGCCAGACAATTACTGATCCCAACTCAAGATTTTGCTATTATTAGCACTGCAACGTATTAATGTTTTAGAACTGGTATCAGAAAAAAACAACAATGAATGATACTAAACTCATAGTGTTGCGTGTGTGTTTGGTAGTTTTCGAACATTTCATTACATTCTATGTGATCACTTTGGTCACTATAATTGTGATAATTTTGATACTGTTTCATCTCCAGAATGCAGCACTTTGATTGCTCACAACCCCCGCAGAGAAACAGCTACTTGTGAAAAATCTGATGCTAAGCACCATCTATGTCCTCTCCTTCAACCCTGTGACCACTCAGTTCAATAGAGTACCGCTTACTGTGGCGAGAATCTATGGGTGCAATCACCCGGTGTGAAAATGTCAGCCTCCCCTCCCTCGGTTTCTTTGTTGATGCTGACATTTAGCCCGATACCAGAGGGGGGGTTTGCTATAGTACATCACATCAAAGACAACATACACTGCCACTATATCCAGGGTCAGAAATGTGTTGAAACATCTGATACAGACCCAGTTTCATACTTAGTATTGTCACCGACCCATGAGGAGACACAGTGTGAGGAAGACAGACATGTTTTCCCCCTCAGCATAGCATCAGTGTGCTCTGCTACAGTCTGCATTACAACTACACTGGATGCTGTCTCTGCTGAGACCACATTCCCCCCTCTGTATCTTCTCCACCTCTCCACCCCCTTTCCCCTTTCTCTATCCCTCTTCATCACCCCCCCCCCCCCCCCCCCTCCTCCTCCACCCATCACCCTCTCCCCCAGGTGGCTATGGGGCCGGCCTGTCTGAAATGTGATAGGCATAATCCCATTTAGCCTAATTGCATCTGCGGGAGAGCAGCTCTATGTGTCCCATCGCGTGCCTACCGAACCCCTTAGAACACATTATACACACATATCACATAGAAACCTCCTCAAAGCAGAGTCGAAACATGTGCGCGCACAGACGCACAGGCATGCGTGCTCTTGCACAGCCCCTGCGAGTCACATGTACTGCACTGCAAGGTCCCTGTGCAGTTCTTTGTTTGTTTTCCTCATCGATAAATGCACCAAAAACCCAGACACTGATCTCTTTCTCTCTGGAACACATGCTGGTCGGGGTCTGCGCTCAGTCTGCATTAGCACAGGCGAGACAGAGAAGCCAGACAACCATGTTAAGAGAAGGGTGCTACAGTAAATGGCCTAATGGAAAGACTAAGGGTTTAATATGTGTATGCTTGTGTGCATCTGCCTCAGGGGGCTGTGGTCCAATGGGTGAAGGGAGATGATGCTGCTATAGGGAGATCTGGGGAGTGGTCCACTGCAGTGGGAGCCATAATGAGACTGTGTCCTCCCAGGCTACTGCTCCCTTATTATTCACACTAGAGTGGAGAGGGCAGAGGCATTAGGGCCAGTGGCATAGCAGCACATTAATGATCATGTTAGAGTCCAAATAGAGATCCAGTGGCATCTATGAAATCGCCATTGGCATTTTCCATGATGATGAGAATACGTCTAAGTAGGGACGGGATGAGCTCATCATGGATTGAGATTAAAAAAAAAACCACAATAAACTGATCGGGGTGAATTTACATTATCTGGATAATTTGTGGAAATCATGTCCAGCGGGATCTTAAGAGACTGCTGAGCATATTGAAAGATATGACGCTATTTCAGATAGTTGAAAAGCCGGGCTTTCTAAGATTGATTTATTGTTGTTAGGGAAGCATCCATTGTGAAATTCTGGGCTGATATCGATATTTAAAACAACATACCAATGTTATTTTGTTGTTGTTGTTTATTTTGTTTATGTTGTTTGTCAGAGCCATTTCTAGCAAGTCTTACTTTCCTATTATTTTTTGAGTCACTTCAATGCACCACCTGACCTGGCATCTTGGGAACCTTTAATTAAAGGCAGGTGTACTCAAGCGAGTGCATAGAGTGGAAGACGCCACAGGGTTACAGTTTTTATCCACTGTGTTTTTGGTTAATCTTAGTTGTTACTGTTTGATGAAGTCGTTAAATACCCCATTGATTTGAACTTTGTTTTTTGTAAAGGCATGTTTATTTAGGGAATGTCTGTTTGGGGATTTTTGTTTTCATTTTTTGAATGCAACAGTTGAGACAATCAGTTCATAGCATCATCTTGCAAACAATGAGTAAAACTAAACCAAAGACAGTGAGTTCATCATATTTGTGTGAAAAATAACTGAACTGTTTTAAAGTCATTCGGTCCTTCATTACATTGCCTTTGAATTAGCACAAACTTGATTATACACATCTTTTAAAAAATAATTAACTTATTAATGCCTTTTTGCTACATATATCATAATTCCTTCTCTAATATTTACTTTACATTGCTGTGAAAACATCAACAAATCTCCTTCAAACAAGCATATCTATTCAAGTTTCTTGCCAAAAAACATGCATTTTACAAGATTACATTTGAACACATCATTACAATTTACCTCCGCTCAGTGCTAATTTTCACTGAAAAGAGCTTGAACGCATCATAATATAACTCAATGCAACCTCTGTGAGCTGTTAGTTCCAGCTACTGCCTGCTTAGAGCTAACGTTAACTAGCTCTCCTCCTGCTGATGTCAACCATAGACTGTATATAAAGATGGATAGGGCGTCACCACCAACACACAACATGATAAAAAACCTTAAATGACAGAAACCATCTTTGGGGAAAATCTATTTGAGGTGAACTTTGAGATCTTAGTTTAGCCATGGTCATGTCGTCCATCTTTATATACAGTCTATGATGTCGACGACTATTGCTTGCTCACAATGTAGAATTATCAGGCAAACAAAAGGGTGCCTCCCCTGGCGTGTCAATAATGAGTTTCATTCTGGTGTCATACTGTGGAATATCTTTGTTCATTCCAGATACATTTTCTAATGTCCCTGGGATGATAGGTAGCCGATAGTTTTGAGCCCTGCTTCTTAGCCTGCGCAAAACTGATGCGTCACAATGGAAAAATACTGGCCAAAATATCGGCCGATGCCAATGTGCAGCAGATAAATCAGTGCATCCCCAATTGTTGTTTTTACCTAAAAAGGATGTTCTCTAAAAATGGATGTGTGTAGTATGATGCAATACAATTTGTCGCTAAACAAAATGTAAGGTAAAGTGATTCCAGTATGTTTTAGTGCCAGTTTTAACCATATTTTCATGATTATCAGGATGATATTGTGAATCACAATGATACTGAATCATGACATAAAATGTTCATACCGCTTGTGTGTGACACATTAGTCTCTAATACGTGCTGAAATGTGCATTAAACAGAATATTCTTCATGATATTTGATCTATTTTCCTCGGCTCTATTCTAACGTGTCTTCATGCATCTGTTTTTTATTGTGTCCCTTTTACAGGGAGGCTGTGACATATTGAGCTCTAACAGGCCACGGATCAATCTGCAACACAAAGGAAATCAATGCCCCGGAACTGAGTTACTCCGATGGGTTGAGTGCAGATCATTAGATTTTCTGTTGAATGAAGGACCATTACCATAAAACCAAGTGTGGTGGAATTTAGTTGTATCCCCGGAATATAATAGTTATGTTCAAGATACAGATCATCACAAACATTGTTACTGGCGGTGGATAATAATCAAAATAATGACTTCTTCAGTTTTAACAGTCACTGTCTGGCATTTTCTATTAAATGGCATGCTATCACTGCAACCAAGCACGTGGAAAAAAAACTCCTTGTGAGTCATAATCTGTGAAATGAAACTATTATCTTGAAAATAATAAATAGGCCCACTCTGCATAATGTGATATCACACATATAGAGTGCCATTCAGTACATCATATTCAAATAAGTCCCATATGGTCACATTGTTTTGGAGATAGGGACGAGAGAATGCTCAATCACCTGTTATTCTTAAGTACGGATAAAACCGCAACGCCGGTTTTCAAATGAGACAGCTTGAGCGTACCTCTCCTATATAAGAATAGCCACTACATTACAGAATCTCCAGCTGTTCCTTTATCCCCTACTCAATCCAGTCATTAAAACTTTCACATCTTTTCAAACATTTGTTGAGAAAGCTGCCAAACCATGCTCTGATGTCTAAGCAGTAAACACAATTCACAAGAAAAGAAAAGGCAGGGAAGGGACGGAAAAATGTGTAAGACGTGAGAGGTACGGGGGGGAAGCCAGAGAGCCTGAAAATGACAGTCATCTGAGTTTCCATGTTGTAGTCGTGTTCGTTTCTTTGGGATGTTTTAGAAGGCTTTCATTCTGTGTTTGATAAGTACGCGCTGTGTGTGGATTTTTATGTACTGAACACGTAGATCCACGTGCGAGCGTGACCTCCGGGTCCTCGAGTCAAGGTGTGTGTGGGTGCAAATTCGATTACACTCAAGTTAAAGCAATTTCCTGCGGAATTCAATTCTTGTCCTCCGTTGCAGGTGAGCTCCCCGCGGACATCTGTGTCTTCTCAAAGAAATAAAGCACCTATAAACAGCAGCCTTAAAGGAGGGAAGTAGAGCCAAAATGCAATTAATATGCAAATTCAGGAGGAGACTTAATGGGGAGCCTTAACAAACATTCGTGTGTTGGGAGATAAGGCTGTTTTCAGGTTGTTTTCCTCTAACCTCTGCCTGTCCAAAGTCAAAGCCTTGGGGAGCTGAAACTCTTGAAAAGGCGTGGATGTTGCTGGTAATGGATTATTGCACTGGGAGAAGTAGGGCAGTCTAGGGCTATGTTTTAGAGCGCACGCTGTTCGTCATGTCACACAGTCATGCAAAAATGGCAGCCGCCTAGCTGAAACAATTCACTTTCTTCCTTTTATGTTATTCTGTGTCTTTTTTCCAGGGGTGAGCAATTTGCTCTGAATCCCATCAGAGTTTGCCATGGGTGCGGGGCGGGGTAGGGGGGGAGAGGAGAGGAGGATAGAGGGGAGGAGAGGTAGAATGAGTAGCCTGAGGCGAGAGATGGAGGGCAGCAGAGAGAGGAGAGGGTGAGAGTATGCATTCAGATTGGGAATTCATTTGCCATTCTCAGGCCCAGTCATACTTCAAGAGGCTTACGAGAGACATGCAGAAGGCAGAGATGAGGCCTCTGATGTGGAATGACATGCCTGATGACAGAGGGAGAGGAGAAAAAGAGCGAGGGAGAGGCTGCTATGAATCACAGTGATAGAGGAATAGTGAGACCAACAGTTTGCAAAAGGGAGCGAGATGAGAAGGAAAGATGGACGGGTTTGGGCTGCAGTCCTGCGGGTCGATGCTGCAGTCGAGGCCACAGCAGTGCTGTCTGATGGATCTAAGTCCCCGGGGACTCTACCCTCTTTTCCATCTCTCCATCCCCCCCTGCCCCCACCCTAATGATTCATCCACCACCTCCAAACCCCCTGCGCCTTCCACCATGATTCACACCCACTCCCCGAGCTAAATTATCGCCGCGGTCCCTTGGAGAGCTCCATCACTCTCCCTCCATCTTCGGTTATCATCAAACAAGTATATGAGCTGAGACCGGAGCCTGATTGCATTGAAGAGCCCAGCTCAGCAGTTTTTATGAGACTACGCGCGTTTGATCGCACACTCGAACTCACACACCGCTGGCTTTGATGGCACTTCTGCAGGAAGAGTTTTCAATCTTAAAATGCTTGAGTGTTTACAAGTGATGACGCAGAGTCAATTTAGTGGAGGGCAGTGTAATTCCACAGGCAGGACACTATAAATGTTGATTAGATGAAGGTTGAGTGGAATATCTAATCACCAGGGACCCATTGGTATTCTTTTCATACAACTGTCGTATCGTGTGGCCTCGGTGGCAGAGAGCGTGACGGCAACAACTCCAGTCCACGTTTTGCACCATCAGGAAAGTTCATAAACAGAAATGATATGAAAAGGAGCCTTGATTATATGATCAAAGATTACAATATGTCAGGCACGTGTCAGCTCCAGCTTGATGAGAATTACTGTAAACAATTATGGATCAATGTAGGCCAAAGGTCTGCATAGCACATATTAGGACAGTGAGTTCCAAGTGAATCACTCAATGGTTTCAGGCATCAATATTAAAAAAAGGAACATACTTTCTCACTTACCTTGAATGATATCCGGCTATAAGTTTGTTTTTTTATTTGTATGCCCAGGTTTTGAGTAAGTTGGATACTCCTATTACCCCTGATATCACACACAACAACAAAAAAAAAACACCAAAAAGTAAGGCACATGGGTATCAAGACTAATAGTAACAATTTGTGGAAAGACACATTGCTGTTGAATTTTTACCCTTACTAAAGGCATGGCCCTAAAGAGATGGCAATATTGGGTGGGTTGGTCCTTCGGTCTACCACTTTGGCCCGAACCATCCAGTTTGAATGTTACCTCTCAACTAAATGAGCATTATCAGTGGTTATCAGTGTCATAAGGCCTGCTTCATCTAGCAGGTTCATAATGCCTTTATCAAACCATGAAATGGCAGTGCTCATTGTTAGGCTGCAAACAAACAAAGGACTTTCAACCAGGAGAACAGGGTTTGTGTCCCATGTGGAAACAAGAGTAAATGTTGAGTTATTTTAACTACATAATATGGTATGTCACCTGAGGTATGTGACGTATCTCACGTGATGTACATCAAATTATATTTCATTATTGACAAACATATTTATTTTAAGCCAAACCATAATATTGATATTGTAGCTCAGGAGGTAATGTGGTTGCTTACCAATTGGAGGATCAGTTTGATCCCTGACCTTTGCAGTCTATAACCGTAAGTGTCCTTAAGCAAGATACTGAACCCTGAATTATTCCTGATAGCTGTGCCATCCTTGTGTGAGTGCATGTGCAATGTTTATCACCAGTGATTGAATACTCGGTGAATAAGTGAGTGTTGCCTAGCCTGGAAATCCAGACTCAAATCTAGAAAGATTTTGAGTCTGGATAGCACGATGGCCAAAAAAAACAAGGTGACGTATTCATTGCACTAAGCCTCATCTGTTTGCCGAACAGTGGGGCTAACTGATATATTACTGTATGCTTTTGATGTATCCCGTCGGTAAAACGGCAAAAAAGCGTTCTTCCTGGAAACAAAGGCTTCTAGGGCAGTCTCCTGTTCCTCTCTCAAGGAAAAAAATAAGTATAGTTGGCATAGTGTTTCTTCCAAAGCTAAACTGAATGGATGTGGTTCTTCTGCAGCTGCCATCTTGGCTGTTTACTTTTTGACTCCTACGGCACAGCGTTGTCCTCATGATGTTACGCCCGCCCAGAGCCCGCCTCTGTCAGACTGACTGATCTGATTGGTCCGAATGGCGATTCAGCGGGCTCTGCTCGTCGGGGCCAGTCTGATAACCACCAGTAACCCATCAAACTGAATTCAAATAACTTTGTTGATCACCTTATTTTCATCTAGCACCTTATCAGGTCAAAACTTTAATCTGTCTAGTACTTTGGTTTATGATAAAACGCCTACAAACTAATGACATTCCCATCAGCCGCTGATGAGCTTTGTCTTCAAAGCTGATCAGCAAATGTTAGCGTGTTGAAACACTAAACTAAGATGGTGAGCATGGCAAACATTATACCTGCTAAACATCATGTTAGCATGCTGACATTAGCATTTACAGTACCTTAAAGCCCAGCTGTGGACGGCTGTAGGCCATTGTGTAAATGTAATTTCTCAATGCTATGAACATCACAAGCAAATTTCAAGCAAAACTTGCACTGATAGCGTCAATCCAACCAAATGAAACCCAAACTATCTGCATGGCTGGACAGAGGTAAGTGAGAAAATATGTTTATTTGTATTTTGGGTGAGCTAACCCTTTAATGCATCCACACAGAAGCACAGACCTCTGCCACCACACAGTCACACACCGATACAGAGGGGATGATCTGGCATGTAATGGCCTCATGATTAAAGTGTACTGCGCTCACCTGCCCAAGTCCAATCAGGGCCTGTGCTGATTGCAGCAGCTTGCTGGAGACAAGAGATGGGAGACCGGGGTGCAGGGAGGGAGGGGGGGCGGGCTTGGGGCTCCATCACTGGTGAAGTGACACTGTGGTGGTGCCATGGCAGGGCGGCAGGAAGCTGCAGCCCCGGGGAGGCTGCAGCTCCCGCTCTCCTCTCCACTCCTCTCTGGCCAGACGGGGTGAATCAATCATCTCCAAAGATGTCAGCATCTGCCCAAGCAATTTCAGATTGGAATAAATGGCAGATGGGGATGTTGTTCCCTCTGTTTAATCAGTTCCACCAAATGTGGTTTTATCTCTTATAAAATGAAACCATCTGTAGCACGTAGGTGTAAGGATCAAGTGAGGGAGGACGGAGGGAGAGGGTGACAGAGGGAGAGAGGAGAGATGTGTGTGTTTGGTGTGTGTGTGCGTGTGTGCGTGCGTGTGTATGCTTTTTTAATGCGTGTGTGTTTTGCGTGTGCGTGGTGACGGAGGGCAGAGAGAGAGCAGGAACACTGTGAAACAGAAGCAGAATAGTGGGAGTGAAATAGGAAAAAAAAGAGAAGCACTTATCCATTAAAAAGAGGGAAAATGTAATCTTACTGCGAGCTCACACCTCCACTCTAATCTCCTCTTTCTCCCTCACAGGAGTACCACCCAGGGGCCATCACCATTATATCTAGACCCATCTATTTCCTTCCCCGCCTCCAACCAGACACTGGGGCTGTAATTTGGTCCCCCTAGCCCCAGCCGAGGCAGAGACATCCCTGATAAATACCCTTGTTTTTAACCAGGGATGATAGTGTGTAAGCATTATAGCTCTCAAAGCCCTCGCTTTAGGGATTGTCTTGGTAACACTTTACTTTAGGATGGCCTTATTCCAATGTGCAGTAAACTATGGAAAAGTCTAAGCAGGGTACACAATGATGCTGTGTTTCAGTCAAAATCCTTTGATTACATTAAGTTAATGTAGAATGCAACGCAGCAACGGTGTCAAAACAAGCAGCTACATCTGCACACTTGCTCTTACACAGTGTTGTTACACCCTCGTGAGCACATTATGCACAAGAGAGACTTCCATTAAGCGCAATAAAAGTAAAGTGTTACTACGGTTTTATGCAAGGTGGAGAGAACGGAGGGAAGATAAGAGGAGAGGAAAGGAGATAGGTGTCGGGAGGAGAGAGCGGTACTGTAGGTAGCTGTGTCCCACCGTGTGTGTTCTTCACATGTTCTGCCTTATAGCTGCCATTAATGAAAGTCTGATGGGGTAATTCACAGGAGACTCCGGCGAGACATCTTATATCACTCACATCCCTACAGAGAAGGCTGCATATGTGGAGTGGTTTCGCCTGCAGAGATTGTCTCTGTGCTGCATATATTTCTAAATTTCCACGCTCATATTGAACAGTTTAAAAATTCTAAATGCATAAACACAGATGACAAATTTGAGAGGAACAATTTGAAATCAAATACAAAAATCACACGTCTAAAAAAAAAAAGAGAAAAAAAAGGGACTTTTATTCCCAGAGTGTCGACTGGAAGGCAGTCGGCTCTTCCTAGACTGCCAACATTAGGATTACACCCCTAGCCAACAACAAGTGATGGGCAAACTGTTCTTTGATCATTTTCTCAGCCAATCATTAAGCCTTATTTTTCCACTTGGCAAAAGACTTGTAAATCTTAATTGTTTTAGATTCACGACAATTATGATAATCAAAGTAAAACTGATAAACGCATACAGTATGTCAGTAATATTATATACTATAATACAAGTGTTATATGAATAAAAGATAAATAAATAAAATGCAAATCAAAAAGTGTCGGTCCAGATTTGTCAGATTTGGGGGATACAGCTCCCTTTTAGTCAGCACTTCCTGCCTCATACTATATGTGCACTTGGAGCTTGAATCTGACTTGTGGAAATTAATTCAAATAGAGATAGAAACAAGGAGTGTTTATGTGAATTTATGAGATTTAATTCAATAAAAACATACCATCTTTTACTCAGTTACAAATTGTGCCCAATTTGTTCATTATAATGAAATCATCTAATCATAAGCATTAAATTAATGCAAATTAAATACAGTGTCTGTGGTCATAAATCCCTTTCTGATAAGGAATTCAAAGTATAAAATGTTCCATATTATGTGGACACTTTCATTCAGAACTATTGAATCAACCAATACAATTTGATTAAAACATATGATGTATTTGTGAAATATTAGGGACAAAATGTTCTTTAACATTCCCAGAATGTTCTGTACAACTGAAAGCAGGGGTGTAGGTTTTGTTTCAATATTGGGTGGGACATATGTGAAACAGGGGAGCTGGTGTCCTTTGTTAGAAAATTTCAAGCATCAAACACCTCACTTCCTGCATTCTGGTGAAATTTAATGCATCACTTTGTGTATTTTCTGCATCAAACTTTTGCATAAATGCCTTTAATTTTGTTAAAATAAAAGTCCTCTGCTGCTTTCATGTTGCTAATGAAGGAGACAAATGCACAAGTTCTAAATATTAGGGAGGACAGCACAGATAGAGCACAGATTTTCCTTCTTTTTCTACCTCTAGACATTTAGGAATAGCTGTGTCATTTATTGTGACAATATTTAAAAACATCAGTTATGAGAGGAGAGTGGAAAAGGCTGTTAGTTAATCAAAATTAATTCATCAAATATTTCGTAAAATCCAAAATAAATAAAAAGATAATATCATTTTCAACACTTTCCGTCTGGATTCCTGTTATTTACTGGAGTTCAATTTGCTGAGGCTGGGTTGTTTTCATGAACACACACACTACTGTCGGAAATATCAAAGTCCCTCATCTGCTCTAATACACGAGCTGCTTTAATATTTTTAGACATACAAAACACTTTCAGCATCAGTGAATGCCTCTTTTATCTGTATTTTCTGTGGCGGGGAAAGACCACAATATCCACTATTTGTTCCACATATGATTGAGTACATCCCCCCATAATAAAAGCATTCTAATTATATTTTCTGCTCAGTTTCAAGAGGCTATCTACTGACCCTTCCTCCATCCTACAGACACCCAGTCCCTGTCCCCGTCCTGCACCCTCATGTGACGAGATGTGTTGCGATACAAGCTGGGCTCACTATTTGTTCCAGAAAGTGACTGAGACTCATGCTGAGTGCTAAATGGACACAAAGAGAGCCCGCTATATCTGGACAGCACAGTTCACATCCACTTTATTTTCTGGTCTGGCTTTATTAATTTTTAATATTAACACAGACCAAAACGGCTCCCAGCATTACAGAGACAAAGAGACCCTCCACGACGAGCGTTTTAAATTGATGTGTGAAGTGAAGCTCGGTCGTTTCTCGGAAATATTATTTTTAACCTGCAAATCGACACTAGACAATGCACAATGGGTGCACACGAGCAGGAAAGGAGTCGTGCGCGGATGAATTAGGAGGACGGCGACGAAACAAATGTCACACTGTGAATCAGTGGCACTCTCTTTTACTCTTTCTGTCTTCTCTTTTCTGTCACCAAGTGGGATAATAGTGCTTCAGAGATGATTTGTTAATTAGACTGTCTAGACGTTGTTCAACTGCGCTCAGTACAGCTGGCCAATTGGAGATGGTGGCGCATAAGTGTGTGTGACCATTAAAAGGATATCAGGCCAATCCCATCGCCAGTGACAAATCAGATCCTGTTGTATTGGAGAGTAATGAGGGGACGAGAGAGAGGAAGGTAACAAAGGAGAGACCAAGTGAGCTGCGACCAATAAACCAATAAACTATATTCACCTCACAAGACTGGGGTAATTGCTGCTGTAAAATTTGTTTCCATTCCACGTTTGTAGTACAGTGTCAGGAGAGGGAACTGTTTGACAGGACAGCATGGTAATCAGTCATGTACTGATAACCCATACCAACTGCTCCCAGAGTTAAAAGGACAGGAACCCGGTTTGTGTTCTTCAGACTGCAAATAGAGCCTATTAGCAGCTGCTAGACATCCAGACGCACAGTCTGAATAATCACCTTGTAAAACCATCCCTGCTTGTCTTTTGTGTCGCCCGTGTCCGCTATTCTATTTCTATCTTTGCGGGACGAGGAGCCAATTTGGGCTCCGGCGGGCCTTGAGACAGTCAGGTACAGTAGGCAGGCAGGGAGGCAGGAGCTGAACAGAACGGAACAGCCAGCCATACATATGGATCAGGTCGACAGGCTGAGCATTAATGGCCTCCCTCTGGAATCTAAAACACCGGCACAGGCCAGAGAGGAGCTCCTGAGGGAAATCAGAATACCAGCAGCCATTCAGGTCAGCTTGTACGTGTTCGCTGCATGTTACAGCTCCATTTTCCTCCCCCACCCACTCGCAGCCAGAGAGACAGAAAGCCTTCTCTGAGGTGATTTATACGCTTGTATTATGTATTGAGTGCAGAGCATTGTTGACCGCTTTATGGAGTACAATTGGGTTTTCTGTTGAGAGCGACGCGTACAAGGGTGAAATATGGTTTGGGTGAAGGGATTGGTTATGTGTGGAGATGAAGCGCCACTCTCGCTGTCGTCGGAGGAGTGTTTTTACATTATTTTTATGGTATCTCTGCCTTCTTGGAAACTGGAGAGAAGCAAGCAGGTTACACTTTGAGTAAGGGACTTTATTTTTCCTTTTTGTGTTACTCACTGTTGCCAGTGATCTCTCCACCTTGTAGAACAGACAGCGTGGTTGTAACACGTTCAGGCTTCTTCTCGGGGCATTGTTGAAAGTCATTCAAAGAAGCGCAGGAACAGACTGACTCAGGGTACAGCGACGAGTAAATCATTACACCACGTCATAACATAACTCCTGAAATTTCAAAGACTGATGATACTGTATATATCTCAGAGTGTAAGAGAGTGGGATGGATATTGGTTTCACTCAGTCTGCCACATGGAGACTCTTACCTAAACATGCTTTTCTCACACCCTCAATTTTTCTTTACTGCTCTTCTGTATACGTCAGATTTGACAGAGATTGAACCCGTTTCGTACCCCATAAAAGCAGTGGGTGTTTTGTGGGGAACAAAGGGCTTTATCCGCTCCAGTCAAAGAATGCCAACAATGTGACTGTCAAAAGCACGACTTGTGACCTTACTGAAGGGCCATTCCCTCCCACACACCCATCATATCAATACTGCCTATGTCCTCAACACTTGAACTCTGGTAAGCTACGGCTTGTGACTAGGGCACGACACTGGTAGCTGTACAGGAATGCTGTGTTATCCATCAGAAGGATGATTGTGTAACGATGATTGCATTGTTACGGTGAGAAGAACCAGAATCTTTTGAATGAATGAGATGATATTTTACACTACAAAAAGGCCTGTCGAAATCCAGAAATCCATTTTGTTTGTGCACAGAGAGCTCAAAAGAACAAGTGTCCTTTCTGTAATGGCATTGAGAGGCAATTTCTGGAGTAGCTCAGTTTAAAAAAACAACATGAAACAGACTGAGGAAAGCAAGTTTACCAGTTCATACCAGTAAAAATAATCAAAACATGGTTGTGAAAATGTTAAAGGGCCAGTGTAGAGGGTTTAAGGGGATTTACTGGCAGAAACTATGATTTCATTATCTTATAACCACCTGAAACTAAGAACTGATGTGTTTTTGTTTCCCTTAGAATGAGTCATTTCTATTCACACATGAAGCAGGTCCTCTTTCACAGAGTCCGCCATGTTGTTTCTACAGTAGCCCAGAATGCAAACACCAAATGGGCTCTAGATAGGGCCAATCGTGGTTTCGTGTCGGCCACTGTAGTTCTCCTACACACTCTGGAATCCTGCCTCTGCATCTTGAGACAGGATGTTATCGGGAGGTCTCAGAAGAAGAGAGGTTTTGTTCATATTGTGATATTAATGATACTGAAAATGAGTTCCATTTTGTTTTTTTATTGTTCTCTGTACCATGAGTTGCGTCAGAAATTATTTAACAGGTGTAAGAATTTAGATTTGATGTGGTTGAATGATGCTGAGAGGCTCAAATGGATTTTTGATTACAAAGTATTCGCACTTGCTGACTATTTAGAGAAAGCTTGGGATAAACGAAGAAAAGTAACATATATGTAAAAATATCTATTTTGGTTTTGTTGTGGAGAAAGAACCATTATTTACTTTTATTTATTTATTCATTTGTTGTTGTTTTTTTGTTTCGTTTTTCTGGTGTAAATTGTGTAGCCCCCAAATTAAGTGGATGTGATTTTGTAAACTGATGATTTTCTTTTTCTGGTGTCTTATAATCCCGTAAGGGATGGGTCTTTGGACATGACACGAAAATAAAACTCACTCACTCACTCACTCATTCATTCATTCATTCATTCATTCATTCATTCATTCATTCATTCATTCATTCATTCATTCATTCACTTGGCACAAGAGCTTTCAGTTGGTATCAATCTGCAACCGTTGCTCGATGCCACTAAATCCTGTACACCTGGCCCTTAAAGGAATACTTCAACCCCCAAATTTGTATATCAATTACCCCATAATACATTGAAAATTTGGGAGGAATCTTAATTTTTTTCAAAGGCCGCCACAGTGAATAAAGAATCCAAAAACTGTGAAAATTATTGATGAATTAAAGTCAAAGGCTACTGCATTTAACAACAGCAAAACATCCGTTTACAAACTCTCACATAATTCATGCAGTATAATTATGTCTAATTTATCTAGACACATGTAATTTCGGTAAAGCTTTACCATTTAAAACAGAAAATCTATGTGTTTAGGAAGTAGTGCGCATACGACTGGATAAACGAGAATTGGACCATACTGCCTGAGTTGTTTGAGTGCGTAAATGAATGTTATGCAATAGTGTTGCTGAGGGCTGGGCGATGTAATGATTAGACTCAAATATTGCAGCTTGTTCCACGTGGGATATATAAAAGGACTGTATCACGAACGTTGGGTATAAATTGTGACGTCATTTTTTTTAAAGTCACCAGCATGAAACTAGCTTCGGCATGCTCTCTCCTTTGCCTCTTTACCTCTCACAGACACAAAAACAAAAAAATAACCTCAAACATGATACTTAACACAGACTCCCCACCCGTTCAGACCACTCTCTCCTTATCCCTAGTGTGAGCAGATGAAGCGTGTGGGTTGCTTTGGGTTTTTCGCTCCAGATCGTGACTATTTTGTCACATTTTGCTACCATGGAGCACCAATGGGAGTTGCAAATATTTTCAATACATAAACAGGAGAGTCGGAAGTTTGTTTCCAACTCACAGTGAGTCAGTCCGCTGACGGTTTAATTTCACGCTAATTCCTAAAAACAACTGTTGAATCGAAGCTTTAAGTTCACAGCTAAAACATCAACACTTCCTGCCTGAGACGAGCCAGGAGCTTCAAAATAAAAGCATCATTGTTCCGCTTTGATTTATTTCATTATAACACTTTCTAATTTAACTTTATCATATAACAGTAGCTGAGTTATTTAACTTTATGATAACAGTACTTTATTATAGCATAACATTATATTATTCTTTTTTTATTATATAACAGTCCCTACTTTATTTAATTCTAGCCCTTACTGCCCAGCCTTAAGTGTTGTTAAAAGCAGTCCCCTGTGACTTCTATTCATCAAGGATTTTATCCATTTTTGGATTTATTCACTGTGGAGGCATGCAAATTCCAAATTCAACGTGACACAGGGTGAGTAATTGATATACAAAGGATCATTTGGGGGTTGAAGTATTCCTTTAATTTGGGCGAAGAAGCTCAAAGTAATATTGCACAAGTCTACAGACCAGAACAGAACAGAAATTGCTTTCTGGCAGCCCCACAGATTGGAGTCTGGCTCTCTTTTTTTTTGGAGTCAAACTTTAGAAGACAGCAGGTCACATTCACAAACACTGCTTGCATTTCAACAATAGAGAAACATGAATTCTGCGTCAGAGCAGATTCTCCCTGCTCTGCACCGATAGCTGTGTGCGATTGCGTGCGTGTGTGTGTGTGTGTGTGTGTGTGTGTGTGTGTGTGTGTGTGAGAGAGAGAGTACATCCACACCTTTTCAACTCAACACATCATCATTGATGGACTCCAACCAGTCACCCCTTTTCTCTTCACTCTCCATCCAGCCATCCATTCCCATGATCATGCTTCTTTGCTCTGTCTTTATTGCTGTCCACTGCGTTTGTGTGTGTGTGTGTTTCTATGTGTGTGCCTGCTACAGATGAGGCAGGGATGGTTATGTCTTGACGCGGCAGCAGCAGCAGTAGCGGCAGCCTGTGGAAACAAAGGCAGGGTGATTTATAGCCCCGTACTGAGAGCATAAATCACACCTGCAGCGCCGCGCCTTTAAACGCCCTGCGTCCTGACAGCATTTACCTTTTATAAATGATTGGGCTGAACCTCCCATGGAGCCTGAGACCACAAAGCTCACTCACTCCCCATCTAACTCTTCCTTTGTTTCACCTCTCTTTCTCCGTCCCTCTTTCTCATTTCAATTTTCTCTCCCTATCTATCTCACACATCATTCTGCTTCTTTCTCCCGCATCTCTCTGCGTCTTGCCTTCTCTGTCTCTGTCTAAATATCGCCCTCCTCCTTCTTCTCCCCTCCATCCTCCTTCCTCCTATCTGTCCCCACCATGGCCTTCCCTTTCTTCGTTTGCGGGGCATGATGGGATGCTCCCAGTGGCGCCTCGTTCTGCGCTCACCCAGTGTCTGTAGGGGATATATAGCTAAAGCTGCTTAAAAGACGGCAGCACTGCCACCACATCCACGGCCGTTAAGGAAATGAATGTGTCAGTCTTGGCCCTATCTGCCTTCCTCATGACCACTTTTGTGTGTGGCAAATACATAAGGGGGTGTGGGATAAACGGCATACACGTACACACACACACACACACACACACACACACACACACACACATATATAACGCCACACCTGTGTATCATGGAGGGAGTGTGAGGCAGGGAATACACAGCCCCAGCTGCAGGAGTGTGGCTACAGATAAAGGTGACGTCTTGAGGCCATTACTTATCCAGCACAGCGGCAAAGGTTTGCAGATATTATACCTGCTGTCTCCACATAATAGCTCTGGGTTGGGAGCCACACACACTCACACACATTTAGATACACACACGCGACGGGTTGCGCATACACACACAAATAAAACAAGCACACACAACATGGTACACAGACAGGCCCACACCAATTCAGACACGCAAATTTATACACACTGCTTAATCACAAACACACACACACGGGCGCACAGACACACTCTGTGCGATACCTCGCCTCACTGAGTTAAAACAGATGAAAGAGCTGGTAAATGAAATCTGACTCAACAGTTTAAAATGCAGCACTGCAGCACTGCGAGCATCAGTAGAACAAAACGACAATATTTCTCAAAGCTGCCACAGCAACAAGCAGCAGGAGCATCCAAATAAGGGTTTGTTTTAAGATCTCGCTTTTCTCGGGAGCGCTGCGTGTAGCCTGGTGCGGTGTGAGGAGGAATGTTTTCTGTGTAACTTGAAAATTGATTTGTCAGTGTAAAACACGGAGTATGATTTTCCCTATTTTAGAATAGTGATAGCACATTAGGCGCTCATTATCAAAGTCGCAGCACTGGGAAAAAAACGGTGGGGCTACATGTGAAGTGTCTTCACAAGCCTGATAATCGAATTTATATTGCAACAGTCTGTCAGACTGAAAAAACGTATCAAAAGCGTTTTAAGTGAATATCTATCTATCTATAATTCCTTTGTACTAATTGATAAAGTATTAAATGAAACAGGTGCCTGGTGACATTCAACACAAGAGTTGATGCAGTTTTACTTCTAAGCACCTGCATCGGATAGATTGATTCTCTCCAGTGAGAAACTTTACTAAATTACACGAATCATCCCTTTTTTTCTATAAGATTTCCTGCAAATATTCCGCAAATTATCATCTGAAAAAACTGTAATCACAGATATGATTTTAACAGGGATTAACATATTTTTTAAAACCACACTTTCTACAACTCTAAGTGGAAATTAAATCAACAACTAACTTCCACCTTGAGCAGCAACCATCTCATCATGTCTCTGCTTTAAAAAAAAAAAAAAAAAAAAAAATGCACAGTGGATTCATACCATCCATGCATTAGCGCTTCATTTAGTCCCAATTCCATCTGTTAAATCCTTACACACTTGATCTTCTCCCTCTAGCGCGGGGTTCTCATACAGTTCCAACTTTTCATGGCAGCGAATAAAAAAGAGAGACCCGGACAGACAAGATGAATCGAAACCCAGCCAGTCATTTCAGCTCCAGTTTGAATGTGACAGTTGTTCTTTGTATTTGCGTTGGACGGTCTACAGTGGAAACGAGAGATGCCCTGCAAATGTGAGCTATTCCGCTGCCAGGATGCCGGTTGTTCTACTGTAACTGAGCAGGAGCCTGTGTGTGTGCAGGAAATAAATACCAGCACCCTCGCAGCGAATAAAGCTTTGCAGATATCCTCAAGGTCTAAAGAGATTTTTTTTTTTATTTGTAACAGACAATCATAGTATATGTTTATTGAAAGAGGCTGTAAATGGCATTGCTTTATGAATTAGCAAGAACACGGATAGGGCTTTATGTTGTTGGCACAAGGAGCTGTTTATCGACTGTTGTGGCGCTGATCAACAGGGAGCGAAACGAAGGATGGTGGCTTGTCGTGCGAGTCAGCACAAGATTGACAGTTGTGATTCTTTTTTTACCCTTTGTGGAATATATGAACCAAAGTGACTCACTCGCTGGGTGAGACTAATAATTACGTTCGCTAACAAAAGAGGAAAAACAAACTCAAACGTTCCTTTCCTCTGAGAACAAGCCAAACCCTCGGCGGAGGCTAAGAGGCTAATGTTTGGCTGCTATTAGCATGCCCTCTGTTAGTCTTGCAGAGAGGCCTCGCATGTAGCAGACCTGACCTCCATGTTGAGAACTACACCTCGACACGGAGCAGGGCGTCTACTCCCCTGAACCTAACCTCGCTCTGTCTGAGGTAAGGGATCAGTAGAAGCAGCACCAAGCTGCATATACACCCCACCTCCACTGTTTTCTGCCCTGGGTTAATTGGTTTGATTGTTGCCCTAGGCTATGGTGGATTCTGTGGGGCACTTCAAGCCTTGCAGCCGCGAGGGCATATAAAGCATTCAGATGGTATTAATTAACTATTCATAGGAGTCTAGCCCCTGCCTGAGGTATGTGTTTACCTCATCTTCATCACCCCCAGAAATATCTCCTTTTATAGTTACTAAAGGCTACACCTCTCCACCTTCGTGAGCAACGGGTGAACTATTTCAGCAATGCAGTGAAATTGATGTCAACCCTGCCCAGTCTGGTACAAACATTTACACAAATGACATTTTTCTGGCTATGTAAAAAGAAAATATGTTTATCTGACAGATCTGTCAGAACGAAAGCTCGACAATTTCACTTTGCCAAAGCCTCACAAAACAATAAAAAAAAATGGGCAGCGCGAAACGTGAAGAAATGCTGAACGTAGCTTAAAAGGTATGAAAATATAACCCTTTGATGGTTGAATCTGATGCTGAGTGAAGGCACCAGCTATCATTTAATGAGACGGTTTGCCTTGAGATTAAAACACGAAACTTTTCAAATTAAGCACTGTTTGACCCGTGCCAGTTTTAAGCTTCAGTGTGCTGATTAGGTAGAAATACCTCCTCTTTCAAGGAGGGACTCTTCTTAAATCACTTCTTTTCTAAAGGAGTTTCTGGATTGCTATCAGGTAGCAGCCACTCCTGCTGACTTCGCCAAGATTGTTGGGCAATGACTAAGGTGAAGCTGCCCTGACTTAAACCTGTCCTTAACCCATCCACCTATTTGTGGAATATTACATTCAGGGTTTCCACACATTTTACCAGTGCATTTTTAAAGCTTTTAAATATAAAATATATAAAATAATATTTTCACCTGTTTCCATGACTTTGTTCAGTAGTTCAAATTAGTAGGTCTATTTAGCATTCATTAGTGTTCATTACTTTGGTGTTCTTTGCCGTAAGACAGGCATTGTTGCATAAATGTAGCATGGGATATGGAATGTAGTTCCTTTGCATCTACACATACAATAAACACAAAGTGGTTGCATTATCTGGCCTCACTACAGCATGCGTGAAGTATGTGCCGATGCTGGAAGTCTGTAAAGCAGCCTTTAGTTGTCTTGATGCTCTTTCCCTTTCGCATGACTGACCAGAGCCACTCCCCCCATGTTTCCAATGTCATGCAGAGTCTACATATGTATTTGCAGTCAGCCTCTTTCTTGAGCCTTGTATTATATTTGTTGCTTAAAAACTATACATTACTAAACATGTACTTCCCAGGCTTATGCAGATAAGCAAATGGCTTGCACTTACCAACTTTACTAACTCATTAGACACTCTGGTCGAACACTAGAGCTGCACAATAGATATTTTTTTTTATTGTCATCACGAAGTCAACTAACAATAAACACATCACACAAGACTGCAAAACTACACTTTAACAGCTTACTTTCATTCTTGTTTATTGGTGTATTTTCCATTCAGCTGTGTTAGAAATAATTTCCTTTTATTGTTTTGATTCAACAAACAATTTGTCATATTTTAGCAATATTGAAAGCAATAGAAAGGCAGAACTGAGTACACTTAAACATTTCTTTATCACAAGTAATATCATAGCAATATTCAGCGTTATTGCACATCACATATTTTCCTCATATCGTGCAGCCCTACTGTAAACACCAGTGTGTTTCACATGATACTAGTGACATTTCAAGGGTCATACAGCATAGCATTAGATTTTAAATTAGTCAGTCCCGCCAGGAATGTTACCCAATATTGCGATACAACAAGTAATGCAAATTCAGCCAATCCCTGTGAATTCCGCGCGACCATGCAATTTGTTCCAATCACCGCAACTTTACCGCAAATTTGACTATTTAAAAGGTACAATTTCATTTCATTGTAGAGTTGGGTGCAGCGTACTGCTTTGTTAAGCCCATCTCTGTGTTTATCATGAAACCAGTGCTGTGGCTCTGAGCTCTGTGCCTGGGACAGAGTCACACACACAGTGGCTACGGTTACATGATGGCTTCTCATTCAGAATGAAATGAATCTGAATGAAATCATTCGGAATTAAAGTGTTTCCAGGTAGTTTACATGAGAAATATTAATTCCGAATGAGGGTTTACATGGGAGATCAGTTCAATCGCCTTTATTCAGGTCTGCGTAAGGTTTGGGGCAGGGAAGGTTTCTGATTGGATAGGGGGCGGGGCGGATGTTACGTGTTTACGTTTACTGGAAGAAAACACTGTAGTCCTCGCTCCGGATAACAAGATGCTTGACGACGCCGTTCTTAGTGCCTTTTTCGGGCGTGTTTTGCTTATATTCTTAAAGCAGCAGTACGACAACAACCTTGTTCTGCTAATGCTTCATCTGTTGAGCAGGAGAAGGGAGGCAGAAGACTGTGCTGTGGCGAATGGAAACCAGTGAGTGCAACGAGTCCGACTGCTCTAGCTCAGCCCGTTGCTATGCAGCCCATTGCTATGCGCGCTATATACGTCATCGCACGAGAAGTGCAAGGAAACGAGCATGCGCAGAAAGACCGGAATGAACTTAAAGAGGAATGAGTGTATACATGCACACAAAATTCTTTCATTCGGAATGACAAACGGAATAAACCACCCCCTTTAATCGGATTTAATTTTCAATCGGAATGACCATTTTTCAATCGGAATGACCGTTTACATGACCACTTTTAATCGGAATGGCCGTTCATTCCGATTAAAAGTGGAATTAAACTGTCCATGTAAACGTACTGAGTGACAGGGCTAACTGTTAGCATCATACAGCTACTGTTACCCAACAGTTATCAATAGGTTTAATGACAGAGTGTAGTCATTTTGGAGTCAGTGTAAGATAAACAGCTCGGTGTCAGATGTTATCATCTGTTGCAAGGCTTCAGCCCAAGCGGCAAAATATGAAGAGTAGGGTAGTGCTGTGTTAGCCAGGGAGCCCCCCAACCACAACATCAGACACAGTGAATGCTCAAAACAATCGGTTTTGAATCTCTGACGGCATCACAACTATCTGTGCACTTTTCACCTGCCAAACGGCTATAAACACTGCAAAATGTATCAAAAGTTTTTTTGGAAAAGCTGCTGTGAAATCAGGCATTTCAGCCCACAACAATCCAAAAACAGCTGGCAAAATCCTGGCGATACTGATTCTATTACAAGGGACATATTTCACATAACATTAGACATGTTTTGGGATTTTTATGAACAATAGTCAAAACAACGTATGCTCAAAACTTTCCCAAAACATTCTGTTAATTCCAGTCCACATCAAGGTCTTTCTAATCTCATAACTTTTCCAGGAATTTTCATGATCGTGGGAGGCCTGTATATTACGAGGCTGAACCATATCAGCATCAAAAGCCCCATGACCACTCCACCGTACCATGCAGTGCTGATTTTTGAAGAACTTTAACAGTGAAGTGTGCCCTGAGATGTCAGGTCATCTCAACCTTCAACCTGTGCCATGTCAGGCTGAGATCTCACAGCTCCCAAACTCCCCACAATTCTGCAAAACTTTGTTCAGAGGCAGAAGAACAAGTCGAGGCAAACAATTGTAACCAAACCTCGTAATGAGCATGCACTGACGCCTATATATACAATCATACCCGCTCTTACACACACGGCACTGCTGCAATAGCACAACATTTGTATGATAGCGTCGGCTGTTTACAATGAGTTTAGTCTCTCCTCCTCCTCCTCCTCCTCCTCTCAAACTGCACCTGCTGAAGTCTCCAGCCCTCTGCTATAGCTCGTATACATTATGTGGCTCAACATCACAGGTAAAGAAATATATAAATAAATATAAACACTGGCTCTGGAACACGTTTTCTCTCTCCCTCCCCTCCCCTCCCTCCCCTCTCTCCTCTCCCCTACACTGAGAAGTAATGAGGGGCTACCTGTAATTACAAGCAGCTGCTGTCTTCCCTGACGAACGCTAATTGCCAATAATGATTTTGGAGAGCTGTAAAAATTCACCGGCTGACGCTCTCTCCCTCTCGCTTGCTCTCTCTCGCTCTCTCTGTGGTTTGTAGAGGAGGAGAAGGAGAGAGAGAGAGGAAGACAGAATTAAAGGAAAGGAGAAGAGAGAGAGAGGGAGAGGCGGGCGGGGGGGAGTTGGTGGGTTTATGCTCTCCCTGCCTGTGTCACAGTCGGGAGTGCAGTTAGCTAATTTCTGTTGCTGACATATCAGAACCCTCAGTCGCCTGTTTGCCATCTCTCTCCCTCTCTTTTCTTTCTCACCTGTTTGCCATCTCCTTCACGGGCTGATAACAGCTTTATTAGAGCTATAATGTGCAGGTGGAAGTTTAAAGGTCCCGTATGAGCACAGCGAGGAACAGAGGGGAGTGTAGACGGGAAAGGCTTGGGTGAACGGGTGAGGTGCCTAATAAGCCACATGCATAATTAAAAGACAACGATGCCACTAATTAATGAATGCTTGTGTTTGGCTGCGCGTTGTAATGGAGACGGCGTCAGCGTGTGAGAGTCTGTCTGAGGGAAATTGAATTAGCCCCAAAATAAGGGAGAGGAAGCATGGCAGAGGTAGGGGACTGCTGCATCTCAGTATCCAGTACAATGTGATACAACAGATACAGTATATTCTGAGTGAATCACAAGATCTGGAAGTTTCTTTCGCAACACAAAAACCCTGCAAATGTGTCTAATGGCTTTTGAAATTACACTGAAGTGTCTCACTCTTGACTGTTCAATCGATTTGCCAAATCTCCCCGATGCATGCGGCCGTGAATGTGGAGCACTGCGTTATTAAGAGTCAGACTTCGCAACATTGATCGTCTCATTTCCAGCCATCTCTATCTTTCTCTGATCCACTGACACTGAAAATAGGGAGGCTCTCAGTTTGAAACAGAAAGGGTGAAAAAAGCGCCGTCCACGCTCTCCGTCTTTATCTGCTCCGGGTATCGAGTGTCTCCTTGTCACAAAGATAACGGTTTAATAACAGAGTGAACAAACACGTTGATAGAGCCGCATCACCGCATAAAGTCCACACTTGAAAGAGTTCGCCGGTCAGTTTTACAGCAGGCAAACTCGCCCACCTCTGAGCTGTTATCAGAGACATTATAAAGCTGACACACACAAAAAAATCAAGAGTTCCCACCATTCATGAAACACTTACAGCCTGTCCTCTCAGAGTTATCACAGCATATGCAATCAGGGAGTCACTTTTAACTCATAACCTAAACTATTATCACTGCTTTAAGTCGCTGCACAGAAATGTTTTTGAACGATAAAGGAAGCAACTAGAGCATGATAGCAATTTATAGAAAATGGTGCTTCTCCAACAAAACTGAGGATGTGCTGCTTTTCTCTGTTTTGTTTCATTGTGAATTGAACATTTTGGAGACAGTGATGTCGGAAACCTTGAAAAACAGGGAAGTTTTTCACTATTTTCTAACATTTCATGGACTAAACAAATAAATAAAACAATCATCACATCAACCAGTAATGAAAATATTAAGTTGCAGCCCTAACTGTGTGTAATCTCACGTTTCTGTCATGACACAAGTATTCGAAATGTCCCTAAGCAAGGTGTTTCGACTACAGTTTTCTAGATTAGAAATATGAAAAAGTAAGATGCAGGTAATAACACACAAGAAAAGGTGTCTTTTAAATAGAGTGTTGCACTTAAACACTAAAAACCTGTCGAAATATATAATAGATAAAGACTTGGGAACAGTCTCTTAATTTAAAATCTTATACAGTAAGAGTGTTTTATTATCTAAATTTTATACACTTTCTTTCAACAGAGTTCTGCGTCTCTCTCAAATCACATCGATTTCATTCAGTTTGATCGTAGCTTTGTTCTTCTCTCCACAAATGATTCCATTCGGCCACATTTCCAGTTATTATACAACATCTCTTCAAATCAAATCACAATGATACTTGAACTAAATTACACCAATTAGAATTACCTGTAAAAACCCAATAAGACAATTAGTTTGGCCAGTCGAAAAATAATTCGTTTTCAGATTAGACCCCGGTGATTAAATATCTGGCACCCCCTACAAAACGAATGTGAAGTAATTGTATGGACGGCCATATAGCTTAAGATCAGGCTTAAGATCTGTTTCACAGATCTTTAAATTAACATCTAATTTTCAAGTAAATTAACACAAAATGTCTAATTTTTTTATGCTGTGATTAATCTAGGATGAGAAGCGCTCTGTAATGTTTTATTTCTTTTCACATTTCTGTTTCTAGTTCTGTGTTTTACTGACTGTTAGATATAGTGTGGGTACCTGTCGTCATGGTTATTACTGTGAGTAGTTTCATTGTAGGTGATTTGTAGGTGTTTCGTTTCACCTGGGATTTTTTATTACACATTTGTTTTACATTATATTATGATGTTTAGTTGTATGCACCCTGAAAGAGTGACTGCTACTGATCTTAAATGTTTCAAATCAAGATCTAATTATTCACCACTCAGAAGCAGATTATCAAAAAATTTAAAAAGTAAAATACTAAAAGAGGTTTTTATACCAGATCAACTAATAACTTCAAGATTTGGATGTTCTGTTTATTTTACTGTGTGGGCTACATTGAGAATGAAAGGCACCACCCTCTGTGAACAAACCTAATCACCAGTAGCTCATCTCTGACATTTATTTATTCCCCCTCTGCTTTGATCCAGAACTGCTGCTTTTTATGGACACCTTTGGTTGAGTAAGGGACCTTTGAACAGCCTGAACTGTGGGAACCTCTTGCAATAAAAGGTGCTTAAACACTATCTTATCTCAGCTGCCTTGAATAGTTTACATGTTTATTGTTGAGCATTCGCTGCTCTGTAATTATTATACGACTGCGAGTTTCTTCTCTGTGGGAAAATTGTCGTGGCATGGACTCATATCGATGCCATAATAGCGATCCGGGGAGGGGGTTTTATGTCATTTTCAAATGCAGAAAAGAATATTACTTTGAGCTTTTGGGAGGCAATAAAACAATATGATATCACACCGTTTGATTGTCTCATTGTTTTCTTTGTAGCGTTGCATAATACCCAGCGGCTGCATCCAACTTCTTACCTCCTCGTTCTCTTTCTTTAATAGGTAGGCAAGCTGGAAGAGCTGCTTGGGATGATTTCATTGTTTGGAGAGCTCAGGCGAGTTCTCTCCTTTGAATCCACTGATGTCATGACAGCTCAGGATACGTTCCCAACGTGTGGTTAAAGGCACTATCAAGTTACATTTTTGTATTAGTGTCTTTTTCTTATAGACGTCAGCAAAAATGATAAGCGGTCATGTCCATGTGTTGTACAATGATGCCATTGTGTTTACAGGCACGATACAAGAATAAACAGCAGGGTTTTCCCGATCATTACAAGACATTTTTATAGTGCCTTAGCTATGCAGAGACATGTTTTGTTGTTGGTTGTGGTGGCGCTGTTTCTGTCTTCTAATCTGCTCTCTGTGTCACGCACACAGTGACAGTGGAGCAGGTGAAGTGAGGACAACGTCATGCCTCACTCCACCTGCTCCAGTGTGGGAACATTTTGACTTTATTTAAAAACGGTGGCTCTACAACTAATCTAGGACATTTTAATATATATAGTTTTCCATATTCCATTCTGAATGAGTCTGAATATTCTTGAGTATTTAAAGTTAGTTGCTCTTTGAAAGGGTGTACTTACATTATTATGTTACAATATTATCATTATATCGGAGGCATAAATTGTCTTATTTATCGCAATTATTTCTGAGACAATATATTGTCTAACAAAAGCAGTTATTGTGACAGGACTAACCATTACCTTCACTCAGATTAGTGTTGTCAAAATCATCAATTTGTTGATACTGTATATGTTGTGCTGTATTAATGTATTGAATAACTCCATGCTCAGTTATCTTAAACTTGCTGTTTTAATTCTAGAAGATTAAACTGGGACAGGGGTTACAAACTAGCCAATAGGGCATACAGTGCAGGCAGTGCGGTTGCACTGGGGCCCATGGGGTGGAGGGGCCCGACTGCCACCTGGAAATACGCTCATGTTCAAAGAAGAACTCACATTAAAACAAAAATGGTGCTATTTTCCATACATGCCCTAAATAAGGCAAACCCATCTCCATCATGGTTTTCTGGTTTTGTAAAACAGTGTCAATCTATAACAAATTATAAACTTATTCTACATAAACTATTTAAAAAAATCTATAATTTACCAATAAAAAACTATCAAGTTAAACTAATAATTTCTAAAAACTATTTTCTTTTGTAGATTTGTCTTATACAGATATGTAATGATGATTGCTGTGTAATATGTATATTAATGTGTCCAATATCAAGTATCTGCAAGTGGATGCAACGTAAACGCGGCAGTTGCTAAAATATATATACACCTAAAATTGTATGTGTGTGTGCTTCATAACTTGTAACTAGGGCGTAATAGAGCCCCTCATAATAGCGTGCACGGGGGCCCATTGTAACTACCTTACGCCACTGGCTAGAAACCTGTATGTATTACATCTACTTTGTCGTTTACATATGAAGCAATGTCTTATGCATTTACCCTTGTCAAATCAACAAGTAAATAAATAAATAAAAATATTGATTTTGGATATTTGAGGCAGTTTCAATACTCATTTTCCACTGTATGGATACACTGACACCAGCTGCTCTTTCCCATTTCTTATTGTTAATGTTTACTACAGTCATTCTGCTGCTCTCCTAAAAAAGAAAAGCCATCATTATCATCTTCTTATATTTATTTTTTAATTAAAAAAATACATTGTATGCCCTCAGAGTCAATTTCACTCCATGGTATCAGAAATGATATCAATATTTTTCAAGGTATTGCATCAAAGTTAGAAATTCCAGTATCCTGACTGCAATATTCCAGATTGCACATTGCTATTACCCTCCCGGGTGCAGTGTAACAGATGCAGAGTGACTGTTACACTTACATTTAGCATACAGAAAGATGATTTTAACAGATTAATAAATACGCTGGAATTGCTGAGAAACACATAAACACAGTTAAATTAGTAAATTTGTAACATTCAAAGCAAATGGCCTCATCTCACACCGTGTGTGGACTTCATCTATGTGTGTAGGCTGGTGCAAAAACTCTTAACAGGCTGAACCAGTTTAGGCATATTCCCCACAGCCAGCTACTTTGGATTTGAATATGGTGCCTGATATTTGGTATGTAATAAGAGGCCTGCAGCCTTTCCCTCTCAGTGAGCAGTAAGGGCCTGTCTTCCTGATAATACCATGCATGGATAACTGAGTGAGACGCCATCAGATACCGAAAGCAGCGGGCTTAAGGGAAATGAAATTTATTTGGAGGCAAGAGAGTGAGGGCGGCAAGGAAAACGGCGGGGATAATTGAAACGGGGAGCGTTCAGTTGGGGAGAGAAATTGAGATGTTGTCACCAAGTCCTCCTTATCATCATCGGGGCCACTGTGCAAAAGCAATTAAAGAGTCAAAAAGAATATCTGGAGTTATGCAGAATCCAAGAGAGCAGAACGCAAGTCAACAAGGTGCCCTGTGCACACGAAACACACACACATCCCGAAGACGTAGAAGGATGGCAGTGACAGATTGTAGTCGTTTGTTTCTCCTGATATGTTTCAGTGTCCAATTTGCAATTACAATGCAAGCAACAGCTCACTGCAGGCCCATCAGTTGTTCGTTAAAGTCGGACAGAAACGAGGTTTTGATGGTCGTTATTCTTGTCGGCAGCATGTCTCAAACACACGTGTGAAATATTTAAAAATAATTTGTTTTGTTTTGCAGGTTTCCATGACTGGTACTTGCATTCCTAACATGCACAGCCCACAATGTGATTTCACTTTCAGTTAAAAATAACAATTGGCTGAATTGAGATATACCACATTATGTACAATGATGGCATAAGCCAGTGCCAAGTTGCTCTCACTGTGGTACCATATGAGAGACTGCGGGTGCAATTTGTGTTTCTTTTTTTTTTTCTCTTTTGTTTTGGACGGAATTATGCTATAGAAAAAGTGCGGCTCAAAACAAATGCCTCCTATGATTACATTTTTATTTTCTAATGCATTGTCCATCCAGTTGCAGCGATAGTTCTGTGAGGCCGTCACATGATTCACCTTGGCTAAATAAATGATCAAAAATGCAAACGAGCTCCAGCAAGTACAGAGAATATCTGCTGCTTTTTTTCCACACAGTAACAAAGGGGAGCAATGATGAGGGTTTTACAGTCTCACATATTCCCATGTCTGATTTTCATAGATGTTCTGGCATACCTCAATAAGCTAAATCTTGTCATTTCCTTTCTCCAAATTGAATTTCTAAAGGGATTTAAATGGGCCAACTATGAATGATGCCATGGGCGAGAATGCTCAAATTACCAACAATGTGGAGAAAAATGGGTCTGAAAGCAGACAAGAGGCACCAGGGGGTTTGAAGATGTGGGTAGACTGATGCACTTTCACAGACAATTCATCAAAAGCCTCTTCTTCCCCCCCCAACCCTCCACGTAAGCCGGCCACTTCTTTCTCCTTCGCACTAGTTAAAACAACCTGTCTGATGATCCCTTTCCTGTTAGAGCAAGACCACGTTTATTTTAGCCGCACAGATTTTTAACTACGACCGAAAGAAGAGGGAAGAGGCAGTGAGAGGAGAGATAATGCTGCACTGCTGAGAAATTAAAAAGCTAAAAAATAAAAAGAAAGAGGGAGAGATTGGGTAAAAAAATAAAAACAACAAGAAAAAAAAACGGCAGGATAACAAAGAGAGAACTGGAACGAGTAGCGACAGACAGAGAGAGAACAAGAACAAGGGAGCGGGTGAGAGGAGAAGAGCAGAGTGGTGGTGGCTCGGTGGGGGGGCCCATAGTAATGAACAGGTGGTGGGGGGAAGAGAAGGTTAAGCCTGTTTCTGTGGGTGTCGCTGGAACCCACCCCGTGCTGTGTGGACAGATGTGTGGACGGGCCGCTAGCTAGCTCTCCCTGTCTCTCCCTCCCCTCCTGCCTGGCCGGTGCTGCCAAAGCCCACTAGCCTGTGCTCAAAAACTCACTCATTTATCCGCCTTTGTTCTTTGTTATTTTTGGACTCGGACGCGGCAGCGAAAAATTGTCTCTCTCCAAGGAGAATCACGTTCCTGTCTCCCCGTCTCGTTAGCTTCTGTCCGTGTACGACACACAATAATGTGACATTTGGGAACGCTGTGATGTTTGGTTTTGTTGTTTCGACGCGGCTTTGGATCTTGTCTGCCTGTGGCATATAGAAAGAAAGATTAGGAGTGTTAGTTGCTTCTGTTTGAAAAGCCAGGTGGCTAAGGGAGCCCCAGACAGGTACTATTCTAATGAACACACACGCTCATACTGTTGTTGCTTCAGGCCTGTTGACAACCAGAGAGGAACAGGATGTTGTCACTCAGACCTTCCACTGGGTGTGTACATGTTGCTCACGAGTGAGTCGTTTGACTGAGGGCTGTATGTGACAGGTGTTTCCTTGTTTGTCTATCAGACTGGTTTTACATTGTCAGCTCAAAGGCAATGATTTATAATTTATCAATGAGGGACCCAGTGGAGAGAGTGGAAGTTCAAACTCTCAAGATAATCTAAGTAATCAAACTGTCATTTAGGTCTGAAGGCATTCTGCGTTCAGAACGGGGGGGAAATAAAGTAAGAAAAACTGTGGAAAAGTGGAAAGGATGTGTGTTTGTGTGTGCCTTTCTGGGTGGAAATCACCTGTGTTGGCACAGCAGAGTCTGTATTTTGTCAGTGCATAGAGATCTGGTCTGCACCTGTTGTCAGACACACACACACATACACACACACCAGATGAAAATCAGTTGACAGCATGGCCAGCTTCATCAGATGTGCCCACTCCTGTTCCGTTCATTAACGTCCAACCGAAGGCGGCTGGCCTGGGGCCTGCTGCGAGTCCCACTCGGCTAAACAGCACCCCCACAAAGCAAACACGGAGAGAAAGACAGAGAGAGAGAGAGAGAGAGACAGACGAGCAGGCGAAGAGAAAGACACTCGAACAAAGTAAAGCACAAAACATCAAAAATTTGATTATTTAATGGAATATGTGAACGCAGCTGGCAAAACACGAGCGTGATAGCAAGAGGAAGATGCATGCAGATAAACCAAAAACTAGCGTTCGCCGGAGATTGGCGAGCGCAGCCATAGCCTTGGTTTGGAGGTCAGCTGGGAATTTTGGATTGGCGTCGCCTGTGTGACGCCCACGCGCTCTGCCCGTTCTCCCTGGGATGCCAGCGCCACCTGCTTACATTGTGGATGGCAGCTTTGGTGCCCAGCAGGAGGGCTGGATGGACGGACTCACAGACAACATGTTTCAGCTAGTTTGTTTGGAAACCTGCGGCCGCCCAGCCAGAGAGAGGAAAACTTTGGGAGAGAGGGGTGAGAGAAACAGAAACAGAGAGAAGGATTTTCAAGAGTTTGCCACATCGCACTGTCTGACTGGTGCGACGTGCGACAAACAGTGACCTGAGATGATTGGCAAGTCAGTTATAGACCGATAAAAAACCCGAGTGCTGAGATTTTCTGCCGCTCGTTTCATCAGGCGTGCAGGGATGACGGTGGCATTTAGCCATTTTGACAGGCAGGTTTATCATATAGTCACACACACCCAGAAATATCCATCTCAAATCAACATTATCACACCATATGAAACCATCTGACCGTCGACGGAAAGCTGCTACTGCTTTGGTCAATACACACACCAACAGTTCAAACCTGTGGGAATCAGAGACAGAGGTGGTTTCCCGAAGCCTCCCACTGAACGTGAACTCTTTCTATTAGCATACAGAGTCAGCACCCTGGCATGACTCACAACAAGTGATACAACCCTAGAAGAAATAAACATGACATAATCATCGCCTGCACCCTGCTTTTCTGTTATCATCTACCTACTTCCACCTTCTGAGATGAGTGAGCAAAGAGGGGGAGGGATGCTAAGAATGCACACATTGTGAGTTATTGGAAAACTATCTGAGGGCAGCAGTGTAGCATGTGTGTGTGTGTGTGTTTTTTTCTGGAGGTAAGGGTGAACATGCTGTGGGCAAGAGTAAGCGAGAGAAGGGAGTGAAGGAGCTGAAGGGGAAACCACCTGCGGAGGATTGGAGAGCGCTGGGGCCGGAGAAGATGAAAGAGCGAGGTTTTGATAACTTCCTTCAAAGCCCCTCCGAAAAGGTAAAAGTATCCCGGAAGACACACACAACCACACACTCGCTATATCTAGAAGTAAGCATCCGGTGTCAGAGGAGTTTCTGAGAAGGCACTCTGAGGTAAATCTGCCGTCTTTTGCTGTTTTTTTTTTTTTTTTACTCCACTTCACTCTTCTCTTCAACAGAACGAGATGTTTCTTTTGTTCTTGAAACAACTCCCTGACAGGAAGCCAGGGTGCAAGATGAAGATAAACTAGTTTCCTTCTTCAAAAAAGAAAGAGCCTTTCTGAGATGTCTAGGGTTTTAGCGCTCCTACGCAATGTCACAGCAGCCCTCGGCAATATATTTTAGGAGCCACAAAGAAGGATGTTGATGTTGCTGATGAACCGACGGGCAAATTTAAACAAATAAAATGCTCCTCAGTCCCAAGGCTTGACCTTCTTGGTGATTTATTTCATTTACCTCTTCTCCTGTGCGGTATCAGTAATGGTCATTAAAAGGAAATCTGAACATTTTTAATTAAAGGCCTGAAAAGAGAGGAGAAGAGAAGAGGTGCTACAAAATGCCCTTCGTAGTACAAACGTACCCTTGATATTTATGCACAGCCACGACAGGCCTAATCAATCATTAATATTCAACTGGTTATATCCTCCTCACACTCACTGCATGCAGACACACACACACACATACACATACACACACATTAACACAGAGCAGAAAGGTCAAAACACTCTGTCATCTGTACTGTAGGCCTCAATTAAATATGGAAGATGATACTTTAGAATCTCGCCTGCACTCTCTTTCAAATTATAATGTGCTTTACTTGCATGAATGTGTATGAGCCTCATACTGTACACACACACTGAGAAAGCTAATGATAAATGCATGGCATTAATGAATGAATGAATTATAAATAAATTATCAACAGTAAAAGGTCAAATGGAAACATAGGATACATGTATGCATATATGTTTTGACTAAGTTCATGCATCTTAGGAAATCTGTTTCTCCGATATGTTTTATATTTTGAGTTTTTAAAAATGTTGCTCAATTGCAGTGACATATCTGGATAGCATTGTATCTATTTAATAAATTTACCACTATTAAAATTTGTAGTTTTAATCTGATGTCCACACTTCTCTCTGTCTGTCTTGCTTTATTGACATTACTATAATCCTGTACAGTAAAAATATCCGGTCGCCAAAAAAAATATTTGCACTGAATGTTTCTGCAACCCACCGACACTTAACATTTGCACATTGTTACTTTGTAGATACACTGAAACACATGTTTCAACAACGCTGTGGTTAATGTGCGGTTTTGTTTGGGCACAAACACCACTTGGTTATAGTTAAGGAAAGCTTATGTTTTGGCTTGGGGCACATGTAAACCAGCGACAACAAACTCATTGGGCCACTATCCCGGGAGGAAAAGCAGCAATGTCTCAATAAAAACCAACTGCTTTTCAGGCCACTACAAAAAACCTATGTTTGGTTCTTAAAAAGCCCCTGGGAACACAGCAATAGCTCGCTAAATCCCAACCATATTTCTTATTTGTTGGTCTTGAACACTGCAGCTCAGTTTCTCACCTATGCAACACGCCATCCACCAGTAGCTCAACTTGGTGGGGGAAAATCGATACAGCATAGTATCGTGATATTTTTGTGTGGCAATATCATATCGTCAAACAGTACCCGTATCAATTTTTTTATTATATAAATCATTAATAGTCAGTTCACTACATATATTTTGCTGCCAAAAAAAAAAAAAGACTGAAGTGAAATTGAAAAACTGAAAACTATCTTATTAGATAAAACAGATGTTTTCGTTTGGGGACATAATTTGCAGTTGAAAACAGGTATTAGATAGCAATATATCGCAATATATTTTATCGCAATACTCAGCATATACGTTTAAAATCACATCGTACACATATCACATATCGTATCATTGATGAGGGGTGTGCCATATCATCTCGTTTGCGATAATACCGGTATTATCTTGTAATATCATGTGAAAAATTGATATCCTGATACTTACAATATTTCAGGTTGTTGACATATTGAAATCATACAGTTACCCACGGCAACAACAAGCATGGCTGAAAGCGAAATTATTACAGACACCGCAGTGGTTTCAAAAAGAGGAGCAGCTTCAGTAGTGTGGAATAAACTGTGGCATCCTGAATGTTTTATGAACAGCCCCGGACTTCTCAGACTCTTTTAGGGAGTTACCACTCAGAGGGAACTCATTCCGCGGCTCCTCCCTCTCCTCTCTCACCATGTGCACATGGGAGTCGGTGTCGTCAGGTGATTAAACCTTTGGTAACGTAAACCTACGTGATGCTTGCGACTTGACAAAAAACTACATATATGTGAGTGTGTGATAGTTTTGGTATCATAACAGCCTGTCACAGGTTACAGTGTGAATATCAGAGGAGAAAAACAAACAACTCAATCATTGAGGATTTTGCTTAAAGAAGAAAATCACCTGTTGATTTATGTATATAGATCCCAGGGGATATTTTTTGTATTTGGGAGCTGTTTAAATGTGTAATTTGTGGTCGATTTTATTTTGTTGAGCTATTAATATTGTATACAGAATCTGAGTCTCACTCTGAGTTACTGTTGTTGTTCACAAACTAAAGAAATGAGAGATACTTTTTGTTTAGTTTTTACTGAATATTTGAAGGCAAACTGTAAAACTATATCACTTATTTTTCTTTAATTTTTTTTTTTTTTTTTAAATAACTTGTCAAATGATCAAGAATATTGTTATCGCAAAAATACCCTGAAATATTGTGATATTATTTAAGGGCCATATCGCCCACCTCTATCATGGATCTTCTGATGATTCCCACCTCTAGATATTGCATCATTAGAAATGCTGATATGATGCATATGAAACGTGCAAAGGGAACGTATTCATGGTTTGCAGAAATATACAATGCCCACACTTTCTTCTAGCGACTGCGTCGAATAAAGCCAAAGCAGGATGTGCAAGGTTTGCAATGTATAATTTAGAACGTTAGAGAAAAGACAATGGTTTACACGTTACTATGTATATAGAGATTGCTGCCTTTCCCATCGGGATTGTATAAACAAAAAACAAATAGCTGCAAACAAATCTCTACAAAAATGATATATAGTTTTATATAGTTTTGAAAACTGAATGTAACAGTAATGTGAGAACATTCTTCCTTCCTGGTGCGCTCACTCATATCTTGTTAACTTGCTGCCAATAGCAAATGTTTGTGGTTTGTGCCTGTCATGAATCCAAGCTGCTGTCGACACTCTCTGGGTGCTGTTTTAACTTTCTAATCTTCTCTCTCTGTCCCCAAGGCTCAAAGTCAAATCATGAGAAATAAAATAAAGGAGAGGGAAAAAAAGAAATGAATTGATAGTGAGAGTGAGAGAGCGAGAGTGGTCACATCACACAACACTGCAGGAAGTCCTCCTCCAGTCAATCATAACCGTCAGCCTACTCAGCTTCCTGCGCGGCAAATCTCATTTGCTGCCTCTGCTCCCTCGCTGGTGCAACTATAAAGGGGGATGTGGGGATAATGTGCATTATTACTTTTATCCAATGTAAGTGAGGCAGGCCAATAATTGAGCAATGTTGGAGTTTTATTGTTCCCAGCTGCTGCGATCATTACTAAACGTCAAGGAGATGCAACATTTCCTGTCAACTTAACGACAGTAATCACTTCCCTCTCCCTGTGCTCTCTCTCCCTTCACTCCGCTGAATACTCTGCCACCGAGCCCAGCCCTGCGAGGTGCGGAGATGAGGCTTCTTCATCATCTTTATTGGATTCCTCCTCCAAACCAAATCATGGTAAACACACACTGCATCATTTTCCCATATTTTCTCATATAGACTGACTGCCTGACTGCAGCTGCTGGAATTATTGGCTAATAATAAACTTCTCTGTCCGTTCTTAGAAATGTTCCTGAGTGAGTTACTGAACCCTCTGCACTCCAGCTCTTACTTCCAACGCAAAACCAAAAAAAATCTGTCATGATCAATGTCGAGAAGCCCGGTAACAAGTTGCCAAGCTCTCTCTTTCTTTCTGTCTTGCTCCCCTCCCTTTCCTCTTCCCTCTCCCTGTGTGTCTGTCAGGCAGGTGAATGCCCTGCAGACAACACACCAACAGGCTGACTCCATGTTCTGAAGGTGTTTCTGGGTTGCTTCACAGGTATCACAGCTGAAGTGCGAGAAAGAGAAAAAGATCTGAGGGAGACAGTGAGGTTGTGGTGAGTGGCACACAAGGGTGTGCACTGAAAATTGCAGCTTTTTTTTCCCCATTAGGAAATAATTTCATGTTAGGGGAGCTGCTGAGATAGTTTCCCTGTGGATTGAACAAACTTTTTATGTGTGTTTGGCTACTTTAAAATTCAGGACGGCTTTCTTTTCAGCATGGTGAGCAACAATACTGTAAACTGTTGTATTTTACAGAAGACTACAGGGTGTCAGGGTGTTTCTTGCACACATGGACATAGGGATGCCCCCTAATAGCCAACGTTGGTCAATCAAAAAGGTCATTAGTCGGCAAGATTTCAATGGTCCTTTAGTCGCCGAAAATACAAACAAACTAGCTAACAAAAAAAGGCACAAGAGTAGCGCCCAGAGTCAGACCTCGTGTATTCAAGGCGGTTAAAGACGCGGCATGTGTACGCCCCCTAATTTCCAGGGCTGGTACCTGCGGTTATTCCACAGGCTAGTTAATAACATGTCGGGCAGGAAGGTGAAGGACGACCCCAAGGTGATATGTAAACTCATCTTCATTGGTCGACTACAAACATGACGTATCATCTGAAACATGGAAGTAGCTACATGCCCATTAGCCACTTAGCACAATCATTACTGCTTTGCCTACAGCGTCATTAACAGACGTGCAGTTGTAGATATAATATAGGCCCAGGGCTGTTTCAAGACACTCTGGGGGCCCCAGGCAAGAGGCACCTTATAAAATAAATAAATGAAATAAAAATCAACCAGCCACCCTCCTCCCCTGACAAGTAAAGAACAGTCCCTTCACAAGTAAAGAACAGTCCCTAAAGTCCGGTGAGGTTTGTGGGCCGTTTCCTGCCACAAAGAGAGAAATGTGAACGGCTCGTTTCTCCTCTGACACATCACATACCTGTGTGCCACCACGGCTTGGCTGTTGAGGTATTTCTGGGCAGTCATGAAATCAACAAAGAGGAAATTATTGGACCTGGAACCGGACTTCTCCCTCGCCGGTAAGCCTTATCTTGTGCCGTATTTGACAGGAATATGCTTGCGCAAAACTATTTTTAGTCGCAAATGCGAGTAAAATGCTTGCAGCTCTGTGGAAAACAAATCACTGTAGCGTATAAACAAATCTAACCTACAAGTAAAAAGAAATAAATAGTAATTTTCACTGCTTAAAGATACTCAATAGCTCAGCTAATACCTGAAATGTCAAACCACAGCAGCAGCATATTGAGTGCCAGGTGGCCAGCGCGCGCTGTTATTGGACGGCGCATGGACACTCACTCTCTTGCAATTGGACTTTGAACTTATCCCACAGTAGTGGTACCTGAGGCACCGTAGTACTACGGTACTCCAACAATGCTAGCGCGGGTGGCAACTAATCATGCGGGACATGGTCTCAATTTGCGTGACACGTGAAAAGAGACAGAAATGCTGTGCTGTCTGGTCACCCTACTTCCACTGCCACTCGCAAGCAGCAGCTAGTAGGGGGCCCCATTAGGGGGGATTCCAACATGTTGTCGTTGTTGCAGTGTCTATAGGGGTTCCATCATATTGTCATTGATATGGACCAATGTCAGCCGTCTCTGGGGGCCCCCTTCCAGCTCGGGGCCCTAGGCAATTGCCTAGTTTGCCTGTCTGGTTGCGACGGCCCTGTATAGGCCTATATTAATGAAGGTTCATTAGTACGGTTTTGTATTTCTCTGTAATGTAGCACTGTGTTAACAATGTTACTGATACTATTCTTTCTCACACCTTCAACTCAAACCATTGTGTTGCCCCGCCCAAAATATATCATTTAATAATTACATTAATATCGTAAACGTGCGGGCGACTAGTCAACTTATGGGCCTAAATGACGAGTATTGGTCGACTAGGATATTCTTAGTCGAGGGGAAGTCCTACTGCATGGGGAGTGGGTCCTTGTTTCTTCAGTGCCTTCTAAAGAAGCTGCACCTGACTATAATAAGTTGTATTTAGCTCAACCCCCCTCAGACCCCCAGCTACCCTTATAACATCTGACAATTCAGTGGCATCTATGATGCATCTGGGCTGCTGCAGATCTTTCACCAGCACAGTGTATCGTACAATACACTGGAAACAACAGCCACTTACACAGATTTCATTTCCGAAGGTGAACACATACACACTCACTCGTCACATGTAAACATCCTCACTCACACTTTCAATTGGACAAATACACACACACACATATCTAATTTTTGCCTCATGCTACAGAGGAGATCTCTTCCTCACACAAACAAACACTCCTCTGCATCCCCCCCCCTCCGCTCGATGTGCATGTTCATTCTAAACTTCGCCTGGCTTTTGATCTGAGCCGCGGATGGCTCTCCTGCCTGCTGCCCTGCTCCCAACACCCACATATGGGGTGTAAAGAGAATTATTCATTGTTTTCAACACACAACAAAAGTGTTTGAGCTCAAAGAGCAGCTGCCTTCACATAGTTAATTTAACATCGCTGGGGCTGCAAGCCACACTGATGATTGGAGGTCTCCCGTTCATTGCCATTCCATGATAGTCGTGTGCTTATTAAAAATAGATGGTGGTGAAATTAGCCAAAAACATGTGAATTCAGATCAAAACGCAGCTGTGCCATGTGGCTGTATGCGCATCCAAACAATCCACGCAGTCACCAATTAAATCAAGTATGGAAACAGAGACTCAGTTGGTTTGCAATTGTGCATAAAGAGATTTATACTCTTCATCATGAAACGGCTCAACTCTGAGGAACAATTACTCAGCAGGATGTTTCTTTTAATCTCTCTTACCTTATAACCTCACAATTTATCCTATGGGCAAATATTTACCCATCTGTAACCTTTTTTAATCAGATTTTCAGCGACTATTTTGATAACTGATTAATTGTTTGAGTCACTTTTCAAAATAAAATGACAAACAACTGTGGGCTCCATCTTAGGATGTGAAAATTTGCTCCTTTTCTTTCTTTCATATCATTGTGAAATGAATACTTTGTATTGAGTAAACTTATATTTTGTTAAATAAATGTCAAGTTAAGTCATGTGTCGTCCTCTCCTCTTTGTCTTTCCCTTGAGCTGGGCTTTGACAGACAAAACGGGAACTCTCAACACCTCACTTTGGGCTGTGAGTTTTCAATATTTTGTGACATTTTATAGACAAAACAATCAAGTGAATAATTGAGAGAATAATTGTCAGATTAATCAATACTGCAGAATAATATGTATTTGATTTTTTTTTTTTAGTCTGAACTGGCAAACTTTGGATTAATTGCATCAAACTGGAAAATTAATTTTATTATTAGGTCAGTTAAATATGCAAAAATGTACAATATATGTGTGTGTAGCTGTAAATGACAGTGAAACATACAATTTAACAGATATGGAGATTAAGGTTTCCAGCTAGAGCTGCAACAAATAATCGACAAATTGATTAGCTGTCAACTATTGAATAAATCGCCAAAATTTAATAATAAATGAAACGGTTGGAGTAATTTTTTTTAATACTTTGCATTCATGCATTGCATTTTTTTTTTTTTTTTTTTGCATTTTTACTTTTAGGAACAAAAGAAAAACGGTACACAGGGGAAAAAGACAAATATTAGGTCATGGGATATTTACAAAGACATGACAAATTTTCTTAATTTAAAGTACATACAGTAATCACGTAAGATTGGTCTCATTGGCTAAATAAACACACCATTTTCGCCACTGTCTTTCATCCAATTCTTTTTGAAGTTGTATGAAATATGTCATCTGTTGCAGAAGATGTAAAGCATTTAACAGTATTAAGTAAAGAGGCTAGCAGTGGGGCAGTTTTTCTGGAGCCAGTATTCTGTGATAGCCTTTTTACTTGCTGCCAGCAGGATCTCTAGTATATAGATATCATCTTTACTATGTCCATCAGGGATGTGTCCAAGATAAAGAGATGTGAACGCTGGACTAACAATAAAAAACCCAAAGTTTTTGAAATGATTGAAGCTACTTCCTTCCAGAACATCTAAATAGAAGGAAAAGACCACTTGGAGTAAGTCAAAATTCTGAATCCAGTGTGAATATTTTCTGGTTTCTTTACCCCTCTGTGACAGTTAACTGAAAATCTTTGGGTTGTGGACAAAACAAGACATTTGAGGGCGTCATCTTTGGCTTTGGGAAACACTGATCAATATTTTTCACCATTTTCTGACAATTTATTGACCAAAAATGAATCAGTTAATCAAGGAAATATTCAACAGATTAATCAACAAATAAGCTTCATCCTGATTTCCAACAAAAAAATCAATAAACACATGGTTTTAAATGATTTTAGAAGTTTAATCAAGTTAATTACTCTGGATATCAATGTGACAAACTGCCCGTCAGTGCAACTACAACATAATTTCCTGTTTCCATCTTAAAAACTAACATAGATGAGTAGGTACCTGCTGCATTTTCTGTATCAATCAAATTAACTTTTTAGAAAACTCAATTGAAAATTGTTTGGGTATTACAGGATCCCTTAAATAAAGCATCATCAAATATAGCACACCAACAGATTTTTGCACCAGGTATAAAGCCTCTGCCTCTCTTCTCTGGGGTAAAGGGAACACAGAATAGTGCTAATTGAGACAGGACAGGCAGTAGCTGCTGCTAGTGCTCATCACTGCAGTTCACTGCTGAGGAGAGGAGAGGCAGCTGAAAGCCTGTGCCAGATCTCCTCATGCACCACTGATTGCAACTACTTGGCCTGATTTTGGCCTGGACTAGCCCTCCACTATTGTGTCCCAACTCACCGCCCAGTGCCCAGTGCCTGCTGCCACTAGCCCATTACTCGCTGCACGGTGCCCAGCGGTGGGTTGACCTGGAGTCCCACAGGCTTTCACCCAGCACAGAGGAAAGGTTTGTGCCAACAGTTAAAGATGTGCAGCGGTGTGCACCATCAGCCGCGAGAAGTGATCACCAACTTCACAATAACAAACACACAGTACTGGGAGCCAGTCGTGATTGGCAATCTGGTTTCCAGCAAAGAGGGAAAACTAAACTGAAGTTTCCTGTCATTAAACATACCTCGTACTAAACGAGGAGTCACAGGATTTCAAATGAAAAGTAATACTATAAGACAAGCTCGCCGTCATTTTGTCACACTGTCAGAATAACACAATGCGTTTCGATAGATATGATAATTGTGCACACTGTCAGCTGGAACAGCAACCCAGCCGTGACTTCAGTCCATCACAGAGAACCAGTCAGTTGCTCAAGCTGTCAGAAAGTTTGCTGGTACACAATCCCAGCGAGGCAGCATCTTGTAACTTCGCTTCTTATTCTGTTCCCGTGCCAAACTCCTTCCCGAGCCAAACTAGGAAATGAGACTCTCTCTGAACCTGGTAGACTGAACAGAATGTGAGAATTGACAGGTATGGCAGCGTCTGCCAAACTGTGAGGCTTCCTGCCTCTGCCATCCCATCGCACTCAGGATCAATCTCCATGACTCACTGAGCTCATATCCACATGCCGTTTCCTATCAGCTGGGAAGTTAATGTACAGGTTAATTATCCAGGCAACTCTGTTTGGAGAAAACAGAATCCGAGCCAAGAGCGGTTTGTTAGGCCAGCATTGTTGTTGTCATCCGTGATATTCTCAACTTACCACTCCTCTCAGCTCGTGATAAATCAGTCAATAAAGAAATGCCAGCGAGCAAGTATCATTTGCGAGGCTGGTGACTTGATGGCCTGGACAAATGAAGGCAGATGTTGTAAAATCGCTCAGCTGCTGCTTATAAGTCTACAGTAAACACCAACAAATCAGCAGCCAAACATTGCTTGTGCAGAGAATGTAATTTGTCATCTTCATCATAAAGAAGCCACTGCACTCAAAGACTCCTGAGAAATTACCATTTCATGATTCACAAATCAATTTTCACACACACTATGAGGCCTCTATTGTCTTCATCCATCTCCATCCTACGCTGCATGTCGCATCACCACCAAGCACTGTAAGATCGCCAAGAGAGGACGCAGACACTTCCATCTTAATTTCTGTCAAAATTATATGACAAACAGCACTGGTTTTTAAGTCACCCTGTTTACAGTTACCCCCTCTGTGCTGCTTTTTTTCCCCCTGTCTCACTCCATCTCTACTTTGCCCCCTTTGACCTGCTCAGCTTCACCGTTCCTCCAGCGCTGGGCCTGATCACAGCTCAGTGCTTCACAAAGTATTAGCCTGTAGATGAAAGAGGGTCTACAGTAGGATTAGGGAACTGTTGTACATGCCCCAATGATTGAGGAATGCTCTCCTGCCCCACTCAAGGACAGGCTCAAACAATCCAGACTCTAGTATGTATGGTGCAAAAGAGACGGCGCTTTCAGATCTGGACAGTGGCGAGAGGGACTTACTGTAAGCCTCATGTGAAAATGTTCACGTGCATGTACTTTGGGGCGTCCACCTATTGTATGTTGCTGGAACCCAGTCGGCACAGGAAATGTTGGCCTCATACGTGCAAACCACAGGCATGCTACATCTGTATATTTTATATGTAGTGGATATGTTGAAACTTCATGTTTCTTTATTTTTCTATTCCATGTTGTGACAATTTCATGTTTATGTTAAGGCTAAAAAAATACGTCTTTGTTTGGATTAGGAAGCATTATACTTTGGCTTAAAATACCTGATTTGGTTGCTACAAACCGTGCTAGAAATGTCCAGAACTCTCGCTAAAACTCTTGCTCTTATCACTACAAATGGAGCTGGAAATGTCCTCAACTGTTGTTAAAACTGTTGTCCCAAACTCTCACTGAGACACCTGCTCGTCACTGCAAACGTGGCTGGAAATGTCCCAAACCTCCAGCTGCACACAGCTGGGAATGCCCCAAGTTGTCATTAAAAACTACCCGCTTTTGTGGCTCCAAATAGGGCTGGAAATGTCCCAAACCCCCATTTAAAAATACCCAGGTTTGTAGCTACAAACGTGGCTAGACAAGTCCCAATCTCTGATTAAAAAAATTACCCGCTTTTGTCACAACAAACATGGCTGGAAATGCCCCGTACTATCATTAAAAATACCTGCTCTTGTTACTACATATGGGTCTGGAAATGTCTCAAATCCTAATTAAAAAATACCCAAGTTTGTAGCCACACTGGCTGGAAATGCCCTAAACTGTTAAAAAATACTTGCTTTTGTTGCTACAAATGGGGCTAGACAAGTCCCAAACTCTCATTTAAAAAAAAAAAAAAATAGCCGCTTTTGTCGCAACAAACAAGGCTGGAAACTCCCTGAACTGTCGTTAGAAAATACCCACTTTTGTTGCTACAAATGGGGCTGGAAATGTCCCGAATTCTCATTAAAAAATACTCACTTTTGTAGCTACAAACGCGGCTAGTCAGGTCCCAAACTGTCATCAGAAAAATACCCGCTTTTGTCCCAGCAAACAAGGCTGGAAATGCCCTGAACTGCTGTTATAAAAATTAAAAAAAAATACCCGCTTTGACGCTAAAAATGGGGCTGGAAATGTCCCGAATTCTCATTTAAAAAAAGTCACTTTTATAGCTACAAACGCAGCTAGACAGGTCCCAAATTCTCATTTTAAAAAAAAAAATAATAATACTCGCTTTTGTCACAACAAACAACAAACTGTCGTAAAAATGTACCCACTTTTTTTCATTTTGAGCAGTAGTCTGCTGCTGACTGCCACTTAGTAGCTGTCTTGCCTAGGTGTCACGCCATCTACGATCCCCTCCTCTTCCTAAAAACTTAACTCATATACATGGAATCTGCTACATATCTGTGGTTTGCAGAAACATACAGTACCAACATTTTATTCTGGGCTTAACCTCGTGGGGCCCTAAACTTGAGAAAGGTGACAGCTACACTCCCTATCACAAGACAAAGCAGTGTGTAACTGCCTTTCCTTTATCATTACAAAAGGACTTTAATGATGCTATATTGTCTACATCTACTTGCAGGGTGCTTAAGTTCTTGCCTCGGCTATCCTTATCTTACCTTTAAACTAAGATCAATAGGAATGGGCGTAGCTCTGAGCACGACCAAGCCTTAGTAGCCAAACCCTCATTAAGATGCAGACACAGGAGTATGCTAATTTTACCCTACATCCTAGAGAAGTAAAAAGACAACAAAAAAGGGCTTCATTAAAAAGACCATGCATTATTCAGAGAGCAGCAGGCCAGAGGAATGGCTTAAGGCCAATTATCCACTGCTGGAATCTTCCCCTGGCTGCTCTGCTCTGTGCTAAATGTCTCTCTCTCTTCTCTTTATATATATATATATATATATATATATATATATATATATATATATATATATATATATATATGTACATTAAAGAAACAGAATGAGAATGCAGATAATGTGAGATGTGAGGTAGTGATTAAGTAGGGTTATAAGGTAGCCTGAGGGCCTGATGAGTGACCTATTTCTCGTAAAAGCAAGACCTCTATTGTCAGTCTACTCAGGCCAGGATGTGTGCGCAAACACACACACACACACACACACACACACACACACACACACACACACACCAATAAAAATACAGCTGTAGAGACTGGAGAGAGCAGCACAATGATGTAGACAATGCTTTTGCTCTAAACACTGTTGCCAATACCAGAGTTGTATTTTTTCTATTTAAACTTTAGTTAACCAGCTAAAGCTGGAAACTTATTTTGTCAGAGCGACCTGGCCAAGATGGCAATATAAAGATAGACTGTAGGTATTAATGCTATAGAGAGTTGTCTTATTCAAATTATCTTCACAACCATCCACATGAATATCAATGAACTGCTTTCTATTTAACATCTTGCAAACATTCCCTGTTATTACTGTTTATTAGGGACACACCAATTTATCAGCTAAACATCGATACCTTGTTGACTGCCATCAGCCTATCGGCAAATGAGATGAAATTCAACAATGACAGTGGCTGATATCTTTCTGTTGTGTCACATCAATTTTTCGCAGGCTTAAAAGCAGGGCTCAAGACTAACGGCCACAAACCTAAATAAATGAGCAGGTACAAGAAGAATACAGTGACTGTTTGGCAAATGGGCTCTGGGTTCTCACTGTTGTGTGATCTTTCGCAAGACAAAAAGACACGGTAAACTCACTATCGTCATGTCAGAGGACTCACCCTATCGTTTCACTGATAATGCTACAGTGTGAACAGCGAATCCATATTAAAATTGGCAGGAGACAAGCTAGTTAATATTAGCTGTTAGCAGCTGGTGGCAGCAACTTACAGCTCATGGAGGTTGATTTAAATTACATCATGATGCGTTCAAGCTCTACCCAGTAAATGCTCTCATGATGTATTCAATGTAATCTTGTAAAATGTAGTTTTTGAAGAGAAACTTAAATAAATATAGATTTTTTGTTTTAGGTTTTTTTTGCAGGAGAAATGTGTGTTTCACAGCAATATAAAATAAATATTAGAGGGGGAATTATGAAACAGTTATTTTTTTATTTTTCTTGTGAATGGTTATATTAAAGGTTTCATAATTTGTATGATTGAATATGATTGTGCTCATTCAGAGGTAGTGTAATGAAGGGCTTAATTACTTGAAAATAGCTTAGTAATATTTTTGTAGGGCAATTGTCTTTGTTTCCTGGGTACAAAAGGGGGAATAACTACCAACAAAAACAAAATACACAACACTATAAAAACTTCAGTTAGCTAAATTGCTAAATTGCTATTAGCTAAATTGTTATTTTAAACAATGGCATCGCCATCGGTCCTGCTATTTGTGTGTGTGTGTGTGTGTGTGTGTGTGTGTGTTTGTTTTATGCTAATCCTCCACACAGGCCTCATGTTTCTTTAACTGGTTTTGGACGGTCGTACAGGGTCACATATTCTGACTCTTCACGATTGAACTCTACTCTGCACTCTGTTGTTCCTCAACATCTGTCAGGGTGTGAACTGTTTTTCTCTATAAGTGGAAAGGAGAAATAACAAAATTCTCTTTTGTTACTGGGATTTTTTTTTCTTTCATTGGCAGGGTGTTCACACGCCCCTCACACTTAGGGTAATTTTTGAAAGTGAGGTTTTTCCCTTCTTTGTTCTCCCAAAAAAAAAAAAAAAAAAAAAAAAAAAAAATTGTGTCCACACAAGCAACCTGTCCAAAGAAAACGCGAATCAAAGTGCTGTCAAGAGTACGCCAAACCAACAGTGGCAATAAAACCCTTACCCTAGCGCCACATGAAGAAGAAAAAGAAGAAGATGTTGGCAAAACAGAAGCTACAACTGGAAGGCTGGAAGGCTACCTGAAGCAGTCACCGCTGTAGTGCATTCTGACGCCTCTGTTCCTCAATAAGTTGAAGACTAACTGTACTTTTGTGTGTTAACATGTTAACAAAGTCCTGTTAGAAAGGTTATAACCAGCACTATTTAGGTCACGTCCGCCATTGCACGAAATGGCGCCTCTTTTGTGACATCTCACAAGGATAAAAGCACACACTCCGACGTTACAGGCTAAAGATTCTGACTCCAAGTCAACACTAACTGCTGTGTCTGGACACCAAACTCGGCACTTTCAAGGGTACCAACCAAATTACGTCAGTACTACCAAGTATTGATTCACATTAAATCCATCAGTTTCAAATTTTGGTACCTGAGAGCACATTTGGGTGGGAATGCCGGCTTTAGACAAGAGCAGAAGTGCCTCAAAACACCCCAAAGCTTGGAGGCAGCCACAGAGCTCCAAGGCCAGCAGTGGAGTGTTGCGGAACCGCCAGGTTTAACTACAGACAGGAAGCGGAAGCGCACCCAAGCCAGGAAGTCAGCCACAGGAAAAAAAAAAATCAATTTTTGAGATCACAGATAAAGTACCAAAAAAAAAAAAAAAAAATTCACAGGTACCAGTACCAATATCACTTCAAATGTGAACGTACCAAACCCTGCTAAAAACGGAGTTTCTGAACATCTTCATCCTGGAAGGAGTTTTACAAAAGGTGTGTTTGTGTGTGGATGAAAAGCCAAATCACATAGAAGGAGCTATTTTCAAATTCACCTGTGTACGTCTGGACTAGGCATTAAACAAGATCAAGGGTCAGTATCCTAAGAGACAGGTGAGTGTGTGTATATGTGTGTAAGGTGTTTACATAGTCAAGCAGAGCAGGAGAGACAACAAAGAAGCAAGCACTTAGCAGCAGTCAGGAAGCAAAAGTACAGCAATACAGTCTGAAATTCTCTAAATTAGAAAAAAACCTTTCTTTAGTTAATGGTAGGATTCAGATGAGTAACTGTGTCTGTAAACTATGAGATGTGTCACTGGTCAGGTTCAGATGGACAGGAAGTGGAAGAGAAACAGGAAGGAGGAGAGTCGTGGTTACCAGACGTCATTGCCAGATCAGATCGCACAGCTGCTGGGACACAATTTATTAACACTGGAACATAGGGAAGTGTGTGTGTTTGGAGTGTGTGTGCGTAGACAGAGAGAGAGAGAGGGGAAGTCATGTGGCAACAGCCTGTCCTTCTGTCAGTCATCCTGTCACAAGACTTGCACAGTGTGTCCCATTGTGGTTATGCGTGTGTGTGTGTGTGTGTGTGTGTGTGTGTGTGTGTGGTGTGAGAGTTTGAATCTGGCTGCACTGTGAAGGTAATTCAACATGTATCCATCTGAAGCTGTTTTCCAGCCGTCTCCTTCACTTTAGGCAGATTCTTCCAGTGTTTCCAGTCACATTTAATTGTCCCAGCAAGACCATGTGTCTATGTGTGTGTGTGTGTCTGTGTGTGTCGAGCCTGGGTGTGTGTCTGTGTGTGTCGAGCCTGGGCCTGCTCCTGGTCCTGCTCAGTAATGAGAGAAGACAGTGCATCAGCAACAGAACCCCAGACCTGTCTGCTGCGTTGGAGATATATGGGGTGACCGAGCATCTGAACCCTGTTTGACACACACAGGCACACACACACACACACACACACACACACACACACACACACAGGCACACACATACACACACACACACACACACACACGAGTGCATATGCTTGCATGCTACGCTGTAGCTCGTACATACACACAAACACACAGACAAACACCCCAGGGACAGCAAGGGAAGGGCAGATGAGGACATCTATCTCACACTCACCAGAGGTTACCCTGCCCACGACCAGCACAAACAAACACACGCCTTCTGTCCATCTCTCCATGTATGTTTCCATCCACCTGTTTTATGCACAATATTTAACAATGAATTATGACGTTTAACAGTTTCTTTATTTAACTCTAATATCCACCGTTAACAAGAAAGCCCAAAACATAAAGGATAAACTGGTAGGGACATGCTCCTTAAAGTCAAGGTGCAAGTGAATTGTCACTACCAAGAGTGAAAAAGTGAGGTATGCGGAATACCAGACTGAATGATGTGGCAACAATCAGTCTGTACTATGCTGTCGACGCTCTGCACTAGTAGTAAGTTTATAATGTGAATGAATAATGGTGGATTTGAAGTGTTTAGTTTTTGTAGTTTTAACAGTTAAAACATCATAGAATTAACAATATTCTATTGCTGAATATAACCAACACCACTCAGTTGTACTATAGAGGTGTAACGGTACACAGAAGTTCACACAGTTTGGTTCATACCCAGTTTAGAAGTCATTAGTCTCTATATACAGACTCTACATTCAGAGAATGTAGAGTCTGTAGGCAAACCCTGGAGATCTTGCCTCCGGAAGAAGAGCGGAAGAGCCCTGGTTTCCGGTTGTAGGCTGTTTGTAGTCCACGTGATATTGACCAATCACGTTTGAGCCGGCTGCAGTTGTTAAACGGAAGTCAGAAACGGAAATTCACCTCCTCCGCCCAAATCAAACCAGAATGTCAAAAAAAAAAGGGGGTCTGTCCCCAGAGGCTGTATCGCCATCTGCCGGAAGTCAGACGCCGAATAAAGCTGATGGGTTACGAGAATGAGAAGTCATGGTTAGGTAGGTGTTTGGTAAAGCGGGGAAAAAACCTAATGCATAGGAATCTGTTTGTTTTCATTTACCTTGAACAGACAGTATTGGAGGTGTCAAAGACAGGTAGCATTTTGCCAACTGGCAACTATTTAACTATTCCATTGTAAACAGGAAAGGAAATTTTAAAACATCTCTGTAGTACACTGTACGAACACCAAACACTTTCCAAAACGGCAACAGGTCACAAGGCTATAAAACTAAAAAGCACCTTTTATGATATGACATTGAAAATACAAGATAAACAGAGTAATAAAAATAAAAACTTGTGCATTAGGGGAAGTGTAAGAATTAGTTCAGCCCAAGCAGCAACCTCCAGGGCTGAAAAATGAAGCCAATACTGAAGTGCTAAAAGCTGCAGTTCTTTGAACAGCCACTTGAGGCTGGCTCCAAAAAGCGAGTCAATCCCCACTGACCCCCATGTTAAAAGCCCGACTCTACAGCAGACATAAACTGTTTACAGACTGGTACAAAAAGCGACTTTGGTTTCCATAGCTAATTTCCCTCTTCATGACAACTCTACTGTGGGTGAATTTTTATATAGCTTACCCATTTACATTTTGTTAAGGCCAAAAGTTACACATAATAAAGGTGGGCTGCTTTGAGTGACAGGCTTTCTTTGGATAGTTTCCTCAGCTTCTCAGTCAGATCTAGCCTATTGCCTAAATATGATCACTTCTGGCTACAGAAAAACAAGATGGCAACAGCCGAAATGCCGAACTCAGGGCTTCAGAATGGAAGTCCACAAACCAATGGATGAAATCATGGTAGCTTCTTCCATTGATATTTGAGTATAGGCATTAGTATAGGCATTGATATATCAATGCCTCTGTATTTAAAAAAAAAACAAAAAATACAAAAAATTGTTCTGCTTTTGTATCTAAAGGCTGCTTGAGTTGGAGTTCGCCTCCAGTTTGTTTTTTCCTCATCCCAGTGATGGGCACATCTGGGTGATGCCTTTGAATGTGCCAGTGACTGTGTTTCCATCACATCCTAAACAATGGTGAAGCAAAGCCAACATACTGTCCTTGTCTTGTACACAACTCTCTTTCTCTGTTGCTGTTGTAGCTGACTGGGAACCCACAAGTGGATCTTCCAGCTCCAGCATTTCGTTTTTACTCACCATAGACTAGACCACCAGATACACTACACACCAATCAGCTTGTTTCCAGGTGGAACTTGTGCTTGTGTTCCATATTAGGTGCATTACTCTGCATACCATGTATTCTACATGTGGCTGTGTGCACCGAACCATAATTGCCATAGAATGATGGTTCGGCACAAATACACGAACCATTACAGACCTACTCAGTTGGTTTTATGTTTAAAATTTCAGGTGTAAGCAACTAATTGATACATATTGAATAAAGCCAATGTTTCGCATTATAATCTCTTTATGTGTGTGTACACATGGCCAAGTACAACATAGAAAATCAGAGAAGGGGACTGCACACACACATCAATGTGCACACTGGTCATTTGACAAAAAGCACCCGCCAAAGTTCAAACCATACCTTTGCCCTTCGCCACGGGTGCTATTTTGATGATATAATCTTGTAACAGCCGTTAGACTACTTCAAGGAAATACTTTCCCTTCTGCTGACTTTTTGGAAATTTGCTTAAAAATGTGCAGCATTTGAATGGAAACATACCTTCTGTCTCTCTCTCTCACAGACACACACTAATGGGGCTGTGGATCAACTAGCACAGTCATCCTAATTGACTGGGCAGGGGGGTCCAGAGCGTGAGCTTCTGCCAAATACATGTAGACCTCAGAGGCATGGAAACGTCAGCAGTGTCCCCACCACCACCCCCAAAAGACTCAATACACACAAGAAGCTCAGGCACACCTGGCAGCATGGTGTTTGTTACACACACACACACACACGGACATTTTCTGTACTGATGAAGAGGATAATGTGCAGGATGAGATAATTGTGAGTTTAAAATTATGTGTATGCATACTACTACTGATTTGAAGCCTGCAGTTTGGCTGTCTTGTTTTTTGGAGGCATAAGTGACCATATTTGGATGAGTGGAAGAGTCAGGGGTGGATCTGACTGAGAACCCAAGGTGAGTACTTTTTTCCTACAATGGCAAAGGCATGTTTTGCCCCTGTACTCTGCCTCTGATTGGCTTACACTGATATTCTTACCCTAACCCTAACCAATTGCACATTGGAGAAGTTTACCTTATGTACATTCTCCAAGAAGAAACCCCTTTCTGATAGATATCTATTAATCTTATCCCAAACCACAACTTTATTTCTAACCTTAACCAATAGATCCCTTTCTGGTAGAAAGCTTTTGAGTAAAATTTCTGCTACCCAATGTCACACCTCCTACCTTAACCTAATCAACCCAACCATCCAAGGCAAAGACTACTACCCAATCAAACAGCGGGTAGTTTGAGTTATGCCTTTGCAATGCCTTAGCCATCCTTGGAAAAAAGTTCAGCAATCCCCAGGACACTGCCGTGGTAGCAACTTGTCAATCACAAAGGAGCAATCACAAGGTCAATCATACCCCTCATTACTTATTTTTCTCTAAATGGGACCATAATCTACTAAATGGACATCATGCTGTATTGAAGAAGACTTAAATCGAGTGATGTCATGACCAAGTTATTAGGTAGGTTATTGGGCTAATAAAGCAGTTAAGTGCTGCTTCTGCAGTGATGCGGGCACTGCGCCGGACCGTCGTGGTGAAGAGGGAGCTGAGCTGGAAGGTGAAGCTTTCGATTTACTCGTCCATCTACGTCCAAAAACCTCACCTATGGTCATGAGCTCTGGGTAGTGACTGAAAGAATGAGATCACAGTACAAGTGACCGAAATGAGTTTTCTCCGTGGGGTGGCTGGGCTCATCCTTAGAGATAAGGTAAGGAGCTTGGACATTCATAGGGAGCCTGTAGTAGCGCCACTGCTCCTTCGCATTGAAAGGGGTCAGTTGAGGTGGTTCGGGCATCTGATCAGGGTGCCTCCTGAGCACCTCCCACTGGAGGTGTTCTGGACATGTCCCACTGGTAGAAAGCCCCAGGGCAGACCCAGAACACACTGGAGGGACTACATATCTCACCTGGCCTGGGAACCCCTTGGGATCCCCCAGGAGGAGCTGGAAAGTGTTACTGGAGAGAGGGACGTCTAGGGTGCTTTGCTGCCCCTGTGACCCAGCCCCAGATAAGCGGATGAAAATGGGTCGATGGATGGATAAAGCAAGTGAGAAATAGGGTCATTTTTTCCCTGGTTTTGTGAGGAATTGGACTTCTTTTTGACCAGTGGAGTTGCCCCCTGCTGGCCTTTAGAACAAATGTAGTTTTAAAGCCTTTCTGCATTGGATTCATTCATTTCAGACCCGGAGATAACCCCTTGACTATATCCAAACACGTTATGATGATGTAATGCACACTGCCACTGCCAAAGCCAGGTTAACTAAAATATACCCCAACCTCAGAGATGCTGTAACTTCAATTAGTCCTCTGAGATCACCAGTGTCGTGGATTCACAGATAAAACTGAGAGCAGGAGAGAATTCCTGCTCCTATCCTCCCTTCCAGGCAATTTTCAGCCAAAATCTGGACTGACGATTAAGTAGGATTATGTGCTCTATAGCGAGGTTTTTGCGACAACCATGTCCTGCGCTCAAACCCTGTGAGAGGGTGCGAGTGTGCATGTGCACGTACGTGTGTGTGTGATAGAGAGAGAGCGAGAGAGAGAGACACTGAGAGAAAGAGGGAGCAGAGGAGAGCGAGCTTTTGTTCCAACTGAGCCCCTAATTAGCCAGGCTAATTGAGCTGTTAATTGATCTGTTGTCTTAATTAAACATCTCCTGACGCTTCTTTGCTCCTTGTAGTTGGGAATCTGAGGGATATGAATGTGTGTGTGTGTGTGTGTGTGTGTGTTTGTGTTTGTGTGTGTGTGTGTGCAGGAGCATGGAACACAGAGGTAGCTAGCCCAAACAGATGATGTTAATCTGAGTGGGCTGATGACTCCATTAGACACTTTGGCTTGTTTTAGTTTGGGGCTAAAGCCGTCATTATAGATTTGTTTGGGGTTATTTTGGCGGTGAAATGCATTTAAAGTAGAATCTGATTACATTAATCTATGCAAGATGTACTCTGATAAAGCTGCCAATTTCAACGAAATCTGTTGAGTGACAGGCGAGAACTTTAATCATTTACTCAGCCAGATCTGATCCTTTGGTTTGGAAAAACAGACCCATCGGTGTCTTTGTGTGATGTTGGCTCTGAATTATAACTCGCCATTATCGTTTCCATCTGGAGGCAGGTAAGACAAAGCAGAAAGAAAATTTCCCTACATTAAAATCATGCAGCGGCAGAATTAAAACGTCATACTATCTTGATAGAGAAACCAAGCTGGGGGAGCACAGAGGAAAAGATGTGTTCAGTGAACCGCTGTCAGTTTCAGTTAATGTCTTTCAAGCTCTGATTGCTCCTGAAATCAAGGAAAGTTTATGCAAAACTGCAACAAAAAAGAAGTAACAGTGGCAGAGTGGATAGTCACCTGGATAGTCAGCTTTTCAAAGCCTTTCCTGACACCTTTCTTTTACCTTCATTGGATACATGAACACTGTCTGATCACTTTATATTAATCTACTTGGAGAAAAACAATGTTAACTTCAAGTAATACTAATTGTTGTCTTTGATGATTTATGTAAAGGACCCCATGCCACTAACAGCAGCTACTTAAACTTTGGTAAAGTGGAGTAAAGCTGCTGACTCATATGAAAAGGAGAATCGAGTCCTGACATTTGACAACAATTGTGGCATGACCCTATACAAACAAAAGTTCCAGAGTCTCGCCATCTATCCAGTTAGACATTTCTATTGGCATCTTCGTGCAATTGACCCTTCTTCACCTTTAAATTCTATGTCAGTTGCATCATCAACATGCATAGATACCTGCTCTATTCACACTGGGGCTCAATTGGACACTACACAGACTTCATACTAGGATGCTGGCAGATTAAGGTCCGTTAAATGTCCAGTCCAACTGATTCCGACATTTGTGTTCTCACATATAGCTCAGCCGGGTAATGCCTAGATAAGTTCAGGAGTAGATGTTTGAAAGGGGCTTAAACCTTATACTTCAGGTTGTGAGCAGCTTATCATACTATATATATTTTTTTAAATCCTTTGATTTCTTTTTTCAAGGTTGCAATGAGCAAAAATTCATTCTCCTAAACAAATCCCCATCCATGCCCTTTTTCTCCTTAAGTGTGATTTTTCACCCTTTAAATGTTTGTTGCCATTATCCTCCATCATCCTCTTGTTGCCCTCATCCCTTCTTCCTCTCATTCTACTCCATGTTTTCTGTGTCCACCTCTGGGGAGAACAGGAGTTGGAGAGCCGTCAGGTGGTCATTTCCTCTCTCAGCACACACACGGATATGCTAATACATTGAACATACAGTGTGCTGTGTGCGTGTTTTGTGTAGGTTTGTGTCCATGTGCGTCTGTTTGTCCATATCCAAGGGGAGGACGCAAAGCGGAGATACTAACTTTATCATCTGCTTGGAGGGGCGGTGGCAGATGGCGCTTCGAGGCGCTTGCGACACCGGTGTTTCTGTGCCGGCTGGGGAGCACATGAAAGGCAGGCTTTTGTCGCCATGCGGCCAGCGGGTGTCAACAAGGATGTGATGAAGTAAGACCAGTGGCATGAGGAAAGAAGGAAGGAGGAGGAGAGGAGGTGGAGACGGGAATCGAGAAATTCTCATATAGGCTCGGAGAATGATTAATGGAGTGTGGTAATGGTTAACCAGCATGGAGTGATTTTGTCTTCCTGGGAATGTCGCACAGATTAACTGAAGCGCTTGACTGATCTGACCCTTGTGCTCAGTGGGAGGAATACAAACTTGGGTGGAGATATAGTCACATTAATTAGGGAATGTGTTGAGAAACACTTTTGATTCTGCATATTTCTAAGACCTCAACTAAAGGTTCAACTACTTCCTGCCAAATAGTTAAAGCTAGGGTAGGCGACTCTTTTTAGTGGAACTTTGTTGAAATTCTCTTCACATCCTAACAGCAATCAATAAATGAAATGCTCTAGGAAATAAAAAAAAATCTGGTATCTGTGGCTACAAATGCAGATGCACCTACAGGTCACTTCAGTGAGAATCCTGCAAAAAGCTATTCAGCTGCCCACCCTACAAAGCAACCTCAAAAAGGAAGACAGACTTATCAAAGAGAGAGTTTATAAGAGAGTCTTACAATAAACAGTCAATACTGGCGATGCAATTCAGAGGCGGAGAGAAAATGTTGCTAAAAGTTTAGCATTTTGCTAGCTGTAGCCAAAGGCTCGTGGCTGCGGCTTCATGCTCACATTTATGGAGGCCTAGCTAAAGTTAGCTAAAGCCTCTAATCACAGTGTGTCCTTCACCTCACTCCCCACCACTGCAGACCACCTCACCAGGAGAAGAATGTGCAGCAGCTCCAGATACTGACCCATAATAAGCGGCCACAGCAACATGAATCCAGCCAGCTTGACCCCCAACTCCCCAACACCCCACCAGATCAGCTAACCAGATAGACCTGGTGCTGCCGCTGGCCACCAGCCTGCTGTGACACCTAGTGCTGGGGGGGGGGGTTTGAGCTAGTCGAATTCAAGCCGCTACAGCCAGCAACCAAAGGTCTGTCTCCTAAAGCCTGATTTATGGTCCTGCGGCGTCGAACTTCTCCGTCACTCCATTTCGTCGCGATGCAATTCACCGCCAGAGTGGTAGGAGGCTGCGTTCCTTTCCTGAATGGTTATCGTCGTCTCTAGTTGATTCTTTGTTTAGCTTCCGGCTTTTCCGGTCACAGAGAAATGAACGTGGAGCACGGACAGGCGGCTCCGTCCGTATCCGCATTGAACGTTGAGCATAAATGGGCCTTAATACTGCAACATCTCCATTGCAACAGAAGATGTTTAAAGATGGCGGGGATGGCGCAATCTGGAAATACGGAACCAGAAATGCGTTGCTACCAAGCAAACCAATCACAGCCCTCTCTGTCTGCGCTGGGTCTGCGTCGCCTCGACGTGTAGTTATATTTTTTGGGGAGGTGCACGTCAGGCTACGCCGGGGGCTACGGCGAGCCTTCTGCGTAGCCACATACCCTACGACGTAGCAACGTTGTTGATTTAACGCAGGACCATAAATCAGGCTTAAGCTGCTGCCCGTGGCGGGGAAGGAGGCAAAGGGACGGTGGGGTGGCTAACGTTAGCTTGCTAATTCGTGGCTACCAGCCTGCTGTGACACCTAGCCCTGGCGGGGTCTGAGCTGGTCGAATTCGAGCCGCTACAGCCACCAACCGAAGGTCTGTCTCTTAAGCTGCTGCCCGTGGTGGGGAAAGGACGGTGGGGTGGCTAATGTTAGCTTGCTAATTCTTGTCTCATTTGTGGTCTCATGAACACAGAGAGAAAACAGGACAAAAAGGGGCAGAATGACTGCATCCTGTGCAACTCTACATTAGTATAATATTAAACAAATCAAAGTATGGAAAACAAGGGTTACTGTATGAACCACATGCATATGCCCATGGTTGTGGTGGAGGGGGGAGGTAAGGATAGAGAGGCGAGAGAGGACAGCTGCATGACGAGGGCGTATTTTCAAGCTCTGCCATTTTTTTGCCTTTTCCAGATTTCTGCCTACTCCAGTTTGAACACTGGTACGCTGAAGCTGTGCTATACAAAAACAAATTAATTTTGACAGTTCGGCAGCAGGGACTCTTAACTTCCATACTTTATAAATCACAATTATATAGTTCCACATATTGGTAGGAACCAGGAGCCACAGTCATTTACTTGTGAGAGGAACATTTTCTGTTTTAATCAATGTGCCTTTGCCTTTGCCTGGGCTTTCAATAATCAAACAAGCCAAGCACACCATGGCAGATGTCACGTCCATACTCTGTGGACTATTAAAGAGGTTACCATGGCAGCACAGGGTGGTCAGACACTGACAAATCTATTATAGCTGTAACCACTGTATGCCATGTTGAAGACATTTTGTGAATTTAGATGTGTGAATCATGTGTAATGAACAGAAAGCCTATGTCTATGGACTACAAATTTTTATATGCAAGTATTATTTGATGCTTTTTCATGGATCTTAAGTCTTCTCAACACGTAAATACACATTTACACCCTCATGTGAGAGCCACAAGAACATCCCCCTCCTCTGTGGCTGCAGTGGTTGTTGGAATAATAAAACATGTCCAATGGTTTTAGGACCTCTGGCTCCCCAGAGATGTAACTTTTAACTCCTCGCTAACCTCTAACATTATGTTTACGAGCCGAACTCGATTACAGAGACCAAAGAAACTCCATCTCGACTCAGATTTCTGCATTCATGACAGGCTCAGATAGCTGAGTGCACAGAAGTTGTTCCCAGCGCAGCAACACTCCACATACAGCATCTCCACTGACAGCATTTCAATCTTAATTGGATCTTTGTCAGGTCGTAAAATAACACCAGATCTGGCTGCATGATTTAGAACTTCCCTCTGTGTTGTGCCCCAAGTTATCAGAGAGCACTAGCCAATAGGGTTTACCTTCAGAAAGAGAAGTGCAATATATCAACTTCCACATCAGTACAGAGGAACACTGCATGGCAGCTTTCTAGTGCAACGCTGCACATCTGCACGCAGAACTGTAAACAGTAACGCTTACACTGCACTGTTTATGATAGATATGACCACAACTATAACTTACGGCCTTCTGGTTTTCATCTAAGGTGTTAAAGATAGCATAATGTCAAAGTGTCAGTAATATTTCTTCATGTCAGGTTGTGGACAGTTCCCGTCCTGCCTAATAATTCACCCTGCCACGCTGTGTGAAAAACAGCAACAGGCCAAGTGTTAAAGCTTGATATCAGCTGTCCTCTCGTGTTAGGGCAGGAAGGTTCATGCTCAGGCATTCTTCACACTTAATGTAAACAGATTAGCTTGGCGGAGGATCCAAGTGTACTCCTCTGGAAGACATTATGTATGTCAAAATAAGGCTCGCTAAAAGGTTTTCCAGGTTTTTCGCTCTTTGCTTGGTTGCGATAGCGCGGATGTGCCGGCTGGAGTCGGACAGAGAAAACAAAGATTAGATTAGGAGGAGGCGGGGGCGGCGTTAATGGAACACTGATTGATCAATACATTAAGGTGTGAGGTCATTGGAAGTTCAAGCTCGCCCACAAGTATCTGGGGTGTCAGTGATGGCGAATGAGGATCACATCATCTTATATGAGTTGGAGACAGATCAGGTTAAGATATGGTGTGTCCTGTATGTGTATATTTGGGTGTTAAATAGGGCTGCAACTAACCATTATTTTTATTGTCATGTAATATGTTGATTATTTTCTCAATTAACAACAGTTGTTGTAAAAAAAAAAAAAAAAATGTTTATCATAGTTCCCCAAAGCCCAGGATGTCGTCCTCAAATGTCTAATTTTGTCCAACTACTGTCATAAAGGAGCAAAGAAACCAGAAAATATTCATATTTAAGGAGCTGAAATCAAAGAAATTTTGACTTTTTTTACTCTTAAAAAAATTCCGCAAACCAGTTTATTAATTATCGAATTACCTGGCAATTAATTTATTAGTTGACAATTGATCGATTAATCATTCTAGCTCCAGTTCAGTCTGCAGTAGGTTTGTGTCCTGTGCTGGCCCACTAATGATGGAGTTGGTCCATGCAGGGCCACATTGCCAGCTGTAACCGGTGAGTGGGTGGGAGGAGGCGGAGTAAACAGGAAGTCATTATTACACTTCCTGCAGCTGCTTTACACCTACTGACCACATGGACTGACTGGAATAAATTCAGTAATAAACTCAATATTAACAGGTGTTCCTCTCCACGAGCTCAAACACATGCACACGTTTTTTAACCACATGCCTCGTTGTTTGTTTTTTTTCTCCCAGTGAACTATTTCTGAGTTTGCAAAATGAGGAAATATCCAAAATTACATCCGCTCGCTCTGATGAGCCACTGAACTAAGAATGGGAAAGTCCATTAGACTCCAGAACAGAAGGAAACAAGTCCAAAACGAGTGTGCATATGTGGGTGGAGTGTCTGTGTGTGTGTGCGCGCGTGTCTGTGTGTGAGTAACTGTGTATGTATATGCGTTCATGGCGGTCTGCCTGCATGCGTCTCCTTGTGATTGAGTCAGGGTGCATTTCTCTGTTTGAGGGAAACTTTGACAGCCTGGCGTCTTTGTTCTAAAGTTCAGACAGGGAAGCAGATGGCTCTTCTCAGTGTGACTTAGCAAGCTAGCTAGCTGCGGAGTGCGACTTCACCGCCTCTGGTGGTGCCACTGATAATGCTGTATGGAAGACAACAACCCAGCTATAGATTGAGCCCGCCGGCCAACCAGACACACATTTATTCTGAATGGAGAAATGAATATTTTGTGACTAAAAGAGGGTATACTGTCATCTCTCCCATGTTTCTGCTACTTCATTTCAACTGCTATGTTTATACACTGACTGAGAAATATCCTTTCATACAATATATCATCCTGTGAGGCTCAGACAATTTTAACTATGATACTTTTAGGCTTTTATGTTAATTCTCCTCAGCTGTGACAGTGTGGAGTAGCCTGTGATAAAATGAATTAAGCCAAGTTGGAATGAAACATGACACCAATTTTCCAATAACCACAACTAAAAAAAATAATAATAATACAAAATGACATCACTGACAGGAGGTTGCCTAAGTATTTATTGTGAAATTAAACATGACTTTTTTGTTCCAGTAAAAAAATGTTAGATGATCTACTTTCAATGCTGAAAAAACACTTCCTAGGCATGGTGGAGACAAGTGTAAAACAGAACTGGAAAACACCTGACATTTGTTGGTTTGGGTTTCTTGTGTTTTTCACTCTGCATGTGGGATTTCCATCGTGCTGGTGGAAAACTTTTTGCATGAAACACACAGAGCCTTGTGCACTGCCTTGCACTAGTTTCAGCCATATCTAGAAAATCTTTAAATAGCCAATTTTCTTTGAATATGCCCTTTCCCATGTTGTCCAGGTTACATTGACAACTGTCTAGCAGACAGTGGATCCTCTGCTTTGAGCATCCCAGTCGGAAATTAAGTGTTGTTGATTCAGTTAATTTCAAAACCACTTTCAAATCCCGCCTCAAAACTCTTTCAACTAGCCTTTTCAGTCTGACTCCCGTCTGTCTAGCCACACACATCCACTATTTACACAGAATTTTATTCATTGTAAACTTGTTTTGCTGAATATTTATTTGTTGTTATGTAATTTTATTTCATTATTCATTTATTTATTTCATGTTACATTATTCCTTACCTCTGACTTTTTTAATCTGCTGTCATTTTCTCTATCTTTGCCTGTGAGGTGACCTTGAATGTTGTGAAAGGTGTCTGTAAATAAAATGTATCATTATTATTATTATTATTTATTTACTAATTTACTTTAAAAAAAAAAATTATATAAAGGGTTAGGGTTAGATGTAAGCAATTATTTTTACAGTTTTACAATGTCAGAAAAATACAATTAAAATTAATTAAAATAAAATAAAATAAAATTGAATTAAAATCCTACTTCCCATGACCCAAACCTTTTTTAAGGCCTCTTTCTTAGATTAATTATTTAAATACCTTTTAAGATTTTTTTTAGAGATCTGCAGGAAGTAGGTGTATCTATGAAATCATTTGTATTAGAGCCACGGCTAAGCTGTTCATCAACACGTGGTCACCATCCAGCAAACACAACAAGAACGAGACCAAAAAGCCGCAGTGATATGAATAAGTGGTAAGCTGGAAACAATGAGGGCCCACTATTGATTCAACCACACCTCTATTTTACATCAGTGTCATTGGAAACAGTTACTCTATCAGAGGACCATATTGGTATGTTACAGACTTTATTAAAGCAGAAACATTTCCAGTGCCAGATTTATTGGGTCACATTTATAGGCTTGTTCCTAACTCTAAACACGCTGCTCCGTCGACATCATCAAAAGCTAATTTAACTAACCGCTTCGCCAGACATTTCTCCCGGTCGTAAACGCTCTCTATTTAAAACAAAGCTCGCTTGAGGTTGTTCTCTTTTAATGCCTGCTACTCCTGTAAGCCACATGACTCTGATCAGCTGATTCATCCCCGCCTACACACACATTGTTTCCAAATAAAACGACTCCCACCAGAAAAGTCCAGACCTCACATTCTTCTCCTTATTTGAAAAACCCCAAACTTTATCTCCAGTGGCAATACTCTCCTCTTTTACTCGCTCTCCCTCTTTCTCCCGCTTCACAAGACGTTTGGTCTTTAATGTATTTCAGAGAACATCTGCTAACTATCACTGAACCTCGTGGGATTTCCATTTAGCCCAGTTAATTACTCTATCAAGCCAGGTTCATTATCATATTCCTCCTCTTAAAAAATGCACCCGACACTGTGCCACTGTGCGTGTGTGTATAGGTGTAGGTGTAAGGGTGAGTGTGTACCTAGACACGTGCACATGCTGGTGTAAGTGTATGCGCGTGGCTCCGTCTTAAACACATTCCTAATTGCAAGTGGTTCAGCCATAATACTCGTGTTAATGAACCAGAGCCGTCTATAGGAGCCGGCTCTGGAAGTCAAGTAGGGAATCTGTTAGTTAGCCTCTCTGGGGAGGACAGTGAGCTGTATTAATCTTGATGAACAACAGCCCTGTGACTCCTGCTTGTCTGTATCGTTCCCTACAGAGGTTAGTCCAGGTGACTGATGGTGCAGCCTCTCTGTCTCAAAGGAGTAGTATGTGGAGAGGTTCATTTGAAAATGAGACACCCGTTGTTTAAAAAATGTGACACTTGCCCTTAAAAAATGTGCTGGCTTGATGGCTAAATTCATTCATTCTTTAAGTGATTAATTCACTCACGCACCAACGGGGAGCTTACGCCAGCAATTAAGACACACCATGGACAGGCCGTGAGTCCACTGCAGCACCAGTGACCAATCTGACCTTAAATATTATTTATGTTTCCCACAAAAAACCTTTCTGCCTCAAAAAAATAGTGTTTGAGAAAGTACAAGACCAGCAGGGTGTGTAGCTTAAAAAATGAGGAGACATTTTTCACCCAGAAGGTCAAGTTTCTCCTTCAGGGATCAGCAGACAATCACAAACAACAAAAAAATAATAATACATCAAGGAAACGTTGTCCCAATATGGATAGCAAGTGCTTTAAAATGACACCCTTTATAATGACTTTACTGTGCTATCATTTATAAAGTGCTTTCAAGTGAGTGACTATTGTTTTGTTTTTAGAGGTCACAGGATTTAAAGCATCGCCAGCTGTTCTGCTAAACAACCATCAAAGGGAAAAACAATCACAGATCCATCTTCTATAATGCATGAGCTGGAAAGCTTGGCAGGGATCAGTGGAGCTGTCGAAAAGTAAAAGGTTACTGGTTCAAGCTTCAACAAGCTTTGACCCAGAGGCTCCACGAATACTGAGAATTAGTCAAGCTCACCTTAAATGCCTCAACACAACAAAATAAGGACCAAAAAGCAAGACTTGTGTATAGACACTGTATGTTGGTGGTAATTGTTGCTTTTTGTATATATCTATATAGATACACACCTATTGTTAAACTTATATGTATGTGCAAAATGATATAATTTTTATTTTCACTAGGAATGCATCGATCCGAGTTTTCAGTCTCACTCTGAAGTCGTCAGGGGGAAATGTACTAGGACAAGAACAAAAGTTAAGGTCGTGAAAGTCCAAGTAAGGCGGGCAGGCGGGTGGGGTGGTGGATGGGTCCAACAAACACTTTGACCTAGGGAAGCGTTGTTCTCATCCCGCAACATTATAAAGGCAAACCCTGCTCTTTTTTCCTAAGCCAAACCACGTGCGTTTGTTGTTGGAGGAACAAAAACGTCAATTTGCTTTGCTGTACTGACGTATTGCATATATTTTGAAAGAGACCATATGTAAACATAAATTTCCTGTGAAAACATAAATGTATTTTGATAGAAGACAATGCATATAACAGGCAGAACTTGACGTGCCAGAGCTTCAACAACCAACACACCCAGGGTACCTTGCACGAGGTATCTGGACGTGGAAGGTCCATGACCAAATGCGATACGTGACAAGGTCGGAGTGAGAATATATTGTGAGTACCGATCTGTTACTAGTGTTTTATTAATAAGCGGAATGCCTCACTGTGTGGAAGTGGTGTCATTCTTATGAGTAAGGCTTGACTTAACCATTGCCAACCTCACTTTGTAAAACAAAATGGAACAATTAAATTCATAGATATGAATTTACTAAATTGTATTTATCATTAAAATAACAAATCATGTGCCGTCAACTTGCAGTAAATTCCAATATAAAAAAATATAGCCACATTTATTATGAACATAATGCAGTCCATCGGTGCTAATGCATGACATAGGACGTACACATGTAGTCAGATGTAAACATACCATTGAATTGAATAGGATAGATCAGCCCCATAGAGTGGTGCAGGAATGAGTCGTCAAACCCGGAAATTCATTAGCATTTTAGCACTCCCAGTTCCCTCGACTCAGAGTCAATTCAATTTAATGTTTTTTTTATTAGATGCCTGAAATAAGGTGTGTGGTCAACACAAGCTTAAGAGAATTTCACGTTTTGCTTGACAGCATAAGAAACATCAGCAAATACCCCACTTGGGAATTTGAAGCCTTTGAAACTCGGCTTCACAGCCTTGTTGTGGTATCTGTTTTTAGGGTGATGCTAATTTCCAGGTTGGCCTGTAAAACAAACCATGTACCTGCAGCACTATTTAAGTTAGTATCGGTCCAATATCCAATATCAGCATCATCGCTGGTGCATCCCAAATTTTTGCCTATCTTTTTTTGTCCTTGTTTTTAGCTGTATGTCTATTTCTATCTTCCTGTAAATTATTCTTGGAACTGTGTGTCAGTGTTTTGAGAGTTAAAAGTTTAAAGACTTAAAACTGGAGTCAAATGCCTAGTATCTGTACACATACATTGCCTCTTAAGTGGATTCTGAAAAGAGACAAAACACTAAAATGAGTGTAGTGATAGCCTGTGTAGACCAGGCCACACCAAATTCATTATAATTAAGTAATAATAATGTCTAATAATGGTGAGGCGGATCATTTTGCAGCCAAAAAAAGCCATTTGTAAGGGATGGGTTCATAACTTGTGTTATGGTCCTTTTTTTCTGTTGCTAGGACACTGTGACTGGAATAATGACTGTACTGATATTAATGTTAGATTTAATACATCTGTAGGGCTTTTTTTTTTTTTTTTTTTTTAACAAGTGTGGCTTCTGTACGTTCTCTAAGCAACTGTGACATCATCATTCCACTTTAAAAATTAAGAGGTTAAATGTGTGGTTATTTGTAATAGACTTTTAAAATGTGTTTCCATTCCACAGTGATTCTATAAGGGCTGTGCATTTGTATTACATCATTTACAGTTTTCATTTCATCATCTACAGTATCAGTCAATCCTCTCTCCAATAATTGCCCTTTGATTCTGATTGTGAAATCAGCACCCACACTGCGAAGCCAGTCCATACAGATTGGTTTCCCTATATGAGGGTCTATATGGCGGTGGGTGTTCACCGAGTGCAGAGCAGTGAAATCTACCCTTTGATGAGATTAGCTGAGTGGTGTACTTGAAATAACCTTTCATGCGCTGCCATTATTGTATTAATCTATTCTAAAACAATTTGGTTGAATTAATTAGGCCCTACATATTTCAGCAATGCTCACAGGCTGCCTGGAAACAGATGGCTCTGAGGGCGAGCCACTCTCCAACGGATGTGTACGGCTGAGGAGTAAAAGGGAGAGGAGAGAAATACGAATGATGAGGGAGAGCGAAGGAGAGGAGGAAAATGGTGTGAAAGGAAGGAAGAAAGAAAGAAAGTAAGGGAGATGTGTTATCAACACCTCTGTATTGTGTAGCTACCTGACAGACTGACGGGAGAGAAAATGAGTCAGAGATTGAGCAGAGAGAGAAAGTTGCTTGGGGTCTTGGGTCCTAATGCCTATCAGTTCCTCTGCAGCTGACAGGAGATTGGTAGCTTAACAACAGTTGGGCGAAGAAGGCTATTATCTCAATCCTACAGTGTTCTGGATGGGTTCAACCTTGAACAGCTTGTAGATGATGAGCCTATCCATATGGTGTTTAAATCGCTCAGCGTTTCCTAAGCCATTAACCTTCAGGACACCTTGCACTTGTCCTCCACTTTGACTGACAGCTCTGTGTAAATTTTATAAAAACATCCCCACTATTAAGTAAAAATTTCATACACTGAGTTATATCTCAACCACATATACCAGCAATATTTTAGGATTTTTGCCCCTTAAATCAATGTCTACTGTCAAATTATCACAGATTTATCTGAACCCCAGGTTGGAAACCACTGATATAAACAAGCTCTTACTGGTAGCTGTAATGTTAAAGCTACAGTTGGTAACTTGAATAAAAAAAAAAACTTGGTCATATTTGCTTAAACTGTCAGTACATCCACACAGTACCACGTGATAGTCTATGAATATAAGCATTACCCCCTTATGGTTGCATCCCTCTGCAAACCACTCAAGTTGCAGTTACAGTTCACATCCATGTCCGCCCAGACTCACGTGTAGTCATGACAGTTAACAATGCCTCAAATATGGATGTTGCTGCAAAGAAGCTACACATTCTATAATATGAATGCTCCACACACATCTTCCCCCCGGCAGCACAGATCTATACGATCAGCACAGTTTCAAGATGGACACCCAAGATTAGTGTCACGAATTCAGTATCCAACCAAATGTCTCCCCTTCTGTTCCTGAGTTATGGTGTTTAATAATGGCCAGAAAAGTATTTTTGCAGAGCATTGTGATGTCACACTGAAATTGACCTTTTGGATATAAAATGTCATCACTTTATTATTTTATTCTATTCAATGTTTGTGGACATTTTTGTCATAATCAGTATATGAATTCTTGAGTTATGGCCAAAGATGTGTTTTGTGAGGTCAAAGTGACCTTTGACCTTTAACCACCAAAATCGAATTAGTTCACTATTGAGTGCAAGTGGACGTTTGTGCCAAATTTGAGAATATTCCCTCAAGATGGTCTTGAGATATCACGTTCAGAAGAATGGGATGGACGAACAGACAATCTGAGAAACATAATACTTCCAGCCACTGCTGTCACCTCCTCCTCATAGTGCCTCTATTGGCATTTGCTAGACTTTACCATGGCTGACAGAGAACAACCAATCAGAGCAGAGGAGTGTCTAAAGCAGCAACCAATCTTGTTAATCACCACTTATGAACTGTTGTCAAACTGTCAAATTAGGCGGCACTGATGAAATATGAATTAAGATTCTGTTGCTGCATTGCCTATTTCTTGCCTAAAATGTTTTCAGAAACATATTTTAGTGTACTGTTTAGCTGTAAAGTGAGAAAGTTTGTCTGGCTGGTGGGCGGTGCTTTGCACTTTGGCTGAATGTTTCCAACATGTCGGCCTTTGTCATTTTACAGCTAAACAGTACACTATAACATGTTTCTGAAAACATTTAAGATGAGAAATGAGCAATGCAGTTGCAGAGTCTTGATTCATTTTTGATCAGCGCTACCTAGTTTGAAAGTTTGGCGAGGTTCACGAGCAATGATTGACATGATTGGCAGCTTTGTAAGAGATTGCTCGATCTGACTGGTTGTTTTTGATGTGCCACGGTTGATTCTGGCAATACCACTACAGGCAGTGGGAAGAGGAGGAGGGAAATAGTTTTTTTTTTTTTTAAACAGACTATCTCATGTAACTCTTTCAGACTATAGTGACAGTTTCAGGGAATAAGACACAAAGTTTTCATAAAAGTTACCAAATATAGCTGGCGTATAACAGGTGACCCAACAGATTAATCTAAACCCCAGGGTTTGAAAATACTGGTATTACTGCTATTAACATGCTCTTACTGGTAGCTATAATGGTAACATTGGTCAGATTTCTACCGTGTTTTGTGCATTCTCAGAACCCAATGGCTATCATACCGATTAAGGGCTTAGGCTTTGCTTCAACAATGGGGAGGACACACATGAAACTGTGCAGCTTGCAGGTCCTTCACAAGAAAATTTACAGACTCAAACATTCAATTTCCTGTATTCTGGTGAATTTCTATGCACCAATTTTGGACATTTCTGCACCAATTTATGGTGTAAATGTCTTTTCGTAAAAATAAAAGTCCTCTACTACTTTCAAGTTTTTATTGAGGGGGACAAATTCACATGTTGTATATATGGAAAGGGACGTGTCCCCTGCATCCCCATGAATTCTACACCTCTGGGTCAGTCGACGATTTCGTCTCTGGGGGCAACAGCCAATATTTGAGGGGTTGCGGTGCAGCCAGCGGATATCTGGTTAACAGATATGCAATCTAAGACTTCCTCTTCAGTACGCCGATCATTTACAGTCCAATAAGCAACGAGAGATGCTATATATATGAATGCAGACACAGATTTTTTTTAAAAAGCCAATATAAAGTTAAATCATGGTCAAATAATGGCTGATGGTTCTGAGATTACAATCCAGCTCTTCTGCTCAACACATGGACTGTTTACCTGCATGCAACCAAAGCCTGCTTAATACTATTAATACTTTACAATACTACTCAGTGATAAGCATAAACTAAAATGCTTCCAATTCCAAAATCTTGTCCAGTTGCCTCAAGATTTTGCTCTAATATGCAGGTATCTGTATAGAGGTTACGTTTGGTGTGGCTGAAATGTACGACCTTGTGTGAGTCTAACTTTCAAAGGGATTTGCAACAGTGCAAAGTGGTGAGGACAGTCAAGATGTTTTACAGACTGTGGCGTGTAGATTTAAGAGCAGAGGAGCTTGAGTGCTGAAGTGCCGAGGCATTTACAAGCCGCTGCCACATTATGAAGGACAAGTTAATGGGTAGCAGAGAGGAGGTGGATCATAATGCATTTTGTGGCCCAGGTCCAGCCGAGTCTTGACTTTTTAACAGGAATCTCAACCTTGCCCTTCGAAAGGAAGGACAACAAAGGAGAGAAAGTAAGAGCGAAGGAGGGAGGGAGGAAGTAATGAAGAGGCGGAGAGACAGTAAGAAAGATGATACATAGGTTCTGGGGTTAGCTAATGTTGCCACAGAGTGCTCAGCTCAATCCAAGTCCACGTCAACTCTTGTTTCAGGGTTTGGGTAATGGACATCAAACCTCTGGCACTCTCTGCAGAGCCAAGGAAATTAAAGTTTTCCAACTCCTGACTTGGCAGCAGCTGTGGCAAATGATACCTTTCACCTGAGCAGGCGGGAGGGAGACGTTGCAGCGAGAGTGATGTCACTGGCAGAGTTCTCCCAAGCCATTTCAGAAACAGCTTGAGCTGGAGACACAACACAGGAAATGAAACACGGAGGGTGTGACATGCCAGCATCAATCTATTGTATGTTATATTTCTATGACACGAGCTGATAAACTACAAATTACTATATCACATTACCCTAACTGCCCTCTCTTTCTCTGGCAGGATGGCAGGCTGTGGCCCGTGCCAGTCTCTCACTCTTCCCGCATCACTACCGTTTAAACTAACATGGACGTCCTGCTGCCCAACACGAGTCAGGCAGAGTGATCCCTTGTGCCCGCTTTTATTACCTTGTTGACACCAGCTGCTAGTTTTAAGTACTTTTAAATGCTGAGGCTCAAATCACAGAATTAATGCCGTTATTCCTGCCCAGCTTTCTTTTTGGCAGTGCTTTTAAGCCCCAGACTTAACAACAAGCCTGGGTTTTATGCATTCAGACAGCTGGTGGGAATAAGGCAGTTGCCAGTGGTATAAAACACTGTGTGTGTATGTGTGTGTGTGTGTGTGTGTGTGTGTGTGTGTGTGTGTGTGTGTGTGTTTATAAATGTGGCCGGCGTGTGCCTTCGCGTGTGGGAGGGCATCTGAATATTAAAAACTGTCTTTTAAAAGTTGCTTGTCCACAGTCCAAATATTAAAATTGCACATTTGTCATATTGGTCAGTCTTTGTAAACAAGGATTTATCTCTCATGCTCAGTATTTGGCATTAATAAAGGTGATTAAAATGCGGTGGAAATGTGACATACTGGAAACCAAATGTTGCAGATTCCTCCTTCCTCTTCACCAGTTTGACACTCAACTTCCACTCTCTCCACACTGGCACGCTTCATTACTACTACGCCTGTGTGAAGTCACTCGCCTCACACACACACACACACACACACACACACACACACCACCACCACACTCATGAAAAGTGTGCATTCCCGTGTGCACCCCCCTTACACACACACACACACACACACTTTCCCTCACTTCACACACACAAACTAAGCAATGCTATCTAGCAGCTGTACCTCTCCTTATGTGCAGAGAGTGTTGATCCCAGTTCTTCTCTCACACACAGTGAACATATGTCAGTCAGAAACAAGGCAGACTCTGTATTCCTTCTTCTGAATAAAAAGTTTGCTTCTCTTTTAATACACCACTTCTGAAGTCTCCTCAGACTTATGTAGAAGGACCCCAAGCGATACGTGGAGGTGACCTTGTTGTGTCTGCGTGTGTGCGCGTGTTCAAATGTGTAAGCGTGCATGTGCGTGTGATTACAAAGGGAGGATCTGAGACGCCTTAGGTAAAACAAATACAGACTCTGATAGATGCCAGCAGCACCTGTCTGATTTACATTTCCTAATTGCAAATGAATTACCAAAGAAACATTTCACCAGCACCGACAGGCAACGCGACACAGAGACAAGTTCTACCTGAAGGAGAAAGTGTTTTCACAGAAATATTTATAGGAGGCTTAGGAAACTTCCACATAAGCCCGCCGTCCCCTGAAGTCTGTTTGAATGTATGTAGGAATGCAAATGTATATGTACATACATTAGCGACTGTGGAGTTTACGCACAAGCTTTGACTCTGCAATGCAGAGACACAGACAGGAAAACAAAACTCTGTGCACAGTCTTTGTGTACAAAACAGCTCTTCCTAACATTTAATAGGCAAGTTGCAATGATGCTAAGTTTTACCAAGGCTCATGAAATTCATGTACCTTGCTTTTAATGTCATTTAAAACATCAAACTTATTATTAAGATTACAAGCTAAATTTATGAAATAAAACAATATATACAGCTACATATACACAAATTCTTATATACATGTATACCTATACCTAGATGTATACCTCTGGGATTAGGGTAGTGGAAAAGGTGGAGGTATGGCAATGTGCATAACATACCAAAACTAGGCCTTAACCGTAACTGCCGCTCCTTAAAGGGGTACTTTGCTTATCTTTAACCAGCTTTGTACTATAACAATGTGGGTCATATGTGTAAATGACCTATGGTCAATTTTACCAGGTCCCAGATCTCTCAGCCCAAATCTCTAGGGTTGTTGCTTGAACTACAGATATTAATTCTACAATTTCGTATGCCTGCCACCACGGACACAAAGAGCGTAAAAGTGGTTAAAGAGACAGTCAGTTACCCCTCTCACACTTTCCCACACATTCAACTCTTTGTGGCAGCCCGCCACGATTAAAATATCTGCCGCCACGTTTCAATTCTTTATCTTTTGAGCTGGACCATTCATTGGGTGTGCTGTTGGAATATACCGTTCGGTTATTCATGGCATCACATACTTTCTGAGCACAGAGCATACTCTTGGCACAGACGGAGCAGCAGAACTTCAGGAGCAGTGAAAGTGAAACTTACTCGTTCATTGTGCCGGGTCTATAAGTTTGTTTTCTATCATAAACAGCTCCGCTCATCCATCAATGATTTTTTTATTTTATTCCTGTATATTGCTCTTGTATAATTTTAATTTTTAGTACTACTTATTTTTGTATATATTTTACATTTTACATATTCTATTGTCCAAATACCGTTTGATTATTTGCTGCTGTAATAAAATAATTTCCCAGTATGGGATCAATAAAGTACTATCTATCTATCTATCTATCTATCCATCCATCCATCCATCCATCCACTTACCTACCTACCGATTTGATCAGCTTGTCAAATCAATTATCACCCCATGTCTCAAACTCCACAAACTGCTACAAAGGGGTTAAAAAAAAGCTGAGTTCAGCCAACGCTGCATTCACATACCTGCAAAAATCTCTGAATTCAGGGAGGGCACACATACAGGCAAGAAGAATAAAGTACCAGAAATACTTGGAAGTTGGCAAAAATATTGTGATCAAATGTTAAAACCAAGCACTGCTGATCAAATATAAACAAAGATTCTGCTACTACGTTCTATATGTTTTGCCTCACATGTTTTAGAGACATATTGTAGCTTAAGATTATACTGTTATTTGAAATTGTTCGTTACCAGCCGGCCACCATATTGTTTCCTGTGTCATAACAGCCAAGCTTGCATTATGTTACCACTAGCAGGAATGTTTATTGGTCCGGTGCAGTGCAGTGCATTCTGGTAGTTGTAGGTCTTCCATCTCTTGAGTAAAAGCGAATGCCACAGCCCTTTTCCTCTACTTTCTCTGGTCATATAGCTCTAATTTCAAAAGCATTAGTGTCTTTCCACTGCATAAACAGCCCAGTCTTATGAAAAGACCATCTTTCCAGCAGTGAACTATTCTTTAATGATCAAACATTGTGAATAGGGATGCAACTAGCTACTGTTTCCAGTCACTCAAATCAAATTGCTCCTTGTGTTAAACCAACAGCCTTAAACCCAAAGATACTCAGTTCACCGTCACGTAAGTACAACCATCACAATTCACTTGCTAATGTTTGGTGTTTCTGCTAAAAGAAAATACTTAACAGACTCATCTGTCATCAAAAAACGTACTGTCTCTGGCTGGTTATATTGCAACAGACTCCTCTCACGTTTTTGAAGAATATCAGCTTTTGCCATCACACAGTAGTCTCACAGGATCGACTGAACAGGTGCAGGAACTCTTTTGTTCCTCAGTCTGTCAAACTATTTAATCAGAGTTTGGGTAAGCAGGCCTCGCTGTATCTGGGTCAAATGTAATGGGGAATCATTAAATTGTTTGCACTGCATCCACTTTTGGTAATATCAGATGTGCTGTGCAGCATTTGTGGTGTGGCTTTGTCATTTGGTTTAATATTGTGTTTTATATCTTTGTATGTCTGTGCATCTATGTCAAACAGTGTATGTCATGAGATTAGTGTTGTCACGATATTGTTGTATATAACTGTGATACAATACCTTGAAATATAGCAATTTTCAATATCCTTTTCAATAGCTTGGGAAAATTGACATTGAGGGAACAAAATTTAATTATTTTATAAATGATAAAAATAACAAGGCTATAACATGACAATGCCCACTTTTCTTTTCTTGGTAGCAGAGAACAGAAGGACTGTAGTAAACATTATCAATAAAGGAAGGCGAGAAAGATTAACTGGTATGAAAAATTAGGATTGAAACTGTTTCAAAAATTCAAAAATAATATGTATCAACAACTCAATATTTTTTGACAATATTTGGGATGCAAGTCAAACTTTGGAAAATATTCTGATAATAAAGTAAAATTTAAAAAATGTTCAAAATACTTGTTTGCCTGCTGATTGACCTATCTATTTATCTACCAAACTGTTGAATTCTAATTATGACAATCAAAGAGTAGTCTAATGAGTATTAGACAAGGCACACCAAAGGACAAGCCAAAATCTCAAGGCACAACTGTATTTATATCTGTACACAACAGCCCCTAAAATGTGTGAGATCACTCTTATCACAGCATAAACGTTTGTTTTTATTTACTAAAATCAAATAAAAATTGACAACCAACTATTACTCTTGAAATATTAAAAAAAATGATTCAAGAGTTCATTTTAAACATTTTAAATTTCATCAAAGCACCAATAACACATCCATTTAAATGAGAAATAATGAATTACAATTTAAGACAACATGATGTGTCACACTCTTAAAATTCCCTCGCATGAATGGTGACAAATAGGTTCCCTGTGAAGTTTTTTTTTAATTAAAAAAAGAATTACATTTCTTAGGTAGAGTTTGCCTCTTTATACCGATATAGTTAATTAAAAATTCATTCCTAACTTTTTGTGTAGGCCAAGTTGAATACTGCAATAATAATGCGTGGTTATCACCAAATCCCACAGCACACCTGGTTTTGCATCATGGCACACCATTAGAGAAACACTAGTTCTGCAAACTAAAAAAAACAAACAAAAAGATTATAATAGAAATTCTTCTTGATCTGTTTAGTGTTTGTTTCAGTTAATTTACAGGGGACAGTTAATGAACATTTAAACTGTAAAATGAATAAAAAACTAAATAAACACCTAACTTGCATGTAACAATGTATGTAAAAAGTCCCAGGTTGTCATCTAAAAGAATGTCAAATCAAAAGTGAAAAGAAAGAAAGGAGCAAAACAATGGTGGGAATTCACGTGGTGTAGCTACTGTACGATGAGTCACCCTGAATTCTTTATTCCTCAGGTTTCAATCTCACCACCTTCCCACTCAGTTGCCACCTGGGGTGAGAAGTGGTCCTGAGGGTCCAAAACAGGTCCGACAGGTTCAGGCTGACAGTCAGAAAACCTCTCTACGCCCTCGCCCTAACTTCAGGACAACAGCAAACAACACCTGTCCTGATGATGTCATGCTCTCAAGGGTATCCCATACGCCCCTCAAGTCAAACTCACTTCTTAACCTCCCTCTGCTTCACCTCTTGCCGCCCTCCCTGAAACCATACACTTCCTGTTCCCATTACTCACCACTAGTGAGCATCAGCTCCCTCAAATATACCTTTAAATTAATTTAACACCCCATTTACCCTAAACGCCACACCATCGTCTTCTGTCATCTTTATGTTTGAAGTGTGGAGGCTGTGCAGCCACACACTAACACCACTCTGACAAACGACCAGGCAGCTGTGAAGATTTTTGTCATTTTGCTAAAAGCAGAGCAGGAAATGACAAAACACAGAGATAAAACATGAAGGAGAGACACGAGAGGAATGCAGGTCAAAAGGTTCAGGTGACACAGGTGGATGTGGCCATGAGTTGTGCACGAACATGCACATACAGCATCTACACGTGTGCTTGGTGTATAGAAAGAAATCAGAGGGATCAAAGCAGAATATAAACCCATGTTAACTCCTTTTATCTAAACTTTTCTTGTTTCTGCGATCAAGAGGTGTGTTGTGGTAGCGAGCCAGTCGTCTTTGATTTGGGAGCATGGCGCTGTCACCGCCGAGCACAAAGACACCACACACACAAACACACACACACACACAACACAAGCAGCGGGAAACAAGAGAGGAGCAGCTGTGAGTTGCACTCATCAGTTCAGATTGAGGGAGACACAGGCAGGCTGGTAAACAGACACAGATGTACGGAGCTGAGCAGAACAGAGAGTGGGAGAAAGAGGAAGGTCACCCTTTCACAATGGGAAGGTAGCGGCAAAGTCAACAACACTCGCTGCGTGACTAAAGCAACTGTAAAAAAAAAAAAAATTAAATACAAAAAAAAAAAAAAAAACGGCTGGTCAAAGTTGCAAATGTTAATTTTTTTTTCAAAGTTGAGTGAGCATTTATTTCTAAAAAAGCCCTTTAATATTTTCTTATATATATTTTCATCTCACTTGCACATTATTTCTGCAACAGTGACCACAGCTTGAATCCCTGCGACGCTTCCACGTGTCAAATTGTCATCATCCCAAACCTGTGGTGTCGTCTAATGAGCAACAACCAAATAATCTTCATTTGTAAAGAGAGAGAACTCGAGGAAATTCTCCTGCCAAGACCTTCTCATGTGACACACACACACACACACATACACACACACACAGCTTTGTCAGCAACTGTTGCCTCCCCTGAGGGTGACACCCCACCTGGGAGCTCAATCCTGTCAATGCTCACTATCTCAGTTTCCCTTTCAGTCTAGTGTGTTCTCTCTCGTTACACTCATTCCCAGAGTTTTCTCCCCCCTCGTCCCGCCCTGGGTCGGTATTAACCCCAGTCACAGCTCCAGATACTTAAGGAGGGAGCAGCAAGGTGGTGTAATGAGGGTTCATACTTGAGTGTGAAGAGTTCATTTGAAAAAATTGACAGTGGGTAGGGATTAGTAGAGTTATTACAGTTTGAATTTTTATTACATTTTTAATTTTTGTTTTTAATTTGGGTTTGTTTGTTTCAGATTATTTTATTTATTCATTTCTTTAATATTTTAGTTTTTATTGGTTTCAGTATTAGGTCCTGTTTATACAACAATGATTTCAACTGAAAACAGTAAACTTTACTTGCGTTTTGGGCGTTCGTTTACACGACAGCGGCGTTTTGGGTGCCTGGAAACGCAACGTTTTGAAAACGGGTTCCAGAGTGCAATTTTTTGGAAACAGCACCGTCTCTGTTGTCATGAAAACTTGCAATATGCAGTTGCTCTGAAAACGGACTTTTCGCACATGCGCATTGCGGTTCCAGTCACTAGGCATGCACGAGGCCGAGCTCTGCTTGTGCTGCTCACCCTATTGAATTTATCAACGCTTCCCCATCGTAGTGTAGATTTACTGTAGCAACTCCACCTCGTTGTCCGTCCAGACGAACGTTCGTGCGGTTGCCTTTTTGTTTGTTTATACATCGCCGCTCTGTAGAAGGAAGCGTAAGCGTCCAGCACCAACTACTGGCCTGGCATGTATACTGCAGCGTTTTTGGTCATTTTTGCGGATGCGTGTGCACGGCGATTGTTATCAAAACGTTTTTTCAAAACGAAAATGAGAAACGATTCTGTTTTCAGTGGATCGTTTTCGTGTAAACATGGTCTTAGTTTTAAGACTTGTTTTTTTATTATAATGGGACAGGGTATTTGTCCATGGAAAGATTTAATAGTTCAGAATAGGTATTACAATAGTAAGTAGACAAGTACACATCCTAGTCCCAATAGACCTATACTATGCTCCAAGCCTCCTCGTGTTTGTTGTGTTGACACATTTAAAGATACTGACAAACACTTGAGACATTTCCTGTATATTTGAATCGTATTTTAGTTAGCTTTCCAAGTACAAAATATCATAACACTTGTTTTTTGTTGTTTTATTTTTTTAAAAATATAGTTTTTAATTGTATTTCAGTTTGCTAAAATGTTTTTTCAAACCTACTTCTAGTCTTCAGTTCAGTGTTAGTCGACTATAATCACCTCAAGATGAAGAGAGGAAGGGGAACAAGATGACACCTACCTGTCGTCACCTGTGTTTTGGCAGAGATAGGGTGACTGACGCCTTTTGTTGTCGCCTATAGAGACAGGATCATCAGGAGTTCATGTTAGATGTATCATAAACCTTGCCCAGAAGTGTTATTATAGTATTTTTAAATGTGTCTACCTTCACTGCAGCACACACTGTAGGTTTGTGTTTTCTGAGCAGCCGATCAGTCCAGGTTCGACGGGATCTTCTGTATCAGAATAAAGCACAGTGTGTTAGTGGACTCTCTCTTTCACTCTCAGTGGTCTCCCCTCTGACTTTGAATAAGAAGAAACACACTGAGATGTTTTGATAGAAAGTGAGATGCTCTGGAGTGAACTCCATGAACCGCCACCCCCTTTCCCCTGTTGTGTTTTCTCTACATTACTCTTTTCCACCAAACTATGTGCTGTACTATCATGTTACTACAAGAAAAAAAAATGTTAGGCAGAGCAGTTTCCTCGAGTTTTACACATTTTTCACAACATCTTACCAATTACCTCACTTTAAGTTTATCTGGAGCATCTTAACTCTCACTTTCCTTGTTTGCATTTCTTCCAGTTCTTAAAGAAACACATAAGTCGTTATCGTGTGTCACAGTTACAAATAGTTACAAACTGTTACAAACACTCTGAGTCGAGTCTTACTCATCCTAGCCTCCAGGCTCCTGTAATGTCTAACCTGTCTGAGGTAAACATTTACCTGCAGAGCTGATCAGACATTAATGACTGATCACCACCTGGAGCCAAACCATTCTCCGGTTCCTGACTTAACATGCTAATAAGTTGTCCAGGTGTGTGTGTGAGTGTGTGTGCATGCGAGCGGTGCGCACACACACAAGCCGGGATGTTTGTAGCCCGCAGGAGGTAGAAGTGAAAGACCACCAACTGAACAACGAACCAGGTGGTGAAATCAAAGCGAAGACAAGTCGGTCCAGCAACTGTTATCCTCAAACAGCCAAACTAAAACTTCAGGGGGTTGAATCTGTACTCTTTGCAGCTGCTGCTAAAAACATCTGAGGGTCTGAGAGACAAACAGGCTGCAGCCAAACACTAACACTAACACTCTTTTCCTTGTTTGTTTTTACAATGTTTGCTATACTCTGAATCTAATCTATATATTACATATATCCAATTTTAACTTATCTTTTCTCTTTAAGAGGAAAAATGTGGAAATTGCGGCTGAGAGTGCTGAAATTTTGAAAACCTCATGAATGTGCTTATGTACTGTATATATAATGGGAATGTGACTTCGCTAATTAGAAGTTATCTCATGAATGCAATGCTGTTTTGTGGCCAGTGTTAAAGTGTCAGATGCTAGAGTTCCTGGTGAGGCGTGGGCCGAGGACAGAACTTAACTGGATATTTCTGCGTGGTTAAAGGGGCACTCAACCAATTTCACATACACAATCTTGTTTCCTCATCATGGTTAGTACTACTAAGCTTGTTAAAACAGCTGTGTAATGTCTGCCTCTGGAGGGAGTTGTCATTAGAGTTATCTCAGCTTGGACTTTAAGGTAGCTACTGGGTTGCATTAAAGGATCCTGGTGGGATTTTAAACCGATACAAGAGACTTAAAGTCAGGATATCTGGGCTTCTGCTACTTCAATTATGGACATTCATTTTTTAAAAGTCTCTTGTGAGTCAATACTACAAATTTCCTGTATAGGTAAGAGTAGGAAGCCAAAATAGGTGGGGTATAGACACAACACACCAAGTAGGCAGGGCGGAGCAGGGTTTTTACCTGCTATATAGACTCTTGGTGTGTCTCAAACCACATACTTCTGTTGGTATACTTCTATGTATACTCTGTGCACTATGTACTCATTGGCATAGTGCGCAAATTTCAACAGGGTAATGTTGTCTCAAACCAAACACAGCCGTTGTGCACTCACTGGAAACGACCGCAAATTAGCTTGTTAACAAACTAGCATTAGCATTCGCCTTATCTGCTAAATTAACCCAACAAACATACTGCTGGCTTATACCCGGCAACAGTATAGTAGTCCTTAGTGCAAAAAATCACATGTATTTGTACAACGCAGTGACGTTCATGGTCGCACAGTCCTCAGCCGTTATTTCCAGTTTGAAAAGTGGTCCCACCCCTTCCGCAATGTAGCCAAGATGGCGACCATTGAGGGTGAGAAGTGTCCATAGTTCTACACTCAATTTCTTGACCATTTTGAGTGCACTACCTGGGTACTCATCGTGCACTGCATTTTTCCATACTTCTCAGTATGAACACACTTATACACTCAAAATAGTAAGTGTAAGTACAGAAGTACGCGATTTGAGACACAGCATCTGTCTTTGTAGCAAGTGGTTACATGCCAGCTTCACTGTGTGTATATTTAGTTTTGCCAAGTGACAATGCAGTTGGTTATGCAGGGTTCGGAAGCATAGGCTTTATTAACGTGTATTGAATTAATTAATTAGATCATTTCAACAACAGGATACATTGATATGAATTGTCAAACAACCCACAAGGTTGCTCTGCTGAGTCGCCTTGCCTTTCGTATAATGTATTCATTTTAAACAGATTTGGTTTTCTTGTACACAGTTCTGTGTAGTTTTTACCTGATAAAGGGCAAAGCCACATGTAAAGAAAAAACAAACCAGCTGCATACAAATAAATAGAGAGAGCATGGCTTTCGTGATTATTGTACCAGTTTCAGTTGATTATAACGGGCAGGGCTACACATCCACCGCAGCATGCCTGCAGCAGCATGCAGCAGCAGACGTGTCATGCCGCATCCGTGCCAAGGGAAGCCTATGTCAGCTGTAAGATATGACTAGTGTTATGCAGCTAAGCCATTTGGTTAAAGAGCCTACTTAAACTTCCTGGAAAAAGCGCATCATGAGTGGAAACCTCGGCTGCACTTGTAGGTGGAGATAAAGAAGTCCAACCAACAAACTGATCAGGTTTTGAACAACTCTGCCTTTTTGCCCTACTTATTAAACCAAACGACTGTTTTTTCCATCACACTTAGGATACCTCCTTCTAAATACATTGACTGATGACATCATTACTTTTATGGGAAAGATACACACAAAGGAAAAAAAAACAAAATGACTTGTTTCACTGTGACAAAGCAAGTTTGAGGCTCTACACACCCATCCACCAGCATAACCGCCATAACCTTGGTTTCAGAATCACTAAGGGCACGCTGCTTCCTGCACTGACTCCACAAAATGGTCCATTATGAATGTAATTCCACGGGACACTGACATGGGACCTCCAGAACTAAATCCTCTGCCTGTGAGAAACACTTCTTTTACTTTTTCTGTTGTCAAGTGTGAGCAAGTTAGGTAAGTCAGCCCAGAGACGCAACTTTCCCCCTCTTTCCTCCTACCATCACCTTGAAAGCGAAAACAAGCGCTGAGACTCTGGCGGACCCACGACATATTCTCATTTAGCGGCTGCGCTGTTGTGGGATGTCATGGCTATTAATTCTATCTGAGCTTCATTAATCCACATTTTCCCATCCAGCCCCCCTGTCCTTAATCATCATTTCAGCCTTTGCCAGCATGGCCTCTGGTGGCCAAATACAACTAGGGTCACAATGTGTTCCCTCAGCACTCTGGGAGTACACGCACACATACACATACATACAAAACACAGATAATAAAACAGGGCATCCATCTCAATCACACAGTATTGGGCCCATGTCATTACACTCCTCTCGCTAGGGTGAAGCACAGAGAGTGTATACACAAACGTACGCTCGCAGACAACTGCCTCGGTGCATAGAGAACTCCAACAGACTGAGAGTCGTAACACTTGCCAGGTTGTGACATCCACTAGACCGAATTCATCTTGTATGGCACTCTTGAGTGATATCTGATTTGTGAAGAAGCTGAAGGTCAATCAGCAGCAAGGGGAGAGAGGGAGGTAAAACTAGAATCAGAAGGGAGGCTTTAGAAACGCTAGCTGCTGGAAGAAAAAAAGAAAAGAAACCCACACTGGCAATTGAGTGGTGGTGAAAGAACTATCAAGACTGTCTTAACACAGCTCAGTCCAGGTGGGCGATTGGTTGGAAACCGCTTATTGTTCCAGCAGATCTGAGCTGTTTGCCGTTATCTGAATACCAAATGGTTCCAATTTGCTCTGTGAGGGGGGTGGGAGGGGGGGGAATACCACGGAGGGGGCCAACACACACAATGGAAACTGGAGAGGGTAATCTGATGGAAATCTCTGAATGTTCCTCTCCCGGCTCGCTAAAGGTTAGCCTGCTTAACTGCCTGTCTGCTGGGTGGTTGCTTGTTATTCATTCAGAGAGACAGACAGACAGAAACACGTGAGGGAGAACGGGTGTATGCATAAGAGGAAATCACGATGGATGGTGGGTGGTAGTTTTGCATACTCTGTGGGATCTGATACGGAAAGGTTTCCCCTCAGCTGATGTTTGACTTCTGACTCAAGATCATCAAGAGCCGACCTTTGACCTTCAGATACCTCAGCAGCGCCTGTCGGCTCGGCCCACCTCTCCAATCGGATTCACTCACTCGCACACCAGCACGAGCAAATCGTCCCATCATACTGCTCCCACTCATATAAAAGCCATTTCCTCTCTGTAATGCAGATAGCACATACAGAGAGCAGTGGATAAACGAGGAGTGGAGGGGTGGGGGGGGTCTGTCTGCATCACAGGACTGTAAGCACATAGAATAACTGTCGCAGAGCACAGCCAAAAGCCCTTAGCATTGTGACAGAGCAGATGTTAAGAGTAATGACAGTGGAGATTACCCAATAATTGTAGCAGTGTAAATCATTTCAGAGGGGGGTGGGAGAAAGGAGGAGAGAGGGGAGAAGAGGAGGAGGGATGAAACAAAGGAGGATGAACCACGGCTGAAGCACAGAACGCCTTATTGTTGGTATGATAATGTAAAAGAGGACAATTCATACGCAGCGCTATTTCATTTTTCTAACTGTTTATAGGCAGACGGCTCATCTGTAGTTGCATAAAAGAGGGCGGAAGCTTCCAGAAATGAGTGCCTGCCATGTTTTGCGGTGGTGGTGGCGGCGGTGGCAGTGGCGGTGGTGGTGGGGAAAGATAATGGCGATTATGACGATGTGGCTGCTAGTGTTATTGTCTGTGTTTGGGAGCTAATCGCTGTGATGCAAGCTGCTGCCTGAGGCCAAGGATAGAGGATAGAGAGGCCCCTCCATCTAAGAGTGTGATGACACATTTCTCCCTAACATCCCATAACAACATCGTCCTCCCCCGACCTCCAGCTTCAAGCCCGCACCAGGATCCCGCCTCCCTCTGGCACAGTTCACCGGAGCTCGCATGGGTCAACAGATCAGGGGCCCTGGCACCTGCTATGAGCCCCTGTCTCTGTGGGTGTGTGTGTGCACTTTTAAGTGTAAGAGTGTGCGTGTGTGTGTGTCCCTCTCACTTGCTCTGTTGTCGCCTTGATTGTGTAATAAACTTTATTCAGTTAACCGTGAATTATTGTTAATTGAACTAAAAAGTAATTTTCTTAATTGAAACAGAGGGGGGAGGGCAAGACCAGATTAACGATGTAAAGGAGTGTTCCTCTCTCCCTCTCTCTCCCAACATCGTGAGACTTTTATCTTGTCTAATTCTTTTTCCCATTACAGTTTCTCACCATCATTTTTTCTCCCATCCTGCGCTCGCAGTAAAAAGCCAATAATCTACTTAGCCTCACACCCATCCTAAAATCAAGGCAGGGTGAGGCTGAGACATTTCTGAAGAACACTACTGCTTGTAAAACACTCATTTGCCAAAAGCCTTTAGCCCTTTTCACACGTAAATTCACTGGCATTAATCACATAAATTGTTTAGTCATTCACACAAGCAATGCCTTATTTTCTTTTTCCAACAAAAGACGACCGTTCGACACAACCACCAATAGCATCAAAGCCCTCTGTTGCCAGAATTTTGAGGCGTTATACACCAGAGCATCCTCGTGTTGTGCACGTCCACTGCTGTAATTTAACACCTTTGTTTGCACAATATGGAATTATGGATCTTTAGCACTTATGTTGCGATGCCAGAATTATCTGATCTACCATCATTGGATGTATATCAACTTTCTATTCATGCGTGCCCTGTTAAATGCGATGAAATCAATGGTAAAGGCTGCATGTGTTAAAGCAGCTACAGACACAACCAGGTCTCACTCCCAGCTCATCAAATACAGAAACTTGGTCCGTGGCCCTCAGCATCAGACATCCTTTAGTGGCAGTATGAGACGCACCAAGGGCAATTACTGTGGTATGAGGTAGGGCTGGGCAATAGGAAGATATTGTATCGTTACCGAGAAATCAAATTATATATATTGTCTCAGATTTTGGGTACAGCAAAGTAAGTAACAGTATCAATTTATGAGACTCTTCTATTTGTTTGAAGGCTTGCCTTTACCCACTTAGTCATTATATCGACATTATTGATGATTATTGATAAAAAATCTCATTGCGTTAATATTTTCTGGGGAAAAAAATAGACATCACTCCAACTTTGTCGCATCACAGAGGGTATTTGGTCAGAAATATTATCATGTTCGATTTTGTCTCCCAGTCCTAGCATTGATAAAGTGCTTTTGAGGAGATTTTTCTACCTTTGATAGGCAAATTATAGTGATATAATTTTCAGGGCATACTGGGGGGCAAATTGGTCAAGCAAACTCGGGACTTTCACCCCGGAGCCCGCTGTTCGTGTCCCGTGTAATACCAAAAGTCAATGTAGTTATTTTAAATCTAACCACGGACCCTTGTTGCCTAAACTTAAGGAGGTAAACCTAAAAAAAAATCTACATTCTAAGTTTGTTTCGTATGCATTTAATGAGCAGAAAGAGAGATGATGCATGTAACAAGCATAAATTGATACGCCATCTCTGAACATCAAAAGTGACGCAGGAATGGTACATACAGTAGTAGGGATGTGCCATATGATCTTGTTCACATTAATACCTGTGTAATACTCACAATATTTTGACTTGCTGACATATTGACGTCAAACTGTTACCCACGGCAACAACTTATTATTACTACAAATTATTACAGACTCCAAGGTGGTTCCAAAAAGAGGAGCAGCTTCAGCAGTGTGGAATAAACTGTGGCGTCCTGAATGTTTTATGAACAGCCCCGGACTTCTTAGACTGTTTTTTTTCACAGCGAGTTACCGCTCAGAGGGAACTCATTCAGCAGCTCCTCTGGCAGCAGCACAACATCTCTTCCTCTCCTCTTTTGCTGTATGCACACAGAAGTAAGTGTCGTCAAGTGATTTTGTCATAAACCCTTGGTAACAGCATGTCACAGGTTACAGTGTGTAATATATATATATACATACACACATATATTTATAGACTCCACGAGACATTTTTTGTATTTGGGAGCTGTTTAAATATGTAATTTGTGGTAGATTGTAGTATTTTGTTGAACTATTAATATTGTATACAGAATCTGAATCTCCCTCTGAGTTACTGTTGTTATTTACAAGAAATGAGAGATCATTTTCATCACTTATTCTGTTGTATTTCTAAGCTCTTAAATTAATAAAGTTTTTTTTTTACTAATTTGTCATTTCATGAAGAATATGGTTATTGCAAAAACAGGCTGAAATACTGTGATATTATTTTAGGGCCATATCGCCCACCCTTTATACATAGTGTATCATATTGTGACATGTCGGTCAATTGACTAAACGTTGGTATTTGACAAGTTGGGAGTGAGAATATGTTGACATATACATTAGCACATGTACACAAGATCAATAATACATGAATCTACATGATCATCATACACCCTGCTGACACTGTGGTACAAGTAAAGCTGCAGAAGAAGACTGCCTGGGAATCGTCTTCCTGATATCCCATTTTATTCATTCATTTATTTATTTAACCAGGAAGTCTCATTGAGATTGAAAATCTATTTCACAAGGAGAGAACTGGCCGAGGTGGCAGCCAATCAAAACACATTTAAAATGCAACAAATACAACATATAATACAAAAATCCAGAATGAAACAACAACTATTCAAATGTGGTGGCCTCTCAAGAAAAACAAGCACCACATTCTTTACAATGCCCTTGAATTCATCAATGGATAGAAGTGGTTCTGAAATGTTTTAAAGTCTCTGCAAGAAGTAAATCTCATTTTAGATGGTGCACTTGTCAACACTGCAAAACATCTTGTTTGCTCAGTCACATAAACCTAATAAAGGACACAAATTTTTCTTCCAGTCACACAAACAACACTTCTTTAACAAAATCACACGCAGCTACCAATACTGCTGAAGCCCTCTGTTGCAAGAATTTTAGAGCTTCAGACATAAATCATCATCTCCTCATCCATAATATTCTACTAAATCTATGTGGGAGAGCGAACTACTCCACAAGAAAGGGGAGCAATGTTTTGGAATTCAACCCACATACCAGAGCTACTGCAGAGCTTCAGGAAACAGTCACATTCCAGTAAACACATGTGGAATTACGAGGGCAAGAGCTCCTGGTCACCAGCCTAGCCAAATATTATCTCATACAGAACAATATCACCCCCCTCCCTTTACATAGCAGCTATTGGCTGAGAGGGAGGAAGTGATGTATATTGACTTTTCATTTGTGTCTTGCTGACTCTGCTGACAAAGGGACCAAACCACTTCCAGCTGCGAAACCTAGAGAAAACAACCACATTCTGCTGAACATGATTCAGCTGCATTTTGCTTCTCAAATTAGGTTGTTCATCAAGCACTTTTGCTGCTTCTGTTGCCGCCACAATTGTGAGTCATGCAGTGGTTAAAGTAGCTAAATGGCACTCACGCCATTATCACAGTAATATTCCGCTAAAATGATTAGTACATTACATGTAATATAACCAAATGAGGCCTACAAATGACATAGCCGCGCACGTTAATGAGATCCATGTACACAATAAAATAAACATTATCCATCTATTCCTGCTGATCTCCTCCGCATTAACACATGACCTCTGCAACGTGAACATTCTTGTCTAACAATACCAATCACCCTCCACTATTTGTCTATGTACAGAGTGTGTCTCCGCCAGCTCGCACCTTGTCAGTCATAAAAGCAGTGGGAGAGGAGGGAAGGGAGGAGGAGACGGAGGAGGGGATAAGAAGAGTGCCATTACCAGTGTTCTGGACCCGTGTCTTCCTAGGGTGAATAATTACGTCTGACATGTCGTGAATAGGGAGGGACATTATCGCAGTGATCCTCCGTACCCCCTCTGTGTGTTCCCTTGCACACACACACACACACACACACACACACACACACACACACACACACACACACATTAGGGCCCCTCTGAATGATTTAGGGGGTCTGTTAATAATGCAGGGGCTCCTACAGCTAATTAGGTAAGTAGCAGAGGGCGCCGGCTGTGACGCCTCAGCTCACTGATACGAGCTGTAAAGGAATGAAGCATCGACTGCGCACACATGCTCGCACACAGTTTGGGTTTATGTTTCACCACACACACACACACACACACCCCCTAACCTCAATAATAGCCCTGATTGTTTTCAAAAGGGTTGGATTAAATTTGTGCTTACGATTAAGTTTCATTATTGATCACGGTGCAAAAATGACGGCCTGCAGCAGCAGCTTCCCTGCTCCTTTCATTCGCATACATTATCAATTATTAAGTGGGTGAGGGAAGGTAATAAGTAACAGGTCTGTGCGCTGTGGCCCTTTGGTATTTTGACAAGCAGCATCAGAGGGGCTGAAAGGTAACAGGGATCTGTGTGCTCCAGGAAAATCAATAGAAAGTGATTATCTTGAGAGGGAACAAGTGGGGAGCCAAGGTGGGCCTTGTCACGTGTACAATCTCTCTTTGCCTCTCGCTGGCGCCATAGCTGTCAGCCCTGTAAGTGCAGTGTCAGGGTGATTAGAGAGCAGCACGGCCCAGACAGAGCGCAGCCAACCTCCAGACAAGCCCTCCAGAGACGCAGCGCCACAACAAGCCTCAGCCCAGGGTCAAGCCTACTTTGTCAGCCTCCCTGCTCGCAGGATGGGCCCCTTCAGTGCACAATCAGGAACCATCTTGTATAAGAGATTGCAGGGTCAATGATATATAGCTGCTTTATGGGACCTTCAGGGGAGAAGCAGTTTTATTTAAAGGGCTGTTCCACCCAAAATGCAAAAAAACACATCTTTCCTCACTTAAACCCAGTGGCATGTCGACATGCAGGTGATTTATTTGCCAACGCTCTGAGACATTGCTGAGATTTTTGCCTCAACCACAACACAGTAGAAGTGAATGGAATTAACTACGTTCTACTTAAGAAATACTTTGCTCTTAACATCAAATCAGCTGAGTCTGTTCTGCAGTTTAAAAAGGTTGTTAAAAACCCACCTGTACAGACTGGCATTTTGATAACACTGACAGATTTTGTATGTGCACGTATGTACATATATGAAGCCTTTATGTGTATGTCTGTGTGACGGGTATGTAAGTGTATATATGTGTATGGATGGACATATGTGTATATGTATATACATCTGTCAAACTGCATTTTCTGTGAACTTATTTGTTTTTCATAGTGTATGGTGCTGTACTGTACAGAACTCTGGTTTAGAGAAGCGCTGTAGAAATAAAGTTTATTATCATTATTTATTATTACTCACAGTTGTCAGTGTGTTCAGTGGATTATACAGTGTAATGAGGGTGGTTTTTTCCTGTACAAACTAAATTTCATTCAACTCCATTGTATTGGGGCAGTGGTTCTTCACGGTAGGCCGCTGCAGGCGGGGCGAGTGAAATAAAGATGAATAATGCTTATGTCTTTATTTCACTAAAATAAAACATGGATATTTAATTTTTTTTTAGGTGCTTCCCCATTTATTGTTAAGGACTGATTTGGGGTTGAGGGGTCACAAACTTTTATCTATTTCTAAAGGGGAGAATGACAGAAACTCCGCTGTATTGGGGCAGTGGTTCTTAAACTGTGGGTCACTGCAGGTGGGGCGTGGATGACCAGAGAAAAAAATATGGAGTGAAACAAAGATGAATAAGTAACTTTATGTCACTAAAATTAAACATGGATCATTTTTTCTTAGTTCCTTCCTTCCCAATTATTGTTTATGATTGCTAAAACATTTGGGGTTGGGAAGGCACAAACTTTTTTTGGCTTCTAAATGAGGGGAGTGACAGAAAAAGTTTGCGAAGCACTGATATAGCGTAATGGAGGACCTTTTTGTGCTTTCCAAATTAAATACCATTCAACTCTATTGTACTGGGGGAGGTGTAGTACTCATGGGTGCATATCTCATAAACTACATAAATAAAAACAATGCAATTACACTTAAATAGTATGCTTTTTGTATTTTGGATTAATATACTGAAGGCAAACTACATTTCAAACCATGAGTATAAGGTGGAAAATATAGTACTATATCAAGGACAAAAATGAACACATAAATAGGTGGGAAGAGTAGGTAGTAAGTACTCCATCTGTTACAAGGAGAGGCACAATGAATGAAAATGAAGGTCGTTTTTTAAAACATGATTTGGTGACGTAGACCACATATCACCTGGGGATGTAACGTTAACTTTTAGCCAGCTTCTCAGAGTGCTCCTCTGCTAACAAAACTACAAGATAACCTAGTAGCATCCTACAGTTATGACAATATACAACAGCATACTTTAAAAGCTGTGGAGAAGAAGCTACCTTCAGTCACTTAACGCTCAGCAGTTTCATTAAATATCCGCCGTCACAGGCCATAAAGCCTACCTTGTCTCCAGGGTCCGTAACTGTCGCTGATACCTGGTTAAATAAATATGAAAGGACGTCATGTTGAGGTTTCCACTACACGGACACTGTGGACTTTCGGACGGGAGAAAACGTTTGAGCACATACAATGTAAACAAAAGCGTCCACGCCAGGTTTGGGTTCAGTCCACCTGATTGACACACCTGTCGTTAGGTGTGTAATTAGGCTACGTAGGTAGAGGAAAGTTTTTTGGGCAACCGGAAGTTGGTTTAAAATTGGTACAAACTTTAATACTTTGATTCCACTTCACAGGGTCTGTCTTGTAAAGCAAACAGATACAACTACATCGATTAATATGAATTTAATTCTGGGGGAGAGGGGATACATCTCATGACAAGATACAAAAACTGTCTTAAGACTAAAATGATCTGATGACTATTGTGAAACTAACTTCCTTATGGTCAAGTGCAACTACAGGAGCCTGTTTGGCCTTATTACTTTTCTATATGGGATGTGAAATGTGTTGTTGCTGTTTTGTTTTTATTTTATTTATTTATTTATTATGTGCTGGTTACAACCCATTGCCACTGGATGAATGACCAGATGCTGTTCCTCAATTTTTTAAATATTTAAAATATTCCATTAAAGGGTCAACCCAAAAATCCCATACAACATAGGATACTTTAATATTTTTTTATTTTAAAGGCTTATCATTCTTCCCCAAGAGTTTATAAGAGCTGCAGGTATAGGTGTAACAGAGTCAATTATACAGCAGCATTATGTGTAACAATATCAAATGTACATCTGTAATATTAAGTGTTATAATTACACAAAAGTTGTTTCAGTTGTTATTACCTGACTCACTCAGGCCTCCATAGTTAATATGTGGAACATTTTATACTCAGTTTCTGTACCCCTACGTTCACCTCTGGGGGTACCCCACTTTTAAAGGGGTGTCTCCTGCCTTACCTCTCCCCTTTTTGCTGTTGTGCTCCATAGGAGAGGTAAGCTGACATACTGCTAACATATTCCTGTGTCTCTTAATTTGTGGAAGGTCTCGAGTCATATGGTCGTAACTGACGGAGGATTTTGTTTTTACCTCTTTCTGTCAGGTGTGCTTCCTGTGTTTTATTGTACTGAATTGAATGTAACATGGCCGCCCTTTTTGCTGTTGTGCTCCATGGGAGAGGGGCTCGAGTTATATGGTTGTAATTGATGGAGGATTTTGTTTTTACCTCTTGCTGTCAGAGCTGTCAGGAATAAACAGAGATCACCTCCGAAGATATCCATGGTCTGGGCCTCTTCATATCAACACAACGCAGACAACACCAGAGTCCACCGGTTATAGGCTATATTACCATGTGTACCTTTCTCTGTGAATGCTTATTTGTTTGTATAACCTATGTATGTATGTATGTATGTATATGGGTTTTGTTTGTTTGTGTGTTGTTGTTTTTTTATCCATGTGTGTTTATTTTATTTTACTACTAAATTTGGTATTATCATTCACCATATAGATATATTTTTATATATTTTGTATAGGCAGTATAAGGAAGGGTTGGGGTTGATTCTTTTAAGGAGAAAGATTTGTTGTTAAATGTTTGTGAATTATACATTTTCTCCAATAAAAATGTGTTTAAAAAACAGTTACTAAAGTTATTAAAAATACAATTTATTTGACCAAGAAAGTAAATTTTTGGACTTGGCTATCCTCCAGTCTTTATGCTAAGCTACCAAATCCTGAATTAAACTCTGAAATGAGACTGATATTGATTATCTCATAGCTTTCAGGGGGAAAGGTGAATTTAATAACAGTTATGTTGAACTGTTCCTTTATATCATAGTCTTTAGTCTAGACACTGCCACTTGAAAAAAAAAATCCTGAGAGGTAGAGAACACCTACAAACATTTCTGCTACAGGGCGGATTATTTTGTAATTCCTTTATCATGGAGGGTGGTGTGTGTGTGTGTGTGTGTGTGTGTGTGTGTGGTTAGGAGGCGAATTCGTACAAGGATATCCACCATATAATCTACATTTTTTCAATGTTTCTTTTTTTTTCCTTCCAAAGTTCCCTGTAGCGCACACTTGTTGACAGATTGCTCATTACTGTGACACAAACTTTCAGCACCGTCTGCACTTTCTGGAGTTCACCAGTTCTCTCCCATCCCACAGCATAAGGGAACGCCATAGCCTGACCGCACTCTACCTGTATGTGATAGCTGTGGCCCTGGGGGCTGACAGTATCTAATCACAGCCTCAACAGGTGAGGAGAGGAGACGGCGCAGACAGCATGGCACCACACGGAATTCCTGCACTATCATAACGTTGATCAAACCACACACACAGTATCCATGATTCATGTTAAATACATACTGCTCTCTGCTGCGATGCTAAATATAGCATATAATGCACATATTTCAGCACACATGGTAGGCCTATCACAGTACATTATTCTGTATTATGTTACAGCATGGAGGCATTTACTGTCAGCGTCCATGGGATCAAATCCACAAGGATTTATAGCAAATGCAAGACAAATACCACAGTGTTCAGGCATGCGTTCAAGTGTACACAAACATCATTGCATTAATCTTTATTCATTTTACGATGTGATGTTCCTCAGCGTGGCGTTTGAAGTCGCCTGACCTCGTCCTCACCTCAGCAGCACAGAACCTCGTCAGACATAAAAGCCGTCGAAGGGGGCAGAAGAAGCCAAACCTCCCCAAGGGAAGGAAAAGCAGAGGAGTGGGAGGAGATGGCGGGAGGAGAAGAAGGAGGATGGGTGTCACTGTCTCTACAAAGCCCCCTTATCCTCTAGATATCAAAGCGTTGTACTCCCGGCATAAAATATTGTCCGAGTGATATGACTCACTACGGGGGGGGAGGTTGTCCGATTCCAGAGTGAAAACAGGAAGAAAGAAAGGAACGAAAGGAAGGAAAGAAAGAAAGAGTTTGAGGATTGTAAAAAAGCAGCGGGGGGATTTCATGTGGTTTTGCAAGGGCGCGTGTTCTTAAAAGATGTTTTGGATATCACACAAAGAAAGTATTGTGTGAGGCCTCTTCCTCGCTGAGGTGAACTCAGTGTTTCAGAGATGAGCAAAACAGAGAGGACACGAGACAGAATCACTGGTCTGTCCTCACACAGTCGCCGAGATGATGTCCACAGCACCCAGATGACAAACAGGGAAGTGACAGCGTGAAACAGTGGTGAATAAAAATGCATTGTTGTAACTTAGCATAGTAACTAACTTGTGGCCTGTGTCTAAGGCACCAAGTGTTCACACTCTTCTCCTTTTTTATTTGCTTTCTAAAGAGGAAGTATTTAGGATGTAGGCCAGATGGGTACACAGCGCTATTGTATGGTTGACAGAGAGATGACCTTGTTGCGCCTGTGCGTGTGTGTGTGTGTGTGTGTGTGTGTGTGTGTGTTTAATCAGACAGAGAGGGGGGATTAGAGACCAGGCACCTGGCAGGTGGAAACAGTCTGTACTCATCTGATGCCCTCCTGTCCTTCTGCACTCACACACACACAATATGTAACTTGGTCATAACCGTACTGTCATATTACAGTGCGTACAAGCAGCTGAATTGTATCTTTGTTTCAGATTGAGAGGCCGTGCGGTGAGGGAGAAATGAAATTACACAAGCAAGAAACTTGAAGCAGGATGTGAAATGCCTGCAGAGAAACTTGTTTCTTGAATGACTTTCTCCTGTGGCCTGGGAGTTCCCTAATTTTAGAGTGAACTACAAAATAGGAGGAGACACGTCACTGAGCTTCAGGCTATGTTATGTTGTATAAGTTGTATTAGAAGGCTAATTTTGCCTGCAATTTCTGTTTATCCTCTTCTTAAAATCTGTGGCGAAGGTTTAGGAGGAGTTCCTGCAAAACACTTTTGCGAGGTAAATTAATCTGACAAACATCAAGCTGAAAAATCATACAGCTCCATCCTGACTCATGTCAGCCTTCCCAAAAGAGTACTAAGCACCCCATCTGTTATGGCCTGCTCAAAGATAGTAGCTCAAGTGGAGTCATCAGTGTTAAGTTAAAACAAACACAGTAATTACCCTAATTAAGATCTGGCAGATTCCTTTAGATTAATCGTAGCCTGCATTAGATACCGGAGAGGTTGATATCAGAGGAGAGAGAAAAGAGGATTAGATGAGGTCAAGAAGAGGAAGATGAGGGAGAGACAAATAAATCGAAGGGGAATAAAGGAAATAAGTTGTGAAGAAGAGGTAAGGAAGGCGAGGAGAGAAAGGAAGGAGGGAGGGTGTGCATCTGTGGAACACGTCTGCAGTCCCGGTGAAAGGCGGTGATAGAGGAGGGCTTTTTTCGGCTGCACCGGGAGTAAATGGCTCTGCGGGCGCCTGTCACTCTGAGGGGCCAGCATGGGACGATCAGCGATGATGACGGGGGCACAGACCTGTGTCAAGATGCTGAACCCAGCTGTCAATCAAACGGCTCTGCCCTATGGGATGACAAGGATGGGCCTTAATCCTGCTGAAGAGAAAGAGGGAGGAGGGCGAGGAGGAGTGATGGAGAGGCAGGAGAGAGAAGTTAGACAGGGAGAAATGAGAAAAGATCAGACAGAGACAGGCAGACAGAAGGAGAGAGTTGGTAGAGAGAAAGAGGGAAAGCAGTGAGTAAGTTGTTTGCAAGATGATTATTTATTCAAGGAATGTACTGATGTCATTTAACTTCAGGGATGTCAACCAAGCCACACTAAAGTCTGGTGGGAAGTAACGTTAGTTAGCAGCGCCACTCATTCGGCAATTACCACTTGTAACGTCATTGTAACCCAACTGTGTTGCTGCGAAAACATTCTGCCCACCCGTTCATCTCCCCCCATGTCGGCCCTTTGAGTAATGCTGTCATCACACGACAAGCAACACTGCAACAGCATCACCAGCTACAGTATGGGTCGCCATTGACATGCTGCTCAAATGCTTGTTGACGTACAGTACTTACGCCCTGGCTTTTGCGTGTCTGCTACTTGCCACAAACAACCCGTTCTCACTCCAAAGTCATCGAAATCCAGCACTTAGGCAGTGACTTGGGGCGTCAGACACTGATGAAAAAAGCTGGCCTTTAACCTTGGCATGATACGTGGCTAGTCGCCGTTATGTTTAATGGGTTTAACCAACACATCCAGGGTACCTTTCACATCATATCTGGCTGGGAAGGTCCATGACCAAATGTCGATATGTGACCAAGTCTGAGTGACAATGTGTTGCCACAAAGCAACTTGACGCAATCTTAAGTTGGTATTTCGTCAAAAAATACGTATGATTTGATCAATGTCTGGGACCCATTTTAACATCACATTTCACTAAATAACACACTGTTACAGCTAGAAACAAACAGCTGTATGACAGTGTGCTAGCTTAGCTAACAGGCCACTAACTGGCTAACAGACTATTTTTTTTAAGGAGCTATATGTAAGAAATCTAAAGCAAATAGTTGTAAAATCATCCTAATATGTCACAGAGACTAAGGAATAATGTTAATATAACATACTGATCTCACCGACAACAATAGTACAGCCAGAATATCCGCATTTAAAAAAAAAAAATTACGGTCTGCAAATCATATTTATGTTTTGAATTTGTATTTTGGCCTGTTGCGCCACCCATCACCGTCTACCAGTCACGCAGTCAGTAGAGTCTCAGCATCAACTTTACAGTTACGACTGAGCTACAATGGCTGACGGTGTGACTAAACCCAAACGACCTCGTTATGATTCTCAAGAACGCCAAGACAAAACTCGAGGCAAAGTGAGAGTCTATATAGGAGATGCTTTTGAATGGTGGAGACGGTTGAAAGCGAGAAGAATTTGAAATTGGATGTCGAAGTGGCTACTCTTCTTCTCGACAGGTAAGCTTTAGCCAAAGTTGGCTAACTAGCATCATAGCTAGACGGGGATGGACATTTCAAATACTTTCAACTGTTATTCATTTTCAATCATGCATTGTAGCCCATGTACAGATGAGTCATCGACCCGACTGATTTTTTTGAGAAACAAATGTTAGCAGCACGGCAAGCAGCATTAGCAGTGTCCCGGTACATAGCATTAGCAGCTGGCTCCTCCTCTGCTGTATCCTGGCAGCAGTGTTAGCAGCAGAGAAGCCGGACTTGCTCGAACGGTCCGCTGGAAAACCGAAGATCAAGGACGCGGCGATGCAGCCCTGCCACGGCAGCCGCCCGTGGGCAAACAAATCAGTCTCCAGCGTGCCGCTGTCCAGCAACCTCAAATCTGTAGGGGAGGGGGGGCGGACACGACTCGCGGCAGTATTTTGAATTTGAGTGCAGTAACCGTTTTGGCCACATTCTTACATACGGCACCTTTAAATTCAGTTGCCTGTGTTGATTGTCAAGTAAATTTGTTGGATTAAAAAGAACTTGTTTATTTAGTTTTAAACACACGTGAATCTGAGTAATGTTATTCTGCTAAAATATGGTTATACTTTATATAGCTACAGTCAGATCATCATTATGACTCGTTCAGTTGTCCATACGTCTTTAACAAAACATACCTGGCAGGTCCTGTTTTTGTCCTCGGTAATGTTCCAAGTGCATGTTTTCCCCCACGGCTACAGGTAGTTTCTATCAGGTTTCTATCCATTCGTAAAGAGCTGCACTTCCCTGTATTGGACACTAGCGGCATCATCTGTATATTTACAGATCTAAGGACACCAGTCATATACGTAAGTGGGGCTACCTGACGGGAGACTGAAGGGTGGCCACCATATTTCTGCAGCAAAGGAGTCCAACCACTGGGATAGCATTATTAGCGGTACTAATTAGCGTAGCCGCTTGCTAGCTCCCACCTTACCTAGGTGCTGCACATTGCAGTGGCCACAGCTAGTATTAGATAGTCTCTGGAGATCTGAGGGTGAGTAGTGGGCACTATGTTAACACAGATAAGCAGCTGTCTGACAGCAAAACTAACAGAAAATGAAATTAAAGGCATGACATATACACCACAAAACACAAAAACTTCACCACCTCTAAATGTGGTGCTAAAGCTCACAAAGTAAATGGGGCCATGCAATAAAAAGAAAGGCCTCTTGTATTTCATGTCATTTTTCTTAAAAAAATTAACCGGTTACTTACCAGTAATAGGTGTTGGGCTTTCAAAAGCAAATTTAACCAAAACTGATGTCCCTATTTAGTATACTGAAGAAGACTGTACCCAAAAGGTGATTGCGTAACATTGTGAAGTTTGCACCGTTGTGTAACAGCCAGTCCAAAATTGCAGCTATTCACTTTTCAATTTGGAGCCAGCTATCTTGGGAAATGAAATATTTGATGTCCCTCTCCTTAGTAGGCAATATGACACTGTGTGAACATGTCATTTGACGGCCAGAAAGGCTTGTATGAGTCACCCTCCAGCTATCTAGGACCGTAACCCCTCAGGCCTCCTGGGAACACAGAGGAATGACCAGAGAACCAGTACATTAGAACACAATAGGAAAAGAGACTCTATCCCACAGTCAGTATTCGCTGGAGCTCCAGCAAGCTGTTTTCAATTAGCGCTCGCTGATTCTCAGTGTTGGTCTACCGCATCATTTCAAGTAAATGCAACCATAACTTAAAGCCACAGTGTTTCGTTTGGCCATGAGGAAATCTGTGCTTCTCTCCTTTCTCTTGTCAGTGGTAGCCACTGCAGAAGTCCTCTCACATGCATTTATGTTGTATCTGTCCTTCAGCAGTACTGCACACAGAGTCTTTCTCTTATGTTTTACAGTGATGTAATGTTATGAAAATGTAACACAAAACTCCTGCACTCAACTACAGCAACCACCAAATGGTAGAAACGGCCAAGAGAGAACAAAATATGTCAATGTTTTAATCAGAATAAATTTGTTGGCATTTGCTTGACTTCTACAATGTTGTTTTCTGGGAAATGGGGCACGGGTGCAGCAGTGCTTTAATAGTTAAGGGAAGACAACTTTATTTGCACAGCCTCTTGTCACATGCAGTTACTCAGTGGGCTTTATATGTTCCCAGAAGCTACATCTCCTGACCTATAATCAAAGGTCTAGAAGGAAAGGCTCCCCTCAAATAACCTGAACATATTAAAGAAAAAATGGAAGAAAACAGGAAGTTCAGGAAGTATACAAGCCTCTGGGAAGTGTGCCAAGCTTTGAAGCTGAATTTTCCAGGTCCGTCTCGTAATGCTATTGGGCCAAGGAAGACTATTAGTCATAGACATACACTGGGAAAGAGAGAGTTTTCGAGCATCAGACCCCATGCGTAGGACGTGCTTTACTATCAGAATTTGATCCATTCAGTCCAATAGCATCAGTAAAGTCTAGACGAGCTGCATGATTACACCATCTTATCCCTATTCAAGATAGTGATAACTAACCGGAAGTAGCCTTCAGAAGTCTCTAGTGCTCTATGGACCCAATGATACCGAAGTAGTGCCGATCATCCAGGTAATTTTTTTATACTGATCATCCAGGATACCTGAATCAGAATGGCAATTGAATGTTTTGGGCTTCATGAGCGACAGAGCAACTTTCGTAAGAATTAAAGGTGTCCCGCATCAAACATTGTATCCAGTTCTATTTGTACATCCATGGGGCTATTGGTTTGGAAGACTGCAGTTACAAAAAATGAACAGGACACAAAATTCATAGCTGGGCCTTTAGTGAGCCGGTAGACATGCAACTTTTATTTTTAACATTTTCCAAAACCATAGGTACAAAGTTCTTCACAAAAGGGAGCAAAGAAAAAGAGGCAGTAAAAGACATTGATAGGACAATCTATACAAACAATAGTATGAACCACAAAATATGAAGTTATAATATCCAAAGAAAGGATTGCGTCCTTCACACCACTGCACAGCAACCACCCTGACAACCACTATACCAACTGGAGCATTTCCCCCAAAGCGTTTTTAAAAGTGACTGCTGCCACTATGGTCCAGGACAGCAATGACAGGCAAGTGCTTCAGTGAACGTCACTGGCGGAAGTGCAGGCTAGCTTGAAGCTGCATCCTGTAGGAAGACAAAAGACATCACAGAAATAACCAAAGATTTCTACACATTTGGACGATTTACCAGTCATCTGAAGTTGTTCCTCTGGTTGTCCTTCCAAGTTGCTGGTGCCTTGTTGTATTCAGACATCAACATCGTCAACTTGTCTTGTCTTCTTTCATGAAAGTGCCTACCCTGTTCTATTTGATCAGCCGAAGCCAGGCAGCTATCGCCAGAAGTTCAATACCATGAACGTTGCGCAGCAGAGTGAAATCTGTTTGCATTCAGGTGGGCGGTAACCCCTACTGCACGGTCAAACCCCTTCCCCTCATTAAAATGACTGGAGGCAGAGAGTTACCGTGCAGCAGTGTGAAAGCCCTTTAATTCTAACAGGACCTTCACAGCTTGACTCCTGGCTTATTTTAGCACATATCCGTGTACTTTTCAACTCCGCACTCTGACACCTCATGTAGCAATATTTGTCTGGTGCTGGGTTTGAATTAAATCCTATTTCTTGGTGTGATCTAGTCCTAGTTATGGCAATAATCACATGTAGCATATTCTCCCTCGGCTGCTGCCTGGCTGCATGAACAGAGAGACGGGGTCAAAGGTGCAAAAGATGTACATACAATATATACATAATAATATAAATAGTGCAGTCAGATATTTCACAGCACATTGCCAAAGCTTCATCTGATTTCCCTTTCAACCATGTTGCACAAGTGAGTGTTTACATTCAAGCATCCCCAGACTTTACCAGTCTGGGTCACAATCCAAGAGCGTCCATTGGCCAAAACCTTTGATCTCCAGATCAGAGTCGGAAACTTATTCTTTATGCCAGAAATATTTGTATTTGTACATGTTTGTCTTTGTATTTGTGTATGTGGGCACAACAGAGAGACAGACAGGTAGACAGAGAGAGACAGACAGCTTTCTGGGGACACTGTGAACCAAGAGAAAAAGCCAGTGGTCTTTGGGGGACCCAGATGTACAGTGTCCCTGAGGTGATCAGAGCTGTGACCTGACACTCCAGCGTCCCAGCATGCTCGGCAGATGTGGGTCAACTGACATCTGTTTCTCACTACAGCCTGGGCTCAGCTCAGCTCGGCCCGACCCAACCCCGCTGCCATATTCATCCTAATAACCACTCCCATAATCACCAGGGATTATTCTAATATTAGTGAACACACACACACACTCACACATGCACACGCACACAGTGGCTGCTCTGATTAAGGTATAGTGCTCCATATGGTTTTTCGGAGGGTTTTCGGGGGGGATTTGTATGTTTTTAGCCCTTCAGTGAAAAGCCTTGAAAAAGCCAGCTTAGAGAGGACTAAAGAGAGTCCCTGCATAAATAATATTGGAAAATAGCCTAGGCATGAAGCGGGGGGGGTCATGCTGGGGTGAGATGTGGACTGCCAGCAGAGGTGCTCCGACAATGAGAACGCATCGCGAGGCTGCTGCGCGGATATCTGGCCTTGAAGTTAGGCACTGAAGGGAGACAGCGGCGTGCTATTCTGTCTCCATAAAGGAGGGATTACGAACCACTGACAGGATGTGTGAATCAAGATGGCACACTCACCACACAACAGGACTAGAAAGAGACACTGCAGGGGGCTGTCAAGACAGACCCAGAGTGAGCTGGGAGGATTACCATATAATGATGAAAGATGATGAAGACTGATGAATAGATTGTTGGCGCTTTAGCTATGGGGGAGGGCGGACGACGTGCTTCTGTGAGGAACTTGACATTTCAAGCGTGGATGCCAGAGCTTAGGATTTCCAGTGCAAAGAAATGTGCTGATTTTTTTTCTTTCCTCAGATGTACTTATACAGATGATTGCTTGTTTGTGCATTTTCTTTAATGCAAGCAAGTTTTTTTTATTTGCCTTGTACGATTGTAAACTCATTACATTCCAAGCATTCTTGCGCTGCACGTCTTTCTTTTTATATTGTGTGTGAAATCATCTTTCTTCCCCCCCTTCTCCAGCTCTCCTTTTTTCCCCTAAGAGATCTATTTGTGGAAGTCATGGCCTGCTGGTGTTTACGATTCTCACTGGGCCCCTACTGCTGGTGTTTTTCCCCGCACACACACACATACACACACACAAACATGCACACAGTGGGTCCTTACTGCTGACACTCAACTTCATTCTTTGCTGCAGCTGCATCTGTTGTCACCATGGAGACCTTGTTTATTACTTAACCCCCCCTGCTCACAAACACACACACACACACACACTCACACACACTATGACAGAGAAATAGGCAGGCTGCGTCTCCCTCTGTGTTTGATTTGGTGTTATAGGACCCATCGGATCACAGCCCCCAGCAAGCCCAGGCCCATATGCACAAACACACACACACAGCAGTTGGCCTGGATGGATGCAGCAGGCCCATGCTAAACAGAGCCATAAGCAGCACACTACCTAATCACCTCCAGGCTGGTTTGGATAATGACATTTGTTAAGGCTTTGACTCAACCTGCGTGAGTAAGGAGGCCGGTCTGGCTACTTTTCCTCTCACACATCGCTGTTATAAATAGAGAAACCAATAGCCATGCAAATGATGCAAAGCAAGAGCACCCGAAAAGCATCCTGGTGGCGAGGCTGCACAATGAATTTGCAAAGCATGCATACGTGTCCGTGTGTGTGAGTATAGAGGGCGTTAGTGAAAGGCCGTCCTGCTTAGCGGGCGGCAGCATGCAGGCAGGTTTTTCACGAGACGGGGAATCTGTTATGCAACATGTGAGGGACTGCTAATCTCGCCGAACAGGCTGCTCCTCCTGGCCACCTCTCGGCCCGTACACACACAGATACGCACACACTCGCACACCTCCTGGCCATCTTTCTAGCCATGCATGGCTACACACCCAGGTGGCCTTAATGGGTTTAAGAGCAGTCGGAGATCCTCCTGCGCTTCTGTCCAGACCCTGATCCCTCCTGTCTCCTGTCTCTGCATGTGACTGCACAGGAGAGACGCGTGAGAGGTCGAGAAGCCAAGAAGTCACCAAAACACACGACAGTGGCAGCCTGTTTATTGTAGGCCAAAATATGATGCAGCTTGAAATAAATTGCCATTTTTTAATTTGTGCTGCTGGTCAAAGACAGAGTACGTGCACACAAACAAAGGCATCTAAATGTTATAATAAAAGTGCTGGCAGTGCGGCTGACTCTTAATGATTGATCTGGCATTTGGCGCTTGGCAGTTGGTAAATTTGGACCCTGTGTCTGCAGCTCCACATCTGAAGTAAAGGTCATTAGGTGACCTATCGGGGTCAGGTGGCAACAGTCACTAAGCTAACTCTCGGCAGCATTACTCAACTTGTTGGCATATGCTGACAGGCTCCCAGCTGAGTGGCTCAGCCTGCAACAGATGCACACATGCACATGTACAAACACACACCTATGTGCAGCCATGAACACACAGCCAGAGGTCCTGTCCAAGATGACCTCCAGGGGATCGACATCCTGCAGTCTGCTCTCATCTGTAATTCCCTGATCCCACATGTGCTACTGTGCATCAGGCTCCTCTGATTGGGACAGAAGTAGAGCAAGGCCTGAGTTTGTTATTATTCATTTACTTTGACGGAGGAGTAATTCCAACTTCAGCGTATTAATCACTTGCTTATCATTCTGCAATGCCTCATTCCAATTAGTTCGCCCTGTGACAATGTGAATGGAGCTAAAGTCAGTCCTGTGAGAAGTCAGCAAAGTGATAGAAGTGTGAGGATATTAACCAGTAGCCCAAACTTGCAGAGCACAATCACTACAACACTGAGAGAGACGTTAAAAGTGGCTTCTTATCAGTAACAGTTTGGGCTTATTTCATTTGTGCCCACAGCATTTCTTGCCATTTGGCCCCCACTCCATATTTGTGACAGCTTTGATGTGCTGCAAGGCTTCAGGCCTCTCTCTGCATCCACAACTGCAGCACGGCGGCACAATAAATACTTTGATAACAGCACAATCTGTAACTCGGGAAAAAAACAAATAACACAGCGGTCCTTACAAGAGTTCTTTTGTCAGGGTTTGGTTCTGGATTCATGAACCGAACAAAACAATTGGTTCCAGATTGAGGCGGGCTTCTGTTCTCCCCAGGGGGATGATTTAAATATATCAGAGGAGAGAGAAGCAGAAATAACAGTGGAAATGGTGAGAAAGCAATTGAGAGAGGAGGAATGAGTGAAATGGAAAAGAATTCAATGGGTAGCGTGGGAACGTTTAAAGGCGTTGGATGAATAGATGGATGCAAGGATGGATGATAGATAAAATGTAGACAGCAAAACAAAACATTTACGATTAAAAAATGGAAACTTAAAAGGGGCAGTTCACCCCAGAATGAAAAACACATGTTTTCTCTCTGAACTCTAGTGCTATTCATCAATCTTGATTGTTTTTGTGTGTGTTGCAGAGTGTTGCAGGTAACAGCTATAGAGATGTCTGCCTTCTCTCAAATATAAGTAGATGGCACTTGGCTTGTGGTGCTCAATGCGCCGACAAAATATATTTGAAAAACCCAACAGCAATGTGTCTTTGCACAAATCATGACCTCAAAATAATTCACAGGATGCCATTAATGTTTACATCTTCTGTTGTCACGAGCCCGAGCCTCTCCAGAAGGAAGCGTGCTTATGACCACACGAGATGTAAACATAAATGCCGTCGTCCTCGGCTAAGTGGTAACTTTAGCTAGCTCAGGTGAGTTAGCAGTATTGAACTAAGATGAACGCTTCCTTCTGCACTGTTATACAGTTGGTAGGTGTAGTTCGATAGACAGAAAATAGTTTTAACATCAAACTGCTCACAACAAGGTCTGTGGAGTAACCAGGGGTCTCATTTATAAACATTGCATACGCACAAAACAATGCCTGGAAAAGGTGTATGTCACTTCCCATGCAAAAGTTGTGATCTATAAAAACAGACTTTTGGCTTTGGCTTTCATCTGTACGTATGTTTTTAGTAAGGATCGTACACATTGTTTAATAAATGAGACCCCAGGTCATGATTTCTAGAAAGAGACGTTGCTGTTGAGTTTTTCAAATGCATGTTTTGACTTTTATATGTGTCTGCTCTGCTCTGAGTTCTTTTTGTTGAAAATCTTTGAACTTCTCTGGAACGCACTGGTGATGTCACTGACACTCTTAAAGCTAGGCTACCGTTACCATATATCACTGTACACGCTGTAAGCTCGTTGTTAATTGCGTGGTCAATCACATGCAACTCAACTGTGTCATGGTGTCAACTTTAAGCAACTTCTGGAGCTAGTGCTAGCTACTTTTATGAGAAAAGTTGGCAACACTGCTTACTGGTGTGACCAGGCCTGGAACGAAAATGATTGAGTTAATGAGTTAAAGCTGAATAAGTGTGTGAAAAGGCTCTTACGTCAGAGAAAGACTGTACAGATCTCATACTATTCACAACCCACAATGACTACACAACACAACACTATCCTTTGTACTAATTTCGGACAGCTCCATCTGTATGTAGACAACGAGCTCACTGGATGTTTGAGGATGATTCGTGAGTATGGATGTGTTTTTGGGGTTATGCAGAGGGCACATCCCATCCCAGATGTTTGGTTGAATCAGGCTACACTGCTACACTTTCAAAAACATTGACAAGAATTCCCCACAACCCACCTCCACGTCAAAATTGTTCCATTTTGTGTCTTGTTTGTAGCTTAGGAGGAGAGACGCTGACATTTTCTTGATGTTAATTATGTTATAAGACTCTCGACGCTCTCTCTTACTTACACACACGCACGCTCAAGTGCGTGCTTCATTCTTGAGAGGACGTACCAAAAAGGACCTGGCAAGGGTTTGGCTAAAGTCCAGCTGCCTTCACACAGACACACAAACAGGGCACACTTAGTCCCCATCTTGGGTGATTACATAGCCTTTCAAACTCATTTACACACACAAGCAGTCAAGCTGAAAACTAATTTATCCCAACATACACAAATACAAGGATACACTCGTGCACTGACACACACACACACACACACACACACACTCTCACGCCCACAAGCATACACACAATATCATCAGAGAGAGGATAAGAGAGGTGGAACGATGTAAGCACAGAAAAGACAACGCAGATACACACACGTGCATGGTCACACACATATAAACCATAGCCATGTCCAATCTCAATTCCAAATGCTGATAAGTGACAGTAATGTGACATGACAACCATGAATTGTAGTATCAAACAATGTGATTTTGATGTCACAAAAGGACACTGCTGCTGTGGTGGATGTCAGGCATCACCTCGTGGTTCTTAAAGTCAAGCTGAGATTCCATCGGATGATGAAAGAGGAAGTTTCCTCCTCCATCCTTCTCTTCCGCAACACCTTCCTACCTCCTAGATTCAATACTGCACCCTCAGCCATTAGCTAAGGCAGTACCTGTTTGGTCGGCTAATTACTCATTATCAGAGCTTCAACGGGCGTGTGTTTAGATTTGTATATGTGTGTACGTGCCAACAGATGCAAACAGGAGGCAGGCACACACTGTGCAGGAAGGAGGCTGCTGTCGACTGAGCATCCAAGCAGGGCGCTGGGGGAATGAAGACAAACTGCTGCTGTGACGTATGGATGACAGTTTGTGTGTATGTGTGGCGGACAGACAGACAGACAGCTCTCCAGTTGCTGTGTCCCAGAGATGGGTCCCCGGGCCATCTGACACCTCTTCCTGTTTGGACATCAGGCCCCTGAGGACACACACAGCTGGGGACGGGACAAAGCTATCTCCCCCTCTTTGCACACACACATACACACACACACACACACACACAGAGTGTTGCCTATAAGGTCCCATATATCAGCCTCGTTGGTGACACATTCTCCTTTTCATGTGTGACCAGCAGCCCATGGTCACATGAAGGATGTAACAGCAGCTGTGAGGAACGCACAGAGGAGCATCTGTGTATACACATGGGTGTGCGGATATATGTGTGCGTGCATGTTGTTGTCAGTTCAGTCGGAGCCAAACAAGTTTCTTCTGACATCACCTTGTCATCTCTGTGAAACTACAGGATCCAGAAAATGACCATGAAGGAAGAAAAAGTGCAACAAATCAGTGTAAAACCACAGCTGCATCTCTGAGCAGGATGAGTCAACTGTCACAAAGTGTAGAGACAAAAAAAGACAAAGCAAGGTCTCACACCTGCTTTGTTTGAGGCAGCTGGAATCAAAATGTGATATTTTTCTCGTTCGGTTTGCTTACGTTTGGGATGTGTGATAAGAATATGCAGATCAAACTGATACTTTTCAAAGACTTTGAGTTGAGTCTGTTGGAAATACCCAAATACCACCGCTGTGCTAAACAAGCATAACAAATCCAATGATATATCACATTACTGACTGTGCACTGCATGTCATATACTGTAAACTTTATGGCCAAAAGTCAGTACAAACCCCCGTCCACATACTCTTGTGTTCTGTTGGTCTCAGGCCATTTTTCATGGTTTGCATTAGGGCCACTGGTTTAAATTAAGGGAAATGTTAATGTGATAACAGTCTGGGGAAGGCACTTTCCTGTGTCAATATAACAGCGACCCCTGCACAAAGTGAGGTCCATAACTGGGAGCATTTGCCAGGTAACCAGCTGAGACTCCAAGAAGTAACTGGCCCTGACCAAGAAATAGTCTGGCACATAACCCCACATAAAACAGTAAATTGTCAGTGTCACAGTGCTAACCCATTCCTTATCATAACATGTTGCACACCAACCAAACACATTCTAGTTTTTGCAGTTCTATTATTCCCTCCGTCCTGCCAGCACAGTAGATCTATAGCTCCAATTGTGATGCCCAGGCCGCTGTGGCTAAATTACGTTAGCACATGTGGATATAGCATGCTAACAAACATCATTACGAGTAATTTCCATATGTGTACTGTCCTCATTCACATTTTTAATGAAAAAAAAACAACAACAATTTATTAATGTATTCAATTCAAATTCAACTTCAATTAAGCAAATGGTCAGGGTCCAAACTGCCAAACAGGAAGTAAGAGCATCCAATTTATGGATGTATAAAGAGAACTGGACACAGTGCTGGTGACAGGGCCCGATTTATTCTTATGAAAGTTTTAAGTGGTGCATGAAGCCAAAAAAGTTTGACTTCCCGGATCCTGGACTGACCCGGATCTTCCACATCGTGGGGCCCATAAAGGAAACGCACTAGAGACTTCAGTTCATGAGTGAGGCTCTTCTAGACTTTGGAACTGTTATCTAAACAAATGGATCAAATTCTGATAGTGAAATGAGTCATTTTGTGTGGGCTGTGACACTCAAAAATATTTATCCATTTATTTACAGATGTCTCTGTTACAATGTAAGTCTATGGAGAATGGAGTTTTTAATTTTTGGATCCCGTGGGCTTTATAGTCTATACCATGTTGGGTAGAGTATGTACAGGGAGGGGGGTTCATGGGTTCATTGCTTTTGGGAACAGTGTTTTTAAAGTGATGGTTGGTCAATGTCGGGCCATCAATGAGCGCCGTCGCCTTTTTTGCAGTGTATCCCGCAACGTTGGCGCTAGTCAACTCCTGTTGGCCTGTAGCGTTTTTTTTTTTAGCCGATTCAGCATATTGAATCAACCTCAGAGACAACAGAAAATGAAATCACTCTGACTTGCAGTTCAGCTCAGTGCATGTGAAAAGAAACGGAAGTGAGGAAAGTAAACGAATGGCTAAAATCAAAAAGGTGTGAGGTCGAAACAATCTGTCACATTAGGTGAGATTATTTTTTATTACATTGAGCTCTTTAGCTGAAACAATTTGGAATTGTTCGTTATTGTTCGCTCGTGCACTGTAAGTATCCTTTGTTCTTTCAGCATCAGGTTGTATTGTTAATGTTCTAACTGGCTAACCAGTGTCTCGGATCGTCCGGTTTTTTTTGAATGACGATTACAGACAACTGTCCCTGCTGGTATGGAGCGTTATTTCCACACAGATCGTACGTGTTAGTTGGTCGTTGGCTGTAGTCTTTGCAGTCTGTCAAGGTTCAACTTTCTGGCAGACACAAGCGTCATAAGGCAACACAACAGTCAGCTTGCGTCGCCACTAGTTCTTTGTTGTCGGTTTGGTGTGTCTGGGCTTTAAACAACCTACAGTATATTAAACTGAGAAACCATTCAGACTAGCTGCAAATGACCAAAGCTGACATTTTGAACGGTTTAACAATTCTAAATAAGGTACATTAGTTACATTTACTGTCTTCCTCTTAAACGTTCATTTATTTATTTCTACAGTTTTGTCCATAATGGTAACACCACAATGATCATTGTACTGTAGGTGAATCACGCACTAATGAAGGGGAATCTGGGTGCTCAGTGTGAATCACCCCGGTCTGACTGAAGTACTTTCACATAAATAATCTGTCCTATTGTAACTTTAAGAATATATGACCCTTAAGATGCCTGTCTAGATTTACAACAGCATTTCCACTCATGTCCTTGTGTCAGCAAGCTTTGGTGCGATTTCACCCTTGGGCACTTTAACATTTAGCATGGCGTAGCATTTTATCCTGGCCACACAAGTCCACTGATAAGAGAGGAGCCATGTGGTGCATTAGTGTAGCATCTTAGCCAGCCATGCTAGTAATTCCTGCTTTGATAGGAGCGAACCTGAGGAGGACAAGAGAAATATCTTAGCCAGCCATACCAGTTAAGCTAGCCTTGATATGGGACGAGACGTGTGTGGGAGATAGAGGAAGAAGCAGAGAGACTCTACTCCTCATCTCTGGGCAGCAGGATTAGAATGTTTACCCACTAATGTCTTTAGCTACGCTGAAGCAAGAAACTCACACACCAATACATACACTCTCTGATACACACAATGTGGACACTGTACGTGCACACATAGAGGGGAGAACAGACGTGTTGCGTGCGCATAATTTCACATATATACAGTACATAAATACACAATATAGACTTGTATAGATCCAGTACATTCAGCTGGCCTGGCCTTGCTTTGTGTATTTGTGGGTGCTGAGGTCTGCACCCATCTGCTCTTGTGTGTGTGTAATCTGCCTCAGACAGGCTACAGCGCTTAGAGGGGCCAGACTGCAAACACTGCACTGGGATGAGACACCTGCTACAGGGCTAAGACCAGAGCCCTGACGCACAAACACACACAGATGGAGAGGCCACAGTTACCATGGACAAAGCAGTCACTCGATTACTGCCCAAGCTGTGTGACATTCAGGTGTTTTTGTACCGTTTAAACCCATATTTTTACATTTAGACCTGCGTTTTTCCTGCGGTGTGTGGATTTTCTGTCCCCATGCTGCAACCATCAGTCCTAATTGGTTGGTATTAATCGTCCGTGGAGGAGGCACATTTGACAGTTCCATAACTACAGTGTTCAAAATGCTCCTGGTGAGGAGGGAAAAATCTCTACTTATCCTCGTCTTGAAGTCTAGCTTTGAGCATCTGCTGTCAGAGTGTCACGTCTGAATTTAGCAAATGCCCAGGCACGAGGTGGCTGCGTTCTAAATGCCCAATGCTCAAAGGAGTGTCTGTCGTGCCGCGGCTCGGCGTGCCAAATCAGAGCTGGCTAGGAGCTCCCTATAGGCGAACAGATGGCCATTACTATCATTTATAACTTATTAGGGCCTATAATCCTACCTGCGTCAAACACGCCCTGACGCTTAGGGCTGGCTCTCTTTTTTTTTCTTTCTTTCTTTTTTTCGCCTCATTTAAAACAGTTGTATGTGCCAGAAAAGTCCTCATCACGATTTTCTCTGTCTCTCTATCTCTCTCTGTATTTTTAATCTGCAAACTGCGTGGCTGACACATATGTGCAGGGATAATACGATATAGGGTTATCTTTCCTTTAAATCAACAGTCAACAGATTGCCCCACGATGGTGCAGATCTGGAAGCGGATAGTACTGGATGGAAATGCAGGCACAGCATGCGGTGTACGGTAATATTCACCAACTGTAAAGGAGAGTCATACACAATCATATTTATTTCCATAACATTGACTGTTTTCCCCTATATATAGCAATCATAGCAACAATAAACAACTATTCATCTGAAATCAACTGTTGCGAGCCTGTGCTTCAGTCAGCGTCAGTGACTACAGGCACGCCCAGAGTTGACATTTTACACTTCTTTGGACTGATTTTAAGAGACATGCATTTAATAAAGTGCTGATTGTGTGCCACAGTGATAATTCTGATTCATATCTGCATCCTAACAAAGTCCTTCCTCCTACTTTGTCAGTCTCTCAGTCTGGCTCCACAGAGCCAATCGTCAGTGATGCCTCACATTCACCACCCAAGCAGGTGTGGGCATTGACGTTTCTGCTGTGAACAGGCTGCATCTGTCATGTGGCAAAGCAGAAATAGCTCCAATCAATGTCCCCCTCGGACACACACACACACACACACACACACACACAAGCACACCCACATACACATGCTACGCTCACACACAGCCTCGGCACCGCTGTTCTCCATCCAGCAAACAAGGATCTATGGAACAGTCATTGTAAACTACCCCGGCCAGCAGCGAGGGCGATCGATCAGCTCGTCTGGTATAGGGAGTCAACACGGCTGTTGCATCCTACTTCAAAATAACCACAACCTAGATAAGGCCGGAGAGATCCCGAAACCTTTGACTCCATGTCTCACCTCCCATCTGTCGCCATTTTGCAGCAGCTACTTTGTTGCAGCCATTTTGTGTCCCTGCCATTTAGCACTCTATTGAGCTTCAGCTGGGGATGCCAAATGGCACGTGTGAAACCCCCCCACACCCCACCCCATCATTTGTGACCGTTTGGATGACAGACAAATAGATGGGCAGACACACAGGCAGACAGAGAGACAGAAGGAAGGCAGATGACTGGCTTTGATGAGCTTTATGGGGATGTGTGCGGAAAGACAGACAGACAAATGTGTGTCGGCAAACAGACAGACAGATAGACAGACAGAAGGTATATATACATGTGTGTTTGTGCGTGCGTGCGCGTGTATATGTGTGTGTGAGTGCGTGTGTGTGAGAGCGGATGTCAGACCAGGTTGTGTGTTCCTGCAGTGGCAGAGATGAGAGGGAGAGAACAGGAAGCTGCTCTCCTGGAGACAGATGGACTGCCATGCTGTGGACACACACACACAAACTCACACACACAGAGAGTGACACACAACAGTACAGCCAACAAGAGAACATATCAGAGCACGACGGCTGAAAACAGAGAAACACACCAACATGCTAGCCTAAACAGGCGTCACGGACATACTCGCGGCACATTTGAGGAATGGCAGATGAAATATGCAAACAAAACTATATGCGCCAAAGTTTACTTCACGAGACATCGTCGGTATGTCCAGTGTTTCTCGACTCTACGAGAACTTTCTCCCATGGTTTAGTCAAGGAACTGAACCTTGACTAACAGATTCATCGCAAGTTTCTTTGCATAAAATCGCAGCTAAATGCCTAAAAGGTAAAACCCACAATGAACACGGTGAGACGTTCGCTGACAAACATACATGACACACTCACGCTCATAACAGGTGTTAATCCCACCAGCCTCAGGTATGTGGTGACAACCTTCTCACACCCAACTTGAGAGCTCTGGCGGATCTAGGCTACGCCAGGTTGTCACACAGGATGTGTTGTGTGTACACACACACACACACACACACACACACACACATATACATGTTGTGCTTGTTCTCTTCACTTTCCCCTGCCTGTCTTTTGAACGGAGACACACAGGAAAAGGAAGGAACAAGAGAGTGAGGGAGCGAAGATGAGAGAGTCTTCACAGACACCGACTCCAGCAGCGACAACAGCAGTATCACACCGTGTGTTTGGGTGTTTCTGCGAGCGTCTGCGAATGTGTGTGTGTGCCCGGGCGCGTGTGTTAGGTGTGTTTCACAGGATTGCCAACACATCTCCTCGCAGCGAGAGCCCTATAGGAACAGAGACATCTGTGGAGTGAAAGGACGCCAGCTTGCATGGCCGTCTCTGGAGAAAGAAGAGGATGGGAGGAGGAGAGGATGAGGAGAGGGAGAGGAGTAGGAAGAGGAAGAGGAACGGGCAGGAGGATGGAGGACAGTCGGCAGGAGCTCCAAACCTTGTCTGTCAGCCGATAATTAGAGGAGAAGTCCTGTCTAGTTTCGACAGTGATGAAAATGTTTAATCTGAACAAGTTGTGTCCTGAAGTAAAACAAGTGAACATGGCAGCCAACTTTCAATCTCTTTCCAAGATTTTTCAGGGAGCAAGTCAAAATTAAGTCGTAATATAGCCTTATTTTACAATTAGTCTGCTCTAGACTGCTCTTGAAATAAAAGGATTGTTTATCCCTCCCATTGATACATTTCAATCAGCTGTATTGAAAGAACACTTCAAGATGAATATTTTTGCAATGCTCTTGAATGCCACAGTCCTGACCGTCCATATTAAGTTGATAATAGGTGACCTCAGCAGTAAATTCATGCGATTTTGCAGTGACTCGCTTCTGTATGATGACTTTCAGAACATAAACCTTGGACATAAAAGCCATACTATAATTCAAGTACTGGCCATGTCTGCTTCAGTGATGAATCCATCTGAACAAGAGCTGCTGCATGATCGGTACGGAATAGAAAAAGTACCTCTGTAAAAAAAAAAAAAAAAAAGTTTACAAGTGCTCTCAGTGAATGTCAGCATATCAGCGAATAGATATTGGAGACGTTGGCCTTCTTCAACAATTCATCCATAACCCTGCAGCCAGGGACTTCCGCCGCAAATGGAGCTGATGACAATACAAGCAAATGTCCTCCTTGTGTGTACAAGCAAGTGCACTCAAGCAGATGTGCACCGCAGACCTTGGGAGTATGAGCCAGGGAACAGGACACAGGTGCACCTGCTCTCTGCTCTCGATGAAAGGTCAGCCAAATTCAGAGAGGGATGCAACCTTCCAGTGTTTGTGTGTAAGTGTGTGTGAGCCAGTGCAAAAAAGAAAAGTGTGAGTGTGAGCGAGTGACACAATAACTATTATGGCAAATTCATAGTTTGAATGCAAGCAGTAAACATCAATTAAGCTGTATTATTTGCAGGAATTAGTGTTGCAATGTGTTCCCTGCAGCTCATCTTTTCTCTGTAACTATCTTCACCGCACACTTTTTTTTCTAAATAGCCATCATTGCCACACGTGGCTCCACATTGGTTGCCAAAGTGCATTTCCAGCGATCTGAGCAGGTATACAGGAGAAAACATGTGCAGCCGGACCGGTGCCAGAAGAGACAGAAGGTCCGCAATGATGTTTCACTACATAGATTATGCAGATACCGCGGACAGAACGAGGAACAGACAGAGAGAGGGAGACGGGGAGAGGAAGAAAGAGGACGCGAGAAACAGGCAGAGAGACGGAGAGCGGGCGACAAACGAATACAGACAGAGAGAGGGGACCGAGATGGGAGCGAACACAGAGAAACAGAGCAAGTGTAAGCATGAGAGGGAGGACATGAGAGACAGAAAGAGGGAAGTGAAGCAGGGAGGGGTGTGTGCAGGCTACAGCTGGCAGAGGGATTCCCAGAGCCAACTGCCAGTGTAGAGGAGCTCCTTAACAACTTCACAGGACTCTCAGAAAGGAGCTTTAAAGTGGCCACATGGCCTGGCCAGCACAGCAGAGCAGAGCAGCAGGCTTTACTGGGGCTCTGCACACACACACACGCACACACATACACACACATCCGTGCACAAGCATTCATACACACACAAGCTCAAACAAGACTCAGCCCGCCAGCTGCTGACAGGGACAAGAGTGTCCAGAGCGATAAATCTGTGAGCATGTGTGTGTGTGTGAGAGAGAGGGGGTTAGGGAAGAAATAGCAAAAGAGCAAAAAGCCTCTTCTAGCCCTACATGCTACACGGAAGTCAGCGTATAGCATAGCAGTCACAGATTTGCATGAAAATGTGAAGTTAGCCGGATGTGCTCGTCAAAGACACTTCTTCAATATTTGCCTCACTTGTACCGGCAAACCCTTTCATCTGCTCATAAGCTGGCTCTTTGCACAAAACAGAAACATAAATTCCTACAACTGCTGTCCTCCTCCTCCTCTGTACCTGCAGTACGCCTCCAGGAGTGAAAACATGTGGTACATGCTGTTCGGCAAAGCAGCTTTGCTTTTTTTTTTTTCGCTGTTTGATTTCTCCGATAACAGCAAGCAGCGGCTGATCATCAAATGTTTTCAAGGAGTTAAGCCTCGTAATTTTGGAGTAGCCGCCTGATCCTTTAAATGCCAGTGCTTGGTGCAAAGTAGAAATTGCGTCTTCTTTTTTTTTTTTTTTTTTGCTCCATTCATATGCTTGATTATCATTATCCCTCCTTTGAGCTGAACTTTGAGGAAGGGATGGAGGGGGTTGAAAGACAGGGGAGGAAAGGGGAGGAGGCCAGTGGATGAGATGCCATCACAAACCCTAACTCTGTGTGTGGTGGGACAAATATCTCCCTCTCCTGCTTTCTCTTTCTCAAACCTCCACTAGACGCTTGTCTGTCTGGATCAGCAAAGTATGTCTTCCAGGGGTTGTTCGGCGACAAAGGTTTTTCAGTCAGGATCGCGGTCTTTCCTTTTTTTCCCACCATCACTATGCTAGACCACCGCTATACTAATGGTGGGGCATTAGCATTTCAAGGAGCCTCCATTAAGGAGGGCAAGAAAAGCTGCTCTCAGCGGGGGGAAATCCATTTTGTCCCAGGCTCCAACATCTGCTGCAGCCGTCCCAGCCAGAAGGACGCTCGGATAAAGCCGAAGAGCCCTCTGATTTACTGTAATGACAGACAGACAGATAGACAGGCAGAACGGATGACCATATGCGGAAGCAAGGGAGAAAAAGGAAAAGACAAAAACAACTTCTGTCTCACTGTCTGTCATTTTCTGGTGCTTTCTATGTGCATGTGTCAGTGGTGGTGGTGGCGGTGGTGAGGAAGAGGGGGGGGGTCATGGGAAAGGCAGGTTGCCAGATTAAGCTCTGCTGGGTGAAATCCTTTATGCCCAAAGTAGTGTACAAAATAAAAAAAACAATTGCCATGTCTAAACTCAGATACTGCTGTACTTATACTTGCTATTTTGGAGTGCATGAGTGCATCCCCTCTGAGAAGTATGGCAAAATGCAGAGCACTATGACTACCTGCATGGTGCACCTTTTATAGTCAAAAAGTTGAGTGTGAAACATTCGACTCTTTTACACTCTCAGTGGTTGCCATGTTGCCTACGTAGCATAAGAGATGGAACCACAATGCCGAGGGCATCTGAATACCAAAGCATTATACATATGTGTATTTTTCACTACCACTATACCGTTTCAGTTATAAGCCATCTATTTGTTGATTGGGTTACTAATGTAATAATTCGGTACCACAAACGATTACGCAAATGCTAACATTAGCTTGCTAGCTAGCAAACAGTGATGATGTTGTATGTGTTGTGGTGTAAGTTAGCAATCTGAGGGCGTAAGTTACATTTGGTGTTATGCATGTTAATTTGTTGCCTTCACTGTAAGATTATTTATTATTGTATTTGTGGCCGGATGCTTGACGAGTGGTAAATATCTGCAAAATGCTGCATTTGTCATGAACTCAGTAGATCAGCTAGTGACAGAGCCAGCCAGTATCCGCCACAGACATTCATAGAAACATGCTGTGAAAGCAAGTTCATTTTTAATGCAAGAAATAAATACACAAGAAGCCAAGTTAGCAAACAAAGAGATAAAGCAAGCATATATTTTGGAAAGTGACAGTCGTTAATGTTGGGAATAATGCTCCAAAGAAGAAAAGCCGCAAGATCTTGCAACCTTTATTTCTGTTGTGAAAGTGCACAGCCGCCATAATTGGTTTGAGACAATATTACCCTGTCAAAATTTGTGCGCTACGCAAGTACAGTGGGATTTATACTCTTTGCAGAGCCTACACCGTAGCCTACGCACATGGCCTACTTCGTTGTGAGCATTTATACTTGTGCAGTGGTGTGTCTGTATCACACTGCAGTTACACCTCCAACACACTAGTCTGCAGCAGGGTTTCTGTGAAGTGCTGTAAAGTTTAGTTGAAAACACACATTAAACACACATTAAACATGTCTTAATAGAGACAATTTCAAACACAAGTACACAAATCAGTTTCACTATAACTCGCAGCATTCACAGACAAAGCACTTGTCTTTATCTGGACACATTTTTCCCACAAATACAACATGCTAATGTTTTTAGCACAATGGCATTTTACATTGTATAAATTAGCCTAACAGCTAGCAGACTTTTCCTCTACTCATATGCAGCCAGAGACAACAGCAACATTTAACAAAGGTAACGTTACAATATTTGGCTCCATTACAGCTCACAACAAAACAACTGTCTTATACTGAACACATTTTCTAAACAAATATAACATGCTAACATTATTAGCACAAGCCTATGGCATTTTACATTGTATAAACTAGCCTAGCGACAAGGAGAGATTTCCTCTGCTCATATGAAGCCAGGATAAATCACACACAAACCTTAAAATGCTATTTTTGTGGAGGCTTTATTGTCTTCACAATTTATTGTTTCTTATTTGTGAAATTAAAGTAAATAAAAGCTTTGTTTCCACTGAGGGAAATGGTTTCAGCTTACAAATATAGACAGAGGTCTGTGTTGCTGCGACATGTAGTTACATTTCTAGGGAGGTGCATGTCAGGCTACAGCGTAGCGTAGAGCATCAGTTTGATGAAGAAGTATAAATCCTGCATAAGTGCGTAGTGTTTGCAGTGTACAACATGTAAGTGTGCTAACGGAAGTATCCGATTTTAGATACAGCAAATGTCTCAGAATGATAATGTCATGATATAGAAAGGTGATCTAACAAAAGATTAGAGCAGTGTTGAGGAGACGTCTGTGGTCATAATGAGAGGGACTCACAGGTTGATTGTCATCTGGTCCCACATAATGGCTAAAAAGACCTGAACCAAAGAGAAGAGGACCAGTCAAAGAGAGCGGCATAGAGGCAGACGGACAGAGAGATGCAAGGCCTTGATCCCTGCCCCATCTGTCCTGCTTCTCGCAACTCCCTCTATCTCCTTCATCCCTCCCACTATGGTGGTCTCCTGTTTGCTTTGGTCTAAACCTACTAAGTCCCTCACTGTCCTAAAGCCTGAACAGCACGGAGGTGAGCTGAGTCACACCCTGGCCAACTGTGAGTGGAAGCTTTTAGCAGACGGATGGACGGATAAACAGAGAGAGACAGAGACAACACCAGCAGAAACTTGAGGTCAGAGCAGGAGAAGATTTTTTTTTCTTTTAAATCCTAGTAATAACTCATGTAATATAACGACACGGTGCCCTTCTAATGACAGAGTATGTTGCAATTACATGACCTTTTCCCCACCCAAATAGAGCGTCTGTGATGTCACGGCGCCACAGCACAGATATTTTTATGTTCATCTGCGCAGAGCACGCTTGATAATTCTCAGGGATGAACACCGCAGCCGACACTTAACAACCTCTGGGTTGCTGTGACACAACACAACACCACTGTGATGGATAATGACTGTTGCCACGCACCAAAACAAAAAACTCACTCCAGCTGATAAACACTGTATTTTTTGATTTTCACAGCAGCATATCTGACTGTTTGGCCGGATAGCTCGCGCAAATTCATCTGTCTCTGCTCAGTGCCGTCTTCGAGGAGTAAAGATACAGATACAAAGTGTCTGCTGGAGTTTAAACAGATGGAGGGCCTCTACTGGGAAGGGCTTTTAAAGAGTTTTCTCCACCCACCCGAAAAAAAAAAAAAAGCGCAGCAAAATAGGTCCGTCTTAACAAGCCATTTATTTTCATATTTGATCTTAAAATTGTGGTTTCATTTAGAGACAGAACAATACCCGCTGTTAGAGGTAATTGTTTCCAAAGCATTCTCACTTCAGAATGGGTGAAAATATGTTCAAGATATTGCTTGACCTCGATAAAATCTTGAAACAATTTGATACGTATTGGAAACAACTGAAATTATCTGCTAATTAGCTTTTGGAAGATCATTTTTATTTGTTCTGGGAAAAAAATACGATTTTAATATTCTTTAATGGCCGAAGACATTTTTCCGTGCGCGCACACACACACACACACACACACACAAGCTGCATGGCCCAAACAAGCCTGTCAAGGAGAGGCAGGGCGATGATGTCATCGAGCCGAGCCGGTGCATCACATCTGTGGCTGACCCGGTGATGTCGCCTGCGGTGAGCACCTGGCTGCTTTCACCACGAGAGAGCCATTACATGTCAGAGGGGTGCTTAGAGCGTGCCGTCATTACACACTCACACACACACATGTACACACACACACACACACACACACATACACATACACATACACACACATATATACACAGAGGCAGCAGCTGGTGTGCAACTCCAACTGGACAAAACAATAAAACTTGGAACATCACAATGCATTGGATGGTACAGAAACCTGGTAAATTTGGAAAGAGCTCTCCCTCGCTGTCTGTCTGCGTGTCTGTCTGTCTTTGGCACCACCCAGTCTCGGCTGCGATGCCACAGCTTTTACGCAGCACCAGCCTGACTGATGCCTTTTGCTCTGTGTGGTCCAGACGTAAGTCATCCAGACCACTTGCTTCACTCTGTTTACTAGTGAGTTACTTCTTACACACACACACACACACACACACACACACACACACACACACACACACACACACACACACACACACACACTCACGTCATCTCCCACTCTGTCTCCACAGGTCTGGTTCTGAGCTCCAACACTCCTAACAATTATCTTTGGTGTTAGCTCACAGATCGGGCACCTCAGAGTCTGGGGCTGTTACAGACGAAGCACATGCTGGCCTCGAATTGTGTTTACAAGAACTGGGGGTAAAGTGTGTGTGTGTGTGTGTGTGTGTGTGTGTGTGTGTGTGTGTGTGTGTGTGTGTGAGAAAGAAAAAAGTGCATGAGAAGTACGAGCAGAAGGCTAGCTTATAGTGTGCTACAGTCAGCAACACTTTAAAAGGAAGGCTTGTAGTGCTCTTCCCGCTACCGGATCATGTCCAGTGTCTACACACACAGAGACACAAGATACACTACAAACACACACACATACGCGGAGCCAGATGGACAGCAGTGCTAAGGCTTAGTTTAATGACAAAAGGACCCTCAATCTGGACACGGATTTATCACTCACTTTAAAGTCCATCTGCGAGAAGTTTGGACCGAAAACACAACTGCTCAGTCTCTCTGTCTTCCTCGGCTCGTGTTTGAGCAACTTAGCAACTCTCTCCCTCTCTCTGCAGACCCCCGCGCTTTCAAACACACACTGAGGTCCCATACCTCTCCTGCATCTGTAACAAATCTGAATGATGAATGTTTGAAGACAGGGGGTGGTTGGGAAAAAAAAAACTCTCAGCCCGGTGGCGATATCATAGAGCCATGCAACCATAGGCTTTTATTTCCTGGGTTTTAGTGGTGTCCAGGGGCCTGGCAGCATGTGGGGTGGGGTGAGGGTGGGGTGAGGGGAAGCTGGGAGGCAGATAGACAAGAAGAGTGACAGCACGGAGATAGACTAGCTACCTATTTATAGCCCGGGCCATCTGCAGAGCTCCCTCTTGTCTTTGGTCATCCTGTTCACAAAGGCTTGGAGGCAGATTCCAGCAGCCCAGCGCCCAGCCGCTCCATTCACTATTCATTCCAGAGCCGGCAGCACCATATGGATCCGGCCCCACTGCTGGGCCCTGGCCGGCCTGTTTCTCCCTCTCTATCTCTCTCTCTTCAGATTGACGTGGTAATGAAGCCTGGGTGGCTTGCAAAGCGCTCTCCTTTCTTTTTTCCTCTCTTTCTCCCTGTGTCTTTCCCCTCTTCTATCTCAAAGACGCCGGGCTTGAGCATGACCGGACACCCCCTCCTCCTCCTTCCCTCCTGTTCCCTTCCTATTACTCTCCCTCCTCCTCCTCCTCCTCTTGCTGTTCTCTCCTTCTGTCTTTCTTTATAAGCCGCCCAGACACTCCTCTCCTCCCTTTACCCACTCTCAGACATTCAAATGATCTCATTTCTTTCCCTGACACCGGTGAAGAGCTAATGTGACCTTAAGTGGCCAAGATGTTCTGTTGCCAGTCTCACTCTACACATGTAGCACCTCCATCCCAATCAACACTGCTACATTACATCTGTATATATATATATATATATATATATATATATATATATATATATATATATCGAAGCAGCCATGAGTCAAAATCTAATTTCTTTTTTAATATACATCAGCGTCACATGTCAGCACAAAGGCTGGATACTCCCAGCCCACATCCTCTTTTTTCAGCTCACATCCCCTTTCCAGCTTGACCATCTCACTTCAATGAGGCCAAACTGGCAGTAAAGCGGAAATGGAATCAGAGAAGGGGATTCCACACAAGGAAACTGTTAATGATGCTACAAAGCGCAGCCCCTTGGGGGAAGTAAGAGGACTGTGAAACTAAACCCAAACAGAGCTTCTGTCAGCCTCCCTCTGTCCCACTTGGTCCTTTAGTCAGTGAACTAAAAGGACCACAGACTATTTGTATTTGCTAATATGCCATTGTAATTAAACCCTGTTGGTGATAGGCCTCTAAACCGGTGCCCCCCGGTAAGAGTGGGTTTGTGAATGTGGGAGTCAAGAGACGTCAGGTGAAACTGGGTAAAAGGATAAAAGCGCCAAAAACTTTTAAAACTAGAAAACAGTCTTGTGATATTTTATATTTTTCATTTTGGCAACCAGCTGCATGAAAGGCCCAAAACCTTCAAAGTATTGTCAAATGAGCCAACACATCCTTACTCCCAACTTGTCAAAAACCATTGTTTGCTCGGTGTTTGCTAGGCACCCCTTCAGCATCAGTTTGGGATAGAGTCTCAATTTACGCTCGTTACACGCATTGTTCTTTTCAAAATAAACTTGCATTTTCACAAGGTACAGTTCCTGCTTGTTAAATGTGTACAGTCTCTTTTACAAATTAAAAAACAAAAACGTTTTTAGGTTTACTTCCTTAGATTTAGGCAACAAAAGCATGTGTGTTATGTTTAGAAAACAACATCATGGTTTTGCTATAAATAAACTGAGCGTAGTGTTAGTTCAGGCAGGACATGATGTCAAGCTCAGCTCACATCCCAGCTACATCAGCTGATCTCAAACAGCCAATCAACTGATGGAGCAGCTGATTGATGGAAGGGAGTCAGCTGATAGATCACATGATTCCTTTCCATGCAACCAATTAGCAAATCTCATTCAGGGGGCCCTATTCAAACTGCTCTGGCCTGCCTACTGTTGCTGCTTCCCCTGCAAGCTGCTTTGCAACCCGACTCCACCCCAGCTCCTCCTTTTGCTGTGTCTGACTTACCAATGTCATTTCTGTTTGTCACTAATGCTGCTCTGTTCTGTTCCCAAGGCCTTTGCTGCTGCTCTTCCTGCCTTAGGCTTTCCATGTAGGCACATGAAGGGCAGGGAGGTTTGCTCTCTCTGCCTCAGGCTTTCCTTGTTTGCACATGGAAGGGCAGTGAGGTTTGCTCTCTCTGCCTTAGGCTTTCCACATAGGCACATGGAAAAGGCTTTCTGCATAGGCCCTAGGAAAATCAGAGAGGCCCCAGAACAGAGTCATACCACCAAATATAATACTGCAAATGGAAACTGAGTTTTCTTTGACTAAAGTGGTCCTGACTGAACTACGTTTATTATTAACGTAATATAACCTCGTGGCATAACCCATCTGACGTTACCACAGCGCACTTGAAGTCATGTTTTAACTGGTAATGAAAACACAAATCAAAGAGGCGTAGTTTGACTCAATGCGTCCAAAAGTGCCAATGGAAGAGATCTAGTAATTTACTTTGAGCCAACCCCACATAAATTGTTGTGTCATGTTACAGCCTGCTGCCGTACACAGTCACTCGAGCACGAAATCCCAACTAAAAAAAGCCCCAAACAAATGCACTATTTACTACTGTTTGAGAAACGTTTGTTAAAAAAAAAAATACAGTGCCCAGCCAAGTATTGAGTGTATTTGTACCTGTTTTTAAAAATTTACTTTTTTGATTAGAGTCATTGGGCTTGAGAAGTCAAAAAGTACTGAGAGATGAACTAATTCATTGGTTTTGGCCTTTTCATTTGTTGACAAAAACAAAAATATACAATATTACCAGACCATCCTTTGGAGTAGAAATAGACCACTTTTTTGCTTGAGTTTATTATTATTATAAAGTAACTGTTGATTGCACAATGTAATGGCTGTAGAATAATGACACCATCTGTGTTTAGGTTCCCTATAAGACTCACTCTTATTATACAATTCTGTCTGCCAACAGGTACAGTCTCCTGGGAAAGGAAGTGCGTCAACTGTTGGCAACCAAAGAATAAAGGATAGTGTTTTTGTTTTCCTCGGTAGCTATTGGTAGCTATTCCCAGTTACCAAAGAGTATCAGAGTAAGGTCCTCACAGATACTATCCCCAGTAGCAGAAATGCAGACTGAGGAACACACAAGGTAAATGTAAAAACTGGTGGTTTCTAGGCTCTAAGAATGGAAAGCAATGCAGTTGTCTTTGCAACAGCAGCACCAAGAAAAATACTACTTTGAGACGCTAGATGGGAAAACTTCAAAAGTTGTCTTGTTTCAACATCAACACCTTTTTTTGTTTTACTGGCATTTAAATTATTATATTGTAACGAAAAGCAATCAAATTTACCGCAGTTTCAACCTAGATGTTCACACCAAATCCATGCTTCACTCGGCCACAGAGGAAAACTACAGTTTATTAACAAAATGTTTGGGTCTGACCATCACTTCTTACAGCTATGATAACATGGTACTCACCAAGTAAAAACTGAGATCAGGGCACAGCACCATCATTAAAAAAAAGGGATCCTGAGGGGCGACAAACACAAGCGGTCAAACAGGTTGTAGACATGTGGAAGAGAAAACAAATGACAACCTGTCTTATCTCCTTTTTGGTCACGTTTCCTGCCCTGTTGGACCCACTCTGTATTGATAACTGAGAATGAATGCCCAGAGCCATTAATAAATTTATTTTCCTTTAAGACAAGCCATTGTTTGGTCCATTAGACTGTTGTATAAATCATAATGGGAGCTGCAACTCTGATAAAAAAAAAAAATAAAAAAAAAAATTTGGCTTTTGTTTAAATCTCACCTCCCTGAACAGAATGATGCCTGCATATTTATCAAACTCTGCCAGCATCGAGAGTTTTACCTGCTAATTGCAGAGGGAGAGGAAAAATAACTGCGGCTGTGTGTATTTCTTGCGGTCATATTTTTAGAAGATAGATAACGTTAAAAGTGCATTAGTAGGCGTAGGTATCATTCCTCAGTTGTAGTGTGGCATTCACCTTGGGATCTGTGGAGCCTGAGGCCTAGGCCAGCCTAGTTAACCATGCATGCTGTGCTGGGCCTAACCTAATTAGGTGCCATCCCAATGTCAACACTGCTGCGTTCAGCGCCTGATAAAAGACAAGCCTTTTCCTCCTCTGCTCACACTGTGAAAGGGCTACAAAGAGCCGGGTTAGAGAGATCCTACCATCTGCAAGCTCTGTGTGTGTATTTGTATGTGTGTGCGTGGCTGTGTGTGACGCATGCATGCTGTCATTTTGCTTTCAACTTTCAAACGTTTGCTGCGAAATGTAGGAAAATAAAGCCTCTGCAGGTTCTGTGACCAACTTCTTTATCTGAACAGGAAACTGGCAGCGACGACTGAACATTTAAATCAAATTTATAGCTGCTTCTGTGACAGGAAACCATCATACTACCTAACATAATCACCTCCATCTTACTCACAGTAGCTAATGTACTTCACACATACATCCATATACAGCTGTGTCGCTTTCAGCGCTGATTTCATGCCATGTGTATTTTGTGAATCCACTCCCACTTCAAGTCTGTGTGCGCTCTAATTTCATACCAATGCGTTTCATTATTTTTATTTTACCTCACATCCTCAGCATCATTAAAGCAAACAAACATTTTGCACAGAAATCCCAATTAGGGCCGATCAAATATGGCTCCTCGAGCACGGGAGGCACAGGCGTACACACACCCAGTGTTGCCTTTTTAATGTGTCGTCAAACCATCCGCTAATTCCATTTATACGGATAAAACACTCTCACAAATAGATTACCTGCTACATACGATCCCCTCTTTCACTGTGAAATTGTGGCACAGAGCCACATCCTCCCACTGCTTCATAGTCCATTAAAATACAGATGAGAGTGTTTTACAGCCTGGGCCAACAGCAACGCCTCCCAGCTAATCCACCAACAAACACAAACATCAGATGAATTATCTGTAATGGAGAGGACTCTGTTCTGGCACCGCTGATGGAGAAATGAAACAAAACATGAGTTTATTTTGGTAAATATTTGGATTTCATTTTGATTCTGCTTTTCATGTACGTAATTAGCTGGCAAATATAGATCTGTATAGAAATCCTTGCTTTTTCATCAAGAGGGTGTTGGTGTCTTTAGGTGTGCTTCCAGCAGTTCTTTTCAGAACTGCTTCATGCGTAAACTAGATATGAGAGGAAAGTTTCTTCGCTTTCAGCATTTGAAGAGTTTGTCAACTTCAGCGTCTAAAAATGCACTTTAAGAGGAGAAATCCGCTCTCTGAATCCTCCATCCATCCGTCTATCCGTGGCCAGCAGCACACTTGACAGTTTCACTGGCTCAGGAGCCAAGCAAACAATGCTGCTCTGACAAGCGAATCTCTCCCGTGTCGGAATCTCATCTACTTAAAGCACTATTTATTCAGCACACATCCTTTTAATGCTGAATCTTGGCAACGGCGCATGAAATCCAGCACCTTAATTCCATTAGCTTGTTACTCCAATAAGTCCCAATAATCTAAAGCTAACTGCAACACATACACAGACCCTGGAAATACACAAGGCATAGCTGCTCCCTCTGGAGCATTTTTAATAACACTAATAGCCTTTAAAGGTTGATTCATTCTACTGATATCAAAGTAAATGGCCACATTAACCTGTGTTGGCTGTGACTAACTGTAGTGGAGCTTGTCACAGCCAGAAAGTAAAAAACTGGTGGCAATATGAATCACAGCAGGTTTTGAGGATTTAATATAATTACATCACAAAGATTTAAAGATGCCACAGCTGAAGAAAGTTGTTATTCAAATGCTTTTTTGTCCTCTCCCGCTGCTGCTTAGTTTCCCACCATCCTGAATGAACCGCCTTATGCTTGATCATAGTCCACGCACAGGGCTGAAGCTATTGTTGATAAGAGACTGAAGCTTCTCTTCAAATGGGGGCTTAGCCAGTGCTGTTCAAAGACTCTGCTCTTCATTTCAAAAGTGACTCGGCTTTTGTTAGTCAAAGTGTGGAGAGGGTCCTTTAAGACCCAGATGCCCTTGGTGGGAAAGAACAGATAAAACTGGTAAAAGTGAGAGAGGCAGAGAAACTGAGATGGAAAAAAAAAAGATGGACAGAGAAAACGATGACGGCGCGAGACAGATAATCTGAGAGGGAAAGAGAAAGAGAAAGTAATAGGGATATTAAGAGCATGCCAAAAGAGAAAGGCATGAGAAAGTCTGTGCTGGTAGGTCTGATCCTACGTGAGCCGATGAGATGGGTGGCGGGTGAGGAGGGGTGAGAGATAAGAGCCAAAGAGGATTAGGGCCGTGAGAACCTTTGTTGTTGTGATCAGTTAAAAGCACTGGCTCTCAATGATCCACCTGACCACTTCAGCGTGCTTACAGCAGCAAATCTGCATGTGAGGGACGACAAGACATCTTCAGCAGCTCTTTGAGACAGAGCGGCCCATGCACGGCCACATCTGCAGCTGTAGGGACACATTTTTGACCACTGTTTATTCAAAAGTCTCTAAAAAGTGGACAAGTCTGGAAATAAAAGTGTCACATTGCAGTGGAAATGGAGAAAAGCAACACATTCACTGATGGATGATTGTCATGCAATCCCAGGTTGTGTTTGAAATCATCCCTATTCACCATAGAGCTCACTATATCGCGTATATAAAAAGTAATTGAAGAAAATGACCAATGGCTTATCAGCTGTTTCTGACTGCCAAGAAATTTGCCAATATGTGTGTAAAAAACAACTTTGATGCTTTCTCCATGATACACCTCAAGGCAAACGTATTTCCCTGTTAGAGAAATGGGGGTGTGGCAGTATGATGACCGCCAACAGCGGGCAGGTGCTTGACAATTTAGAGTGATTCTGGTTCACTAGCACAGGCATGGTGGTAAAAACAAAATTGGCAGGTACACATGTGTCATGAATCCGATAGTAATTATGTATGCACACTTATTTTGTGCGTAAAGTAAGAACTTCTCTGCACATGCATGTTAGTGAAAGAGGCCCAGTGCAGATTCTGGAGGGCTTTAGCGGAGTTTGCTCCCTGTTTCTTGCTGGGCAGGTAATGTACAGCAGGTTTTTAGAACTTCTTCACTGAAAACGACTGCCCACTGTAGACAAAAATGACGCAGTGAGAACGGTGTGAGTGAGTAAAGCTGTGGGCCGTAAAACCAAAAGCTAAGAGATGCTTAAACACTCTGTAATCCAAGGGAAACTGGAGACAGTTATCTATGGTTTTGTCACTATGAGTTACCCCTTTTACAGTCATTTGAGCCATTGTTAATATAAAAATATTGCAGCTGTAAATGTGACAACTTTTAGGTCAACATTATAAATAAAGGATCCAGTATTCCCTCCAGAAATGTATTCCTGGCAGCGTGGAGAGGGCATTGAAACAGTGTTGAGACTTTCATGTTGGAAAATAAATCAGTAAGACCTTATTTTACTGGTCCATAATTTCCTGGGAAGTTTCCTGGAAGGAGCTGTGTAATCTGGTACCGATTACAGGGAGAATGGAGACAAACCTCTGAGACAGTTGTGTGAATTTAAATCCCCTTTTGCACTGCCTCTTCAAGGTGAGAATGTTGCACAGGTAAGCAGGATTTATACTTGTTTGTCAGCTCTATGCAGAGCCTACACCGTAGCCTACACATGTGGCCTACGCCGTTGTAAGCATTTATATGTGTACACCTCCAAAACACTAGTCGGCGATGGGGTTTCTGTGAAGTGCTGTAAAGTTTAGTTGATTCAAAACACATTTAACACACATTAAACATGGTTTAATAGTGACAATTTTGAACACAAATACATAAATCTTGTCTTGTCTTTATCTGGACACATTTTTCCCACAAATACAACATGCTAATGTTTTTAGCACAAGCCTATGGCATTTTACATTGTATAAGTTAGCTTAGTGGCTAGCGGATATTTCCACTACTCATATAAAGCCAGGGACAACAGCAACATTTAACAAAGGTAACTTCACAAAATTTGGTTCCATTACAACTCACAAGGTTCACCGACAAAACAACTGTTTTACACTAAACATGTTTTCCAAACAAATATAACATGCCAACATTATTAGCACAAGCCTATGGCGTTTTACATTGTATAAATTAGCTTAGCAGCTAGCGAACATTTCCTCTACTCAACTGTAGCCAGGATAAATCACACACAAGACTTTATTGTCTTCACAATTTATTGTTTCTTATCTTTGAAATCAAAGTAAATAAAGCTTTGTTTCCACTGAGGGTAATGGGTTTTTCTAGTTTACAAAAACAGACAGGTCTGCATCGTCGCAACGTTTAGCTATATTTCTGCGGAGGTGCACGTCAGGCTACAGTGTAGGGTGCGGTGTAGGCTCGATGTTGGAGCAGAGTCTAGGCTATGCCGTAGGTACGATGTTGATTCAACGCAGAAGTATAAACCCTGCATTAATTTGCCTTGCCATACTTTATGAACTGTACAATCACAGAATGGGGGCACAGAGCTGTGTCACCTTTAAGGCAACAGTGGAGGTAGTAACAGTGCTGAATCCACATCTGTATAAAAGTGAGTGTGATGTTTTGAAGACATGTCATGTGTGCGACCCACCGCCGGAGATTTAAAAAGCAGCAGGCAGCAGTTAACACAAAATAAACCTTTAGTGTCGAACTTTACAGTGCACAAGAAATCAGCAGACTTTCAATGGAAAACTGCTCTATTCAAATAAAATTATTAAATAAAACTATAAAGTATAATACATTCAAGATGTTAACAACATCTAATGTCTGGTGGGGGCACCCTAGGGGGGGACTTTTACTTATGGCCTATGTATTCCTTAAATCCTGGCTACGGCCCTGTCCTCTGTCTATCTATCTATCTATCTATCTATCTATCTATCTATAAAAATACACAAAATTGCCATTATAATAATGGTAAAATACTGAATGAGACATAGACTGAATTACTTCGGACACAGCCCCAGCTGAAAATCTGGACTTGCTGGAGCACTACATTTTTCACACTTGCTCTGTAAACAATAAATAATGCTTCAAAGACAGTGGAAAGCATCTTGGCAGTGATGGTGTTAAGCTGTTGGCTTAGAATAGAGTAGATTTAAGTGTTTTTCTATCGTGTTGGCATGTCCGTGGGGATGGAAGATTTCTGCAAAATGATCAGAAAAATGCTTGTGGGATTTTGATATAGTCTTTAGTATAGACATTTTCTTTAGTATGGCCATGTGTAACCCTCTGTTGTGTCCTTTTAATGATGATTCTGTGTTCCTGGTCCAAAATAATCACACTATTAGAGCTGGTTATAAATAATAAATATAATATCACCTATGTTGTGTTAGATCTTTTTATCAGTTTAAGTTCTTGGGTTTGAACCTCCTTCTGTTATTTATGGCCTGTAGGCCTCATTGACCCGAACTAATACAAAGCATAATAATAATGTACAAATTATTCTGACTAAAACAAATAGTCAGATGAAACATTGTGCTATTTATCAAAGACTACTTTGTGTCAGCGTTTAACAAGGACAATTGTTTTGAAAACAATTCAAATTTTTAAATAGTGGCACAAAATAACATCTGGTGTGTTCCCGCTCAAAACTGACCAGTATGATTTTATTAGTAAAGAGAGGACAGAGGCCCAAAACTACACATAATAATTTAACCATATTACAAAATGATGTCTGAACACATTCTTTGTCTAATGCATCCTCACTGTCAGTTTCCTGGCCTCTCTCCTCCTCACCAGTGTCATGAGCAAAGATATGATCAAGAGTCTCTCATTCAGCATGCCGTTTGGTTGCCTTGCTGCCACAGACTGAATTGTGAGAAAGGACGCTAAAAGCTGTGAGAAAAGTTACATATATTATTGAAACAATGTTGGGATTATTGGTGAGAATTGCCAACAGGTGTGGCTCCCGTAGAGGTTGCAATGGAAGCCAAGAAGGGGAGTGAGGTGTGTGTGCGTGTGTGTGTATTTGCTACATAATGAGGACCGTATGTTTTTAACCAACAAAATGAGAACACTTTTGGGAAGTGAGGACATTTCACCTCACTTCTTCAAGGGCCTGTTTGAAGGTTAACACTTGGTTTTAATGTTCAGGATAGGGTTACAGTAAAGGTTGAGGTTAAGCGATCTACCATTAGTCAGTGTTGGGCCATCAGTGTCTCTTGCCCTAGTTTTTGTGATGTGTCCCACACTGTTGGCACTAGTCTGCCTGTGTCGGCTTTCTTTTAAAGCTATTTAGCATGTTGAATTGGCGTAAGAGACCGTGAAGCCCTTTGGTGAATTAAATCACTCTAAAGTCAAGAGAGCGTGAGATCAAAACAAAGGTGTTATATTAGGAAAGGGGGAGGGGAAAAGGGGGTCTTTAAAGTACCCTTAAGGCCCTGACATACCAAGCTGATGGTTGGCAGCGAGCCCTGCACCATTGGCACTAGTCAGTCCTGTTCAACCCTTGGCGGCTTTTTTCAGCTGATTCAGCATATTTAATCAACATCGGAGACGGCAGAGCCCGTCAGTAACAAAATCGCTCTGACTGGTATGACTATTAGTTCAGCTCAGTGCACAAGAAGAGAAATGGAAGTGAGGAAAGTAAACATATGGCTAAAGTTGAGGAGGCATGAGATGAAAACAATTTATTATATTAAGTTTTGATTTCTTAGCCCTCAAGTACTTTGGCAGAAACGGTTCATATTTTTTTGTGTTATTGTTCGCTGGTGCACAGAAAATATTCCTCATTTAACATCAGGTTGTCTTGTCAATTTACTAACTGGCTAACTTGCGTTTTGAATCTATCCTGTAAGTCTTCCAGTTTCCCTTTTCGAATGACAAATACAGACTATTGCTACCTGCTAGAACAGTTACTTTCTCTCACGTAGGTGCAGGACATATGTGCTAGTTGGCTGTAGCCTTTGTGGTGTGTTCAAGTGCATCTTTTTGGCCGAGGCACAGGCAATTTGAGGCGATGCCACAGTCTGCCCACTACCATAGACTGTGTATTAAGATGGACGACATGACAGCTCCCCCAAAGTGAAGCCAAAACATCTCGAACAACCCCTGGGGTCTGGCTGCAACATAGGTCGTAGGTCATAAAGCCCGCCCCCTCCATGTTAGCAAATAGGACATGAACCAAACTAAAACCTCAAAGTACACATCAAATACATCTTTCACAAAGATGTTTTCTGTCATTTAAGTTAGTTTATTTTTCATGCTGCTGTTTGTTCAAGTGTCCATTATTCTGATAAATTTGAGTATAATTAGTTATTTAATGCTACAAAACAGGGATTTTACAACATGACTGACAACTGTGTGAACCAATCGGTGGGCTTGCATTCAGTGGTGCTGCTGGTGTTTGGTCGGACAGGTATATGGGCTGTAAACTTGATTCTGCAGATCACTACTGCACAGACTCTGGCTGCAAATCAAGTCACCAGAGCAAGATGGCAGCAGCCGTATCCAGGATATTTTAGCCTCCCTTTTGTACAGTAGGGGTAAGTGGAGATGCATCGTCCATCTTTATATACAGTCTATGGTTACTACTAGTTCTTTGATGTTGGTTTGATGTATCTGGGTCCTGAACTCAATTCGATACACTAATTGTAGTCCCACTTATTAATTACTTATGACTGTACATTTTTGACTGAGAACACCACGTGTACCAAAATTAAATAAAACACCATAATTTAATGAAACCTAACAAAATTTATTTTATGTGTTCAGACACCCTGTATGGACAGATTAATGGAACTTTATGACAGTCAGAGTAAATAAACAACATTTTTCGAAGAGAAAACTTGTATATCGGTCCAACTTGACCAATAAACATCAGCAGGATTAGAGCCCACAAAAGCCAAAAAAGAAACTATGGCGTCCTCTGTTGTATAATCTTGTTCAAAAATCTCGAGGAGTTATGAATGTGTGTATTACACCAGAATGCTATTTGTTATGGCAGCACCTAGCAGCTCATAGCCTACTGGTGCAGCCTTTCTCCAAACACCAGACACATAATTTACCTCAGTAGAAACAACACAGGCATGGGTGGTCAGATGGGCATATAGGACAGAGCAATGAATCAGCCCTGACGGACCTGTTCTCTGTTTTCACAGAAAGGACTGTGTTTCCTACATTAACTCTCTCTTCCCTCTGCGCTGTATAAATAGATAAAGATTGAGTAAGAGCGAGATGACTGTGGTCAGAAGCTTTAGGGTTATAAGGAAGTGGGCTCTGCTGCAGTACAGAGATACAGCAGAAGGAAACAGAGTTCTGCTGAGGTGGAGAGCTCAGTCCTAAATGTTGTGCTCTTATGTTCCTGCTCTGCTCTGTCTGCACGGGTCTGACAGGGTCACTATAGTGGATCATGACCTGAATACTGTCGAGGCCCTGGAGCTGGTGGCACCAGCTCTTCATAAGTTCAAATATAGCCTAGTAATAACATAAGTGCTTACTCAGAGGAGATTTATGCATCACTTAATTGAAATAGGGTGCACCACACAATATTGCTAAATATTCACACTCAGTAGGTGCCAGGTATAGCTACTGCTCAGCTAATGTAACTGAGCTAACTGGCAAAGTTAATGTTAACTTGCTAACATATCACCCATTTAGAGTGAGAAATGAAAGAGTTAAAATGAAATATCGTCGACACATCTGACCCAACAATTATGTAAACTAATTACATTTCACAAAAATAAGTAATACAATATGCTTGGAATAACAACATTACAGTACCCCAATAATGCCTAAATTACCTATTAATGTTGGCTAGGTTAGCATAATTGGATATTTCCCCTCAATTTCTTGTGAAAAACAAACTATATGATGAAATAATGATTTTAAGTCATTGCATACTTGCATTAACCCCTTGAACCCTGAGCAAATTGGTTTGATTTCTTTCAAAAACATGGGGACAATGAGCAACCTGAAAGAAATGGCCCCAAAATTTGCAAGAAATTTGTAAAAAGTTACAAGAAAATTACTTGAAAATAATTTTTTAAAGTGCTAAAAACAAAAAAAAAGTATGTGTACATTTTTCTGTAACATAATTTTGAAGATAAAATTATAAAAATTCTAAATTTATTTTTTTGGACATTTGTCACTGTTTCTTTTGGTTTTGTTTTGTTTTGTTTTTTTCTCATAACCCTCCTCCTGTTTTTTAAGCTAATTTTTAGGTCCTTTTCTCTTCACATTTTACTAATTTCTTGCAACTTGTGGGATATTTCTTGCCAGGTTGCTCATTGCCCTTTTCCCCTATGCTTTCAAGAGAAATCAAAACAATTTGCTCAGGTTTCAAAGGGTTAAATAGTTTAAATAGCTTGTGAAGGGTGTCCAAATGCAGCACAATAAAAGTGATGTCGATCCAGGTTTCAAAGGGATAACCAAGGATTATGTGTCAATTTGAGCCCTTAGAAGTGTCATTTTTGATAGTCATGCTCCAGCTTGCGATGCTAATGTGACTTCCTGTTTGTAGAACACTAGAAAAATCAACTGTTATTACATAGCTGACAAAACAATCACACCACAAGGTCCATTTAATTGATATTCCAGAGCCTTCAATCATATCACATGATTTTCCTTGGCAAATGTACTGTTCTGGGTTGTCGTGGAATTGTTCAGATCTCCAATTCCTCTGAACACTTTATGGACTTCTCGTCCATTTTGGCTAAAAGGTCACTCTGGAACAGCTAAAGGGACCTTGTGGTGAGACTGTTTTTTGTGCCACTGGTTCAAAAGGTCGAGAAAGAACTTTCAATTGCAACATATTTCAGATGATTTTAAAGGAGACATACAAGACCTCGCTTATTCAGGTTATCTGTAATCTGTCCTAAACATGCTAAGTCAACAGCTAGCAGCTAACAATGCCTACAGAATGAATAGCCCTAACAACAGTGACAGTGCTGACAGAGATAATGGTGTTAACCATAGGGGGGAACTGCTACGCTTTTGCTACAACACTGTGGGTTGTCAGCAGTAACCACTGTATGGGCACAGTGCAGAGCAATTGGCTTGCCAATGGAATACACACAAAGAGAGCCTCATATCATGCACACGCCTACGGACTGCCTACCACAACAACAAACAAAGAACACAACACACACAGAAGGAGTGTGACCTCATTTTCTGGTCAGGATGCCATTAATCCAACATATCTTTACATAGCAAATCATTTTTTGCTGCTGTATTAATGTTCTGGAGATCATAAACAGCTTCTTCTTTGAACATAATGGTAGTGTAACTCTTTGTTTTGGTGTTAAACACAAAAACAACTACAGCTATGAAAGAGTAATGATCAACATTTGCAAGTTTCCTGAAATGAAATGTAACATAAGAGTGGACTGTTTGAAACACACCATCTTCAAGACACACACATACACCGAAAAAAACATGTCACCACAGAATCCAAGAAGTCTCAGGCCAAGGTGGTATCAGAAGCTAGTTTCAGGTCTCGTATACATTCTCAATTCCCCTTGGAATAGAGGAACCTGACCGCCTGCACACTGGGATTGAAACGACACCAACGTCATCACTTTGCTCACCAAAGCTTCTGTCAGAGATGACAAGCAAAGGCCCAGTGAAATGGCATTATATTGACTGACTCACTGGTCATTAACACCAAATGTTAATGCTGATCATTTTCTGCAACATAACTCCGTGACAGATAAGACACCTCCGTTCTCTCTGCCTCATCAAAATCTGATCTGATTTCAACAATCATCCTCTGACAGTACGTGCGACTGGAAACCACACTGTCATACTCCCTGTGTGAAAGTGGAGATATGCAGATATCTGATTACTGGGGTACAGGCTGCTAGCTGCAGTGACAGCTGTGCCGCCGTGATAGGTGGGCGACACAGCAATGTTAACGTGTGATTGTATGCCAACGAGCAATATTGCCCAAAAGTTAAACTGCAGCCAACTTTTCCACACTGCCAACTGGTTGGTGGTTGTCACGCTGGCCAAAAGATCTGAGTGGTTCAACTCTAACGGAAAAATAAGTTGATTTTTAACAACTTCGGATGACTAGTTGCTCGAGTTGTCTAGTTTAGGTTCTTCATTCATTTATCATATTCATAACAATTACAGAGAAGTTGTCACTGGCAACAAAAATACTTGAGTCTGAGGCTTCTGCTCAGGTTAAAATGAGGTATAAAATATATGTAAAACATAAGATAAAGGCAAACTGTAAACAGGAATGCAGTAAATGCATATGCATAATGGTAAGTATAAACATACAGTATCTATGCATATATATAAGCATAAAGTAAAAGTAAAATAAATGTGTACAGTGAGCTCAAGAGTTCAACAGTCTTACGGCCTGCAGGATGAAGCTGACCCTGAGCCTGTCTACACTGTAGTTGCAGGGTAGAGCATTATATATATTTCCATGGCTCAGCTGTCCACCTCCATCCTCCACCTCCTGTCCCATCTCCTGCAGCCAGCTGTGTGTTGTGGAGGAGTGGTGTGTGCGGGGCAGAGGAGGACCGGCCTCCAGGGAGGCTTGGAGTGGCCACTCCACGACCAGCCTGGAAGGCACTCAGGCAGCCATGGTGCCTTTGTCTCCCAGTCCAATCTGGCCACCTCATCTCTCCCATCCACCCATCCATCCATCTATCTCTCCCAGTGCTTCCTGCCTGCCCGTGCGCCTGCTGCAGCCTCTCACGTTACAATAGAGCCAGGCCTTGATGGCTGTTGCTCAGAGAGCAGAGAGAGTCCCATCTGGACCACAGGAGAGACTGAAGAGAGGTGGGAGGTGGACAGGGAGGAGGACAGCGACAGACCAGATGTATTTTAGTCAAGGCCAAAGACTGATTGAATCAGAGCTACTTTGTACCTGGATGAAGTCGTTTTCATTTTTTCACAAAGAAAAAACAGATGAACTAATACTGATTAGTGATTACGGCTGTTTCACAGAGTTTTTTCATGACTACAATGTCCAGTGACACTCAGACTACCTGCAGAGATCTGAACGTTGACTGACTGTTTATATGTCGTAAAACTTTAGTCAAAGCCGAGTCCCAATTTAATGCCCAGTCCCTTTTACTAGCCCAGTGTGGCTACACATTTCAACAAATAAAGGCCTGTCTCAATAAGACGCCTGTTACAGTGTTACAGCAAACCCTCTGCCTGTTACAGTTAACCCCACTATGAGGTATGTTGTAACATGTGGTACGTTGTAACATTTCACTTCCACTACTTCTCAGTGCAACTGTAGAAGAAAGGTAAGTTCTAGTTCATACAACTGCGATCAGACAATGGGGGGGGGGCATCTTGGTAGACCAACAGAGGGGACAGATGTACTGAGTCTGGTAGATCAGTTTTCTCTGTTAGAGCTACGAACTATTGGAACTCAGTACCAAGTGAGATAAGACAGTGCAACAGCTGTGTTGGTTTTAAATATAAGATAAAATCATGGCTAAAATCAACCCAATCATGTATCCATTACACATGAGCTCACTTGATCTACCACTATGAAGTCTTGTTATATCTCAATGTTGTGTTGTCTTGCTGTTGTTATTGCTGAAGCCGTTGTGTCATGAATATGTTCTACTTTGTAACTGTGTTTTTTAAACAATAGTGTCTTTTAGCAGAGAAATTATTGTCCGTTTCCTGCCCAGGGACTACACATGAAAATTAGCTTATAGCGAATTTATACTTCTGCGTTAAATCAATGACATAGCTACGGCGTAGGCTATACGTCGACATGAAGCCTACACCCTAACCTACACCGTAGCCTGACATGCACCTCCCCAGAAATGTAACTACACGTCGCGGCGATGCAGACCTCCTGTCTGTTTCTGTAAGCTGAAACCATTTCTCTCAGTGGAAACAAAGCTTTTATTTACTTTAATTTCACAAATAAATGATAAATCGTGAAGACAACAAAGCCTTCACAAAAATAGCATTTTAAGCCTTGTGTGTGATTTATCCTGGCTTCATATGAGCAGAGGAAGTCACCGCTTCTCGCTAGGCTAATTTATAAAATGTAAAATGCCATAGGCTTGCGCTAATAATGTTAGTGTGTTATATTTGGTTGGAAAATGTTTAGTATAAGATGGTTGTTTTGTTGGTGAACCTTGTGAGCTGTAATGGAGTTACCTTTGTTAAATGTTTCTGATGTCCCTGGCTTCATATGAGTAGAGGAAAAGTCCGCTAGCTGTAGGGCTAATTTATACAATGTAAAATGCCATAGGCTTGTGCTAAAAACATTAGCATGTTGTATTAATGGGGAAAATGTGTCCAGATAAAGACAAGTGTTTGTCTGTGAAAGCTGGGAGTTATAGTGAAGCTGATTTGTGTACTTGTGTTTGAAATTGCAACTATTAAGCTACATTTAGTGTGTGTTTAAAGTGTGTTTTGAATCAACTAAACTTTACAGCACATAACAGAAACCACACTGTTGACTAGTGTTTTGAAGGTGTAACTGCAGAGTGACACAGACACACCACCGCACAAGTATAAATGCTCACAATGGCGTAGACAACATGCATAGGCTATGGCGTAGGGTCTGCTGCACAAGTATAAATTCCGCTTAACCCTGGTGCAGCTAAGTAGCTGTGCACTGTCCCTGTTAAATAAATAAATACATAAATCAATGGAAAAAAAACAATAACTGTTTTTTTTGTAGCAGAGATGTGCATGTTGTTAACATAAAACAAAAAATATATAATCTCAAACACTTTTAATAACATTCAGCCCACACTAAAATGCGTTACATTGTGTCCCGCTCTCCCCTATTTTCTTAGGCTGTGGAACATTATAATTGTCTTTTTTCCTATTCTCTGACATTTTACAGACATGACAATTACCCAGTTCATAAAAAATAACTGGATGGTTAAAAGATGATAAAAAATAATCTTAGTTGTGCACCAGACTGCAATGTAAGCACCAATAAATGTGGCTAATACGCAGTATGTGCCAGATTTCAGCTGCCTCTTCACCCCCCTTTCTGCATTTCCTCCTGGTGTCACCACACCGCTGCTGTTTGGGGGTGTATAACAGCAGACCACGCCCCACAGGGTCGACGCTGCTACAAGAGTCCCTGCGCCACACTTTGATGTGTACACTCCTCCACGCGACAGGCGCGTGGCAGCCCGGCGGAAGAAGAGTAGAGCGCGAGAGTTTGCACTACTTTGGGACAGTGGAGGGTAAAAATATTGATTTGCGGTACTCGGCTGGTGTTACTGGGAAGGACACGGACTGTGAAACAAGCGGAATTCAGGGTATTTTGTGTAAAATACGCGGTTTGTAGAGGCAGGGGTGGGAAAATATATAAATTAAATCAGGGCACAGAGCAGAAATGAAGTGAAAAACAGCTCGACTCTGTTTCTCAGCACATTTTAATGCGAGTTTACCTCACTTTCTAAGGTGTTTTTTAATCTTACGCACGGTTAAGCTCTAGTTTCTAATTTAATAGTCGCAGTTTACAGTTTCCTATCGCGTCTTGTTTTAATATCCGTCACTGTGTCATGACTTTAACCTCAGCACAGGTCACACAAAAACTTTATTATTTTCTGACATAAAAATAATTTTGGCATAACTAAAAAATAAATCATTTCAGCTCGGCCTAATATTTCCTGGGAGGCTGCAGTGCTGGGCTGCAGGGCGGAGGATCTACTTGTTGACCGGGGCGCAGACAGTCCGACGCCGGGGCTGCAGGGCGCTCTGCAGCCGGCTGGCAGCTCCGCTTTGTTGTCTAAACCTTATCTCCTCAACCCAAACTAATAGGCTGCTGACCGGGAAGAGAAGGGGGGAATTTGGAGGCTTGTATTTGTTCAGCTGAGGGGCAAAAGAAACTTTGGGCAAACTTCTAAAAATGACTCGTGGCTCTTAACTTGTGCGTGGGCTGCGTGGGGAAAGGCGTTTTGGTCACCAACTTTTTTTTTTTAGGTTCTCGCCCCATAAAGTTTGCAAGGCATATGGTGAATAAATAAATACATTTACAGGGCCATTCATACATTTTGACAGCTTTACTACAGGGTCAACTTCAGCTGAGGGTGGTCATCATGCTAAAACATCTGGAAACAAGTATTAAACATGTCTCACTGTATTTTCATCTACAGCATGTCTCAGGGCAGATCCAGTCCTCCCTGGATAAACAAATAGAGACAAAACATAGAGTTCAGCTGTTTAAGTTTAGTGTTACTGAAGCCAAACTTAAGCTTCTTTAACCTCAATTATTTACAACTTTTAGAAACATTTAGATAAATCTGTATATGAGTGAAAATATCTTTCAAATTGACTTATTCCACTTCCTGTCAATCTTAAACCTTAATCAAGACTGTTTCTCAAACCCAAACTGACTGACAGGGTTAGAGAAGAGTGGATTTAAATGGTTTAATTTCAGAAAACAAAAAGATGACATTCATTTAGCACCATGAAGTAGCCTAAAGAATATGACAGTGAAAGTGGTGCAGCGATACTGCAGTGTATAAATGTTCAATTGCAGGTAAAAGTACTCTTAAAATGTAACTTAGTGGGATTTTATTAGCAAGAAAATACACTCAAATTCCTGAGTGTCATACTTTTAGCACATATATTAAATTGATTGATTATTATTTACGGTGCATGAAGGTGTGAGTGTTTTATTGTGGTAAATGTGATGTGGAGCTCATTTTAACAAGTGTGTTTTGTATTTAGACAGTGCATTATATTTTATTAGGTCATAATGTTTTATGTAGAATCTGTGAGGTTACTGGGAACTAGCTATATTTATTACTGTAATTGGGTAAAAAAAAAATAGCCTTATGTGTGATAAAAAGGAAAAAGGAGGTGTAAAGTACAAGAATCAAATGTGTACAGTACTTTGAGTAACTGTAGCTGGCCACCACCGAAGAAGAAATCCGCAGCGACCCACATCCCGCGTCCCAAAACTTCCCCGGTTCGGCCCCCGGGTTGATCAGCTGAGAACCACCTCTGATTGACAGCCCCGAAACCCCGTCTCCATGGAAACCGCCTCAGCGGCGCCGCGAGGGCTGGCTCGAGGGCTGCTGTGAATGGGGTGACGTCACGGCGCCGGCGCCAGAGAGTCTGCTGCTCCAAAGACAGAGAGCGAGAGCGAGGGGAGAGAAGGAGGGAAAGGGAAACAGGGAAGAGGAGAGGTAGGGGTGAGGCTGCTGCTGCCGGAGGTAGTGGAGGTGGAGGTTCGCGCGGCTTCGCACCGACGTGCTCTTGCGCCAATTCATCACCTTTCCTGTCAGGCATCAGTCATGGGCGTCGCGCGAAAATGTCCACAGCTGTGGGAGCGAAAGGAAGACGGGGAGAAAATGGAAAAATCCTATTGCACCAGATGTGGACACAGACTGCAGGAGCTCCAGATTATATTAGAAATGCATAAAAAGGCTGGATCGCCAGACAGCTGAAGGAGAAGCTGTCCGTGCCTGCTGAAGAGAACCGCGCGTAAAAACACAATGACACAGATGGTGTTTTGCTGGATTTTGGAAAATGCTGCAAAACATTTCACTGACATTTTCTGCGACTGGGAGGCAAAAATCATCATTAGATAGATTATTATAGGTCAGAGCAACTTACTTTGTGCTCATCATCTCTGCTCTGTGCTTTTTAGAAAGATCCTACCTGCCTCTGCAGCTCCTTTCGTCCATACTCCGGCTTTTAGGATTTCCTTGCTTGTGTCTTTCACCTGAATTGTCCCTGCAAAATAAAACCAAATCATCAAACTCATCACCTTCTCCATCCTGTGTGTTCACACTGACCCCCTCCACCTCTTTAAAAACACACTGATTTGATTTTTTTTATCGAGGAAATGTAATCCACAAAGCAAAAAAATAAAACACATCACAACAATCCCCCCCCCCCCCCCCCCACACACACACACACACACAACTGCCCCCGGGGGCAATTAGTTAGTGCAGCATCAAACAGCCCCTCCACCACCCTGCACCTCCATCTGAAGAATGAAGCGTGTAATTCCTACAAACAAATGGCTCATTCAGAAAACATTAAAGTGTCAATAGTAGTTAATCACCTCTTCACGTGCTCACGATATGAAAGGCACATTTGCGGGGGCCATGACTAAATGAACTTTGACACAACATGCTCAGGTGACAATTAATAACACTCAAGTGCACAGGACCTTAACTGATGCGTTTAGATACGCACAGCCACTTAAAGCACACGCTGGGTAAAAACACTTAAATATGGTGCGCACAGAAAGCCTTAAAACACTTTAATTATTATATTTGTCTGACTGTGATAAACAGTGCATTAAAGTTGTCCATCAAAGCCTCATAATTTATATATTTCCTGGTCATACTGTGCGCACCATCTCCAGAATTCACATTACTACACTTCACTAGTAAATTTGACACACTGCTGGTCACAGTGGATAAAAGACAATCCTAAAGTGCGTCAAATTTCTAAATCATATATTTCAGTCAAGTATCACCACATATGATCAGAGAAAACCCCAAGCTTTATTTTCTCATGCGTAAAAACCCTACCAAGTATTTGTCTTATCGCCGGTTTGACCAGTTTCCTGGTGTAACCTGTTCCCACTCAAACATTTCACTCTCAGTTTGTTATTCAGTGTCAGAAACTTGCCTTCACACACACAGACACACACACCGGTCCGGGCTGAGGTGAATTAAGAATCATCAGACGCGCCTGATCTGGTGTCTGTCATCACTGCTCCACACCTCCAAACACCTGCACATTGCGACTAAATGTAGAAGAATGAGAGATTACTGATGATATATGAGCACTATTTGTGTGAGATAAGTTATCAAATATTAACTCTGGCACCGTTAAATTAATTTTTATTGTGAACTGTAAAATTATTTTTCAATTTTTTGCTTGATTTTTATTATTAAACTCAAGATCGCGTTTAAACTGTGAAGGCAAAAGGTACTGGCGCGTGCTCACACTTTGTCCATAGTCAATTGACAGCCATGCGAATCATTAATTTTCTTGATCAGAAACAGGTAAGGGCTTAATTTTCCAAATTGCCCACCGGAGCTGCTCAAGAGCCCTCTGAGTTCCGCCTCCAACATGCGTTGCCACTGGTAACGCGGCGGAGAAGAGGAGGGATCTGAGCAGCAGGAGCCAATAGGAGAGCTAAAACGCGCTGAGTGGCAGAGGACTGTTACCCAATCAGAGCGTTTGACCCGCCTGTGTCGCATGCCCAGCCTGCTGCCTATATAAACCACTCTGACAGCTTGGTAATCCAGTCTGATCGCTGATCGTCTGGCAAAAAGAGGACCTAAAAGAAGCAAGATATCGCCACGCACAAACCCCTTTTCATCTCGTCTAACTTAACACTGACAAAAATGAAAGCAATAAGCCCCGTGCGGTCCTTCCGGATAAACAACGCGAATTTATCAGAGCACTCCTTGGGAATCTCTCGGAGCAAGACCCCGGTGGATGACCCGCTCAGCCTGCTGTACAACATGAACGACTGCTACTCCAAGCTGAAGGAGCTGGTGCCCAGCATCCCCCAGAACAAGAACGTCAGCAAGATGGAAATCCTGCAGCATGTCATCGACTACATCCTGGACCTGCAGATTGCGCTGGACTCCAGTGTCGCACTAACCAGCCTGCATCACCCTGCGCGGCCGGGGCAGGCTCCATCCAGGACCCCTCTGACCACCCTCAACACAGATATCAGCATCTTGTCATTACAGGTAATTACGCTGTAGCTAAACCAGGTCTCTAATTGGGGGGGGCGATAGCCCGGTGTGTTGTGGAAGATATTATATTTGTGCGCATAGCCAGCGCGCCTTTGTAAGCCCTATGCGTAACTCGCACAAAATGGCTTGTTGGAAAAGAAAATGGCATGTTTCTTTTTTTTTTTTTCTTTTGTACAGAATGAGATGAGGAAGAGATCCGACCTACATAACACACTGTGCAACGCCAGACACCTCGATCGGATGCTGCGTAAAGAATTAACATTTGGTCTGTTTGTTTGTTTGTTTGTTTTCAGTCCCCGGAGTTGCCATCAGAGCTGATGACAGATGACAGCCGGACTCTGCATCGTTAAAGCGGTAAGTAGGCTGTCCTCATGTCTGCTGCTGCATTCTGTCCAGGGCTTTTAGGCTCCGCTACAGCCTGTCTCCCAGTCTGCTGGAGCAGAATGGACTAGAATTACCATTTACCAATCCATTTGTTCTCTGCTAATGTGGTTGACGTCTCACGTTGCTGTAATGCTCCCAATATGTTTTGCATGAGAATGCGGCGCATCACTGGGGCGTCAGTTGTGACAAGGTTGACTTGAATCCAAATTTGATCATATATGAAACACAAAGATCACACCATAGGGCTGCTGAATGTGTCAGTAAGGTGACCCTGATTAATCGAGTAAGTCATGTGCTGTGTCTTAAGATATTTTGCTGGGAGTTTAGTGGAATGAAATGGAAGATATTCCTCCAGGCAGCTCGGGTTACTGTATATAAGTAGCAGTCGTCAGGGTTGTATTATACCCTCTTGTGTCTATAATGAAGAGCATCTGCAACAGGAAAATAATGGCTGTTTGGATTACTGCTACTACGATGTCTGCACATAATTGGTACAAGAAGTGGGTAGGCGCCAGCTGAGCGGCAATTACGCTGATTCTTCCCCAGATTGTAGGCTGAAGTTGTGCGAAAAGTGTGTGTGCGCGTCCCCCCCTTTTTTCTCCCCTCTCTGTCTCCCTCTCTCTCTGTGTGTGTACATCTGGAGCGCAGGGTTTGCTTAGTATTGGGAGTGTTTGGTTAAATGTTAAAAACTGCGGCTTCCTCCCTGGCGCCAGTCTGTCCGGATCTCTGCCCTGTTTGCATTTTCTAAACACGCCTCTCTTTCTCAATCTTTTGCAGGTGTTTGGTCAAGACGCAAAAACACACACAGGACCTGGGGAGCAGGACTTTCCTCCACCCCCCCCCCTCACCCACCACCACCACCACCACCACAACCCTCTTCTCCAACCTCTGTCCTCCAGGCCTGGATTTTTTTCTTTTTTCTTCTGACGCTGAAATCAAGAGACTTTTGCTTATTATGGGACAATCTTATGTGATGTGTTTTCTGTTTGGACACTTCATTATTATTTAACTTAAGACTTTTTTTTTTATTTGTGGGTCCTTTCTGGAAATGGAAGGCGCGTTATATTCCCGACAGTGGGAGGAAAAACGAGATTATTGTCACAAGGATTATTCCCCCCCTCCTCTTCTCTCTCACACACCCTCCCTTGTCTCCCTCTCCTTGTTGAAGTCTTCGCTTTTTTTGCGGAGGTGGGAACGTGAATAGAAAAGACAACTTGGTTAGTTACTGTAAAAAGTTTAGTCTTGTCTTGTCAGAATTGTTGGCACATGAAGGACTGGACGTTGTTTTAAAAAAAAAAAAAAAAAAAGTTAAAATGAAAGAATGAAACCTTGTGAACTCTTATCGGGAGTTTATCTTGTATAGTTGCAGGAATTTGAAACTTCTGCAAAAGTGTAATGTTGTACTTAATTATGCTGAAACTTTTTATAAAAGTAATGTAAATTGTACCTTTTTTATACAAAAATAAATCAAAAACGCAACTTGAACATGTTTCATTTTGGGGGGAAAGGGGGAGAAGTGAATGCTGGTGTTCAGGAGACATCAAAACTAGTGCGTAAAATCCGTTTCCCAGCTGTGCGTCCAGCTGACTTTCTATAAGGACATGTACAGTGAACATGTGACGCACTTCCAAAAAAAAAATAAAAAAACCAAGATCCCACAACAAAGTGTCCTTATCAGACCTGCAGTATGTGACCTATAATAGTCTGAAAACACAGCGTCAACACTTCCCTCGAGGCAAACACGACCCGGAGGCGCACAGTTGCATAAAAGCTTATTTAAGGCGCACTGGCTGCACTTTTACTTTCTCACATGCTATGTAAAGTAAATAGGATTAAATGGTTGAGCGTGACAGGCTGAGCCATTAAATCACTGGGCTGTGGGGCTGTTGGTTTAAAACAAAAGTGGAAAATTGTGGAAATTTAAAGTTGAGGTGAAACTGGGCCGGTGATGCGTTATGATTCCAACAGTAATATTTAACTTCATTAGAGAGGTAATTTCTTATGTTTAAACAGCACTTTGGTTGGGCCTGTGTTGCCTATAATACACCTAAGACCAAACAGCACTGTGTGACTCTATCAGCCACATTAATTTGAGTATAATAGTGAATGTGAATGTAAACGACCAGATAATATGGACACTGAGAGGCGCGATGGTGGGTAATTCAGCCTCTAACTAAAATTCTAGGGGTGACAAATTAGCTGTTCTTGAATGCTCCACAGTATAACTTGGCAGTGCGCACAGTGCTGTAAAGGTGATATCAGAGGTTTAGATGACTGTGGTAAGAAAATCTAACACAACCCTGAAGTGGAAACCCAACTGTCAATCATCTCTTCCCTAAAATACAGCATGGCTTCTCCAATATTTTCACACCACAGACTCGTTAACTGAGCATGTAACCCCAGGGACCACTGTAAGGGGTCTGTCTTGATTAGGTGTGTAAGCTGTAGGAAACTATATTTACATGATAACACTTAATTAAATAATTATGTATAAACTTTAAGATTGCTGTACAAAGTGTCTGCAAACCTCCTCAGATGACCCCTGCAGGTCCACGCACCCCACATTGAGACTCACTGAGCTGAAGTTGTCACCCTCAGTAGTGTAAAACACTGACAGGCAGAGTCCGTGACACCAGCCTGCAGCACGTTTGTATGGAGAGCGCGCCATCTATGGGCGGATATAAATCCTGTCAGTGACGCCCTCCCTGTGCTGTCACCCTGCCTGTTCTTCTGCACTGCAAAGCCTCTCCCTACAAACCGCTGATTTCCCTGCAAGAAAAGAACAGAAAAGCGGAAACATGAGACTAATTTTCAAGGGTCCACATAGCAAAATGTTTATTGATTCACAGAACACCATTTCACAAGGAACTTTGGAACAGACAATCACCAGTGCATGCACTTTTTCTTTCACAATATCTGCCAACAGTGCACGGCACCGCTGTCTTACACTGCCATCTATTTGAATTATTTTAAGTACCAAACACAGCACTGCACAAAACACTTAAATTCTCAGTAACCTGGAGCTTTTTCCTTTTTCAGTCACGACTACATTTCCTGAAAACCACTTTTTTTTTGTAACTTACAACGTCCACAACATTAACATTCCATCACTAGACTATTCCCGTAACGGCACCACATTCACATGAGAAATAAATCAAACCTAAATGATTTAAAAGCATGGGACAGTTAACGCAATCCCAACTGACTGAGTAATTTTTGGTATCATTAACCTCCAAATGTAATTAATAATGTGGCGTATGATTTGTCATGGCTTAAATAAAGGTGATATCTTTTTTTTTTACTAAAGCTAAAGATTCACAGCAACACTTCCTACGTTTCCTTTGTAACAGTAGAACACACACCTACTCTAATTCTTTGGAACACGCCACAACACCAACAGTATAATAACGTCACCATTAACATCTAGAACAACCATCTACGTGACCCCTGACAAAACAACGACCAGCTTCTCAGAGGACACTCTCCCTCTCGTCTCCCAGGCTGATGGTGCGCAGGTTCTGGTTGTGGATGGCGGCAGTTGTGGTGTTAGCAGTGCTGCTGCTGCCAGGGGTGATGATGATAGGTGTTGAGATGATGCTGGAGGAAGAGGTGGTGGACTCCATGCCTGTGATGTTAGCCGGCTGCTGGTGGCTGTTGTTGGTGTTAGTGTTGGTGGTGGTGGTGTCGTCAGGGCTGTTCACATTGTTGTTGAGGGTGCTGCTGCTGGTGGTGCAGTTGAGGTTGCTGACCCCGCTGGACGGCCATCCCTCATCTGGGCTGCTGGCCATTAGGCTGGCCTCGGACGGAGCCTCGGAGCAGATGGACATGCGGGCCACCGCCGTGTCCTGCAGGCCGCTCAGGCTGCTGGGGAGGAGGCCTCTCTTCTTCACCAGGCCCTCCAGCTCCAGCGCTTCTCTCCCTCTGTCGCTGTCTCCTTCGGCCTCCTCCAGAGAGTGGTCTGAGGAGCTGTCGCTGGAGCGCATCCCTGAGTCGGACGAGTCCTTCTTATCCAGGAGGATTTCGGTGAGGAAGCCAGGCTTGGTCAACAGCCCAGTGGGCTGGGAGCCGCTGTGGGACGACAGAGCACCAGCTCTTGCCTCTTTGTGGAGGAGAGGTGTGGTGTTGTCCGCTTCTTCTGGGCCGGAGTCTTCGTCGTTGGGCAGCTTGTGGTAGTACGCCCCGGCTCCCTTCTTCCTGCAGCCTGGAGTCCTGGACGACGCGCTGTGGTCCAGCTTCTCATCCTCTTCACTGATGGGGTCAAGAGGCTGGGCATCGGTCCCTGAGGGGAAGTCTGTGGCATCGCTAGGCTTGGAGCCTCTCTTGGTGAAGGACTTGCGGCTGTCTTGGTCAGCTCCTTCTTTGGCCTGAGGAGAGGAAAGAGGATCCAATGAAAAGAACATGAATGTATACAGTATCTTGTGTGTTTGGCCAAGAGGCCTCTGAACAGGGGATTCCTGTCTCTACTTTATGTGCCAAGAGAAACAAAGAATATAAGCCAATAATTAAGAAGAAGAAGCAATGATCTCCCATTTCCCATCCCAGAAGAAGAATTTTTGCCGTTGCACAAGCAAGAGGAATACAACATTTAAAAACACAAGTTTAAGAGAGACATAACAAACAGGCCCAGAAACCACGTCTACACGAGTTAATGACAACGGCGACCACACTAATCTCACAGCGGGAGCCTCTGCACTATTTATGATGTCAGTGATGAGATGGCAAAAACTCAGCGGTGTACATGTGACTGACCACCCACCCCTTTGTCCTCTGAGCCAGCAGCCTGAAGGAATTGTCCAGGGTGGGGCTGCACGGGCCGCTCTCCATTACCGCCGGACATCTCCAGCTGAGCCATCTGAGAGATGTACTCCCTGTAGGCGTCGTGATACTCGGCCTGCTGCTTGTCTGTCAGCTTGCAGATGTCGTTAGAGGATTCCTGAGAGTTGAGGCTGGACATGCTCGAGGTGCGGAGATTTGCCACCTGACAAAACGAGAAAAAGATGGATTGATGTACAAACATCAACGTGAGTTTGAAAGTAATTTAAGAGTGAGAATGCTGGATGGTTCAGGGCTGACAACCTTAATCTACACCTGAGTATAATAAATACAAAAATGAGGCACTTAAAATTGCTTTATTTTAGGTTAGTAACTGATGGAATATTCAGAACATGAGAATCGGATAAAGTGAAAAAGTTGTTGGCAAAGAGCGCAGACGGAGTGGCAATGAAAGCTGTGGTGTGTTTTCAGTGTTGGATGATTTGAATTTGAAAAAGATCACAAAGTGAGATCATATAAAATAGCAGCAGAGCCAGCTGTCTATGTGTGAGTGTTTGCTCATGTCTCAGAGATTTTGCAAATTGGGAATAGGGAAGGTGAAAATAACAAACAGGGGGCCCCTTGACACCTTTTGGTGCGCTGCAGTGTGTGTGCGTATGTGTGTGTGTATTTTTAATTCTGTTCAAGAGCACCATAAGCTTCCTCTGCCGTGCTCTTTTCTCACCCAAAACCACATTAATGTGAGACCAGTGAGGTCACCAGCATACCGGCTTACTGCAGAGGACTTGTGGCCTTGTGACAGTTTGGGGTGTGTGACCTTGTGATCCCATTTGCGAGTGTTACACGCTCACACATATGCTGACACTAGCAACTTTAAGACCTCTTATCTTCTCGCATGTTTATATGCGTGGGTATACTGTGCATACACGTAGTCCACGTCTCTTTGATGCTATCTGCTGCTGTGGTGCATTCACGCTAAGCTCCTGACAGAAAGACTGACCGGCCAGTGTGAGTGGTTGTTGAATCTCGGAGGTTCCTCCAGCCCCGCTCCGCTGAGCTCCTCGAAGCTGAGGTTGAGGCTAAAGGCCGCTGCTTCCTGCTGGGCTCCCCCTGAGCGTCTGTTGGGCTCCCCGTGGTGCACGCTGCTGCCTTGCTCGCTTACAGCTCGGGACTCGTCTTGAAGCATAGCCTGGCTTTCTGCATGACGCAGTTCCATCACCTGGGAGAGACATTACAATTTCAGATCAACACATCATTTGTTTCAGGACACAGAGTCAACGATCAACATGTTTTTTAAAGCATGTGACAGACAAAACAAGCGTGTTACACAGTAACAACAAAACATGTGTTTGTGCGAGTGAGCTGTTGCTCAAGTAGAGCTATTCAGCTGTCCACTCCTCCCTGACAAAACCTCCCTTCATCCAGATATCAGTCAGCCATCTTGAACCAGATGTCTGTGCTGGCTGCGTCCTGGCAACACAACACTGGTTGGTGTGCGGAGCTGTAAGGCCACTGCACTTTCCAGCTGCTCCTACATGAGCTCTGCATTGGATCTCCGGTAAAACACGACCAATCCGGGGCTCTGGTTTGGTATTAGGAGCACAGACATCTGATGAAGTGGAGCCGGCTACATGTGTAAGTGATTTCAGCCCCGGCTCAGCTGACTGGACTCCTGGCTGACTGACTAGCGCCCTTCTCGTAATACGGATTATAAAATCTCCATCCCAATGTCTCAGCGCAGCACAAGATGTCGTATTACGAGATGCTGTCTTGCTTCTTTTTGGAATAAACAAGAGCTGACATATATCAACAGGAGGGCTCTGGCAGGGCTGAGTGTCTGTAAAGGATCACAGAGTGGGTAGAATGTATGCTATTGTAAATCTGTTTCAGGCCTTTACTCTGGAGTAATGAAGGAGTAGTTAGTCATCGTTGGAGGACTGATGCTTTCTTTATTATTTATGTCTACTGATGGCTCACTTCTTTTCATTTAAAAACAAAAAATGTCTTCAGGTCTGTAGATAATATTACATATTACACTAGGGTGACCATATTTTCCAACCCTTCAGCCCGGGACTCTTTAGGACAATGTTGCACATTTCCACACAAACTACCACTTCTAAAAACGGTGCTGCTCTTTCACTTTAATTCAGAGTAGGGTTGCACGGGTTTCAAGGTATACCATCATATAAAAGTTGACGGTGAACATACTATGTACATTTGCTTATATACGATATTGGGGAAAAAAACGCACCTGGATGTTTACTCTCCCTTTTATTTTAGTTATTTTCTAAGGGGAGACATGTATGCACTTATGTACACACTAAGCATTTTCATTAGGATGGGGGCCAATAATTTAAGTGCTTAGCACACCTACTGAGCTCACCTTCCAACACCATGGATGCCACGAATGCAGCGTGTACATTGCTCTTTAAAAAGCTCTACTTTCTCTTCACCCTGACAGTTAAACATTAGCATACTGACACATTCTAACAGGAAGAGCTCATTCACAGGCTGGCAATAGTTTTGGCAATGTCGCATTACTAGATTGACACACATAAAGACAAATCATGGTAAAACTGTAAATGGACTTGCACTTGTATAGCCCCTCTCTAGACTGCTCAAAGTGCTTTTACATGACATGTCACACTCACCCATTCACACACACGTTCATACACTAGTGGCCGAGGCTACCATACAAGGTGCCACCTGCTACTCAGTAAACCATTCACACCCACTCACACACAGATGGCACGGCCATCAGAAGCAATTTGGGGTTCAGTCTTTTGTCCAAATAATTCGACGTGTGGACTGGAGGAGCCGGGGATCGAACTTAAGGGATTGATTAGTGGACAATTTGCTCTACCTTCTAAGCCATACCCAGCCTCTGAATTCAGACACTTTGTGCATTGTTTCCTGGGTTAGAGGCAGAACATGATACACGTCTATGTCATATTATTTTATATGTGGTGTAAACTGGGACGCTTAGTGTTTAACAGATATTTCTCGGAACACTGGACACCCAGCTTGAAACCAGGACAATCACGGACAAACCAGGAAGTCTGCACACTGTATATGAGATGCCCATTGCAAAGATATTAAACCAGGCTGAGACAAGCAAAGACACCCCAAAAAGAAATCTCACCGCTCCCCTGAAGAGCTGCCAGTCGCCAAAGTTCATCTCCATCTCTTTCTTCAGCTCGTCCAGGTTGCACTGTGACAGCACTCGACCATTTATATTCGCCTGCAATGGACAGAAAAGGGACTCACTGGTTTATATAGAAAAATACAGTAAGTTTCTGAGTAAGTATCAGAAAATGGATCAAATTCTGAACGTTATTGACAGGCGTACCTTCTTGATGGTGGAGGTGTACTGAGGCAGCATGCTGGGGTCAATTCCATCTAGCTGTCTGAGACGCTCACACACGGCATCTGTGTTCATGGAGCTGAGCAGGACCACAGGAGAGATCTACACACACACACACACACACACACACACACACACACACACACAAAATTAGAATATAAACAACTTATTCAGAGTGTTTTCTTGAGTTAAGGTTACTAGAGCAAACTCGCATACTCTGTTAGACCAACTAATCCCTCCTAACACACTGATTAGGGCAAAACGAGCAACAATTCCTGGCGAAGAGACATGCAGGCCTGTTACTGAGAGGCACACAGAGGTGCAAATCCACAATCCCACAGAGTAATTCTCTCTATCAGTCACACAGTGTAAGTGTAAAAGTAAACAGAGCTGCCAACCTATCCAAATACACTGTTACCTGCTCTAATTCTTTTTTTCTCAGTGTATGCATAAGCACGTAAAGTGTGCACAGTACACTTAAGAGATGGAGCCTGTAAGTCTGTGAGCTGCTGTCGAGCCGAGCCACACTAAAGCGGCGGCCGCAAAGCAGCTACGAGGCTTGATGTGACTAATGCCGGCGGCCTGTTGATGCTGTCTAAGGCCTCACAGACAGCCAGCGTGCCACCCGCTGGCACAGAAACTAAACAAACCTCATCCACCCGTCTCCCTCTAGTTATGCTTTTCTTGAACCCTCTCTCTGGTTCCTTTCCTCCCTCCCTTCATTCCTTCCTTCCTTCCTCTCACATTCCTTCCCTCTCAGCCTCCTGCGCTGACCTCCTACTCTCTTTTCCATCACTCTGTTTCTCTCTTCCCCCCTTCTCTTCCTCCTGCTCCCTCCCTCGTCATCTCTGCTCTCCTCTCGGCTATTAACACTATTAAGACGTGGCTTCAGACTAAGCCCCCCGGCTTTGTTTCTGGTTTCGAGGGAGAGAAGAGCAGAGCTTAGTCGAACTGTGAGTGGTTGTCGGACAAAAAAAAACAAAAAAACACAAACAGCTCAAACAATACAGCACACAATAGAAGGTGCCAACTTTTTGTAGTGGTGAGCGAGAGGATGAAGACCGGCAACTGTTCATGTCCCCATAGTAGAGGATTTACTCTAGAATGAAACTATGTTAGTGAATCTACTGAACTACAACAGGACGTGAGCTTGTGTTTTGCATTTACTTCTAAGTGATGAGTCTATAATATCTCTTTCTACGGCATGCTTGGTAGTACTGATTAGAGGTGAGGTAGAGATACGTGGAAGATAGGAGTCAAGGATTGTATGGAGAGATGGAAGTAGGCATGAAACCAAACATGTACCTGCTTTAATTTGTGAGGCAGCGACTTTAAATGCTTGATCGGGAGACAAAAAGAGTCAGACGGACAAGCAGTCAGACAAAAATACACACAGACGTTTATAACACTACGAAGCTGTACCTGTGAAAAAGGAAGGGAGGAGGGGTGCAGGAGCAGCAATGAAGACAGACAGACAAACAGAAAGACACTAGCACACATGTTGAACTCATCATCTGGGGACAGAAGAGACATTGACAACAGAGCAGACAGACATTTATCTGTCTCGCAGCAGGAGAGGAGATGGCTCCTTTACAGCAGCCGCACATCAGACTGGAAAAGGAGAAGCTATTGGAAGTAGAATTTTTTACACAAGGAGATTTTGTTTTCGCTGGAGTCAGCAGGCTTCTTGCAGTCATAATCTTTGCAGACAGAAAGGATTGCGGACGAGACAGAGACAGAGACCCAGAAAGAAAATGAGACATCTCTCACTCTCTGTGCAGAAAAAAGTAGAAGTTTCAATTCAGGGGGAAGGCCTTGAATACGACTCCTCGATTCAGACTGTGAGCGTGTGTTCTAAGAACGTGAGCGAAAGCGTGAATGTCTGCGGGTGTGTCTGCATGTGCGTGAGTTTGTGTGAACCCTCCCAGTGTGTGTGTGTGATAAGACTGTAATTACAGCTGGGCTGAGCTCAGGGCTGGGCAGAAGGATGGGGAAGAGGAAACAGAGCTCTGTGAGGGAGGAAGCGTCTTGGTAAGGAGATAAGCTCTACCAGCACTGGGCTCATTGTCAGTGTGTGTGTGTGTGTGTGTGTGTGTGTGTGTGTGTGTGTGTGTGTGTGTGTTGCCAGCCCCAACAGTTGCTCTGATGATAATCCCGGCAGCCCGAGGAATCCATACTCACACTTATATCAGCTAAGCAATTACACTGGGCTAGGCCCGCTTACATATCCAAAGACTCGCACAAATGAGCGAGCATGCACACACGGCCACATTCACAGATTTGCAGAAATACAGGCACATGTGAACGCTACACAAAGAGATCAAGTGTGAACCATAAAGGGGATAAGACAGGCTAATGTACATAGAAAAGCCAGGAAGGGATGAAACTGGGGAAATGTATACTAAGGAGGAAAGGAAACAAAAGTGTAAGGGAAGATACAAGGAACAAAAAGGGTGTGGAAATTTAAGACAGTGGTGGTTTGGAAAAAAAAAAAAAAGGAGGAGGATCGAAGCAAAAGACACAAAAATAGAGATGGAGAACGGCAGGAATATTACACAGTAATCTATATTTAAATCTTTCAAACAGCTCCTTTAAATGCTTGCTGGCAGCGCCCTGATAAGTGGCTTTGTGGCGCAGAAATCTCCTGAGTAGTGTTACTCAGGAGTAGTGCATTCCTGAAGTGGGTTAACAACACGTTTATAAGAGAATGGGCATGGCTACTGTGCCGAAACAAGAGTGGACTTCATTCAGCATGTTATATTTTTACATACGCTGAACCTTCTCTTAATAGTAATCAGGTCCACATAGTCACACCAGATGCAGTATTTAACACAAGTATTCTGCAACGAGTGTGACAGTCTATATTCAGTCTTGGCTTTTGTTAAACCACAGCAACAAAATAAACTCTCTGTCAAACATACAGGCGTGCATTTTACACATGCAACAAAAGAAATGACTGATGAGGTTTGTCAACAGGCAGTTAATGACGAACTGGTTGCGTATTTGCATATCCTCAGTACTCCAGAAATGTAACCATGTTACCATGGTGGGGTCAGAGGGACAGGAGGGGAGGCCTTCTCTTGCATCTTCTGCAATAGCATCCTGACATGAGCACAGAATGAAGACAAGGACTGTATATAGAAGAAGGCTAGTGAAGGTTGAGTTCATTACCGCTCAATTTATGATTTACTCTGAACTGAGGAAATACCACCAGCGTCAAGAGCTGGACAGTTGTTGGGCACAGGGGTAGGCAGAAGAAGGTGATGTTAAAATCATCAGGTGGAGAAATGTAAAGGTAAAACATGTGACATCAGACTGAGGAAAGGGAAGAAGGAAACTTGAGGAAGAAATTCAGAAAGTCATGCAGTGGGCCGACACAATGGACCTGATAGCATAATAAACATAGCATATTATTGAATGACATAACAGCAATATGTCATGAGCCTTTGTAAGTTTAATTATAGTTATAAAATGATTAATAACAATGGAACAGATCGCCCATAACTGGTGGTACTGTTCGGAAATATTGAGTATCAGGAGACACCCACATGAGCACTACCAGTGGTTCAAACATTCATTCATTGACCTCAATCACAGAAACAATGTTGTTGCCTAATATAAGGCACATATAGGCACACATCAGATAGATCTAGCACTACTTCTTTACTTACAAGTCCACTGGTGCTGTCCTTAGGTTGACCGGGTGGTTTAATGGAGGGACGCGAGGATGGGGGGACATGGTGGGAGTAAGGCCGTGGCAGGTGATACACATGATGGGGGAAATAAGGCTATGAGGGGGGAAAGAAGTATTGTGGAGAAGAGGATGGGGAGAGGAGAGGAGGTAAAAAAAAATAATAAATAAAATGAAAATCATATGAGGGAGGTCAGGCACACAACACACACACACAAAAGCGCTGCAGGGGAAAGATACTAACTTGCATGTTCTTTCTCAGTAAAGTGAGATGCTGGTTATTTAAAACCCATGGTCATATGGTGGTTCAAAGAATTGTTTACTGCACGGTTTAGTCAGTGGTAACTGCAAAGTGGGTCAGAGTAATGCTACATTATGATAACGTGCAGAGGGCTGAGCGGCTAAATTCAGAAAGGGCCTTTTTTAAAAACAGTGGCTGTTTGTGGTTGTGTGGATCGGCGAGTGTCACTCAGGTGGCAGGAACTGCTCCTCCTGTCGCTGTTAGATAGTGGACAGCCATTACAATGTTATTTATGTCATTTGCTTTTTAGATTATTAAGAAGATTATTTTCTCACTTAGGCTTTTCTACATTATTTTTTTCTACACGAGTCCCTTTTCTGTCTCACCCGGTTGTAGAAGGGGTGCTGCGGGCCAGTCATCCCGCTGAAGTAGGCACTGTGAGGCTGAGGAGGCATGGATCCGGCGAAGGAGCCCGCCGGAGAGCAGGCGCCCGAGTGCTGGCCATAACCTGACTGCGGACGGGGCACTGTGTCTTGCAGGGGCAGCGTGGGATAGGTCACTCCTCCCATGTGCATCTGCTCCCTGGCCGCACGCACATCTAAGAGAGGACAGAGCAGGGGAAAAAACAGAGAGAAGGAAGTGTTTATCTGCGATGCTGACGATCATGTCTTGGCTATGACTATAAAGACCCTTCAGATCCACCCACGCATCAATAATTTAGCTTTATTCCATCATCTCAAGAGAGTTTAGCCAGTTGTGAATCCACAAGGAAAAATACATATCAAACAATCGAAGAACACGAGAGTGCGCTGTGGGGAATACAACAAGAACGATGTTCCCGAACATGTTCTCCTTAACCAAAACAGAAGACAATCAAACAACTAAATGCTGGAGAGAAAAACGGGCGCAGATGTTAAGATTACAACGATCTTCAACTGTGAATTCCATTCTCACTTTGATTTCTATTACTCCGCTTGTTCACAAACCAGCAGGCGGGCTGATAGTCTGTCTTTTCCGAATGATATGCCCGGCCACGTGATGACTCTGGCACATGGAGGCCCTTGCTGTCCCTGACAAATAAATTCACCCGCGTAAACAAACAAAGCAGATCATGTGAACTCATAGACACCACCGAGTAAATGCTTCGCCACAATTGTTTTCACATAAATCAGTTTGACTTCGAGAGGAGTCGAGTAGGCGCTGAGGAGGGGAGCTTTGGTAAAAACCTCCCGAAATTAAAGTTAAATAAGCCCAGAGACAGAACAGAGTGGCTCTGTGTGGCTGGCAAGAAAGTAAGAACCAGAAACAGAAGCAGGCACCAGAATGTCTCCTGGTTATACAAGTGGCTGCTGAATGACACGCTGAGTGAGACCCAATCCAGCCTGCGAACACAATGGGGGCCTTATGATGTGAGTCAGGCTCATGGGCGGGTATCACTGACAGCACTGCCCACTGGCTGGCCACAGGACACCGGGCACCAAGTACCGACTGGCCGCGGAGGGAGTGGAGGGAGAGGGATGACTGGGTAGGAGCATTGGTCACCTTCCGCTCCCTGAGGACACGTGTGAAGGTGAAAACACCCACACACATTCGAGTGCACAAACACATGTTCCATGGTTACATTTAAACACACTTTGAGGACAGGAGCGCTGTACTTACAGACTGGACGTCTGGTTGTAGAGCTTGGTCAGCTGCACCCTCCGTGACTCAACTTCAGCTCAATGGAACAGACTTTGTGTGTGTGAGTGTTTTCTGTGGTCTCATAACACTATGATGCAGCAGCTTCACACTTGGCGTCATTGACACTCCTGTATAGGCTGAATGGACGCTGACGCACGGTAGCAAAAGTACCAGTGCCTCTCTGGCTTGCTGTTTGGTATTGATGCACTATTACGTCACTATAGCTGCGAACTGTGAAATTTGGTGCAGCAGTGGAGGCAGATTGGTGACAGCGAGTGAAAATATTGTCCTGATCCCACAGTGCTGTAGTGGAAACCTGCTCGACATTTGATTGTTTGGAAATGAGAAGCAAGCTGTGGGTTTCTGAGAGTCCCTGCAGTGGGGGCGATTTTAGAGCAGACCCTGCTGCAATGTTATGAGTAATGTCACTGCCAAATGAGCTGGCACTGAATGCAACACATCACATAGAGGACAGTTCTCTGCTTCTCCATGCTATTGTATACTCAACCCTTTTATGTAATTTAGACAAAACTGGACGATTAACCTCCTTCTCTCTCACACACAATGACACACACATAGATGCACACACTCTTTATCATGATGACAAATTAAAAGCGTGAAAGCAATGTCATCTTAAACATGGAGAAAAGAATTAGCTCTTTTATGTATTTTCACTGCGTGTTAACATATTTAATAAGTGAGACTGTAAGGATATCTTAATAAACCCATCAGATTTAATGCAGTTTAAAACATTTTAAAGAGAATGGCATGCCTCAATTTTGACTAGCAGCTGTTTTTAGTTTGCCCCCATTGATTTACACACAAAGACAGTGTGTTACTGATTTTTAAATAATACTTCCCCTGCAAAATGACAATTTGTGTATCAGTTACTCACAGACTTACACTGAATTCGAGAAGGAAAATTTGTTTTTCTCACATGCCTCCACTGTGAACGAAGAATCCAAAAAAGGCGAATGTTTTACGTGAATTAAAGTCCATGTTAAATCACACAACACAAGTCTCATTTATTCTTGCCAAACACATGCACTTTCGCCAAAACATTACTATTAAAAAAACATCCCCCTATGAGTAGCACATCCTAAGCGTGCCTTAACATATTCAGCTTGTGAGCCCCGCTTGAGCAAAGTTCAAATGCATGCACATTCCCAGACACACTACTCAGCCTTGCATGAGACTGTATTGAAATGTTTGAAATTTTAACGTTTAAGTAAAAAATAAATGTGTTTGGCAAGTGCTGAGCATACGACTGGATAAACAAGATTTGGATTATACTGCACAAGTTGTGTGAGTGTCTGTTAACGGATGTTTTGATATAGTTTTGTTATCATTAAACGTGGTCCCAAATGACTTTAATTCATAAAAAATATTTTCCGGGTTTGGATTATATGTTCACTGAGGAGGCTTGTGAGAAAAAACAAGATGTCTCCACGAATTCAAGGTAAGCAATGAGTAACTGATATACAAATGGTCATTTAACAGGTGAAGTATTCCTTTAAATTTAACAATTCTATATTCACTAGACTAGATTGACGTTTTATCCTTTTTGTAAGGATAAATGAGCAGTAAAGTTAAAATAATACATAGCTATTACTTCCAGACTAAAGATGGGTCACTCATTGGTTTGATATGTATAAAAATGATGTGAATCACATACTGTGGGCTTCTGACACAATAACTCAAGGTTCAACTTTATTGTTTCTGAGGCTTTAAACCTTAGTATTGTTGTCATGGAGATGGTTTAGTTGCTGTTCTGTTGTCACATGAAAGCAACTAAATTATATCCACGACGAATGAGATAATCCATTTGCCGAGGAAGGCGATGAGATGTGGTTGAAAGCTTCAGGAAATAGAGTTGGAACTTGTATTGAGATTCTTCTTTGGTAAAACTAACTACTGTTTCCAAGCTCAAGAATAAACCACGCTAAATATGCTGCGGTCTCCACAGTCACCAGATCTCAACCAAATTTTTTACGTGTTGGACGGCAGTCTCAAACACCATCATCAAAGCACCAAATGAGGGAATATCTTTTTCGAAGAATGTTAATCCCCGCAGCAGAGCCCCAGAGGATCTATGCCAAGGTGCACTGAGGCTGGTCTGGCAGCTCACAGTGGCCCAACACCTTACTGAGACATTTTATGCTGTTTTTTTTCCTTAAATATTTCACCAGTCTGTGCAAATACTGAGTGTGTATGAACCTGCTATGATCTCCCTGAGTTTGGGGTCCAGGTTGACGGTGCAGGGCAGGAACATCTCCACATCTCTGGCAGTGAGAACCGGCGTCCTGGAGGACAGAAAGACCTCAAAGCTGCGGATGTCTCCATCAATCTCCAGCAGCGGTTCAACATCCTTAGTGGTGGGAATGTTTTTGGAGATTCTTGGAGAGAAAGAAAAAGAGAAGGGGGGGTTTAAGCATGAGTTTAAGTACTTGTAATTTCCTCGATCTGCTCAACATAATAATTATTTACAAATATTAATCTTCATGATTTAGAGAACATGACGACTATATTGTAAACCTCTCAACTGTGGAAAACCAAATGCTTAAAAAAGACAATGCAACAAGCTGTGCTGTATTATTGGCATATGACACAGATGAAAACATGTCAGTTCACTCTAAATTCTGACTGCTAGCTCGAAGCATCACATTCTGACGAAAAAAGAAAAGAGGAAATAGCAAGCAGTTCTGTTAAGATTGAAGAGATATGCAACGGTCATCATCATCATGAGAGCAGAGAGATAACTGGATTTAGAGAAGGCACGATAGTGAAAGGGGGGATGTTTGAGGACAGATAGAGTGAGGGATGTTATCTTTTCGCAGCAGAGGAGGAAACCTGAGAAGATGACAATCAGGGTAATTTAGCAAGCAGCAGACGGAAGCGCGTCATGATGCGCTGCTACAGTTAACATGATGTTTGTTATCACAGGGCCTAAGTAAACACCATGTTTGGAGATTGTTCCATTACTGTGTGATGTAGTTTTTCCAGTCTATACTGCAAAAAGAAACAACACTGTGTTATATCACGAATGTCAGATTCAAATAATTTAGAGACAGTGCTCAGTTTAAGATTATATTTTAAAAACTGCAGCATATAATATAAAATAAATCTAAAACTAGTATCTTAGAGGTGGCAACAGTGCCACTGAAATGGTGAATACTGAAGTGATGAGGTGGGAAATCCAATTTCTGCTGCACAAGGTTAAAAAAGATATCAGTTTAATCAAGGACGGTGTGACATGTGGCCGAGGCTACAAGAAACACAAACACCAACAACCCAGAGCAATCATTACATCTGGTTAATCCCATCATTCAGACATGAAAATATGAAACTCTGAGTGACTTATGACAACGGCCATTTATCACCAGAATGTGCCGCTCTTATCAGATGAATAGGGAGACTCCAGCAGGGAGCAGACATTTTTCTCATCTCTGCCTCCATTCCTCATCTGAACCCTTCATCATTTTCTCAGCGGACACTTTTCTCTCCCTGCATCCTACTTAACCTTCCCTCCTTCTACTTCAACCTCAACTCAACCTCTTCCACATACATCACCCAGTCTGTGTAGTGGTATGCTCTGCTGAGAACACTGCTGAGAGGCCTGATGAGTTTGGGGTTTTTCCCCGAGCCTGATCTGTTTTTGAGAGCAAGCACAGGCTGGCCTTTCTGTGACTTGATTGGATGATTAGTACCGTCGCTGCGGCACGCTAGCTAAGTCAGCGTGAGGTCAGCATCTGGCGAGGGTTCAACACAGCGCACTGTTAGCTAATAATCCAAACAATCAGATAAACTAATCCAGTTAACAAACTGACCGAAATGTTCCCTGTCTGCCCAATTTAGTGAGGCGCTCATACCCCAGTGCTGGGGGACAGAACAAGACTGCAGCACCATTCTGCACTCTGTTGCGAGTTACATCATTTACATTTTAGGCTTTTAGCTTATACTCCTATCCAGACTGCTTCCAGTGAGCGAACAGGTAGGGGTCCAGTCCTCTGTTCAAGGACATTTTGACAGGACAGATGGCTGGTGATGGACACATCTGCTGTTGCAGGGCTCGAACCTGTGACCTTGTGGTCACAGTATGTCTCTAACCAAAAGTACAAGCCTGCAAAAAATACAGCGATGGAGACGTTCTAGAGAGGCATTTTGACATGTGAGGTATAAGTGAGTCAAAAGCAGTGGTGGGTAGTTTAAACAAAAACAGTATTCAAGCTCAAGTATTGTTACTTTATAACTATACTGACTCAAGTAGAAGTAGAAATAACTACTGGAGTAAAAGGAAAAAAGTCTCTTGTACAAAAACTACTCTAGTAGTGAGAGACATCATCAGATGCAATTTATTACATCAGTGTATTATATTCAGACAGATCCTCAACAGGTAAAAACAAATGTGAAGTGCATGTTCATTGTCATTAAAGTGCCTCTCAGGAAACAGACAAACGACAAAATACGAGCTGTTAACCACACCTCTGAAACTCTCTGGGGCACGTCTGCTTGAATCAAAAGCATTGTTTAGAGTAAAGTTGTCAAAAATATCAATACTTTCAACACCACATGTCGAAAATGATATGATCTTTCACATTTGATTTCAGAGTGAGCACTTTCAACTTTCACAATACTCTTTGGTACAGACAGCTGCAGGCAGGATGCAGCAGCATAGAGGCAGACTTTGCACGGTAAGGCTCCAAAATAACATTAACATCTCTCTTCTGCTTAGAAGTGGTGATTTTCCAGCTCACAGCAACTAAATTTGATATAGCCTCTGGCTTTTGTTGGATACCTAGAGTTAGAAAAAAATGTTGTTGCATATTTCCGATTTAATGCTGGCGCAGGTAGCTTGTTTACTATATTAGGTGAATGCTGCAGTCACACTGAACGTCCTGCTGAGCCTGTTCAAGCTATACTTGACAAAAAGAGAACAACAAAAAAGGAATCGTTGAATGTTCGTATTTAACGGCAGAATCTGATTCAATTGACATAATTCTGAGTCGGGTACAGCCTCAATTGTTAATTAAAAAAAACAGTATGTATGCCTGGGACTTTTTTCTTTATCTTTGCCATGGCATCAAAAGAGGTATTAAGTATCATTTTTTTATGCGAGTATTGCACTGAAGTCTCGAGTGGCTGCGATCAGCTCTGATTGCCACGTTGCAGCCGGAACGCTGTGCCAGTAGTGGCTTGGATGTATATATGTGTCACATAAACCTCTGTTAAATCTGTGGCACTGTGATTGGCTAGTGGGCTGTCTTGCTGTCGGGTAATCGTGAGCTCTGCTGAATATAAAACTTATTTATAGCTCAATGTATCATTAAAGTTAGCGAGAAATGTGTAGACCAATGTAACGGAGTGGAGGTACGTATGTTCTACTGCAATTTACTCGAGAACGACTTAAAAGTATGCTGCAGAACAATGAGTCTTGGAAGTAGAATTTCTTGAAAAAATGAATCAAGTACATGTAACAGAGTAAATGTAACCCCTTGCTACCCACCACTGGTCAAATGTGTACCATAGGGACTTACTGGGAAGCCATGACTCATTTTGCCCATGTGCCAACCCCCCCCCCAGGTTACCTATACAGTTAGTAGGTGAAGAAGTGCAACTAAAATCTATACTTTTGCATCTGTGCTCCATTCATATACCTCTCCCCAACCCTGTTTGATCCTCCTGCAGAGATTCACTTCTTAGCAGACCAGCCCAGGTGGGTCACCCTGACCCCACTGTCCACACCCGACTGCCAGTACAGACACACAGAGACTGAAAGAAGAGAGAATAGGCTGTGAGCGGAGAGGACACAGAGGCACAGCTGGGCTCCAGTGGACAAAGCCCTCTCAGTCTTTCTTCCATTAGAACCTTTAACAAGACCCAAAAGGTCAAGGAAGCTCCATGTTGGCACACAGATGAACCCCGCTCATGTGACCTCTGCTGGGGAGGATGAGTGGGACTGTGAAGGCACAGATGTTACCTGCATACACACACACATAAACAGCGCCAGGGAGCGCCACCGGTGCTGATTCAAACAACATCGACAAAAAAACAACTGTGTAATGTCCGCCGCACACACCTGGGCAGTGACGATGGGGAAATTCAAAGGCACAGATGAAGGGTGGAGTGTATGCGTGTGTTTGTGCGCATGTGCAAACACATGTACAGTATGTGTGGGTGTTTGGTTCTTTTTCCCATGAACTGTATTAACCCGTATACAGACTGAGAGAAGCCTGTGCTTTTCCCCATTTCCAGCTGGCTTACTGCTGTTTATTTGTGGGTCTGCAGACACAGACCAACAGGAGCCAGTGACTCACACACAAACACACACAGACACAGACACACACACACACACAGGGCACTTCCTTTTGCTATATAGAGAACGCCCTCGAAGATTTTCTAAGGAATCTTGAGTCTTTTTATAGGATCGTCAAACATAACTCCATGGTGTGTGTGCACAGTTTGGTCTCACAGTGCCAAAACTGAGACGGACAATAATAATGAAACTCAGACACATCTAAAGTGATTGTATTTACTTCAGATTCTTTATTTCATACATTTATTAGGGGCTAACAGTTAAAGAACTCAAACATTTTGCTTCTGTATCACAGTCAGTTGTCTTTGCAAAACAAGAGACAAGTGCTTCACACATATAAATCCCTCATGTTCACTGCCCAACAACAATGGCATCCAAGAAGCTAGCTACAACTGCACATATTGTGCTGACCTGTGTGTTTGCTCTGGCCTTCTGTCATACACTGCAAACATGCAGCAGCACAAACAGCTGCATCTTCCAAAGACAACCGGGAGCCAGTGAGAAGAACAAACCAAGGACATCCATCACTGAGTTACACCCAGACAGATGGAAAGAAAAAAGGGGAGAGCGAGAGAGTAAGAGGTCTACTCCTGATGTTCCCAGTTGACTGGACAGACAGGCCTGCGGGAGTGGCCAGCCAGACACAATGTGGAGCTCACACTTCAACACCGTCCTTATAAGATCATCGGTAAAGATCAGAGAGCACCAACCATCAATGGACAGTTGATGAGGCAGACTTTAGAGAAGAACAAATGAAGGAAGAAACAGATTACAGACGAACTGACAGATGATAATTCATAAGACTGATTCTGGCCAACACGCTGAACTGCACGGTGTTACAGAACAAACAGCACCCATTAAATGACAACAGCAGTTTGTCAATGAGGTTTAACCACTTCAAATGACATCATTTGCAGTTAACTAATGATGAGTTGTTGGCCTTGGCATTAAGCAATTGACACAAACCACTTCAGACTTAGTCATCCTCACAGTGAACAGACGATAGAGGCGAAATGAACAAAGCCTTTCTTATCAGCAATCAGTTGCCAAATGACAAGATGGATGCTCGGGTTGGAGCGCCAAGGAAGCCGGCGTGCTACTTTCAAGCAGGCTGAGGACGAGTGCGATAAAGGCCGTCGGGCAGCCCTGCAGCCGTTCCTGCACAATGGGCCCATTGACTGGACCGAGCTTATAGCTGCAGCAGTACAGGCGCTTAGGCCCGACCACTCTCTGTGTGGCGTGGCCACTGGGAGCTTTCTAAGCTTATCCAAATGCTAATAGGTCCCAAAGCTGACTGGAGCATAGCCTTTCTTCTCCTCTCAACCTCCCACACGCTGCAGCTGACGGGACTGAGCAGAATTCATCTCTCTATCCCCTCCATCCGCTGTTTGGGCGCTGAAAGTATGAATGTGCCACTTGACTTTGCTTTACAGCTGCCCTCTGTGCTTATGGACGACATGCGCACACACGCCACAAAGAGGTGGTCTTGCTGCCAAACATTTCCATAAAGGGGCCCAAAGACAGAGAGAGATGCCTGCAGAACAGACAAACGCCTGTGCACATTGTGTTTGAGAAGCTCAAGAGTTTCAATGTCAGACGCTGTGTGACCAGTACAACAGTGTGTGGGTGAAGAAGTTAACCAGGCCCGGGTCCGGCACATTCCTCTCCTGGTCAGAGACGCTGGCACAGTGTCTGCCAAGCGTGTGGATGAACCCAGTGAGGCCCGCTCTGGGAAAACAGTGGACAGGCGGACAGACCGGCAAGCTGGCGCGTGGACTTGCAGCATCAGTGCTGAGAGAGGTTATTGTTACAGTGGAAGCTGCCAAAGCCTCCACCACCCCAAAGGCAGAGGGAGAGAGCAAAAATATGTTTTCACTTTAGATGACGCCATGTTCTTTGTCTCCTTAAAATCCAGACGTATTTCCTTGATTTGAATCAAATGCTTCAAGTACTGTGGACACCCTCTGTCTCTGCTTTCCCCTCTGTCTCTAACTTTCTCTCTTTTTTTGCTTCCTTGTCTTGGCAGTGCCAACTGACAACTTGTGGCAGCGTCTGCTTTCCATATACATTCGTGGCAAAGTTTAGTCCAATAATTGAAACTCTCTTGTACTAAGCTGGACCTGTGCATCCCAAAGCTAACCACAGAGACAAGCAGGCTAATGGGAAACACACCAGGCTGATAAAAACTGAACTGCTTAGGAGCGAGCGGCCTCTCTTTTGAGACGCGCTCAGGACTCAGCGGTTCCCCGAAATGTTGATTAAACTCATGTGTAGCACCGAAACGGAGCCTCGTTGTTCCAGACCCCAAAAACCTTAACTGAACCCTCCACTCAGAGTAACTAAAGCCTCATTCTTGACAAATACTAAAACACTAAACCTCAGCTTGGTGATTTATGCGCCAGAGTAGAGTTTGGAGCATCTTAGGGCCATGGCAAAGTTCGTTCATTGTGACACTAATTGCACCACGGAGTTCATATCAGCCTATGTGGTTGTTTGATAGCCGTAATGGTCAGTTGATAGGCGGTCTGATGCAGAGTTAAGTGGGCTGGACTGCAAAAGTGAAGACAAATGTGCTCTTCTGCAGCCGATAGGATCAGAATACATCTGGAATAAGTCTGTTATGGAGCTAAAAATCCATACAGTGAGTGATGAATGTGACAATTAAAGCTTGGGATTCGCAGGCTGAACCAGTAATCCTGTGATTAACTTCACAGAGTGGGATGTGTGCATCAGAAATAAGATGGGAGAGGGATAGGAGAATGTCAATGAGCATATAAGCATGGGAGAGAAAGAGCGAGACAAAGAGAGTATGTTATTTTGTAAAACTGAATCGGATTTGGCTGTTCAATACGAATATTTGGCTATTTATTCCTTTGTTTCGATATAGAGTTTGAGCGTTCAAATGGGGTTCTGAGGAACGTTTAGGATGAAGTAAACATGCCAAGTTAGCTAATTATTGCATGCTAACTATGCTAGCAATGGGTCAGAAATGTGTCACAACACTTTTTTCTGACACTAGATCAAACAAAAGCCAAAGACTGAATCGTATGAAGTTGCTGTGAGCTGCAAATTCACCACTTCTATATCTCAGAGCCCTCTGGCCTCCCTTCCTTTTGGCTGCTTTCTCTGTCTCACTGAGACTCACCCAGGGTCTGGGTCTACAACTACTGGACTGTACTGGAGAGCAGCATGAAAGCGAGGAGTGCTCACCCTGCAGCTAAATCTGGGGAAAATTTGTCCCTAGGACACTGCTCACTGACTGATAAAAGAAAAAGACTGCTAGACTTGAAGACTCTCAGCTGACTGAGGGGTCTCTGACTGATGATTTGAGTCAGTTTGACTTCAGGGAGCAGCCCTAATAATTACAAAAGCTCCTCCACTCCAATTTGTGTCTGAGTTTGTGGCAGTGAGGTAAGCCTCTCCTTATTTTTAAGAACTTTCTGAAGCACATTGCTTGAGAGACCACAGCAGACAAATCTGATAACTAAATCCTTGAGCTGTACAGGGCTGGTACCGTGATCACATGCCCAAATAAAAGCTGCTTTAAAAGCAAAGATGGGGAAGAAAAGGACGCACGTGATTCCTCCCAATATAGGCTCAATCTGTAATTCACCGTCTTTGGGCTTGTCCACTAGTCATTCTTTGCCATTTCAGTGTGGTTTCTACACACACACACACACACACACACACACACGCCCTAAAAGGGCCTGACCTCCATTGACTTTTGAAGGGCTAGGATGTTAACGTCAGTTAAGGGTTGAATGTGTGTGTGTGTGTGTGTGTGTGTGCATCATGTGTGTGTGTCCAACTATCAAGTGTGCCTGTGGCTCCTGTGGCGTCTGAGTGGCAAATCTCGTTGTCCACTTAAAGGTCAGCGCTGACCCTCTTGCAACCCTGTGCTGCTATTTATAATCAGCCCCCCACCTTCCAGCAGTTCCGGCACAAAGAGACAGCAGAGCGGGCGAGAGATCAGCGATAATGCAGAAATACCAGAGTATCAGGCAGATGTCTGCTTCTCAGCCCTCCTCTCCTTCCATCTCAGTGTCACATTTAAATGTTAATCCAACCTTGTCGTCACTGATGGACGACTCTATGACTAAAGAGCAGAGGCCAGTCGGAGGTGTAGCAGGGGCTTTTATTGCATTTGAAATGATTCTTTATGCTTTGCACAAAAAGGGAACAGAGCAGTTCTCTTGTTTCAGACCAATTAGACTAATCCCTCAACCTCGGCTTACAGGCAGCAATGAAAAGCGCTTTGAGGATTTTCTAACAAAGAATGCTGCATGACGTTCTATCCGTCCTCACGTGGTAGGCTCCACACACAAATACATGCATACACAATTAAAAATACACCTTGCACAGACACCTCCTCCTGTGTCACCTGTATGCACTCGCGGTGGCTGCGGTGTTTTTTTTGTTTAACATTTTGAGCAGCTCAGCGGGATTTGAGTGGTGGTGGAGCTGGCTGTAGCCGATTCGTGTCTGAGTCACCACCGCCAAACACCTGAGGGATGGAGGAATGACAATGCTAGCTGGGGCGACCGACACACACACACTCTCAAATCAGCAGAGGACCAGTTTCACTCTATAAACAGCCATGTGGGGCCCAGGGGACATGTGCATGAATCTGTGTGTCCACCTCCTGGACTATCTCACTTCGCGCAGCAGCATCACCTGAGGCTTTGAATACACCTGAGACATGAACACACCGACGGCAAACTCGCCTTGCAGTAACGCTCCTGGTATCTGGTCTGATCCTCTGAACACACTTTAATTCTTTTACCTCGTTTTACCTCCAGAGACCAGACTCTCTTTTCTTCCCACTTTCTCTTAATGCCCTCTCTTATCTAATCCCAACCCTCTCCGTTTTCCATCTTTATCTCACACCTACCATACTTTCTTTTTTTTGTCTCCGTCTGTCTTTATCTTACTCGTCAGTCAGGTGGTCTGTCTGCACACTGGTGTGCGGAATCAATGCCAGTGTCCTATCAGTGATGGAGCCAGAACTCTATTGAGACATAGGTGGTTTCACACCAGCCTTTACAAATCCATACACGTTTTCAGGCCTCTTGGCAAACGGCAGTGCAATGAGCGATGGCATTACCAGTTATACTCTGCTTTTCACTGAAACGCCTCCTGGAGGGATTTAGCTCAGGGACAATGAGACGAGGAAAAAAAACATTGTTTTTTTAGCATTTTCCGCGCATCCAGATGACAGAAAGTGTCACGAATACGACGGGAAGTCACATGAACATTAAGCCACGTAGCAAAGAATAAAGACTTTTCATTTGAGGGCAGGGAAAGTTCAAAAGTATTCATCATAAGAAAAGAATAAGATCTCGCCTTTTTTTTTTCGCGGTCAGATATTTAAGAGCTTATTAAAGGATTCCACATAAAGGGAATCACCCGCATGAGCTTTGGAACAGCACTTTTATCCCAGCACATAATTGCAACCAAATTACAATAATTGTGCCAATTAAAGTAATCCTGAATGAAGAGAGTGTCATCTTAATGTTTCAGTACTTGGGATAAGAGACTCTCTAATTAAGACTGAATTGCCTGGCTACGTATTCATTCAGAGTGCGATTAGTGAGGAAAGAGGGGGAGAGAAAAAAAAAAAAAAAAAAAAAAGTTTTGAAGTGTCCGAGAAGTGCCTGGCTCTAGTCACGTCGCTGAGAGGGAGATTGTTTGGTTGATGAATGAAGGGTCGGAACAACTAAGCAGAGAGGAAGAAAGGCTGAAGGACGGAGAGTTGATTGTTCAAAAGCTGTGACGTAAAAATTAAAAGCAGAAAGTGCATCAGGATTTAGAGATTTGTTTTACACACAAGTACTGGCAAACAGAACGAACAGCACTTCTAAAACCACAATTTTACCTGACAACAATTTCTCTGCTGTGTTCTGCCTCCTGTGCTGTGTGAACGTGTGTGTGAACGTGTGTGTGTGCATAAGCGTGTTTGTTGAATGCAGCCTGCATCTCAGGGTCTGATTAATTACACTGATTCTCAGAGGAGTTGGGGGTGACATATGCTCTTGCACTGGTGTGAGAGCTAGGTGTGTTTGTGTGTAGATACGTGTGTGTGTTGCATGCGTACCACACACACCAGCTTTATGTGTGATCTGAGGTGTGTGCATGCATATGTTCAATCACAAACGCTTGTAGTGGCAAATAGTGTTTGTATGTGTGCTTGTTTCAGTTACAGCGTGCATGCATTCTGCCACAGTTTGCGCATGTGTGTGTGAGTGTGTCTATATGCAATAGTTTGTGTGTGTATGCATGTGTGGGTGTAATGAACAGAGGATTCAGGTGCAGCGCCAGAAACACACTCCTGAGTGCGGCGGGGGCATCCTGGCACAGACAGGGCACCAGATGTCAGAGCAGTGCAGGAACCTGCTCAGTGGACCAGTGACACTTTTTTTTTCTCTCCTAGTGCTGAAAACGGGATCTGGGCATCCAGGAATAAACTCTCTGAGGGGCCGACTGAACCCACCCCCATACATCATTAGGTCCAAATATGTTAACCCTTCAAGCGAAACACAGAACTCTTTACTTTGAAACAAATCACCACTGTCAAATGTATATAACTAATAAATAGAGACATTAACTGAAACTGTTGCCTACAGACTGCATTGGCGGTCCTTTAAAGGTCCTTCAGGGTGTTTCCAGAGAAATCGTAACTGACTGATCATGCCCCCTGATATCGGTTTCACTCACACTTCCATGCTAGTCTGTGTGATTGATTCATCTTGCCTAACATGCCACCAGGGCTACAAGAACTACTAAACTGCCTATTATCATCTCAGTTAGTCGATTAATAGTTCTATAAAATAACAGAAAACAGAGAACAAAGTCAATCGCACCTTTCGAGATCTAGCGTTGGGTATCATTGCTCGAAACTATTCAGGTATCGACCAAAACAATCCAGTATGGAGTAGTATCAAAACTTCTCCAGTCAAATTATCAGTGCATTCGATTCTTTTCTACCTAGATCTAGAAAAAAATCATTATTTGATGATTTGTTTCGCTTGCAGCCAATCACCACAAGCATTCCTCGCCCCCTACAACAGCAGTTACAGCCCATACAGTCTGTGCTATGAAATCGTGCACAGTATGTTTGATTGAGTCGGCAGCAGCGTGCCGAGATGCCACCAAAGGGTTTGAAAGTATACTACATGCCTGTGGTGTCTGATGGCATTTATGTGACCGAATGCTTCCATTCACATGATGGGCATCGAATGAAGTTTTAAAAAAAATCAAAGTACTTTATTGTATTAGTACATAATGTAGTACATAAAACATAATGGTTTTGGTACTGGTATCGTAATTCTTTAAAAGATACTTAGCCTTACCAAGAACATAAATGGACATCTTCGTATTGCTTGTTTTGCCTGATCAACAGTTCCACATCCAAAGATATTGACTTTAATAGAATTGAAAACAATTAAAATCAGCAAATCATCCCCTTTGAGTAGCTTGAACCAGTACATTTTTAATTGATTTAATCGACTATATAAAAGTTGCTGAGCCATTTCATGTCAATCTTCTGTCTAAGTAAAGACGAATAACAAAGTGAATTACCTAATATCGAGCCATGTCTCTACATTACAAAGCAAATTTATGCAGAAATATGCTATTAAATCTTTAAAGGCAGCATCTGCAATTTAAGTATGAAATTTAGGTCAACATCAACACACACAAGCCCTCCAGGAAGACAACTGACTATTTTTATAAAAGATAATAGGGAGCTAAATTCAGAATAAAAAGTATAAAGATGGTCAGATTTCCAAAAACATAGCAAAAGTCATAACAACAGCCACGTGTCTAACATGTGTCCTCGAGTAACATCCAGGACCTACACTGGCTCAGCCACTTGAAATCACTCTACATTTAGCTATTTAGCGGAAGCTTTTCTGTAATGTAATGACTCTAAACAACATCAAGGAAATAAACATACAAAAAGCCCATTAACAGTCTCTGGGAAATGGCAGGGCTGCTTTAAAGCAATAACCATGAAGCAGGAGTGAGCTAGGTTAGCTATACTCATTAAGTCTCTAATGGCAGCTAAAACTAGGAACAACTAACTCCTGAGAAGACACTGAGATACTGAGAAGGAAGAAATGATACAGCTGAAAATGATAGTCACAAGGCTGGAGGCTCCAAATTCAATTTGCTGGTGATCAAAAAACAGCATTCAAAACACGGATTTGGGGCTGTTAATTTGACGGCTACAAATTTGAGGGCCGGTCCAAAACACTACTTGTTTTGTTTCTGTTCCGCTTTCTGTCAGTGTGCTGGGCAGGCCCTGACACTGGCTCACCACTCCAGGTGTAATCTGTAGTTTCCCCCTGCAGGACTAGCGAGACAAACATTTCAGCTGCACTCTGTGTATGCATGTGTGTGTGTAAGCTTGATTACTTTGAGCCAATATCTCCTACAGACAGTGCCATCTTTGTTACACACAGATATTTCCCCCTGCTACCTTGCATTAGTCTGGGCAGCCCCCGGCCTTACCGTTAATGATAGAAATCGCTGAGGTTATTAACCGATTACACATTCTCCATCAGATTAAGACGGCTGTACTGGCCCGCTCCCGCTACGGGAATTAGCGCTACACATTTCTCTTCACGCCGTGTCCTACAATGACACTTCACAGCCCTTCATGGCACTTGTTATTGCCAGGCAAGTTGCTAAAAACAGCTTTTAGTCGTTTCGAAAGCGTGTGTGTTTGTGTGAGATATGAGGGAAGGTGGGCGAGTGTTTCTATTTTTTCTCTCTTTTCCAGGAGTTCAGGTACATGCCATGGAGAGTAGCTGTCACCTTCATCACTGAGAGGCACTCTGTGTAACTCATGCAGTATTTCCCTGTGGTTTAGCAGTGTATGGGTCAATATAGTTTTAATTTGGAGGGCTAGGTAGGGCATGAAGTCTAAACTGAGACTGACGCTAAGCCAAATTTTATTTTTACCTTAATCCTTGATGTCTGATTTATCTATAATGACTTATAAAACGTAACATTTCTGATGCTCTGTGTGTTGTGGCCTGCTGAGCTGTAGCAAGCCTCACAGAGAAGAGAGGAGAGGAAGAGCATGCTGCTTTGTGACTGAGATGCAGGGCGACAGTTGACCTATAAGGGGCTGACTCACCCCCACGTTCACTTCACCACTAATATATTCACTTAGTAACGCTCAGGGGATGTGCAGTTCCGCTGTGTAAAAATGGCTGGGCACAACAACTCTATGTATGCATGTTAGAACACAAACAAAGCACACACATGAGGTCTGAAGCGTGTCGGTCTGGTGGTAACAACTGACCAAAAAGATGCTAACTCTGAGATACAGGAAATGGTCCACTGGTTGAATGTAAGCAACAAAATAAGATGTGACATGTGCTGTGCATGTGTGTATTCATATACACTGCTAAAAAGGAAAGCAAAAAGAAGTAGCTATCCATTTCTCCAGCAGACAGACAGTTGGGGAGAAGGGGCCTGAGGTTCAGAGAGGCCATCCATCGCTAAGGAAAAAAGACAGAACATCTCATCCAGAACAAAAAAGGGGACTTAAGAGCCTCGGATTGTAAAGAAGGAGAAGAAAAGAGCAGAGAGACAGAAAAAGATACGCAGACAGAGGCCTGAGTCTTATCAGCGGAAGATTAGTGCAAGAGATAAGGCCTCTAGGCAAGGCGTCGTGTTTAGCCTGTTTGAGGCTTCCTGTCATCATCATTAAGGCCGCTTCTCCGACGGCCACGGCAGAACAGAGCAGCCATTTGAAAAGACACCCAGTGAGGAGGAAGATGAAGGAAGACAGGGCCGTTGGTCAAAAACACGATGATGGCTATATTAAGTCTAATGAGCAGTGTAAGCACAATCCCATGCTGTGGTGAAGGCGCTTGAATCCAGGCCTTTGGTGAGATGTAGAAACACTGCAGAATGTTATGGCTGTCCTAGTGTATAATTATATCTCCCAGTTTTATTTTCCACAATAATTATGGTAAAAGTGTGGCGATCTTCTTTAGGATGCTCACTGTACTTAAACATTATAAAGATATACAACATAGAAGCGTGGGGATGTTTTTTTCCACATGAATTAACAATTATAAAAAGCGGGGATCGTCATTATCAAGCGCAATAATCGAGTTACAGCCTCCTGACTAAGATGCTTCTCATCTAATACCTTGTCATCTGTCCTCCCCTCAACCTGTACACATCTAATGTATTACTTGACTGCTATATAAAAACGGAAGGTAATGCTTATTGTCCTCTGAAACCCAAACAGAAAACCTAGTCTAATGAGGCAGTGGTTTGCCTTGGAGATGGGGGGGAGGGAGGGTTGTCTGCTGAATGTAGCTGGCTGACTGGCTGACAGTAACTGTCTGTGACGCTTCCCTGCCGCAGGAGTCGTAGGCGCTAGTGTATTGTGACAGAGTGCAACCTTTAAAGGCCATCGACTGATGCACAACAGCACCCAAACCCAGCGACTCGGCCTGTGTCGGCCTCCTCCTCTGTGTCTGCGGTGAGCACGCCTAAAAGCATCTGTGACCACACACATACAAAGGCATGAACAGTCATACTGTATACACACACACACACACACACACACAGACACAAGACTTTTCCTTCACTGCTCAACCAAAAAATGTCTGAACGTCTCCTGTCCAGTTTTAAGGAAATGTGTCCCTGAAGAGGTCCAGGCTGTAACGCAGTCAGCGTTTGTCTTGTGCATTATGATCAATTACAAAATCTGTCTGTCAGTTGCCAATTAGTGTGGCACTCAAAGCCATTAGCAGTGAGTGTGGACTAATGTAGCCCACACGGAAAACAAAATCCTCTACTGCCACCTGCTGGTCAAAGTTACTTATATCAGTATTTCAAAGAGAGAACATCAAGAAATGTGATTATTTATTGACTGTTTTGGCTTTTTGATCTCCTCTGGAAGGTCAGGACACATGAGCAACTCTGCAGGGATTCAGCGGTTTACTGACAACACTGGGTCCTTAAGATGAACTCATCTAAGCTAAGACTTAAGAGTGATGGAAAGACGATAAAACAAGAAGGAAGAAAGTAAAGTAAAAAAGAATGAAACAAAGAAATTATGTGGGTGTACTGAATAAGTCTGTGCACCTCGTTAATCAGATGAAAGAGTTGGTGGTTGTGTCTGTCAATATGTTTATATGTTTGTGTGTCTTTGTACCTCTCATAGATGGTCTTGAGAGTCAACTGGTCAGACACTCCGTCAGTCTCTTCCAAAAACAGGATGATCCACGATGTCCTGTAAGGCCACTCCTCTGTCAGGTTGATCCATGACGCCAGCCGATCCCAGTTGAAGATGATCTGATTGGCCCGCAACAGACGACCTGTAAACAATGGTGTGGAGGATTAGTGGCCTTTTAAGTCACTCTGGTGTACTCTGCCTGACAAAATTATTAGCATCCTCCTAATTGTCTATGTCCATTAATAATCTGCCCAAAGTCGTGGCATTAAGAGCAGAGAAGTGGGCTTGTAACTGCACAGTTATCAGTTTTACATCAAATATACTGTAAATACAGTATACTGGCATCCATTACACATTATGGTTCAGCTACAGAGGCTTACTGTCTCAACTGTCACACAAGTTGGCCAACATCACACAGTCTAGGACTCTTGTATAATCTGTCGCTAATATATTAATACATCTGTGCATCATTCTTGAAATCTTAACTTGCTCTCATGACATTATTGCAAATGCAAAAAAAGTGGAAACTGCTAACAGTGATTACGTTTGTCCAGGTCAAACTGATCTCTAAAAGCAGATGGTTAATATAACCTTTTTCTTTATTTCTCAACCAGATTACCATCTTACTGACATTTGAATATTTATTACATGAATATAAAGTAGTGAAATACACAGCTTCACTCTTAACTGGTTTTAAATAACTGTTTGAAAATAGAGTTCAGCTGTTCATTATCAGTCCACTTTATGAGGACGGCTTCAACCACACATGCTTTCCTCATGCATATTCGTTTTCTGTCTCCATCACTGGCAGCCATGACTGTTCTGTTTGAGGAGATGACACGAGGTAGCCCGAGGAACACCAATGCTGTATTCCAGATCAGATACTTTTTCTTTTTACTTCAAATTTTACAGTAGAGAATGCAACAGATACATGAGTAAGGGGGTTAAAGTTCAAGGCTCAACTTAACGACAAAGTACTATGTCCCAGTTGTATGCATGCTGCATGCTATAGTGCGTATTTTATAAGGGCAGCTCCTGTACATACTGATACTAAAAAGAAAATTAAGCATGCGACTCGGAACGCAGGGCAAGTATCGCTGCTGCATCTCATTGGCTCGTTTTTGGCAGTTAGTTCAACCTTCAAGGAGGCTACGTTTTTGATGAGAGTAAATGACTTTCTTTTTCCCAGCATGACTTCAGTGTGCATAAAGCACCGGCCTCAGGTAGCAGCAGGAAGCAGACAGGTTCCCACAAGGCAAATGAGGCAGTAATGTCAATTAATAAATAACCTTACTGTGGTTGTAAATAGTTTCTCCATATGTTGAAATTTATAGAAAGACCCAAAGTGAACAGTGTAAGTGGACTTCTTGATTACTATTGGCAACTTAGTTAAACAGCATTTGTATGGGAATGATTCTGTCCCAAGCTTTTTGATCCATACGAGTGGTTTCCACTGTAATATCTATTTTTAATTTCAATGCCTGCCTACTCTTCATTAAAATGCTTTGTTAATTCCACCGCCTCTGCAACCACATGTTGACCCCTGCTGGTCTTGAATTAAATGCCACCAGAGCTTTCATTGTGTGTTTTTTCCTCCTACAACCCCAATAATATTTCCTTATTACTGGCTAACCATCCAGTGAGTTAAACTAGGATTTAATAACTTTGATGTTGCTGTAAAGACAAAGGTTATTTGACAATTAAGAGAAGCAGAATGTGGTTTATTCTTTACCTGTGATAGAAACAATGTTGAGCAGCCTCCTCATGGTCTGTGGGCTGATGTCACTGAACCAGTCCTCCGTCACCAGCAGCTTTGTCAGGTCAAAGGACATCTGTCTGGTGATGCTCCTCTGCATCTGCCGACGCCGGTATGTGTCCTTTATAGAAAAATACAGAAACTCAAATTAGCATGAGATCAGAAATGTTTACAAGTTTTTAATTCGTCATGTTCCCAGCTGGCTTGGCATGATTATTATGTCTCCAAGACGACGGGTTCATTTGTTGTTTTAATCCAACGTTCATGTATCACAAACTGTAGGGCAGAAATCCTGTGTGTCAAAAAAAGTAGTTAGCAGTGGGAATACACTTCAGTCTGGAGACATTTAACAGCTGTGTGCTGTGCAGGGAAGTCTTAAAAATAAGATCTCTCTACAGACAAATTGAAAGTACGAGTGAAACAAAAGCATTTACATTAGTCTTGACTCCTGCAGAGGTTTTGATTACACATGCGTCATCCCTGCAAGCTGTGCATCATGAGACAGGAGAGCAGGCGATCTCAGGTCATGTCAATGTAAAACCTTATGCTTGAACAGATCGAGGAATACATGTAGATGTGTGGATAGAGCCTCAAGTTCTATTTTATTTTGTCACTATAATGATCAACATCTTCCATCATTCCTTCAATATCACCCATCTTTTCGTGAGCAAAACATATAATTCCCTGTGACTGCAAATAAAAATCAAAGAGCCACTGTCCAAAGCTGAACAGTCATGACACACAGGCAAGCTATTGACACAGATCTAGCAGAGAACAGCTGTGATGATATCAGACAGCTGCCATGGTCATGAGCCAAGGCGAGGCTTTTGGTTGACTTTGAAGTCGTAACGCCAGTCTCATGACCTCTTTCTCAGAGAGATGAAACATATGGCCACCACTCAGTCAGAACTGAAAAGGTCCATCATACAGACAGTCCTGGGCGGTGTGTTTTTCAATATATGTTGATTTTTAATGTAGTTTTACAGCTTTGTTGGTTCATTTAGATGATTGATTCTTGATTTGCTTAATCCTGGTTGTTCTTCTTAACCTTGCTGATTCACTTTTCAATCATTCTGTAAAATACTGTCATACTTTGTGAGGGTGAATTCTTCATTTTTTAAAATAATGAATGCATTTTTTTTTTCTATCCTTAACCTAAGTATGTGGTTAACCAGTATTATCACATTTATACGATTTCCTAATTTATTTTCTGTGATTCATCTGCTTTAAATTGAGAAATGTTTTAAGCATTGATCAAAATAACCATTATATATGATTATGGATAATACATAGACAAAAAGGAAATATTTGGTATACTTGACGAATTTGTTTTGTCTCTGCTCCCTTAATTTTATGCGTGTCGTTTCCCGGGATCATCACATTTACAATTCTATCCTAATTTCTTTACTGTAATTTATTTGTTTAGTGAGTTTACTATGGGTTTGTAGCAGTATTTGCTAGATAAATGCAAAGACTGTCAAAATACCGGAAGTAGCTACCATGACTTCACCCGCTATTTTGTAGACTCCCGCTTTGAAGCCTCGAGTTCGGCGCTTTGTCCGTCGCCATCTTGTTATTTTGGAGCCAGAAGTGACCGTATTCGGCCGAGTTGGTGGAGCTGTGGAGGAGCTAGGGGTGGATCTGACTCATAGGCTGTGGTGAGACCTCTCAGACAGCCTGTCACTCAGACTACCACGCCCTAAATTATGCATAACTATAAGCCTTGATAAAACGTAAATGGGTGAGTTATATAAGAATTCACCCCCATACAGTTGTCATGAATGAGAAAAGTAGCTATAGAAACCAAAACCATTTTTGTACCAGGCTGTAAACATGTTTATTTCTGCTGTAAAGTTGGGCCTTTTAACATGGGGGTCTATGGGGACTGACTCGTTTCTGGAGCCAGTCTCAAGTGGCCATGTAAAGAACTGCAGTTTTGGTTTAAGTGGCTTCATTTTTCAGCCCTGAAGGTCGACAGTTAGATAAATGAGATAAAAGTCATGAGACGATAATCGCTTTAATTTCCTTTGAGGACTAAATGGACTGAGATTGACAAGGACTTGGGGTGATTCTTACTTGATGCCCTGTTGGTGATTTCTTTTTATACCTTTCTTTTGTCCTGGAACTACTGGGAAAGTAACCTTTAATACAAAGCTAACTACTGATAACATATGGGCTGTACTGTGCTACTGCTGTGCATTTGTGTTCCACTAAAGCAATACTGAGCGCAGAGTTCCAGGTAATTATTATTGTTCTTGTAAACAAGATTTAATTCCAGTAAATGGAAATAAGATGGTAGAGATACTCCTAATGTCATCTGCAACTTGAGAAGCCACATGAAAATGGAGAGCCACTAATTCATTTTCCCCTCCTGCCCTCATTTTAATCTCCACTTGTAGAAAGAGGGCCCTCCTGCCAAGAGCTAGCTCGTGGCGGAGGGCAAATAAAAAGAGCATGCCACCCGTAATAGAAGGGCCAACACCAATAATTGAGGGTACTAGATAAACCCGAGGTACAAACAAATGTCAAACAAACAAACAAGAGAGGGAGGCGGGAAGGAAGGAGGGGTAGTGGGAAGGTCTCGCTGGGGGGAGGGAGGCATCAGCGACAGCAGCAGAGTCACTTAGCCTCCTGCCAGCAGACCTGGTGCCAGTGTTTTGTCACAGGGACCCACTGCTGCTAGGCCTTGTCATTAGGCTGTGGCAACGCAGCAGGAAGGATAAACAGTCATTACATCAATTACACCAGGAACCTTGGCCGCACACCGAGCACCTCTCTTTTCGTCTCCATGTGTCTCCTTCTGTCCTCTGGCCTCTGCGCTGCTTGCCAACACCACGCCTGCACTGAACCCCCTCCCGCCATTCAGGGAGGAGACCGAACACAGAGAGCGCTGACAGTTTGTAAGGCAGCATCTCTAACCCTAATCCAATGTTTTCTATTCAAGCTGTGGTGAACTAACTGCATTTTAATTTGCTTTGATTAATGTTATGATATTAATTTCCAGCTGTACAATATTTCCGTATAGCATGAGCTCTGTGGGAATAAGTGTGGTGGGAAAACAATTTATTTTAGCCTGCTCTATGAACAATACATCTGTCTCCATTTTAAACTTTGTATTGAAAGCTTCTCTGCAATTTGTTATTATTGTTGGCTTTTTGATTTGGTTGTTATGGGTTAGGGTGGGGTTTGAACTGTGTCTGTCTAGGGTGACAAGTAGAATAAACACTGCTTGATATATTGGTGTTGGTATAACTGATTTGGCTTTACAATAATCCTACTCTTGGACTTGTATTTTTATTGATGCCTGTCTATTATTATTATCATTCTTCCTCCTATGACTCACACTGCATCCCCTACCATCTGAGAAGGGGGGGATCTCTCTTTCTCTTCCTTGTCTTCTTTAGTTTCAGAGCATGGGTGGGGTTGGGAACTACTGATGTGGGGCTGTAAACCCCAACAAAACATAGTATGTGATACTGGTCTATAGACATAAACGTGAATAGCTGTTACCCTGCGGTTTAGGGCGGTCTTGCTGCCAAACTTGTCTTGGCCCAGACTGGTCAGAGACATCTTCCTCTCCATATCCTCATGCCATCCTGAAGAGAAAGAGAATAAAAAACTGAGCAGTGCATTTGAGTAAAAAATAAAATGAACAATAAATATTAAATGCCTGTATTTAAGGGTTATTACACCTTTATACAACCAGGTGAAAAGCAATATACTTCTGTGGATCCCATGTTAGTTTAGTTCCGAAAGTCACACAATCACACAAAGAAACCATTCAAGGCAGTGGTAGACCAGCAACTATGTGTTTGGCAAGGTGAAAACACTATTTATGTCGAAAAGTCCGGTTGCTGTAGACGGGGGCACCAGCAAAACAGATATATCAGCTTAATTACACATTATATTTAGATTATTTTTACCGCTTTACCTTGTTTTGGGACAGCCCCTCCAACAGCGTACTGCAAAGCCACCATACTTCTTTGACAGAAGCAATCATTTTACCTTGCAGCACATGGAAGTTGCTGGTGTATCACCGCTTCAATAGTTTCGTTTGTTTGTGTTATTGTGTGACTTTCGGTTCCAAACTAACGTGGTATCCGAATTTTCTGATTTGAATACATAGGGAATGTTATAATAACCTTAAATAGTACATTTAAATAAAATAAGAGACGTATCCTTTAAAATAGCACTGTATCTACAGAACCTGTCAATTCATGCCCCAAATGGCCCCAAACTGTGTGCAGTCCACCATATATGTGTGCACTATACAATATATTGTATATCAGCCCTTTACCCTCAGCAGACGATGGTTCTCCATTGACAGGGGTCGCCATGCAGAGCTTCTTGGCTGTACTGAGGCCTCTGCTGTTGAGGAATACTGGCAGGTGGACGATGTTCCTCATGTAGTCATGTCCGTTGATGTTGGAGTCTCTTAGCACGCTGTTGAGGTTTTGGTTGACGGCTTTGATGATAATATGGGGGTCACTTGCAAAGATGGAGATAAAAGGGCCTTTGGAGAAGAGTACCCTCACCTGAAACGAGAAAGGAAGCGTAAGTTGGTGTGCAAAGGATATCTCGCACCACCCTTTTTTATTTTTTCATAAAATGTGTTCACCAAACAAGAACTTTTCGTGATGCTTTCAGACAAAGGCTTGTGAACTTTGAGTGTCTACTACTTTAGTGTCAAAATGTGAAGTTTACAATCTAATCAACAACATGTCAGCTAGTGGCACCAGTCAGTTGTAGTACTTAAAGTTAATGACACCCGTGAGAACTGACTGTCTGCAGCACATGGTGTCGGGGATTTCCACTCTGCTAACTAAGGGACATTGTCCAAGTGTCACAGGACATCGATTTGTGCTACATGCATACATGGTTTGTTAACCCCTGGCCAGCACCATCAGCCTCGCCCCCACAAGATGATGAACCTCTGTCCCTACAGCAGCTGTCAGCACCATCAGCTCAGGGCGCCATCACATGATCTGCATCTTTGATGCAAATTATCTGGTCGGAAAAGTACACAGACTCGAGGAAAAAAAAAAGATTAAATTTGTGTAACCTATGAAAAAAGGATTTCAGAGTGCTGTGTTTGAATCTCTCTGAAAACAAGATGGTTTCAGAGTGACTGGGAGGTGCTTGCAGAGATGAGAAGATTACATTAGCACACAGGAGGTTGCCATCTTCTCTGGGATTACTTCATCAAATAATAACATTTGGCTAAAGGAAATTTTATTACAGCAGCTGGGAGGAAGAATCTAAACTTGGAGGAGAGCTGAGGCAGCTGGGAACACCAGGGTGGCTGCACAGTACTGGAGATGTGTGGGCTCTGTGTGCACAGGTGGGAGACCCACTAAAGTTAAAGCCAAATGGCAGCAGCTCTACGACAGTCTGTCTCATGGTAAGAAATTTGCTTGAGTGACAGATGTTGAAAATATAATTGCTTTATAGTATCTCATGTTATCAGTCAAAAGGAAGCTCCACTCATCATTTTTGTTCCCACACACACATGTGCAAACACACACCGTGTCCAGCATCTGCAGAACTCTGTCCTGCTCACAGGCATCCAGTCCGTCTATGATGACAGCCATGCGTGTCTGGTTCTGGGTAAAGCCATCAATGGTTTTGGCCATTTTTGACATTAGCTCTACTTCATGCTTCAGAACCTGGTGTGAGACAGGGAAAGAAAATCAATTGCTAAAAACAAGGACAAAGGAAATTGATTGGTTTTAGGAACTACAGCGTCATAACTTCATAAGCAAATGGAATGCCCCTTTAGCCACGACAACAGGACGTCGAAGGATTTGCATTCATCCTTCACTGAGTACAATGAATAAATTGTTTTAGTCTACCTTCATAAAGCCTTCACTCTTGAGTCTATGCATGTTGTTGGCAGCACTGTGCAGCCGTTTCCTCTGGGAGTTAAGGACAGAGTCGGCCACATGCCACCAGGTCCTACAGTTGAGGAGTAAGGCCAAGCCCACCACACTGGCCATGGCTATCAGCACTGCATTCACTGTCAAGTTCTCAGAGTCCACCTGGAGAAATGAAAGTATTGGAACTGATGAGTGGGGCATCCTGTCACCTAGTGGTTAGAAGGCGTACTGTTTAAACACAGTGTATCCAGCTCATTACTCTATTAACCCACCTTAAAGATGGCCAACAGAGCCATACCAGTGATCAGGCATCCCAGTGTCAATGCAAACAGCACGAAGGAGGGAACACAACATGTTTTCTTCCACTTCTTACCTGCAGTATGAGATGAAGGTAGAAGATAATGTGAGAGAGACAGAACACTAACAAAAACTATGTTTCCTATGCACACTGAATTACCGCAGCCTTCACATATTAAGACTGTTTAAGGAAGGATGAAAGAAAACCATCCATTTTGAGCAGCAGTTATACTTACCTGAGCTCCCCTGTGCTTTCAAGAGTGTCATTCTTTCAACAGCATTCTCAATCTAATTTTGCAGTGATGCAAAATTAGATAAAATACCAATAATTCAGGGGACCTTGTTTATTATGCTATTAAACAGGACAGCACACATTCATATTTTAATTTGCCTGCCACTAATGGACATTAATGCTACAGCCAAGGGACATTACTAACTAAACATAGACTAGCTGACTTGTCTAAAATTAAAAAACAGCCTTAAGCAACGTTTAATTGACTAGTTGACTGATGTGACACATCCTATCCCTATTTAATGCAAGCTTGTAGTTGCAAATATGCTGTATGATTGTTAATACAAACTGCAGGTTTGATTGTGACGTTGTGTGCTGCCATAAGAGTCATCACGTGACTGACATCTAAAGCCAAAGATGGCAACATCACCTTGGACCTCATCGTTCTTGAAAACCCTGAAGAGCCTGGTGGCCATGAAGCCAAACTCCCTCTCGCAGGCATCTGAGAGCGTGGCAATCATCTCAGCCATAGAGGTCTCCCCTCCAACGCTGGAGAGACGGTTGTAGTCTGTGAACAGGAACCTGTGTGACATGTAAGAGACAGAAATGATGCTTTGATTTGTTAGGTTACACAGGAAGCTGCACATTGGACTGGGACTGTTCATTTTAATAATGTTGTGAACACTGAAGTAGTGATGTAACACTCATAGTCTTTAAAACTCACAATAAATGCAGAGGTGAAGTGTTTAAATTCTTCCTTAGACCTGTGTGTCGTGTGTGTGTTTGTGTGTCACTATCACCTGACAGGCAGTGCACGGGTGGTCTGCTCAGGAAGTTCAGGGGGGTTGACAAACATCAGTTTGAGCAGCAGCTCCAGGTAACCGACCTGGCGAGCCAGACGGGTGCTGATGACCCACGCCCAGTTCCAGCTCTCCCTCTCACGCCGACTTCCAAAGTACACCAACACTGGAGACAGTGGGGGAGACAGAATTGTTTCAGCTTTGTAGTCAGGTAACAATATGGTTAAGTCCTATTCATAAACAAAGGTAAGTTTTCTTAAAAATCAATAACAATGTAGGCTAAAAAGCTGAAGTCATCATTATGCTTGGTATTAGCTGTATAATGGCACACTCTCGTGATCAAAGGAGCTTCAAAAGTTCAACACAGAAAACCTTGTATAAATATCAATATTACCAACGTTATTTTATTTTATATCTATCTTTACTTTTATTGGTATTCTCATTTTTTTATGAAAGCAGAACACAAGTACATGGCCTTATGTGATACAACCACTTCCCAGGAGGCTGCTCTCCTTGAGGAGCAGGTCAAATGAAAACTACATTTCTCCACACTCATCACTTATTGCATCAGTGTTGCATTTCGAGCTCATCTGTCTCCTCACCAAAGAAGATGTAGAGCAGAGCGAGGAGGCTGAGGGAGACGGCGATTGCCAGCCTGGGATCAACAGTGAAGCCCAGAACCACGGCCACTGAGCCGCAGAGAAGCAGGGTGAGGAAGACAACCAGCCAAGAGAACTGGAACAATGGCTCTATCTGCTGGCCTGCGAAGGTCTTCATCTCATCTGATGGACAAGAGGAAGGAAAAAATGATCAAATACAGGACAGTATGTGGATATAAAGCAATATTAAAACAGACCCACTGAACATCATTTGTTAAGTGTTACAGAAGGCACTGTCTAATTTTTCCCAATGCAGCTATTTTCATCTTTGTATGAGACCATTTTCATGCTGTGAGCTTACTTACCCTCCAGTTTCTTAAGAAGGAAAGACTTGCCGCTGCCCCACTGAGCGTACAGTCCAACACAGATAGGTGGCTGCATGGTGGGCTCGCTGAGGATGTCTGCTAGAGCACTGCTATACAGGTCATAACCCAACATGTCTCCATCTGACTCAGAGGGGGACAGGTGCTCTGACAGAGAAAAAAATATAAGGAAGTGCAGAAGAAGAGGACAAAGTAAAACAGTTCAATCTTTTCTGATTTCTGAACAACAACGCTGTGAGCGTGTTTTGTCACACAATTCTTTCTGAATGAAATAGAAACACGGGTCATACTGGCTCCAAATATCTGTGTGAGGATGCTTTTCTGGTGGGTACAGTCGATGTTGTAAGGTGTCTCTCCAGCTTTGTTGGGGCGATAAAGCAGGCGGCCATCTTTAGGATTCCTCAGTAAAAGCTCAGCCAACTTTCGGCTTCGTCCTCGGATGGCAATATGGAGGGGCGTGTCTCCTTTCTGAAGGAAGAAAAACACTGAGTTGACTGCTTTTTGTTACTATCAAACTAAAAAGTAACTATCAAGAAATCACTCCAAAGACAAAGCATACCCCAAATTACTAAACTAAATAAATATTAAAATCCTGTTATGAGAGGATTTTCTGTACAGGTGTGTGTAATGTGTGTGTATTTTTACAAAGTACCTTTTCCACAGCAGACACTTTGGCTCCTTTATCCAGCAGAAGTTCCACTATCTCTATGTTCCTCATTTTTGTGGCTTTAATAAGTGGGGTCTCTCCCTCCTAAAATGCAAGGACACACACAAACACTGGGCTTTAAAATCATTGGTTCCAAACCGAAGGGTCTCGACCTCCACTAGGGGTCGCCAAAGCTTTACAACTGTCACAAGGCCTTCTTGATTTTAAGGAGTGTAAGTAGATGTTTTGGAAATATATACATTGGCCTATATCTCAGCATTTCATTTATTTATGTGAAGAAATCAAAATAAAATTGTTATTTTTGAAGTTGTGATTATTATTCAAAATATAAACTTAAAAAATCTCACATGATAAGGGCACAGTGAAGACCTGAACACAAGCTACATTCACACAGCCTTCACTCTGTTAAACAGCCTCATCCTGTATTTTAAAAATGCACAGTTTAAACAAAGAGCTAACTGAACAATGGCCAAGCAGCAGGGTGAAGAAAACACTAAATTTGTCAAAATAAAAAAATAAAATAAATAAAATAAAATTAAAAAAAGCCTATTAAGTATGTATGGTTGTTAAAGTAAAAATAAAAAAAAATACACAACACAGACAAAAAAAATAAAAAAATAAAAAAAATTCCTAAAAACATCAGAAAAACTCATCTCTGATGCAATACTGTCAGAAAATAATCTGCTTGAAATTCATTCATATTGCCTTTTTTTTTTTTTTTTACAGACTTCCTGTAGTAACTACGATTAGCTTATCAGATGTTGCGTAATGTTTTTGTTATGCATTAAATATAATATGAAAACCCCATAAAATATGTTTTAGTGGTCTTTTCTATCACTGACTTTACTTTTATATTATAAACTTGGTATATGAGATACACGCATGTGTATCAGGAGAAATGAAGAGAGAAACATGACACTTTAGAGGTAACAGTCGTGAAATTCAAAGGATAAGAGAGAGTGTATTTTACATCTTGACTACTGAGTGTGTTGTACCTTAGTGCAGCTCTCAGTGTCTGGGTTACACTGCAGGATGTCTCTCACCATGGTAGCGTTGCCTTTCTCCACTGCCCAGTAGAGGGCAGTCTTTCCATCCTGATGTAGAAAGGACATGACAAATATTAGTTTACCTAGTAAGTAAGTAATAAACCATGTCAAAAAAATCATATGGATTAACAGAGAATGTAGTGTGTTATTTTGTATTGTGCGTTGTTTATGTATAATGTGTAGCATTATATAGGGCATCAATCACAGGGCATTATATACCATTAATCACTGTGTATGTTTGTGTAATCCCATGGATTAAAATTCACTTTACCCAGAAACAACAGAGGGACATATCACATAGAGAAAACAAACAGCCTCATGCCTGTATTTAAACATCAATATGGTAGTGAAGATAGTGGGAGAGGAGACCCTACCTGACCCCTGACGTCAATATCAGCATATTTGTTCAGCAGAGCTCGGACTATTTCCACATGACCTCCTCTCACTGCTCCAATCAGCATGGTCTCCCCACTCTGACAGAGATAGTGAAAGAGACAGAAAGCAAAAACAGAAGGAGAGGCACAAATTGTGTTTAAATTATGTTTCGTTTCATATCAACTGCTTTTCCACGTCTTCAAACAGCAAGTGCGCGATGCTGCTGTAGGGTGGCCTCACCCTGTCTAGGATATTGACATAGGTGCCTGCATCCAGCAGGTCCTGCACGATCTCAGTGTGACCCTCCTTGGCAGCGATGGCCAGGGCCGTGTTGCCATCCTTGTCTGTCATGTTGACATTTGGGTTCCTCTTCAGCAGCTCCTTTACAACCTTTGTGTAGCCGCCTTTCACCGCCACAATCAGAGCTGTCATTGAGTTCTGAAAAGACACAGGGAGGAGAGATTTAAATTTAAGGTTCTTTATTTCTAACCCTAACATTTCAAAATTACAGATGTTTCTCTCTACTTGAATGGGGGTTAGGATTTTGGTTGGTGTTCAGTATGTTTTAAATATTTTTACTGAGCCAAAGAAGATTATACATACAGCATTGTTGTGTCAATGCATGAAAGAGTTATAAAATCATATCTATGTACAGTCACAGATATAAAACAGATGATACAGAAGATATGGGATTGTATTTTAAGATTGGAAAAGTGTCAAAAAATATGAAGCTCAAAAAGAGAAAGGAAAATTTTGCAAAATAAAGGAAATAATAATTTAAATGAAAACACAGAGACAAAGACAAAGATAAATAGATGTGATTATGCTAAAAATGACAAACAGTAAATCTAAGAATTGGTACATAAAGACAGGGCACTGTAGAAACAATGATTTATCTTTCGTTGGTGTGCATTCAATACGGCAAATGTTCAATAATTTATGGCTGAAGATTAACAAATTGTTTTCCCCAAATGTTATCAGTTTATCTCAGCAGCTCTGGGAAACACTACAGGCTAAATAGCAATTTATTATTGATATATCTTCGAGCAAGCCCAATAACTCATATATTTTTCCAGGCTATAGAGTCTCTAAATCACACGTAAATTAATTGCCGTGCAACATTAGCTACTATAGTTCCATCTGATTATTGATGCTACGTATCAAACCATCACATCGTTCAGTCTGTGACAGCACAGATGCAACATGACTCGAAGGAGCACAGATGCGCTGCGTCACTGATGCAATCAATTATTTAATATTGCGGTTTACTAATGAGTTTGTGGCGCTTGGGAGCATTAAATCTTGATTGTGTGAAAGCAACACAGGCCGCTTTGTGTGTCATGGCACCCATGATGAACCCAAAACAAAATTAGACTTGCTCAGCTGTTAAGCTACCTGTTCAGACTACCAAATCAAATATTAACACTGTTTAGGAAACACTGCCTAACATTATTATGGCAAATAATTGTGGGTGCAAAGCCAAATAGGAGGTGTTGTGACGTAAGCATCAGCACCATTAAAAAATAAAATAACAGTTTTCTACATTTTTTTTAGACTTCAAACTTTCAAAGGCTAAAAACTGCAATTATAATCAATATTATTGCGTAGATGTTGTGTTCAAATGTAATAAATTAACATCATTCTATAAATTTATTGATAAAAATTCTAATATTGCTCTTTAATTAAGTATCGAGTACTAGAGCCATTGTCAGTGGAAAAAAAATAAATAAACAACAGAAATAAAATGGAGCTGAGGAAGGGGGGTAATATTCAGAATATCCAAGATTAAAGCCATAACATAAAAGAAAAAATATGTGGATATTATCTGACATTAAAGTGGTGAATTTATGGGGGAAAAAACTAATTTAGGCTAACATCAGAAAAATTCTCTGAGGTTAAGGTAAAAAAAATTACAAGAGAAAAGCCTTTAGAGCTTTCTCCCAGAAAGTCAGGTGACGTAGCGTTAAGAGCAACAATGTCAACATAGAGAAGAAGTTGTGGTCAATGACTGGGTCAAGCACAGGACTTTTACCCAGGAGACTGGGGTTCGTGTCCAGTGTGAGTGAACGTTGATCTATTATTTTTAGGCTTAGATGATGTATAGTTCTCAGTTTTAATGACGTATGAAGCTGCTGAATGCACAGTGTTCATATACTTTAGCAGAATAGCTAGACAGTCCATATTAATCTCATATTTCGATGTTGCTAGGACAGCTAATTCTGAGGGTCAGGTAATGTCACAGAAGTCGGCACAACTTTCATTTTGGACCTATTTTTAAACTATGATGGGATGTCTTGATTAGATGTTTAAAAGGTCATTCATTGTCTCAGTGTGGGATTCTGGTGGTGTTTGTAGTTTATTGAGGTCTTTCCACTGTAATATCTTGACGGAAGAATCTACATCTAAAATGCTCAATCTGGTCTTATTCATAATTATGTAAACTACAATTGTAAATTGCAAGTCTACTTAATTCCAACTTGACTATCATTCAAAATATTTACTAGTCACATTAACAGCAACAGAAAACTTTTAGTGTACAAAAAAGCCAATAAGGCTTTGTAAAGTCAAACCATGTGAGGTCTTCCTAGATGAAAGCATTGTAGTGTTGGATCTCTACTGACTGTGACTGACAAATAGTAAACAACAGCCCCGTTTCCACCAAGTAGTCTGGTTCAGTTCAGTTTGTTACACATTAAAACAGTTATTTTTGAGTTTCCATTGTCAAAAGTTGTGGATGGCAACAGTAGAATGGTTCCATTTTTTCATACCTACAGTAGCACACTGATCCATTACTGAAAGGTGCAACTATTAACACTGCAGTCTGCTGATTTGTCAAGAGAGAGTCCTTACTCATACTCTACATGGACTCAGAGTACAAACCCACTGTTTTTCAACATCCCATCGATTGTGACAGAGACTGTAAACACTCAAGCCTGCTCTTTTTTGTTCTGAAAATGTCAGCATGCAACCCCATTCAGCTGACAATCAGCAGTGACATGGCCATTAATATCTGTCTTACTATCTGGTAACAACCCTGTCTATATTTTAGAGTACTGTCTGCAGTGGAAAGGCTAAACAGATTGTGGGATAATATACATGTATGTACGGGTTCAGTAACAGTTCTATGAATACTATAACATGAGTGTTTGGTGGAATCACAGCTAACCACTCACAGGAAATCTATAATCTACCTACCGCTCCTTCTTGGTCCACATCAGCTCCGTTAGCCAGAAGATGCATCACACATTCATAGTGGCCCTTCCTGGATGCCCAAATCAAAGGAGTGGTACCATACTGCAGAGACAAGTGCATGACAAAGTGCATGAGACATAAGTGGCAAGATACTATTTAGTCAAAACTCCAGGGACTTGTGAATAATCATGAAAGAAGGATGATAAATCAAGGAAGAAGGCAGAGGGACTTATGGGAACAGGAAGCTGGACGTGGACCAAAGCACTTGAATGTCTTTAGCTCGTACCACTAACTGCATCATCTGTGTGATTAAAAACAAGTAAATGATGAACATCTGTCAGTATGTAGTTACCTTGTCGGAGCAGTTGACCTTGGCTCCGTGCTGCAGCAGGAGATGGACAATCTCTGCGTGGCCTCGACCTGCCGCCCAGATAATGGGGTAGACGCTGTACTGTTGGGCCAGAGGAGAGGGGTGAAGTCATGCTGACAGTAACTAATGATCAGTGTCAGGCCTGCGGTCGAACTAACGCTTTAAGCCACCTTACATGACTGAAACAGCAGATGATGGGGGAGGCGTCGCGCTGTGCAGGTGATGAGCAGGATTGTGGTTGTGTTCAAATTTTTGTTACTCTGAAGTTATGTATGTGTACAGACATTTACAACAAAGGTATGTCAGTTAAACAGTGATCTGAAACATTGGATTACATTTACATGGAGTAGAACACATCATGTGAACACTTTCTTCAAAATAAACTGCTCTGTTCAGAGACTATTTTCATGTCATGTACTAAAAGCATTCCTATTACCTTTGTAATTTTCAATACTAATATAAATGCCAGTGATGTCATTGATATTATCAGAGGGGAACTAAGATGAAATGCAGCGTGTCCAGTCTCAGTACCTGACCAGTGATGTTGGAGTTGGCTCCTTTTTCCAAGAGCAGCTGGACCACATCTGTACGACCTTTATAGGCTCCCCACATGAGGGCAGTCCAGCCTCCCTAAGTAGGATACACACACACCGAGCAATGTTTAGTTGAACAGAGAAATTGTGAGGGCAAGAAAGGAGAGCAGAGACAAAACACCTCTTCATATAGAATATATACAGTTTATTATATTCTGAACATAAATAGAGGTGTTTTCATCATAATAAGGTGTAAGGGTAGTAACAGTATTAAATTCAAGCAGCAGAGGTTAAATCTAAGCAGCTTTTGCGGTAGGAAAATGTGCTATTTACAGCTGGTGTGACACACTTTCCAGTGAGTGAACTGTATCACGCAGTGTGGTTTATTATAATCCCACTGTGATGACTGGCTGTGATCTGTCCTGTACAGCTTAGACACGCGACGCACGGCAATGAGTCAGTCGATGTCCTGAGTCCATAAAGTCACAGAAGCCAAGGATGTAAAATCAGCTCTGAATGTCTCATCGCGTGTGATAAAATAGTGAAGGGAATGTGCCAATACAGTATCCTTCTGGCTGATAGAAATGCACACTGCCTCATGTGCTGGGACATCTACATTGATACCAAACCTGCCCAGCCCCAGGTAATAAATATGTGTATCTCATCTGCATGTTGTCAATAGTCTGCTCATGAATACAGAAAAGCAGCTACAGCCAGCCTGCAGACTGCTGTGTGCATCTGAAAGGTCTCGATCCCAAGGCTAAATCATATCACTGCCCCATGCAGAGACAAGCAGAGCTCAGGAAATGGGATTACTACCAGAGAGGCGCCATCACACGTAATGTAATTTTATTTTATGTCCATTTCAAGGCTAATGGTTCATCCTGTCCAACCAACACTGGGGTCATTCCATTTTACAGAAATCATTAATGTAAATACAATCAAGACTTTATTATATTTTCAACTGTATAAATGCTACATATTACTGTACTGTAAGAGTCAGCTTACAGTAAAGGTAAGAGCAGCTTGTTAATCAAACTTTGGAGTTTAATGGTTCAAGTAGAGTTAGATGTTTGACAAAGTGTGTTAGTGTTTCATGTTGTTTAGCTATGACATCTCTATCATGCTTTAAGCTCTTCAATGGCACCAAAAGATACTGGAATTACTGTTTTTTGCAGAGTCCCCTGTACAATTGGCTGCTGAGTAGTCTGGGTGTTGTAGGGCATGATATTCACCATTATCCCAGATGTGGAAATACGCCACAATCAATTTATTGTGAGTGTTTTTTTTTTTTTATCACAATCCATGATAGAATCCCTTTTGTCAAGTCATTTTGGCACAGAGGATACATTACTTTACCTTAGTCCTGTGGCACTCTACACCCTTGTTTTATTTTATCTTTTCAACCAAATTTTTTGGGCATTTCCACCATTTTTTGATAGCAGATAAAGAAGAAATCAGGAAGGTAATGATACCTAATATTGACAAAACTTTTTGGCCTTTCCAGAGGACATGATATCATTACTATTGTACAGTATACAGTTTTGGATAATGACATGTTTGTCATATATAAAACAAAAAAATAGGTCTGTTAACGGCAGATTTTAAATAAAGAAAAACGCTCCCCTCTACGCTCTCACCATGTCTCGATGTTCCAGGTTGGCATTGTTCTCCAGCAGCTCCCTCACCACCTCGATGTGGCCCTCCTTAGCTGCAGAGATCAACGCCGTCCAGCAGTCCTGCACACACAGACAACCTGTTACTGCGGGAACTCCCATCAGACTCCAAATCCAGTTGGACAAACGTCTGTCCGAGCCCTACGCAGGACAGCTTGGGACCCTTCCAACCACTGTACCTACCAGCTGGTCATACCAGGTGCTCATGGGAACACGGTGTCGCATGGACAGACAGGAGCGTCAGAGAGTTAAGCGTGAAAGACAAGTGCAATATAGTATGTGACGCTTTGCCTCTATTCTTCCGTGTTAGTACAAGACTGAGCACAAGTTTGTGTGTGCTATGTGTAATAGCAGGTTACATGTACGTGAGATGTTAATGAGAGGTGTAGTGTGTGAGCATGCATGCGTGTGCCACAGTGGGAGGGTAAAATGCATGCGTGAGTGTGTGCGTCTGTAAGGGGCTGGCTTCTGGAGGCACAGGGTGTTGGCCAGCAAGTGGATCCTGTCATTTAGTCAAAAGAGCGAAGGTAAAAGTGTGTAATAAGTTGTCATTATGGCTCATGATGGCTCATAATAGCTGTGGACTAAAGCCCAAGTGTGGTGAGTTCAGCAAGATGGAACATCAAGACCACTGGTTCAGCTACGTCTTCTCTGTCAAGTGGGTAACGTGGTAAAAATGACCGCATTGTTTTTCACCTGTGCCTGAATTCCTGTATGCTCTCAATGTTTAATATAACGCCACATGTGCTTGTGTGTGAGGGTGTGTTCATTTTAGGCATTTTGGGATGTTGTGTGTCTGTGTCTGCTTACAACATCATCCAAGTTAACGTTGGCTCCTCTCCTAATGAGCTCTTGTACTATCTCCAGATTGCCCTGCTCTGCCGCCACCATCAGGGGAGTCTGTCCAATCTGAAAAAAAAGGAGGAGAGTGAAGGAACTGAAATAGCGATAAAGATTTCAACACACCATCGAGCTAATTACTTACACTGTTTTCTATGTAACCCTCTGAGAACTGAGAAAAGAAATGGCAGGCAGTAATACTATTTGATGATTTCACTCAGATCCTCAAAGATAACCTGATAATTGATGCCTTAATGCAACATGGCCTACACATAACAAGCGTTTCTATTAGTCAGGTTTAAAATGGTGTTATTCTACATTTTTCTTATTGTAATCAAACCCATTTATTCTTACTGAAGACAAAATAAGACTAAGTACTTCCCTAAAACAACTTTAAATGTGGGTTTGTTCACTAGTAATTTTCCAGCAGCAGGATGGTTGAAGTGGGACTGACATTAAAATAAACTGTGTATGCCCATAGGCATGAAAATGAAGGAACTGGTTCTTAATTTTTTAAGTTTTTTGGACAATAATGGGGGTCTGTGGCACAGAGAAAATAGCTATATGAGGGTTTGGCTTTCTCGTCTAAACTCAATACATCAATGCTAATATTTTTATATCAGTGCCTATAAAAAGTATTGACCCCACTTAGATTTCTTTCTTGCTTATAGGCCTTGTGTGTAAGATTTAGGGTGATTTAGTGGCATCTAGTGGTGAGGACTGCACATTGCAACCAGCTGAAACTTCTCCTGGTTGGAATTCCTTCACTGTTCATTATCCACAGAGGTCTCTTTCTCTCCAAAACAAACGGACCAGGTGATTAAATCCAGTAAAAACACTGAAAAAAGCAGTTTCATATTACAAATCAGTGTTTCTCTGATGCTGTTTGGCATGTTGGAGCCCAGCATCTGCTTATCTTTGCTCACCTTTGTTCTCTGATAACTTAAGAAACAGACGTTCAGGAGGTTTTTAACCGAAGCCAAATTATCCACAAGGCACTCTTCCTCTCCAAAACAAACAGACCAGGTGATTTTTACAAGTAAAAACATGGTGACCTCCGTAAAAGAGGGCTCACTCCCTATCTAGATATAAATGGCTCATTCTAAAGTGACAAAGACACAAATTTCATTTTCAGGTGATTATATAGTCAAGAAAACATAGTTATTTTACTGTATCCATCTCTACAAATATATCATCCTAAATCCTGCACACTGGACCTTTCAGTTTTTGTTGTGTTTTCAGAGAGATATAACAGAGCAGCACAACAACATTAGCACAAAAAAAATAAAGTAAGACAAAGCAAATAAAAATATAAGGTAACAATGATTGGTTGTCTCTGTTTTTTTCAGGTTTTTTTTCTTCTCAAAAGGTATGTCAACTTTTCCATGACAAAAATGTCTTTGCCCTTTTAAGTTTTCATGTTTATCCCAATACAAGTTTAAATCAAAGCAGGTTTTATGTCATTTTGTTTTACATTGATCAATAGATAAAGATGCTTAAATGTCAAAGTGAAATCGGATCTACACAAAGTGACAATGACACATGAAAACTTCCTAGGAGAGTAGATACTTTTTATAGGCACTGCATCTCATACATGGCCAATTTAAAGAAAAAAGATTAACCATTCATAAAGCACAATACCATGTCTTGTCTTCTCTCTGCAGGCAGCTTTACAAGTTTCAGTAGTATTGTTTCACTACAGCAGAGTGAAAAAGTGATTCTAGTATGTCTTTTCCCACATAATCTCATAGAGCCTATCTTCACACTGCTCTCCAAAATAAACAACTTGAGCCAACGGGAGAGTTGCTGTGATAAGGCTGACTTACATCACTCCTGCTGTCCAGATCTCTGAACTTATCCAAATGTGCTTTGATGGCAGCCAGGTTCTCCTCCTCCACGTAGCCGAACAGACTCTGGACGGCCAGAGAGGTCATCTTCAGGGAGGTGGTGGTATCCATGGCTGATCGCTAACCACCTGTACACCGCTGTGGAGCGAGAGCAAAGCAGGTAAGCATTCACAAACGGCTAAAGGTACTTACAGTTTCTATGTGGCCAGCGTAGCTAAATGTACAGCACTGCTAAGAGAGAAGCAGAGAGGTTAAAGCCAGGAAGAGGGTGTGGTGAATCTTTGAAGCAATGCTGGGCAATAAACAAGCACTGTCCAAACCCAGCTCACACGAACATACTCACCCATAAACAAAAAACAGAGGCTGCATCTTTAAGCTATGAATGACATATAATCAAAGAAGAGGGTCATATTCCAAAAACATCTTTTAAAGTCTCATTAGAAAAGAAAAAAACATGGAAAATATGCTGTCTAAATGTAGACTGATTTAAGAAATTATTACCAGTGTGGCTTGAATGTGTGTGGGCTTGCTTTTTTGCATGCATTTTTTGCACGCTGTATTATTTTAAAAATAGGGTATTACCTTTTATGTTCGTGACTGCCTTTTAACTAAAATTACACTTTTACTTCGGCTTCTAATTTGCCATTTTTACAATAAAAATTTAATCATTTTACTTTAATCTCTTTATTTTATACTTTTTTATTCTTCCTACCTGTGTCTTTTTAAACTTCTTTGTATAAAATAAGTTTTATGCACTTTTATTTCCTTATACCTGTGTCTTTTTAAAAATAAAAAACTTTATATGCAAAGCACCTGGAGCTGCCTATGTTATGAAATGTGATCCATTATTAAACTTTCCTTGCTTTGCATTAATTTTTAACTTTTTAAAGTTAAAGCAGATAGTCAGAACGTGTCACTGTGTTATATAAACATCTATATCTTACCAGGCACATGCACACAACTCCACAAATTTTTTAGCACACTTTAGGACACAGTTATTTGTCCCTTTCAACCAGAATGTGAAAGTGTGGTTACAATTTGGACCATGCACTCAACATGCTCATTACACAAGAGCGAACAGGGGCACTTGTTTCACTTCAATTTAGTTCAGTCTGGCTGCTCATGCTGAAAACATGAGCTCTCTGCTCAGAAACATGAAGGCAGAGCAGTCACAATGCCCCACTTAAGAAAGTCTACTTAGTCATCAAATGCAACCGAAGACAGACAATAGTCTCTTAACTTTGATCTTTTGATGTTAATGACGCCGTGAATAATTGGTGCACTCGACTGTGTGCTCCAATTATATCGAGACCGACCTCAGCTCTACCCTCCTCCACCGCCTTAAACTGGACTTTGTGGAAGTTGTGTGCACTGAGGAAGAAAAGTACTGTTTTGTTAAGTGCCTGAAAGTAAAAAAGGTGCACAATTTCACTGAAACTGCTTTGCATTGATGGGAAAATAGCTTTAAGATGTAGTTAGGGTAGCACTTAGTTGGGGAGATTATCTATAATTAGGCTCCACCATTCTAAAAAATGAATTTAAACCCATGAAACACGTGCATGTTCCTCTATTTACTGTATGTTTTTAACCATTTTTACACTGGAGTTTAAGAGCAGTACTCACACATGATATTTCTATAACAACTGTCTACTGACAAGACAATAATAGTAAACATTAAGCTGCAGCTAATGATTATATTTCACTGCCGACTGGTCTGTATGTGTGCTGTGTGCAGTACTGATCATCAGCCAAGGCTTGTACGTCAACACACCAAGAAATCTATATAGAGAGCTGCTTAGTGTGAGCAAGAAAATAGGACCCAGGAGAATGAGACTGGCCGCTCACTGCCAGAGACACAGGAAGCTCCCAGCCATCAAACTGGTGCTCTTGGGATCCAAGGCATGGACATCATTTACAAGGGCGTCCCATGTCAACATACATGGATGTCCTGAAGAAAGATGCAGGAGTAGAAAGCACTGGCAAGCTCGCCAGACGCATGGAGGATCAAGATGACTGAAGATGCCAATGGAGGGCTCATCAGAGGACGAATGAATGAATTAGTCTGTCAGTTATTTTCTCAACCAATCCATCAGTTGATCTACAAAATGTAAGAAAGAAGTGTTTCCCAAACGCTGACTGACCACACCCAAGATGGTGTCTCCCACACCCAAGATGACATCCTCAGATGTTTTTTGTCCATAAGTCAAAGATATTCAGTTTCCTTTCAAAGAGGTGTAAAGAAACCAGAAAATATTCACATTTAAGAAGCTGAAATTGGAGAATTTTGACTTTTTTTTCCTTTTCTTTTAATTACTCAGACCGATTAATCGAATGTCAAATTAGCTGGCGACAATATAATAGTTAAAGATATACTTTTCAGGATTTTCCTTAAAACTAATGTGTAGACTCATACAGAAGTAATCCCTGTCAGTCGTCACTTTAAACCCACTTGAAGTGTGTATCAGTGTATTTTTCTCTCTTCTTATTTCCTTATATTTTCTACATTCTGGCTGTTTATGGGCATGTACCATCACAGAGGTCAGGTGAGGTCAGGGCTTAAATAAGAGGTGGTGCCAGACCATAATCAATAAGCATTCAAGAGACATGGTGCTGAAAAAACGCAAATGTGGTGAAGTGAAGCGTCAAACGAGTGAATCTGTGGTTGGCTTTTACTTTCACTTTGGACAATCGTGTATGGTGTACCTTTAACAACTAATCACTGCACCTCTAGTACACTCACCTTTTTTTTCTTAATCTCTTTGATGTAGTGTTGCACGGTATACCGGTACTAAAATAGTACCGCGGTACTAGAGTATTCCAAACGGTACTATACTGCATTTGGAAAATACTGGTACTTTGAAATTGATTCAATTCATTAATTTAGTTAATTTATTTTACTCAATTATGCACACAAATGCCTTTCTTGTTCCTATTGGAGCACAGATTGCACAAGTGGTGTGTATGACAACACCTGTATCAACATTCGCAGCTGGCACATGTGAAAAAAGACAAGAGAAAGTCTGCCTCGCAAAGGGAGACAACACGAGACAACACAAACTTGGTGGGATATTTGAGTTACCAAACCATGACGTCCGTGCCGAGGTACTTACCGAACCATGATTTTTTTTTGGTACCGTTACACCCCTACTATTTATTGTTCTAAAGGTTTGTATCCAAAAGGACTTTTCCTTAGGAAAAGTACCGAAGAGTATCGAAAAGTATCGAAATTCATATTGGTATTGGTACCGAAACAAAGATTTTGGTATTGTGACAACACTACTTTGATGTTGCTCTTTTTAAATCATATTGTTCTAACTTTGTACAGTGTTGTTCTAAGTTCTCGGTACAGCACCTTGAACCTACGTCTTACTATATAACGTGCTTTATAAATACAACTGCCTTGCCTACTGCAAAACATCAGCGCTTCCCAGATATTACATGTATAATTTCACCTGATAAAACATACCCCCCTCAAATGTGGTTGTTTTAGCTCTAGCAGGGATTCAGCCAGTCGATAAAAAACTCATTAATGATTCATCAAGTTGGGCTCTTCCATCATGGTCAGACTCACTTCCTGCCACAGCAACACAGAATTAATCAGCTGCATTCATTGCCTGCAAGTTGCCTTGGCAATGGGTTTCACATAAAGACTAGCAAACACGCTGCTCAATATTTCAACATAATCTGTGAGACAAGCAGCTCAGGCTCAGGTCAGTGAACGCTTAAATGTCACATGCCTGTCGGGCTGTCGGTACAAAGGCCCCAAAACAGTCAATTCAGTCAAACTCAAAGCAGACAATCAATAAATAAGTACATATTCTTTCTTTTTTCTTCAGTCTGACATTGTTTGTTCAGTCAGGGATCACCTGGCAACTCTTCTCCCATATCAGGCAGTGCCAGGCATACGTAAAGAAAATCCTTTGTGTACAGTGAAGCCTGTTGACACACCCTCCTCAGCTCCTTGTCTCTCAGCACAATGGGTGGATGATAACACCACACAAGAGCCAATCAGTAAACATTAGCTCGCTCTCTCCTGAGCAGTGATCAGATGGGAGTCTACATACATTTTTTCTAACAAAACAGATACCCTGTAAAAACCAGCAGAGACAAAACACCAATAAAAACAGTTAAAGCTATAAAACAAATGATAAAAGCTGAGCAAAGAGACACACAATCTCTAGAAAACACTAAAAAGGTAAACAGAAGAACCCCTTACCTTGGTGTAGGGTGAAGATTATGTTTATTTAGCTGTTCAACACCAATCTTTATCCCTTGTTCTCTCACACACACTATCAACAAACACTGCCAGGCTCAGGCTGAGCATCCCCCCTTCACTCAAGGCTGAATATTAGATGAGGGGGTTGGCCTACGCCCATCTCTTCCCGACACAATAGACACACGGGACCAGATTTCCATTCATTGCATGCACTGGCTCAGCACCAAATTAGGCAGATAAAAGGGCAGAGACAATTAAGATGTTGGCTTAATTTGAGCGATTACAATCGAAGAGTGATGCAGTAAAGTAACATTTGGTTGATATCAATGAGTCTTGTCACTGAGTGTGTTCAAATGACTCAATTACTAATAAAAGCCAAATATGTCAAACTAATCGTGAAACGCTGCTGATTTATTAAAATATCCACAACTACAAGCCCTAGAAAATCCCCTTACTTTTACGTTGAGCTGGGAAATATTGACAAAAATAAAACTAAATATCACAACATTTTAAAGTCAAAGCCTAAATATTTATATGTATCAATAAATGGAGTATATGATAGAGCAGAGCTTTAAAACATCCTGATAATATATAAAGGTTTCTGCACTGAAATGCATTTTTCCAATAAATTTCTGATTATTGCAAGTGTAAGGGGCAGTGTGCGATTTATTATATTCAGCCCATGGTCTTCTCCAACGCACCTGTTGACCTATAGATAAGCAAAGGGTTTTGCATTTTGGCCATTTGGTCTATAAACTGTCACAAAATAGTGACATTGTGTTAAAAAAAATGTCCCCAAACCAGTTGACATTTGTTTTCATCCATTACAAAACAATGCATTCAAAATGATCACATTAAAGTAAGCTGCAACCACAGATTTTTTTTTTGGCATTTTTGCTTTTTAGTCAATCATCTTAAGTGTTTCCAATTAATTTTCTGCCAATCTACTTGTGTATTAGGCTAATTGACAAGTGATTTACACTCTGTAGAGAAATGTTTTAGTGTTTGCTTTTAGTATAAATTTACAAGCAAGAACAGGAAGACACAAGAAGAGATTTCGAGTAAGGAAATTTGTTGTAAAGTGGATACGATGAACAAACAGGTACAGGAAAGCACTGTTTGTCCCAGGCTTGCTAACATTAAATAAGGGCAGAAATATTCATCACATAAGTGTAAAGCAAGAAAATACACATTCAAAGAGATCAAAACCCCTGGATGATATCCTGTCTGGTTTTACTACACCTCAATATTATTTATATCAATATTTTATAACACCTAGACCAGTATTTATGTGAAAACACAGGCTACCTGATGTTATCATGCTGCTATCTGAAGACACACAAACATGAACTTGGGAGGCACACTGGATAGGATCTCTAAATTTAACAGTCAGCTCCTAGTGGCTGGTCATGTGGGTATGAAACAGCTGAGGATTCAGTTCCCTAAGGCATGCCAGGTCTGCTCCAAGAAACAGGTTTGCTGAGGTGTATGGAAAACTTTAAAAGCAAAATTGGGAACTGGTCTTTTTGCATCAGTTTATAGCCAAGAGTCCTGAGTTTGACTGTGTTTATCCATTTAAATGAATGAACCTTGTGCTTGGCACTAATACCTGGTCACAGGAGCTGCTGGAGAGAAACCAGAGATGTGACTGACAGCCAACTAGGACATGATCTCAGCGTAAAACACACTGTGGGTCTGTGCTGCATGTTTCCTGCCTGTACGTTTATCTAACAACAGGTATGGCGCATCAGCCGCTCTGACTGCCTGTCAAAAACATTAACATCTGGATGACACAGATAAAGACATCACGTGTAGCCTCAATGAGACAAGATAAAATAAGTAAAGTAATACTACACTTTGTTTTTGTCTGCTCTGTAATGGACAGCTTTTGTCGAAGATGTCAAAGCAGACTGACTTCCCGTGTTTACTACTATTACTAGGAAGCAGCTCAAAACACTGGCGAGCCCAACTCCCAACGGCTAAGAAGCTAACGTTAGCTCAGAGTGGCTAGCTCTCCAACAGGTCCCCACACTTTAATCACCTATAATAAAGATAAAAAGTACAGTGAACCACCTGAAGTAGTAGTTACCTGGGCTGGGCTGTTCTGTGACCGTCTGTATTTTCATTCCACTCCGGAGAATAAAGTAAAAAAAGCCGTTTTTTTATGTCATACTTTGCTTCTGTTTAAAAGGGCGACGTTAACCTCGTACAGTAAAGTCAGTAGCTCCGCCCACCATCACCCCTGGTTACAGTGGCGTCACGTGTGGAGGAGCAGATTGGGGCACGAGGAACCCCCATTCACAGTTTGTCTACAACAAGGACCCCATCTGTCTAGATTATTACTGTTGGCAGATGGTATATCATGAAATGTTTTAACTTACCAACTGTAGTATTATACTTAAAACCTGTAATGAGAACATAAAATATTGTGAATTATTTTCCAGTACATTCAACTGCCCAACAGTAGGGGAGACCGGGGTTGGTTGTCACACTTTCAGCAGTCATTCCTATAACCCAAATCTACTCAGTTCAGAATTGTACAAAGCACATATATAACACCTACTCTCAAAAATAAAATGGATGCTAATATTTCTTTTGCTGCCTATATGGTTGTAGGAGGTGATGAAGGTTGGGGATGGATGAAATGCCCACTATTTTTTATTTTTATTTTTTTCTATTGATTCTTTTTTCATTAGTGTCTTGTTTCCTTATTTTCAACTGCTCCTTCTACTCGCAATGTCATGTCCGAGCTGTTCTGTGTTTTAGGTAAAAAAAAAATTGCAATAAATATATTCTTTAAAAAAAATAATTCCTACATTAAATAAAAACATACAGCTCACTGTAACAAGAAGTAATTGACTATCAAAGACACTCCAACACAGTGTGACAACCAACCCCATCACAGGGTTGGTAGTTCCTATGGTTATCAGTGGGGTTTCAGGAAAAAGAACATTTAAAAAATGTGTACATTTTTTTTTTTTTTTTAAGATAGAAACACCGAACAAGTTTTGAAATAAATACCACCTCTATAGTAGTAGGCTACTCATCAATGCCTCTTGTCTTTAAATCACTAATTTGAACCAGGTGATTGTTTGTTTGAACAGCCTAAAAACACCTGAGAACATATGGACTACAACATGTTTGCCATGCTGACTGTCTGTCTGAACTGTCACACATGTGACAACCAACCCCCAGAGCAGTGAGACAGACAGACTGTCCCCACCTGACCTCTTGTCAAACATTTTAAGCTAGCTACCACATGGCTCTAGCTTGCTAGCTAAACATTGACCAAACCTTCAACTTTTTAATATGTGTTTGATTGTTTAATGACTAATATCCTATATGCTTTTAATACAAAACAACACCAACATGAAAATTTACAAATTATCTTCTCACCTCAATGTCTTGTGTTTATGTGATCCACAAAATGACCAGTGCAAAATGAGCAGGATGTCACGCCAACTGTTTGATATCAACATAGCATCACAGAGACCTCTAGTGAGGCTACCAGCAACCAGCTACATTAGTGACAATAGTCTAATACTATGATTTACAAGTAATGTAACACTGACAGGGGTAACTTTTCTGCACTATCAATACTTTTAAAACTTTAAGTACATTTTGCTTATTAAAACTCTGTACTTTTAGATAAGTCATATTCTAAATGCAGAACATTTACTCACTATGGAGAGCTACTTTAACTTGAGTGAAGGATCTGAATACTTTTTCCACCTCTGATTCTGACACAGAGGCCTCTACTGTATTTCCATTATGTTTATGTAAAGGAGTGGATGAGGAACCGAAAGATGACGGTGAACTTACTCCAATATAAGGTGCTAACCAAGAGAGGGCATATCCAAAAAAAGTTTGATATGTTATGTGGTTAATATGTTTGATAGGTTGATAAAAGTCTTTAAATATATATTGTATTTAAAATAGTTGATTTGCGAATGTGAAGAAATGCAAACTAACTGTACTGGAATATTGTGCGGTAGTAGTATGTCATAGTATAGTTGAAATAATGTTGAATAACCTTAAATACTTTCATCATGACATTTTATCAACATAGGCCTTTGATGTAGGCCTTTTAAGCACAGGTGTTACTGACAACATTAATCAAGTCTCCACTGTAGTGCTCACTGTGCAGCTGAACCAGTCTAAGAAATATAGCCATTGATTATTTGATAATTTACACCTGTGCTTTTCCTGCTGTGACATGTCAAAATGCCTACTGCACCACTTTCCAATGAAGAGGTACTAGACAATGTATTGTGATATAACCCCTTAAATACTCATTGAACATTTCAGCATCATATAAAAACAGCACAGCAGGGACTTTGTCGAACATCTTTAAAATCTATATTACATTGTAACATTTCAGCAACGTGCAGCAATATAATCATTGCAGTATAACCAAAGGTGTAATTGACAAAGACATAACATGTGCATGTCTTTTAGGCGAGCTAGTTCCAGGGCTTTGGTATTGTACATGTTGGCTCACTGTCATGACTCACTGGGACACTTAATCAAGCGGCGCCATTGTTAATTAGAATGGTTTCACCTGTACTTTTCCTGCTGAGACAAGTCAATATACCTGCTGTGAAAAAGTCTGCCGTAATATTGCAATAACACTGCACAAAAATGCAGGGAGCATTTTGGGGATTTTCCCTTTGCTGCATGAGCTTGCCCCATATAAACGCTATATTTTAACATCAAATATTAGACAGTCCAATACTGGACAAAAAAGACATACTTTCAAGCATCAGTTTTAGTGTTTAAAAATAATTTCTCTTTATTTTGCCACATAAATCAGAATTTTAATGTACTGTTATACAAATCTTTCAATAAAGTTCCTTCTGACACAAAAATAACCGTTATGTTACACAGGCGCGCACACACACGTACTACATGGACACATTTGCACGCAGACAAACACACGCAGGCACACATGCTCACATACACACTAAACAAAACAAAAAATGCGCCATTCATGATTTGGCACTTTGGACATATGGAGCCATTTGCATTGATCTGCTGGTTTGGGTGGCCATGCAGTGCAATAATCGCTATGTTTGTAGAATGACATCCCTTTACCTTAGGTGGGCCACGCTCGCCTCCACAGGGCCCAGGCTACAAATATAGTTTACTAGAGACCACATCGACATGTACGGATCACATGAATACTGGTACACACACAGTTATGGCAGGAATATGCAAATGTTAGAAAAAAATCTTAAAAAGAAATGAGAAAGCTCACCTCTGCTGCTTTGTTATTACTTTACACAACACAAATGCTCCAAACCAACTCAAATTACTGACAATTAGAGGAAGAAAAAAAAAAGCACAACTTCAACGTGTTTATGATATTGTGGGCTTGACAACCCCCGGACTGTCTCCTGCTTTCACAGATACATAAAAATGTGTCTTCTGACTGTCTGAATAGTGAGGTGCCAAACAGGTTGCCTCCTCTGCACCACGTTTCCTTCACCTAATCTGTTTGAACGGCTGCGTGTTATAAAGAGTAAACTGGGTGATTTGAAAGGCTTAAGGTGAGCCGTGAATCAAAACAACGTGAGGAACCAGTGTCTCTTTCACCCTACAGTAAATGCACCCTGAAACATCACCTACTCTAACATAAGTGCACACAATATGAAATAAGACCATTCACCACAACAGCTGGTCTATGTCTTGGAATTTTGTACAGTATTATTATGTCACACACATAAATAACGGTGTCAGATATTCTCAGACAGATGCCAATTGCACACATACATGGTTTGCAGCGTGAACACAATGTGTGCTTTCCTGCACTGTGCATCAATTTGGAAACTGTTCTTTTTCATACATTCAATTGGCTTGTAATAATTATGGCTACAAAACCTTTTGACGGTTAAATAAGTTGTCAGTGAATGTTGTAATCTGAGTTTGTGTTGTGTTTGTAGGATTTAAAGGTCTAGTGTGTGGGATTTAGAGCCATCTAGTGGTGAGGATGCAGATTGCAACCAGTTGAAACTTCTCCTGTGTGCCAAGCATATAGAGGGAGGCCAACACAGAAACGTGAAAATGCAAATGACCCTATCTAGAGCCAGTGTTTGGTTTGTCCATTCTGGACTACTGCAGAAACAACATGGCCAACTCTGAGGAAAGAAGACCTGCTCCAAATCTAGATATGAATGGCTCATTCTAAGGTAACAAAAACATGATTCACATATGGTCATTGGTGCCAATATATCCTCCTAAATCCTACACACCAGACCTTTAAGACAATTAATTAAACTGTACGAGTGTTGAGCTGTGATGTTAACAATCCACTGTGCTTCCGCAATTATACAATTTTATTATTTAGGACTTGCATTAATTAAATAGTTTTGAACACATGAAAAGAAGAAAATCACACCCCTGAAATCAGGTCAGAAATCCTTTAAAAAAAAGACATGGAAATCACAACAGGGTAAAAGAACTCCCTTTGAAACACACACATTTATCTGATGAGTCATGTTTGTCAAAAAAAAAGAGCAGCAGATATGAAAAATATATAAAAAGAAACAGAAATCCATTTAGAAACTCTTGAGTGCCATTTTTAGACTTTCCACTGCTGGAGACGGACGAGATCTGAATTCCACTCTCTATACCGGTAAATTTATCCCAGGAAAAAAAAATAAAAAAATCATCGAGAATGGATCGAAATAGTGTTGTCACAAACATCTAAATACAAAACACATACAATGTGAATTCTTCTCCAATAAAGGTTTTAAAAAAGACATAGAAATCAAACAATGTTTTGAGGATCCTAAGGCCTGTTTGAAATTGGCAGCTGATGATAAAGGTTATGTTTCTTTTACATGAACACATTTTCTGTTTCCACCTGACAGAGGCTTGTATCCAGACAATGACAAAAACCCTCCACATACTGCACGTCTATTTGTTTGTACAACCTGCCGACACCACAAGGGTTGTAGGTTCTTGCAGCGTACCATCCAACTGTTACGTCATCAGCCGAGTACATAGAGGGTTTAAGGCAGCTTGGAAGTCTTCATTTCCGCTAATGTAATGTTAAGTAACCACTATTACTCATTAGTTTACACCGTGGCCATTGTTACATCCTGGTCTCTTATCCGTGTCAGAAACTGTGATTGCTGTCATCCTTGCTACTGGAAGTTTTGACAGAACTTTGACGTGTGTTTTCTGTCTGTTAGGATTCTCAGAGCGTCTGATATTTGGTTCGTTGTCAGGTAAACAGACTCGCCACACTCCAGCTCTCAGTGGTTTCTAGTTCGTCTCAGTGTTTCTGCTGCTGAAGGGAAGTGTGTTGCTGTCCTGAACCTCATGTGGTTTTGTCTTTCTGGTTGCAGTTGTTGTCTGTGCTGCTGTGGTCCATCTGGTTTTCCTGTAGGCTGTCCTTCTGTAGGCCGTCCTGCTGTTCTGCGGCCTGCCGGCGTCTCGATCTGATGGGGAGGGCCATTACCACCAGGAGGCAGAGGAGATGTAAGCAGAAGTACCAGGACCTGCAGAGACACCCCAGAGTTTTCATATAATTTTCTCAGCACACTTTATAATAAACAATAGTTTGAGAATAAAACCAAGAAATATGTGCAGGTCATAAAACTGTCAGTTTCTTAGCCATGCCACTAGTGTGGCTAAAAACCTAGGAATGGCAATGCTGCGAAGTTGGTCCACTGGTTTGGTCCAGACCATAGACTGTATATAAAGATGGATGACATGTCTCCATTTCTCCCCCCACCCAGAGCCTCATGTGGCGCAGATGTGATCGGCCGGTGAAGCCCAGGCCCCCAGGAAGTGCACCGAGTTTGAAGCTAATTTTTGTAGTGGCCAAATGGTGTTATTGCACCTTCTGAGCCTGTCACCTGATGCCATTTGGCCCAATAAGACTTTTCCCATAGACTTACATTAGCAAAGAGACAACCTTTAAATCACTGGATACATTTTTGTGAGCTTCACAACCTCTGCGAAATGACTCATTTCACAATTGAGATTTGATCCATTCAGTCTGGGAACATTTGGAAAGTCTACCATACATCCATGGTGAAGCCATAGTATCAAGATCCCACCCATACAACCGTCCAAGTCAAACATAGCTGTTAATCATGATGTCACATCTCCTTTTTATAGCACCAAATGACTAAAACCAAACTTAATAGAAAAATAAACACTTGAATATACATCACCATGATAAGAACTGAAAACATTTTGGGATAAAATTAATTTGAGGTGTACATTAATTTTGTAGTTTGGCTCACGTCCCATCCACTAACATGAAGGGGGCAGGGTTTATGACCTATACTGCAGCCAGCCACCAGGGGGCGATGGAGATGTTTTGGTTTCACTTCTGAGGAGCTGTCATGTCGTCCATCTTTATATGCAGTCTACGGTCCAGACTAAAATAACTTAACAGCTTTTGGATTAATGGCCCTTTCCTACTGACTTTGGCAACTCCCTAATTTTCCTCTACCGTCACCATGAGCTTAATATTTTAATTTTTCATTAATTAGCAAATGTTAGCATGCTAACACACTAAACTACAATGAGGATCATGTTAAACATTACACCTGCGAAACAGTGACATGTTAGCATGGTTACTGTGAGCATGTTAGCATGCTAACATTAGTATTAGCAATGTGCAGTTGATGCTACAATGGATGGTCTGGAGGGACAAGTCCTGCCCTGCTGTGCTGTGATTGGCTAAAACACAAAATGTTGTTCGTCTAGTCATAATGAACAAACAAAAGAGAACGGGAACAAAATCCCCAGGAAAAAAAAAACAACAAAGTCCTCAACCTCCAGGGATATGTGGACACTGGAGGAAAGCTGACAGAGGGCCCTGGGAGGTAGGCTTGGACCCCACTGACCTCCCACTCTCCCTCTGGTTCTCTGACAGAGTAGCAGAGCACAGCCTGGATATGTGGGGCTTGCTGGAGGCTTTACTGAGGCCAGAGAAACAGTCATAATGGCTGAGAGAGGAGCCAGGTCCTGGTTAGTTAATTTATACAAAACATATTTCATTAACTCTTAATTTATGTTTTGTTTGTAAAAATCCAGAGGCTTAGGGGCTGGAAAGGCAGTCTTATAAGGCAGTCAAATATGAGGAGATCCAGGGCCTGCAGAGCATGTTGAGAGGCCCCACATAAAGAGGTGCGTAGATGCTGCACAACAGCCAGTAGCAGGCACTAAGCTGTGGGCATGGACCCCTGGCTTGACTCTCAGCCACCTTGCTCTATCCCACAGGCCACTAAGCAGACCTAAGCCATAATCTGCTCCTCTATCGGCTCTCCTCCAGTGTCCACATACCCCTGGATGCCCCTGCATGTTGCTGAGATGCAATGGTGGCAGAAAAAGCTTTGTTGCTCTTTGCCTCATGGCGAAACAACTGATCATAGCAAAATAGAGTTTCTGACAGTCCCCCACCTTGTCCACCCAGAAGAGACCATCCATTCCAGCACCAGTCCTTCATACAACCTCACAGAGCAGTTGTAGACTCTTGATACTCTCTGAACAACAATTGTAAGCATGCATAATAGCTTTATTGTGTCATATATGACAACAAAAATCAAAATTTTAGGTTTACTGAAAGCATGTTTTTGCTTAAATAGCTCTTTTTGCTGACACATGACTGGGACAAGACAGCTCTGTGTCAAATTACCCTAAATATAGAAAGAAATCCTTTAATGACCCTGTTTTATACTGCCTGTCTTGCAGCCACATGCTGATTTAACAGCCGTCCTAATCTGCATGATACTGAACATTGTTGGGCTTTTATTTCATGGCAACGGCCGAGCAGTGTTAAGGCCGCTCATTTTATTTCCTTCGCATCAATCCTCCCCGTACTTCACTCATTAAGCTGTCTCGTTAACTGTTACAGCCACACAAGAGGGAACCGGGCTGATGAAAGTGAAGCGTTAATCTCTACACTGTGGCCAGTTACTTCATTTACATGCTTAATATAACAGTGATTTTACACAACAGCAGCAGCGTGCACAACTCACTCTGCTAATTACTGCACAGAACAGCAGAGGCTACAGTAATCTCTATTGAACTCTGATATTCTTAATGGACTCCATAGTGTCAACAATTCAGCTCAGCATCAACACACTATTCAATCAAGCTCACAGACCTGTAGAATTTGAGTGAGGGTCCCACAGCGAGTAGGACGAATGGCGCCACTGTGTAGCTTATGGCAACCTGAGTCCATGCCCACGTGATGACATCATAGACACGCTTGTGTGGGTCAGAGACCAGGAAGTACGGTCTGATGTTGTGCCTTACCTGGAAGAGAAAAAAAAATCTCGTGAGCTGAACTTCCTGACATAATTTCCACATGAATATGGACTTTAAATTGCGTACCCACTTATTTTACAGTACAATAAACTTGAATTGAACCAATTGACCTAGTTCTTAAGGCAGCTCTTATGCTCATACTTCTCGTTTCCCCTTCTCTCTCTGTTTTCTTCCATCCAATAACTCTTTAGACAAATCTATCTTTGAAAATGTCAGTGTGGGCAGTGGCCTGTAGTTTTATATTGGAACTGGGTCAGTGGTCTCCTTGTCCTCCTTTCGATAAAACAGAAGAAAGTCCCCGTGGGAGCTCACCTGCACGACATATTTACTGTGCTGGTGTTTCAGTTAATCAACCCTTCCTGAAGTAAATTTTCTAGAATTACAGTAGGAGTTTCCCGCTGTACCATCACTCCACTGTCTCTACATAAATATCCTCTTGTCTCCTTCTTTCTCAAGAGTGAAGAGGTCGGGGCTTAGCACAGATTAGTGGTAATGGCCTCACACTTTAACATGAGGTATAAGTGGTATACTACTTCATCATTATCCCCTTACTCTCTGTAAAGGGATTCTGTTGTGTGTTTGTGGTTCTGCTAAGTAGCAGTGGTAAATCTGAAGAGCTCTTAGACAACGTTTCTATAACTATGGGATTTGCCCACGATACTGTGATTCAAAAACTGCAGGAGCATAATGTACCACTCCAGAATGTGGCAGAATGTGGCTGGGAAAAACTCCGACAATAGGCGTATAGGCAGAAACAATGTGTGTACTCACTGCACGTGCTGCCATGGTCATGGCAATGCCAGTGAGGAAGGTCAGGTAGTAGCCGGGGTACACCCCGTGCCACATGGCCGACAGCAGGAAGGTGGCAGCCATGGGGTTGATAGGACAGCGCTCATAGCACACCCTGGGGAGAAGATTGACAGGACACACATCCTGCATTTGGTCAAACTGTTCAAGTACATATAAATAGGGTTCCAACACATTTTTTGAAAACATTTTCCTAACTTTTCCATAATATTTTACCCCATTTCTATGACTTTATCTAAGTAGCTTAAAATGGATAGGCCTATATAGCGATACAGCCATACATTATTTAACATGCACTTCCCGAGCAGATAAGCCAACTGCTGGTGTTTGCTATCTTTACTCGCTCATTAGATATTCCTACTGCCAACTAGCTGCTTATGCCAAAAAAACCGGACTGGGCCACTTTGCAAAACATCAAAGCTGTGCCCCTTTCGGGGAATAGAAAACTTGAGATCCTATAGATGTCAATACAATTTGACAAGTCTGCATGCATGTATATCTTCTTAAACAAACATTTGTTTCATGTACATGTCTAATTCTCGTTCTGTGACTTTGCCTGAACAAATTAAGATTAATCGCTGTCATGTCCCTTCAGGCTTCCCCCCCACCCAACTAGATCAGAAACCCAATACACTGGCCAGATATTACTTAACGGGACATTTACCGACATGAACAGATGTGAACATCATGACATGGTGATTCAATCAAATCTATTTGGTTAAATCACCAGGTAGCATCAGGCTAAGTGCTGTCTGTAAGTAATTAACCTGTTAATAGCCAACTGCTTGATCAACACTAGGTTGGGATTTAGTTAGAGACAGTGTGATGCTGCTTTACTGTGTGACTGTACTGCAGCAGACTCCCACTCATGCTAACATTAGCTATTCATTAGTAGTAACTGTTGTAAGCATCATTAGCGATTTACTACAGTGGCAGTGACTATTAATGTATCTAATGTGTCTTGGTTCAGCTGCATCACCACAGCTTTTCTGCAATTTCCTGTTTTTCTCCTGATGCGTCAAGGTGTCGTGGTGTCGGCGATGACGTGATGCTGGTCTGGTCTTTGTGAATCACATGATACTAGCAACGTTTCAACAGTCACGTAGTGTAGTACTAAAGTAATACAAGGAACATATTTTTCATAACACTAGACATGTTTTGGGAATTTTATGAACATATTTTAAACAATTGCCAAAACAGTGTATATTCAAATCTTTTCCAAAACATTCCAGACTTGAAAAACTGGAGCAGGAGAGCTTGACTCATATTGACAAAAAGAAATCGAAAGACAGATAAAGGAGATTAGATGAAATGTTTGTGGTAAAATTTTCAAGGATCTGCACACTTCCAGAGATATGCCTCATACATTTCAGCAACCCTCTACACTCTACAGCCAGGGGTTGCTCTAACACAAACTGAGTAAGGCACAGTGTTACAAACTGAATGATTTTACCTTTTGAGCCAAAGAGCTGTCTGGATATTCCAGTTGTCCAGGAACATCTTAAAACTGGTAGCAAACTGAAATTGGATCAAAAACAATAAACTTTAGGCTTTAGTTGAAAAATGACTTTATGTGGAAATAAAATGTCTCATACAAAGAGCCTAACCTCAATATCCAGAATTCTGAGATTTGATATCAGGTCCCACCGTGGGGAGCCATCTTTGTTGTATCCATTGAAGCCAAATCCGGCAGCGTTATTGATAGCATCAGCTGCAGGAGAAAGGAACAACTGTTTTTGAGTACTACAACATCAACAGCTCCACATCCTTAAAATGCATTAGTTTGTAAAGCAGTGACAGAAACAGATGGAGATCTGGCATCACATGGATTTGTCATTGGTGAGAATGAAGAGGTGCAGTTTTTAACTCGGCACTAGATGGCACTGTTACATTAAGAAATACTGTTGAATATAAGGGGACTTTTTTTTTTAGACTGCATCTCAACACACTGTAAGGGCCACTTCAAAAATAACTAAATTCTCTGAACCAAAACAACTCAGTGAGTTCACACCACTTAAATGAGAAGTAGCAGTGAACGAAACCAAAACAGTAACACCTCTGTATATGTATACTAGATTGAGAGTCAATCAGTTAGAGAGGATGGAGCAGAGTCTACAGTCAAGAAGAAACACATACACAAGGGTCATCCAGGTACTTTGAGGGGGAAATCATCAGTCTGATTTACCAACAATCAAATAAGAAGTCTATATATGTTGGCTCTAACACAGAATTGGTGAGAAGAAACATGTGCACCCATAAGAAAGTCGCATCAAACTCACCCAGTGTCCAGACAAAGTAGTACTTCGGCCTCAGAGCCAGCATGGCCAGGTAAAGGTAGACAACCTGAAGGTAGAAGGGTGTGGAGCTGACAAAGTCATCGTCTATGGAGTGCTCTACTGGAAGCACCTTGCACAGCGACAGATAGATGGCCAGCGAGATGGCACACGTACTCAGTTTTGAGATGACATCATTCTAGGCAGAGGTGAGAGAGGAAATGGGGATACGAAAAGCAGTCCATTAAAACTCATGACATCATATTATATTTAGATAAAAACAATCACCACATCAGAAGACATGATACTTGTACTTCAAAAAGTTAAGTTGACTCGAGTTTAACTCAAGTCCTTGAGTGTTCTCGCATGTTTTATATTCAGCAGCGTTCTGTTCCTTTCTCTTCTGAGATGAATACACATTCAAATCTTGGAGTGTAATTAAATTATTAATACATTATGCAGTACGGAAACACAAATAACCTTGAGGTTTAGACGTTTGCGTCATTAAATTCTCAACAATGTTTCTCTAAAGAGAACCAAACGCATTATAATTAGCATGCACCCCTGAAACAGCTCCACTACTGCAGGGGCCTTTCTCAAACATTACCCAAATATGCACTTAAAAGAGAATTGCATAATTTAAAGTCCTACTTTGTGGTATCATAACTAGGGCGGTGTTTAAAAAAATCTATTTTACAGTTTAAATGGATCTTCGTCTGAATGATCTGAAACTGATTTATAAAATCCAGAGATCGATCTTTTAATATAAGCCTTTTCTTGTCAATGGGTGACCTCATTAATCCCAGCCTTTGGCTCTTTGTACAACGAGTTCTGTCCATGTAAGAGACAAGCAAACCTCAGCTGAATCAAAACATGCCAAGAGCAACTCCACTGACGACACTGCCAAGCTTAAAGGCAGATGTCTGGCTGCATTTTGGATTTAAAAACAATAATAAAAGAGCTGGACAACAGCAAAGGCATGTGTTAGAACTGAGACATCACCAAGCTACGCAATGTGTGTCGAATCGGGACCTTCTGAATTGGACTCAAATTGATTCAGGCAGATTCTAATAGTTCAGAGATTTCTATGCATGCGGTAAAAACTGTATTGTACCTTGGGTGAGGGTTCGCTCTGCTTGTACTTCCCGTTCTCCTTGCCATTGGCGTTCTCCTGGTGGCGTGGCTGGTAGCCCGTGCCTTCGATGAAAGCCATGTAGTCGTTGTAAGAGCAGGTGGGGCCTGCCAGGATGCCCATGAAGTTACAGTTGTAACTCAAGTACTCCAACAAGCTGGGCATCCGACTTCAGGGCCACAGGGAAGAGACAACAGGAGATATATTAGGGGGGGAATGGAAACTAGAGGATCAGTTTTCATGTAGTGCCCACCCCTTAAATATAAAATAAACTATAATAATATAACAGGCAAAATATGATACATAGAGATGGCTTCTTGTCCCCTGAGAACCCAGTATCGTCTATTCTATTGAACTATCGAGGACAAGAGAGAGGGCCTGAGTGCTTCGAGTGACTCTGAAGCTTTTGCGGTCTCTTACCCTTCCTCACTGAATTTAATCTTCCTGGTGAGTTAACAATATAACTGCCTGAACAGGAGCTCCTGTTTCGACTGCTAATTCCTCACCTTCCCAGGAGCCATCTCAGACTTAGCAGCTGACTCACAGTAGCCCAGCAAGAGTTTATGAAACAGAGGTCTAGGGTAGGGGTGAGAGAAATGGCCAAATCTTCTATCATTGTATATCTATTTTTTTTTTTTATCACGCTAACTGTATATTTGAGGACATATTAACTGCTCTGTAATATTCAATTAAAATGATTTATAGTAACCATACTGTACTTCATGACATTTGATTATTTTCTCCTTTTATTTGCAAAAAACACTTTGTAAAACTAAATTTCTTTCCATATAGTAGCTTTAAAGTCCCTGAGAACCATATTTTCAACTGTTAAATGGCTCTGTATTTACAACTTTACTCTCCTCCTTCAGTCTGCTCAAATCACGTTAGCTTGCGAGGCCGCTAGATATGCAAGATTAGGCAAGAATCTAGCTCTGGTTTGCTACACAGCTCGCCCCAAATAGCTTTCGAGGTATTAAAGGAATTGCCAAATCTCTACTGGACATATTGCTACTGTTGCATAGTATATACCTTCATACCGCCCAACCCTAGTTTCAAGCCTAATATCTGGGACCAGAGTCCTGTATTGGGTCGGGCAACCACGGGTATCCAATGGTTGTCCCACAAAAACGGAATTCGTGGATGGTATTTTGTCTTAATTCTATTTCAGTTCAGTTCTGGGTGAAAAGATGATCATATGGGCCGGATCATGGATGTTGTATGACAAATATATTAAAATAAAAGGAGAATAATATAAATTGAATATGATGTCTGAAAGTTACAAGTGTAATTTACGTGGTTGTTTATTAGCAAATATCAACTATTGCTTTCATAAATATATATTTACTAAAGTGTAATGCAATTCACATACAAATGGAAGCTTTCTCACAGGCTTAGAATGATTTCTCTATATATAGAGAAATCGCGCCCCGCCTGTGTATATATACACAGGCAGGGTGCGGTCTGCTGGAAGCTGCCCTCTTGCGTTGCCATATTTGAATACAGTGGCCGAAAGAGATACACGCGCTTCACCTTTCGCGTTTACCTAGAACTTGCCGTCACTGGAGATGGTTATGGTGAAGATCAATCCGGGGCGCTTCTGCGTGAACCTGCTTTGTACTTTTATGATTCTGTCACACTTTAAATGGAGGACCACACATATGTTTTACCCCGTAAGAGGGAAACCACGGCACCAAATAAAAGAAAAAGATCAGCTAAGCGAGGAAGGGACAAAACGTGAGTGAATATCGGCGTTGCTTATTCCAGGTGGAAAGAACTCCTGAAGGAGAAGGATTTCACAAGGGATGTGGAGGTTGCCTGCTTTCTGCTAGACAGGTAATTCAATCTGATATTTTAAAATCATTTTGGCTTCATGTTTGCAACTACTTTTCCCTCTCGTCTAAGTTCGAGTGATGGCTACATTTATGTGCTAACGTTATCCTAGCCTTGGCTAACGTTTTCTCAGAGCTACAGCTAAATGGTTAACCTAGCCTACAGCCTAATCTGTTAATTCCTCTCGCGCTGCTGCGAAGGCTGCCACCCTCTCCTCCTCCTCTTCCCTCTGGGTAGCCGAGACACACCTCTTCGCCTGGCCGTTCCTGCACCGCCTCTAACGTTACCCCCTCGCCCCCTTCCTCTCCCTGGTCTTCCTCCTCTCCCTCTCCCTCATCTCCCTGTGTCCTGTGGAAGAACACTCTGGAAACGCATATATTATAATCGTACCAACCTATATTTGCCGCACTGTGCCGTGACTATCACATAAAACGTGTTATTTTAGCATTACTGCGCTAATGCTCGTGTTACCGAAAACAGTTAGAAATAAAATACTCCGAACATATATCTCACAGATAACCTTTATCTCACTGGTAAGCTATAACATACTGTAACATGGTTTAGATTCCTAAATAAATATTCACCTCGTCGCTAGATACTCCTGAAAAACTCTAAAAACTCTGCTGTCTGTGCAAGGCTTTTTGTCCTACGAGGCCACCGTCACTTACCCGACAAGGGTGAGTGAGTGAGCGTGAGTGAGCGCTGCAATCTAGAATTTGACCGCTGATGTCACTGTTACTCACCATTTTTATACACTGAGGCTTTAACATTTTTAATCCTGTGTCGGGTCTTCAACCCAGTGTGTTCCTAACAGGCACATTATACTGTATGTTGTCTTAGCTTCACATGTCCCAAAATGATCTCTTTAAACGTGCTGCCAAACAAAATCACTTGAACAGGGCATAGTTATTATAGGATTTGCAATCCTGGGTTGGTCCGAGGATCTTGTGTCGTCAGGTCAGATCAGGTCGCAGAACTAATTGGCTATATGTACAGGTGGCAGGTTGGGTGTGGCACTGCATGTTACAGCTACAGTTTGGGAGCAGGCCTTAAAAATCAGAGCTGTGCAGGACTCTGTCTGGGACCTTATTCATACACTAGCTCAGTCTCTGATCCGTGCAATCCCATTGTGCCCATTGTTCAGTGTATTCCAAGCTATGCTTAACAGATTTTGAACTGATCGTGTCAAAATGTCTGTGCTGCTCTCTGCTCGGTCTCTTATCTCTGTTCTGTTCAGCTTTGTGATCACATATTAACTCCCTGTTATCTTGCACTAGCAACTCATCTCCCCGCTAAAATCCTGTATTTTACATTGTCTCTGCGCCTCAGCTGCACCACCATCTCCAATAGTAGCTGTCATGGAGAGGAATCTGCAGTTGTAATGCAGGACAGATGGAGGGTAGGGCATTCCTACAATACAGTTCACATGAGAGTAGTGAATGTGTGGTTTCCTAGATACTGAGTGCCTAACAACTGCTTGACAACACCAGAGAGAGCCTGAAACAGGGGCAGTGTGGTGATTTCCTACGCAGAGAGCAACGAAGCCTTTATTAAAATAAAGGGAGGGAGGGTTCAATAACTCTAATTTAAGACCATGTCAACTTTTTAAATTCAGCTTGATAAACCCATCATCTGAAGCAGTAAAAACATACCTGAGTCACATACCTGATAGCTAGGTATTTCTGAGTGGGAGTCAGCTGCCCCTCTCGTTTGGTCATCCCTACAGACAGACACAATCAGATACGTCTCACATTAAAAAAGGCATTTTATTTGTGCACATATACACCTGCAATTCATGCTCTGAGAATCAGATTCATTCAGTGGAAATAGGAGGAATGGATGACAGGGTAATAGTACAGAGTAAACAAACGTCCAGTACGTGTATTCTGACAAAACTCTGACGTTCATAGCAATGACAAGTGCTGACCTGCAATGTTGGCAGGTGTAACAACACACACTGTAGTGTCAAAGGTCCCTGTCATTGCAACATATACTGGTTCAGGAGGCAGGAGGGGCATGTGTGAATCTGCCTGTTATGTAAACAATACCAACTTCCTCCCGCTGAGTAAACAGTGGACAGTAAGAGATGCAGTGCAAAGAGTGCAAAGAATGTGGGATGGATCTGGTTGTACTTTTGTGTCGGCTCCCACTGATAAATACTCTAATACCCCTTCTCCACCAAATTAGCTCTGGTTCCATTCTGGCGAACCAGCCTGCATTTCCACCAATGTTGATCAGAACCATTGTAATCAAGGATGCGTCATCAACAGAAGGCATTGCATGATACACAATGGAAGTAAACAGCAGTAGCAAGATGGTAGCTCACATTAATTACCTGTGAGCTTTAGTTCTGTTAAATCAGAAATTTGTTTTTATCCAAAAACCAAGCATGGACCAGCTGTTGAAGATAAGAAGACACTGAACACCATTACTCACAAGACTCTTTCCAGCCTGTTGAATACGACACACTCACTGGTGGTGTCACGAATTGCACTACAAGTCAAGGAAAACCTGCTACTTTTCGGTTCAAGCTAGGAAACAGCTTTTCAGGTTCTGAACCATTTTACTTTTGGTTGAAATGCCCTCAACAGATCAAAATTAGATGCAGGAACCAAAATGAAACCAGTTCTATGTTGGTGGAAAGGGGGTACAAGAGGACCTCCTGACAGGGGTTACTGTTGATATTGGTAAAGGTCAACTCTCTATATAAATTTGATCAAATAAATGTGTTTCAGTTGGTTATGAAGAACACTCATGGCTAGCTTTTGCATCATTGGATACATGCATAAGGTTGACTGAACAGCTTATGGTGCAAGGCTGTGCTTACTCACAAGGCTGTTTATTTTGTCAATGTGCAGCCTTGTTCTGTGGACGATAAACAAGGTGCAGACTTCCGTCCGTGTCATCAGTAATGAGGAAATACAGTGAGTGCTGGATGAAGCAGTGTGTGACAACAACCCCATCCACATTTAAGAGCACTGTTTGTGGTGGAAACGCTACACGGACCAAGGGTCTAGGTATCATATCTGGAGGGTTACTTTTGGTTCCACAGGTACCATACTGAAAGTGTTTGGTGGAAACAGGGCTTTAAAGGAACAGTTAACCCGAAACCAAAATTTATATTTTTGTTTTTATTCTGTAGTGGTATTTATCAATCTAGATTGTTTTGGTATGAGTTGCCGAGGGTAGGGGATGTCGACCATAAAGATGCCTACCCTTCCCATGTAATGGAACTAGATGGCACTCAGCTTATGGTGCTCAAAGCGCCAAAAAAAAAATAAATACATTTGAAAAACTCAACAGAATTATTTCTTTCCAGAAATCATGACCCTATTACTTAAGATAATCCACAGACTTTGATGTGGGAACTATTTTCTTCTACCAAATTACACCCACCCGCCGAATCACAGCGCAGAAGGCAGCATGCATCTACTCATGAACACAAGGCTCATGCTTGTGACAGCTAGGTGAGCTAGCAGTAGATGCACGCTTCATCTTGCACAGTGATACCGTTGGCTGTAAAAAGAAAACAGCACCTGCATGAGCACCAAAAGCTGAGTGCCATGTAGCTCCATGATATTCAAGAGAAGGCAGACATCGCTACGGCTGATATCTCAAACACTCAGCAACTCACACCAAAACAATCTAGACTGATAAACAGCACTACAGGTAAGAGGAACATATGTATTTTTTGATTTTGGGGTGGAATATGAGCAATCAGTATTTTACTGTATGTCCCCAAAAAAGGCAAAATACTGTGTAGTGTGTGTGTTGTGTGTGTGTGTGTGTGTGTGTGTGTGTGTGTGAGCAACAGACAGGTATCAGGGTGTGACAGTTCTCTGAGGATGGGGATTACAGTCTTAGTTTCTCATTAGACTCACAGTTGCGAGGAGAATCAGTGACCTGAACAGAATTTAAAACACTACTCTACCCCACACTGCCTACACATGCATGCACCCACCGACACACACATCAATACACAAACTGCTATCAGATTGCTGATTGTGTTCAGTCTAGAATATCCTGAGGGGGACTTAAGACTCCAAGTGGGAACTAAAAAGCTATGAGTGACTCTCGTCATCCTCTCAGCCTCTAAGCCTCTCTGATACTCGATCACACTTGTTTATTTTGACCTCAGTGTCAAGTCTCTATCTTTATTTATTTACTGCTCATTAACCTGCAGTGGTAATGAGCTGGTAATTCAGCATTAGCATGGGACATGACAGGCCAACTACATGGACGGTACATTGGTTAACATTTTGCTAATAAATGGCTAAAGCATTACTACACAGTGTTTAAGAGGATGCAGCCGTGTCCAAAGTCAGCCATTAAACTGTTTGAGAGAGGCAGAGCAGGGGAGAGTGCATACTTGGTCACTACTCCATTACATAACTGTGTTTATGCTCTGTTTCTGGTTCACTAGCCCATTGTCAGACCTGACTACTGGCTTGGAAACATGGCCATGTGATCTGTTTGGAAACTCCAAAGAGAACTGAACCATTTTCACTTCTGTCACGTCTGCCTTTTATTTATTTTTTTTTCCACAGAGGATGCACACATACACACATACACACACACTGGAAACACACATGCTTTAAAGAGACACTTTGATGCTTGTCTTACCATCGTGTATTTCAAACGCCAGGCTGGTAATCTTCTGTGTTATGACCATCATGGGCCTGATAAGGAACATCAAAAGGGGAAAAGGTCATGTTAATATTTAGAATATCAGTGCAGCTCATACATTTGTTTTGACTACACTTTATTTTGAATACTCGTTTTGGTCATATTTATGTTTTGGTGGCATCATGTTCTTCATGGCCTTTCATGCCAATTTACCTAGTAATTATAGTAACAGTATCCTCCACACTAGTACCATCACAATAGGAAGTTTCCCCCATTATAACTGCACACCTGTCTTTAACTTCCTGTGGCTATTATTTCTATTCTTCTTCTCTATCCTTAAGGCCAAATGCAGTGCTGTACTATTCACCCCTCTTCCTTCCTCTTCCTGGTATTACTTTAAAGAGATTTATGTGACATATTCAGAGCAGAAAATATTCTATATGACTTTCATATATAATAATACCTATGTGTATTTTAAGTCTTGGCCTTCATTTTATATTTGGGAATAACGTCCTGTGTTTTGTCATCTTCTATTATAAGATTACAGGCTGTTGTTTACATTTCACACCAATTTTTGTGTCCCTTTGACTAAGGTCCCGTTTATACGACAACGATTTCAACTGAAAACGGTAAACTTGAAAACGGAGACTTTTCGCACATGCGCATTACGGTTCCAGTCACTAGGCAAGTGCGAGAAAGTCGATCGTCACAACAACAATGACGAGCTCTGTTTGTGCTGCTCACCCTGTTGATTTGAAGTGAAGTGTAGATCTGTTACTGCAGCAACTCCACCTCGTCGTCCATCCAGACAGTTATCTGTGCATGCTTTCGCCACTGTGTTTTCTTTGTTTTGGTTTGTAATCACTGCGTTGTAGAGGAAGGCGCTTCAGCGCAGGCGCGAGGCGTCATGCCGTGGTGTTGCTGTGCAAATTTACACTGCCACCAATTGGCCTGGCGTGCATACTACAGCGTTTTAGAGAAACCGTTGTCGTCTAAACAGGGCCTAAACATTCCTGCAGGTGATTACTGTTACCATTTCATCTCGTTTCATATGAAGCAGCCTACTTCATTTATGGTTCTGATGATGTTGCTCATAATTAGCTTTGTGCTATCAGTTATCCAGACAGGAAATGTTAGGGTCAGTCAAGCCAGTTAATGTAAAAATATCCTGAATAAGTTGAACTGGCTTTGTAATACAGGCCTCTGGTCTTCCACTAAAATTAGAGGGACATTTTTGACTATCTGACTATCTATAAGGGTCACAGTGACGTTAAGGAAAATGTGAATCTGACATTTTTAAGAAAAAAAAAGAGGAATGAAAGATGTAGTAGAAATCTCTGCCCTCGCAGAGGCAGTATGGGTTTGCATTGGGTTGCTTAGCAACTAGCCACCCCCACCCTGCTGAGAGTGCAGGCTGTCTGCTTGAATTGTCAGACAGTCTGGAGGAGTGGGAACCAACCACAAGAGTCGCTATCGACGTTCTCCTGCGGACACAGCAGTGTGACACGCTCTTGTTTCTGTTTAGCTTACACTGGTTTAGTCATATGCAATATTCCCCCAACTCTTACTGGGAACTTCTTGTTTTTGGCTTTGTACTCCATATAGCATTCAGAATAAAGATCAGAGGTGGTTTTTTGGTTCTTAATCAAACACAAAAAAGATTATTAAGAGCTTTTAGTGTGGCTTACCCTGTAAAATCTGCAGAGTACATGCCATAGTCGAACACGTAGACTCGTGTGATCTGACACAATATCAGGTAGCCGAGCGTCACAATGAAGCAGTACCTGTGCAGAGAAAGGAAGGAAAAGAGAAATTAATCTCTAAGGTGATATGGAGCTTTTCAGGTGGAGCATCTTAATGCACATATTGTGAATGTTTTACTTTAGAGTTGTTAGTCCATCCCTTTGCTCTCATATCTGCTGCATAGTAAAGACTTTTTTCCAGTACAGTACTGTACAAAGGACAGTGGCCTCTGCACCAGTGCGTAGCTATGGAAAGGGTAAGAGGGTCAAAAAGTGGACAAAAGAGCAAAGGAGGCTCCAGTAATGATTCAGGATCAGTGGTTGAAGACAGAGGACAACACAACCTTTCAACTGAAGACCAAAGCCAGAGAGCAGCACTAAAGCCTGTTGTGTTGTACAAAGCTGTTGCAGAGTCAGCCCAAGTCAAAGCTAGCGAGCTAGCATTCCTCTGCTGCCAACAATAAGAGGATTGTGCTGCTCTGAGGAGGAACACAACACACCAGCGAGAGCGAGGCTGCACTGCTGATAAGACACAACAGGACCTTTTGATTCTGAGAGCCTACTGTAGCTGCAGTCCAAGACGCAGCCAAGAAGACATCATCTGATATCCACTGCCAAGCGTTTAGAACACAATATAAAGTAAACAACACAGACTTTTGCAACATGAAATATTTTCAGACCTGAGAGTTAAGAGTTGTGCATTTGTATCCAACCCACATTTGGCCTGTTTTTCAGTGTACAGAATATGTTTTAAGAATCTTGCTTACATGAGAGACGACATGGATTTTTACAAAGGCCTCCATATTCTGAATCAAGCCCTGCAGCAACAGGGCTCATTTAAATGTACTGCATGGATACACCGAGTAATACTAGTTATTAAAAGGTGTGTTTTATGGTGAGTAATTTAGTTTTGTAACAAAGGGGTTTTATAGCACTTTCTGCTTCAAGATTTAGATTAACCACTGTACATATCTTATCCTTCATATTGTATTCTTCTTATTATTCTAGATCTGTTAACATCAGACAAGGGGACTACTGATGAAAGCTAGCTTTTCAGCTAACTTTCAGCATAGACATTTGTTTAAATGTGGGTTAATGTACATTATCCCTTCTTAAAAAATACCGGGAACATAGAGAAAGAGAGGGGGTACTACATGCAACAAAGGTCCACAGACGTTTTAAGTATGTGTTCTGCGTATTAACCATTAGGGTTCTAGGGCAACTCCTCTTGGAGCTTTCTGTATAGGACCCCCTAAGTGTTGTTTAGCTAACACTTTCCACTATTGCCTATTGCCTTCCAGAAACAACAGAAGACCTGCCCATAAACTCGGGCTCAATCCCAATACACCCTTTAGCCCTTAACTCCACGTCTTATGCGCTCACATCTAGGGGAAGGGTGTCCCATTTCATGTTGGGATAGAGGGGTATGGTGAAGTGTAGGGGGTACATGGTTCTCCAAACAGAGGTTTTTCAAAAACACACACCGAGTGTTATTGGAAATCATTGGCGAGATGGTTGCAAGAGATGTCAGTGAAGATTCTCAGTCATCAAGTTCATGGTAATCCTCAGTGCTATATCATAGGAGAGTGGACTTGTTTGAGTTTCTTGAAGACCTTTCACCTCTCATCCAAGAGGCTTCTTCAGTTCTGGCTGAAGGAGGCTTTTCAGACATTCTTCAGAACTGAAGAAGCCTCTTGGATGAGAGGTGAAATGTCTTTAACAAAGTCCAGTTGCCTACGATGAAGCACTTAAGATGGTTGCACGAGTAACAAAAAAACCCCACAAATGTATTTTCTTCTTTAATAAACATGTAAAAAATGCAATAATCATCATATTATCTTAGTTTCATTTTGTTTCAATGTAGTACACCCCTTTCTTTTAAACAAGCATTAAAAAAATGCTAGCAATATGCTGATGACTTGGTAGCTAACTAGCTAGCTAGCCAAGGTTAAATGGTTATTGCTGATTTGTGCATGACAGTCTTGCGTTTTGACATATTTCCATGTCCTATTCCCAACTTTTGGTGGCATATGATGCCTGAAATTTAATTGAAGTCCAGCAGGAAGGTTGCTGCACCTCTAATGTCAGTGTGGCTTGGCAGGAAAGGAACATGAGTTGCTTACGTTAGCACACCGCTAGAGGCCTGGAAGTGAAGCAGTGTTCTTTTTTATTTGATGACTTGTATGATTGATCAATAGTGCGAAACCCTATCTCCATCAGACAAAAGAGACAAAAGACCATTTTAGCCATGGTTGTGCATCCTTACGTTAACGTTATCAACGACTACATGTTGACATATCAGGGTCTTGAAGGGTTGTCCTGCTCCATAGGGGAAGATTTCAATCACTATACCGTATAACTCTGCAGGGTAAAGGGGCACTCCAAATCAAGGGGTAAAGGTAAAAATAAGAATGTGGATATTGTTATTTAAAAGGGAATAACAGTAACATAAGTGCATAGTGACCTGAGTGGGAATCAAAGTCAAAAGCTTCACAGTATCCTCACAGGTTTGACCCAAGGAACTAGAATTCACTGTAACACATTTAAAACCTACAAGGCAAAATATATAGTAAGTTATTTCCCTGCTCACTGTGTGTGTGTTATACACTGTAGAAAGAAACACCTGAGCAAGTATCCTGCCTGTAGAGTAAGATAAGTTGTCTTGTTACTCTTGCTCACAACAGCATTTTACCTAAGTTGACATTTTCTTGAAGCTGGTGACAATATCCTGCTGCAGACCACTCTAGCAACGTCAAGATAAAATGAACAGGTTTGTATGTGTATTAAAAACAACAGAAGAGGTACCTCAGGCATGTATTTTACTGGCTTCAACACAAAGACTGAAGATGCTCCACACGAGACTACATATCTTATCACAGACATTTTAGCAGCGTGAGAAACTACTAACATTTTGAATCCTTAGCAACACCCCTGTTTCACCAAGATCAGCTTGCTCCACTGGCAGCACACTCCTGCAGCCATGAGTGGTGATATGAGCTATATGTGTTGCAGCAGCTATATTTGCAGCGCCACCAGGGATCCTGTCTTTATCCTCCTCTGATTTGTGTTTGTGTAATTCACAGCTCAGAGGGGGGTGTTTCATTTCCACTCAAGGCATCGGATGGAGCTTGGGACTAAAGTAGGCTGGCCTCCTGCTGTGGGACAGCGGCAGACTGGTCAATATGGAGACAAGGAGCCACACAGGAGCCGCAGGTATGGATACACACTGCATATGGGAGCGATGAAAACGAAAAAAACAGGCTATAAATAAATGTCTGAACACTGCAAGACCTCTCTCTGAGGTTGTGTACACATAGTAAATGCCTCCAGGCACACTTCATGCTTGCTCAGATGCATACAGGGATCCAGAGGAAATTTCCATCTGTTCAGCATGCGACTGTGAGTCAGTAATTTGCACGCTTATCACCGTCAGGTTCACAGTCATGCTTTCACACCAAAACTAATATGAATTTCAATTAAATTGCACGCTTATGTTACAGATAGAATGACAGTTCTCCTTTTCATCTTTAACTCAGGTCCTCCTGGCGATAAGTTGGGTAGTAGAGTGGTTTCATGGGTAGGCAGACCATCCTTGACAGCTTTAAATCAGTGTAAGCACCAACCACTGGGCAAATGCAGGTAACTTGTTGCCAGAGAATCTGCTACTTTGTTAACAGGGAAAATGCTCAACAGAAAGATATGTTTAGTGAGGTTAGTGTATGACTGGATAGGGCTACACGCCCACACGTTACTGTATAAACCACACATGCTCACTTATTAATGTCGTCTGAAGAAAATGACAGCGGATGTGCTCAGAGCACACAGGTGCTTCCAGACCACGGAGAGTGATTAAAAAAACATTGCAATGGTGAAAGTTTCCGTTCCCCAAGCTGAATATTCTCTGTATGAATTGAAATGAAGTATATGTTTGCACGTAGGCTGGCGCATCCATTTATGCACGTGTATGTGTACAGTTGGGGCGGCAGTAGCTCAGTCCATAGGGACCTGGGTTGGGAACCTGAGGGTCGCCTGTTCAAGTCCCTGTCCGGACCAAATATGGAGCGTGGACTGGTGGCTGGAGAGGTCTAGATTGATATATCAATTCAGTGATCAGCGATCCAATGTCATTGATGCAAAGTCAAAACATCGATCCATATGATACATATGGTATATATAGGCTTTTATTTTGAAAGTCTGTGTCACCGTCAAACAGCAACAGGCAGATGGCAAGCAGCGAAGAGACAGATGATGAGGATAACGTTATTTAATCAGGAATAAATAAGCAGTGTCAACAGACAGAGCACATGCCATACATAAACAATGCTGTTACAAGATAAAGCACAACGTAACGTTTCGTCTAAAAAACGTGCATGCAGGCTGAAATTCACCTGTGCTGTTCTGTCAGTAGACGCAGTGGCTTTAATCAAAGGTAAGTAAGAAAAATAATAACGTTACAAGTCAATTTGTTAAGCTATGGGTAGAGTAAAAAAAGTCCACTAGCCGCTAGGCTAATTTATGCAATGTAAACATGCTTAAGCTATCTCGAGGCAATTGAATCGAACGCAACTGGACTTAGTTTTGTCTTAGAAGATGTTTCACCTCTTATCCAAGAGGCTTCATCAGTTCATGCTTGTCTGACTCGGCTGAACTAGTCAATTGCCTTGAGATAACTATGACCTGGATAAATGAGAATATCCACAGGCATGCTTAAGCTAATAATGTGTGACTAGCAAATAACAACTGCTTTGTCTACAAACCTTGACAGTTTAAATTCAATATTATACTTTTGTTAAACAATGTTGTTGTTTTATGGCTTTTGGGAGAAGTTTGCCTTCAGGGTTTTAAGTCCTGAAGTTTTATGTAAAAGATGGAGAAAGCCCAGAAGGCTAACTTATGTCATGTGCTGTTTTATGCGTGTTAGTAGAGTCAGTTTAAAGTCAACTTTACTGCACTGAGTATCTATGTGTTGATTTTATCTTTTATGGCCAAAAGCACAAAAGAAAGGGATGGCAGCTTCTTCTGTAGCTGATGGTGTTAAATGGGCAGATAACATCATCTCTTATCGATTGGAGGCCTCTGAATCGCATCGAATCTAATGGTATGGTGGCAGACTTGTCATATTGTTGTCGAAAGAATCAATATAATATCCTATCGTGATGAAACTGGTGATTTACACCTCTAGTGTACAGGAGCCTCCCACCTCAAAAAATTAGGGTTTCCTCAAAACCTACAGTGTAATTCAAACAGTGGAATTTACCATGCATGTCTTGGTTTTTGTGTAAATATCTAGAATATCGAATGTCATCATTCTTGACATTGACTGACAAAAGTTATTCCTTCATTAAGCACATAGATTTCCCAAGCAGCAGATAAAATTTCTGAGAGGCTAAACTACAACAAATTTAATTTCAAACCCAAGCCTTTGCGCTGGCAAGTGTCTGCTCTGCTTTAGTGTTCTTAAGCTGTAAGCTGTATGGTTAAAGGGAGGCTGAGAAATATCAGCATGAAGATGTCTCAACTATCTGCATAATGCTTCCTTCCTCCAGTCAAACTCAGTCGACCCCCACTGCTCCAGGTAGTCAAAGACATATGTACATACTGTAGCAACCTTTGCTTAATATGAGGTTTCAAACCTGTGGGTCAGAGCCCACGCAAGAGGTCACAAGATACATCCGAGGGGTCACAAGATGACTAAGAGGAAGAGAGATGAAAAAGACTAATTTCTGGTTCACATAATTGAGTTTGTTTTTCAGTCTTTCATCTAATTTCTGCTTTATTTCTTTGTGAATCACTGTCTATTTTTACCTTGTCAGTGAATTTGACAAAGCAGAAAAACTACCTCTTTGATCAAACTGGTTATAACCGGTAGACAAGAGGCGAGGGAGTGCAAATTGACAATGATTCATAATAAGGGTCAGAAGCCAACAAAAACTGAAAACCACTGACCTAGAAAAAAACTTGCCATGTTGTAAATTTGCTTCACCAATAGAGTATGCTTTAAGAGATGATAGAGCACAAAGATGACTTGAAAAGACTATATTTACATCCAGCTTGATAGCTTGTCTTATTTCTTTAACAGTCTGAGTTATTAGAATTTTGTTACGGTTCCTCTTCAGTATCCATTAAAGAGGGCACTTGCATTACTGTCACTGTCACTGTCACTGTCGCTTCTTCTTTGGTTACACCATATCGAACGATTTCACAGTTCTCCCCCCTTCGTCAATCAGCAGGAAGTGCTGTGTTCACTAGGTAAGCGTCTCGAATGTTCCCTGTCTGCTCAACACATCCAACAGGCGGACTGTCAAAGAGAGCGAGAGGAGTGGTAGAGGGGGAAAGTGTGAGCGATCCAGAGCTACATGGGAGTAGAATAGTATGTAACATGATGCCTCGCTGCAAAACAAAGTGGTCAGTCTATAGCCACACTAAGCTGAGCTCACATTCACAGCCTTTCCCACAGTCCAGGAAAAGCTTTTAGCAACTCCGCTGTCACACACTGCGCTGCACTCACTGTACACTCCCCCCCCATGGGTCTGGTATCTGAGTGGGAGAACAACAAATAGAGAACACAAGTCCTGCCACAGCGCACTTGTATGGGGAGTGGTGTTCTGTTCAGGGCGTGACCCCAAAGTACAGCAAGAAAGTCTCATAGTGAGAGCTGATTTTAGATAGATAGATAGATAGATAGATAGATAGATAGATAGATAGATAGATAGATAAAAGTGCATATTTTCAGCCTGATACTGATTCATTCGATCTCTTCTTTGCTGTACTATCATAAGCAAAGGTCCAGTGTGTAAGATTTAGGGCCATTCACAGGCAGAAATGGTATTTAATACTCTGACATCACCTAAAATCACCTAAAAATAAGAATTGTTGTGTTTGTTTTACCTTATAATAAGCATTAATATATCCACATAACAAGCAGGTCTTCTTTCACAGAGTCTGCCATGTTGTTCTACAGTAGCCCAGAACAGACAAACTAAACACTGGCTCTAGATAAGGCCATTTGCATGTTTGCATTTTCGCATCAGCCACAGTAGTTCTCCTACATGCAACCTGCGACCTCGCCGCTAGATGGCACTAAATCCTACATGCTGGACCTTTAAAGGTATAGTGTGTAGGATTTAGGGGGATATATTGGCAGAAATAGAATATAATAAGTATGTTTTTTGTGTATAATCACCTAAAAAAATAAGATTTTTGTTTGTGTTACCATAGAATGAGCTGTTTATATCTACATAGGGAGAGGGTCCTCGTTTATTGAGCTTGCCATGTTCACCGCCATGTTTCTATAGTAGCCCTACATTAGCATGTGGTGGCTGAGCCGCTCGTCTACAATGCACCAAACAGTGTCAGAGAAACATTCATTTGTAACATGAAACTGCGTTATCCAGTGTCTTAACCACCAGTTATAATCATCTGGGGTCTCATTTTTACAAGTGTGTGTAGGATCCATACTAAAAATGTATGTACAGACGAAAGCCAAAAATGGCATGCTCCAAAACACATCTGACAATATCTACAATCAGGCTTCCACCTCACCATCTGCATCGCCAATATCCCCTTTCTAAAATGTTCATAAGCATGGGTCAAAGTTTCTCCCATCAAGTTTGTTTTTATAGATCACAACTTTAGCGTGGGAAGTGTTGTATGCCTCTTTCAGGCCTCGTTTTGTGCATACACAGTGTTTATAAGTGAGACCCCTGGTCCGTTCCCAAAACCTCTGTGGATAATTCAGCTCCCGGTAAAAACCTCCTGAACAATAAACACTGAAAGAATCCTAACTGGGAGAAGTTTCAGCTGGTTGCAATGTGCTATCCTCACTGCTATATGCCACTAAATCCCCCTAAATCTTACACACTGTCACTTTAATACTGTAAAAATATAAAAAAGGAGGTATGGCTGACTGGGAGATGGAAACCACAGTGAGTCACATTCCCTTAAATATAAATATACATAAGCATACAACCCCCCCACGACATGCAACCAACTCAACTGTAGTTAAAAGAGCAAAGGCCATGGGTTAAACATTAGGAGGGCTTGTACACTCAGTCGCCAAACAGCCCAGGGTCCCAGTTAAATCACGACCTGCTGCTGAGGTAACAATTCATTTGTTATGCAAAAACTCCAGGCAGTAGTTTCAACGCCCTCTGCAAACATATGAGCATGTCAGTGCGTCCTGCTTCTATGGTTCTCCTCCTCTCTGCCCCCTGAGCTGCACTTTCATCCAAGGGAGTGGGGGACATGGTGAACTTTATCCCTGAATGCAATGGAGGTGTGTTGGTTTGGTTTGGGTGACCACACCCAAAGCCACAGCTTTTTGTCAGTTTTATAAGAGCTACAGTAACAGGGAGCGGCTTATCTGCCCACTCACACAAGGGACAGAACACCAGGCTAAAAGCACATTAATAGGGCGTTACACTTCAAGGAATAATGTGATGTAAACCACTGCTATATGCTGAAAGGCCATATTGTAGTCCGGATAAAAACGTCCTGTGTGTGTTAGGTCACTGTCATTAGGTGTTGAGTCACTTCTGTCTGAGGGCGGTCACTACAGTGATTAATGCTTTGTTACTATCTATTTAAAAAGCTCTCCCCAGAGGCAATATCTACTGTTTACACCTGCACTAGTAACCTTGAATTCTGGTAAAAATAACATCAAAGACAATGTGTGTGTGTGTGTGTGTGTGTGTGTGTGTGTGTGTGTGTGTATGTGTGTGTCTTGATGAGCCATGGTCACAGATGGGAGCCCAGGGGGTAGAATCTTCGTCATCGTGACCCAGGCTCAGATGCCTCAAAAACACAAGACAAAGGAATGAAGACGGCAGCCGTAGTTAACTGATATGACGCATTTTCATCATCTAACATCTCATCTGAGATTTCTAACAAGACTTTTCGTTCACTGGCTTTGACAAATGTCTTTTTTGTGCTTCCACTTGCACTTTTGAGGTTTACAAATATGGGAAATGGAGTGTTTCACAATTCTGTGTAATTCTGACACTTCCAGGAATCATGAGGCCAAATAACCTTGTGCAGATTAAATCAACTTTTGCACTTGATTTGTGCACTTACTTGTGCATATGCTCCAGGCCAGCGAAGACCATCACACTGTAGGAAAGACCACTCTGTACCAGGAAATGGAGGGAATACCTGCGGAGAGACACATACCACAAATGACTTTATTGATCTCATATCCATCTTTTAATGTTCTCTTGGTTTCTTGGTTCGTTAGGGTTGTGTATTGGCAAGATCTGACAAGTATCACGACTAAAAGAGTTGGTGGTACGACCTTTAGGACTGCCTGTTTCATAGGTCTGTCCTTTAGAAATATGTTACCTTGTCAAATGGCTGATGGTTAAATACAGCACTGCTATCTAGTTGTCGGGTCTTTAAACACAACCCAAAAAAAATAACCAATGCCATGAATATTTTCGTACACCCCTTTCAGGACATTCTTTTTACAAGACTACATCAGATGAGATTTGCCCTCTGCATCACCATCCACATCCTGCTTTGTCATCCTGTACAGTCATTAGGAAGAGGAAACAACAGCACATCATTACGAAACCACAGTCACACCATCAGCCATGTGAAGTCCGACCTGTGTAACCAGTAATGTGTCATCTGCCATCACAAGGCAGATCACTAATAATCACCATGACCTTATGTTCTCAATCGATTTTCATGCCTTCCAGCTGCAATGTTCCTAGTCTCGCCACCAGACAATCAGAGATCTCCGCCTTCTAATAGTCTGGGGACACTCCTTTCTAAAGTGTGTTTAACACACCGGCAAAAACGGCCGGCAACAAAGCAACGCCTCTTGCATTTTTGAAAAGAACACGCCGTCTCGGAAATGTGTGCTCCCCCTTTTTTGTCCACAAGGAAACAAACACACAGAGAGTTTGAAAATGGATGCCGAGAGATTTAACTCTGTTTCATCAAACGTGTTCTCATCTGTGAAGAAAATATTTTTTCCAGTGGATGTCTTAGTTACAACATGATTGAGCTAACTGGAGTAGTTTCATGTCGTATCCGACAACGGGAGGCTTTTAACAGATGACGTCTTGATGTTAGCTTTGCTGCTAGTGTTAGCTGTCCCTGTCAACTGATGCTTTCTAGACATCGTGATTTCCCAAAACTGAATAAATACCACACATAGCAACACAAAACTGCTTTGCTAGTTCAATCATGTTGTAACTAAGATATCCGCCGGAAAAGATATTTTTTTCACGGACTGTTTAGTGAGTTATTACCTATTACAGACACTGCTAACGGCTAACAGGGCTAACAGCTAACGGTTAGCCCAGCTAAACGTGCACACAGAAATAGTAATGTTTGTTCAATCATTGTGTTTATAGACTTTACAAACATCGGATTAGTCTAAACGGTGATACAGTGATGTGAAAAATGTGATACACAGGCTATATATATAGCTAAAAGCTCTGCTGGTTTTCTACCCGGACTATAGAGGCAATCGCCTTGTTGTTTACAAGGCGATTGCCTCTATAGTCCGGCCGGACGGATGAGTCATGGCCTTGTAAAAGATTATGTTTGTTTCTTTTAGTTGGTGAGAATGTGTCGCCGCAAACGCGACAAACATCCACTAACTTTGACCGAGTTTTCTGCGAGCACGGCTGAGCCATTTTGTTCTGCTATACGTGTTTCTAGTCAGACTATGTTTACAAGCACAAGAGTTCAGCGAGCCACCAAAGGACCGCCCTGCAGATTTACTACTGGTTCTGCAACGTAGAGAGTGTTTTTTAAACTCTGAAATTGTATCCGCCCATCTGAACACAAAATCAGGGAGAAAGTCATCAGTCTTTAGTTAAGCAAAGCGTCTAAAGACTGACTTGTGAGTCTACAATGTTCCTTACATCCCATCATCACAGTGACTTGTGCATGGATGTGTGTGTGTGTGTGCTGATCAAACTCTTGACTTGTGTCCACCTCCGCTAACACACATTTCAACAGCGGCAGCAGCTACCAGATGGGTCTTTGAAGGGCACAGTGTGTGATTCTACCGACGTCAGGCCCTCCAGGAGAAGAGAGATGCCACACTGTGTTAGGAGTGAGTCAACAAAGAGGGCAAGGGCATCGGGGGGTTGGCAGGGAACAAGAGAGCACGAGCTGGGCGAATCAAATGAACTGCTCAACAAATAAAGGGGTTAGGAATTTTTTATATTTTGTATTTAACCTTTGTTAACAGGTAATCTCATTGGGACAGGGGGTCTCAATCTCCAGAGAGACCTGGTCAGATACCGATATTGTAAATGCTCCCAATACTGATGAAAATGCTCAATTGGGTAACAGCGAGGATGCCATATTCACTAATCCACTCTGGAATTTAACCATGTTGATGTCAGATATCCTCGGAACACTGCAGTCAAGAGACTTATATATATCACTTAAAATTGCCTCTGATAAATTACCATTGTAGTTTTCCAACAAACCTTTTTCTGTGCGATCGAATCAGAGGCTGTGTTGCTGTGTATGTAACTGCGCTGATCCCTGAGGCTAAGCCCAACGGACAAGTGTGACATTCACCCCATCCTAGTATCAGTAGATCTGTTTGGGCAGCAACCGAAATAACGAGTAGAATATCCTCAGTGTAATAAACAATGTGTAGATTATCCTTAGTGCAACAGATAAGTATTATGTAATATAGGGCTGCCCCCTCAAAGTTGACCAAATGTTAGTCGACCAGAAAGGTCATTAGTCCGCAAGATTTCTTTGGTCACTTAGTTGCAGAAAAAACGTGAAACTGCGGCTTGTCAAAGTAAATCAAAACCTATATGACTGGACTGTGTAGGCATTTAATTTGAAAGTACAGACACAGCAACTTCAGATGCAACCTGCTGCTGCACTCTTGAAAGCTGGCACAGGAAAAGGCACAAGAGTAACGCTCAGAGCCCGACCTCACGTTTCCAGGAGGTTAAATACGTGGCATATATACGGCCTCTAATTTCCAGGGCTGGTACCTGTGGTTATTCCACAGGCTAGTTAATAACATGTCGGGCAGGAAATATAAAGTGTGAGATCATTTTGAGAAGGTGAAGGACGAACCCAAGGTGATATGTAAACTCATCTTCATTGGTCGACTACAAACATGACGTATCATCTGAAACATGTCAGTAGCTACATGCCCATTAGCCACTTAGCACAATCATTACTACTTTGCCTACAGCGTCATTAAACAGGCGGCTCGCTCAGTGTGTGACGTGCACTTGTAGATAAAATATAGGCCTATATTAATGAAGGTTCATTAGTACGGTTTTGTATTTCTCTGTAATGTAGCACAGTGTTAACAATGTTACTGATGCTATTCTTTCTCACACCTTAAACTCAAACCATTGAGTTGCCCCACTCAAAGATATGATGATATGATAGTTGATTTTCTTGACATGGAAATGGGTTAGTAGTATACAGCTGTTCAATAGTTTTTGTTTTTCTTTACACAATGGCAAAGAATCAGTATTGGGAAAGTAAAAATTGGTATAGGAACATCTTTGGTAAGAGTGCAGGATTAAAAAGATATGTGGAGACATTGTTAACATCTGACCTGTTAGCCTCTGATGTATCAAACAAACATGTCTGCAAAAGCCAAAATAAGCTCAGTCCCTTTTGACAAACATGTTTGTTTCAGCTGTTCAATTGTTTTCTCCAGTGACATTCAGAAACAAGCTCGTGCGTCTGGCAGAGAGGGAATTCATCCGAAAATAAACCAACACTCTGCAGCATCTGCGAGACAGATCCTCTAGGGCTGCAACCAGGTGCCCTCTAAGAAAGAACAGTGTGTGTGTGCAACAAAGTCTTAAAATATTACACATGTGTGTGTGAATGAAATGGTGCATATGCAGTGTGTGCATAGATGCATTCATGCATTTCACACAGGCGAGCTGCACTGGCAGAAGCTGTCAGGAACAATATAAACAATTAACAGTTACTGTGACCTTATGTGGTTGAGAAGTTTATCAAATAATTACATCTCTCCTTTGAATCATTAATTTACACCTCTGCATCATTATATGGTTTGGTGTTATAAGATCAGAACTTTAAAGTGATAAGGACACTATTAATCCTGTAATTAGTGCCTAACAGAAGATACTTAGCTTGCAACACTGCGCCAAGCACAATAAATACCACATACTACCTTTGTGAAATGTATCTGCGTATAGATATTTAAAGGAGCTTGTGCTCTTATAATCCCTGCGGTGCATAAAACTCTTTGGCAGGCTTTCACAGACACATTGATTGATTGTTTGGCCCATTTGGACAAAGAGGCTATTGAGATGAATGGTACTTTAAATAAATAAAATTGATGTCAGATTGATCTGACATCAGGTTAGCAGGTCCATCACAAGAGTCCTGAACTGTGTGAATAATACACATATATTTTTTTATTTCACATCTGTTATGTTGGAAACGTGTGATTCGTTGGGATGGGTTTGTGTTTAACAGTGAAGAACAGTATGTCTGTTCTTCCTGATGCAAAGAATCTTTTCACAATACTTGTTTTGTTGCTCAATAAACTGGAAACACCCATTCATGCCTTAGGGAATACAATACAACCGTTGTACTTGTGTTGTCTGACTAATTATATGTTGAGTTCCTTATTTTTCATGCTGGTTTTTAAGGTGTGGTGATATAGCCGATAAGTTCTGACATCTCCACTGCTACTGTACACATCTTTTACCTCCACTTGTTACTCACTTTTCTACAGATTTATGAATGAATAAGGTAAGGAGAAAGGCATTGTATACCTTTATAATCAGCATCTGAAACATTCACATTTACACTATAGCAAATCAGCAGCCTAATATATCGCAGTGAATATTTTTTAATGAACTAAATCATTTGAAACGTATGGAAACATGCTAATATCAACTCACATTAGGGGAAGACAAACCTCTTTTTCATGTAAATTTTAAACAAAAACAGATTTTTATTACTATGAATAGGGATGCACGATATATATCAGGCCAATAAATTATCGTCCGATAATGGGACAGTCCGATAAATAGCGCCGATAATACGAACACAGTGGGTGACGGTACATGGACCTTTAAATTTGGTTTGGGAGTCGGCAAATAACACAGAGAAGAAGAAAAACAACTGTGACATGCTGTCTAGAGGTCAAAACATGTCGCGATGTGTCTTTCACAGTTCCAGATGAAGACAACAGGATTGCGCTGAGGGTCTGATCTCTGACCGTCCAACAGGTTAGACACAGCACCAATGGACCATCTGTTGCATCCCTAATTATGATAGACATTAGTGTGGACACAATATTGTAATTTTTAACTTTGATACAACACCCTGAAAAACATCAATAATCAATACCATTTTCAATACCAAAGGGAAAAAAATGATATTCAGGGCAGTAGAATGTAATTTTTTTATTAAAAGTTAATGATAAAAAGGCTATAACATGACAGCAATGAATTTTTTCCTGGTTGGTAGAAGAGAACAGCAGAAGATTCATTTTGCAGCACTTAAAAGCAGCAGTTAAAATCCCCTTTACTGATTCTGTTGTTAATGGTAACTAGGGTTGAGCCGAATACTAGGAAACAGATAATGTAATTTTTACAAGTATGAGTTTCATACGAGTAAAATGTGTCATTCTCTGTACTTGTGATAAAGGAAAATCATCATTTGGGTAGCTGTGTTTCATCTGTTACTTGTGATGAAAAAATGTATCCACCCATTTTCATCTGCTTATCCGGGGCCAGGTCGTGGGGGGAGCAGGCCAAGCAAAGCACCCCAGATATCCCTCTCCCCAGCAACGTTTTCCAGCTCTTCCTGGAGAGCCTTGAGAGGCCAGATGAGATATGTAATCCCTCCAACATGTTCTGAGTCTGCCCTGGGGCCTCCTACCAGTGGGATGTGCTCGAAACACCTCTAACGGGAGGTGCCCAAGAAGCATCCTGATCAGACTGCCAAACCACCTGAACTGACCCCTTTCGACGTGAAGGATCAGCCACTCTACTCCAAGCTCCATCCGGATATCGGAGCTCCTTACCCCATCTTTAAGGCTGGGCCCAGCCACCCCATGGAGGAACCTGATTTCAGCACCTTTGTATCCATGATCTCATTCTTTTGGTCACTACCCAGGGCTCATGGTCATGGGTCATGGTCACAAAAATGATCTAAAGCTCAATTCTGAGGCTGCTCTATGAATACTTTTCTCATAGCTAATAAATATGGCGACTTCTGATTAATCCATATACATTCCAGGCTTAAAATAACAACTTCCAATGAGGCCAAACCCACTTTGAATTTAAACCCCACCCCCTTCTGGCATAAACTTCGATTATGGTACAGCCAGACATCCAGATACAGTCAGTGTGGTTTAATACGACAGGTAACAGAGTTTTGAGGCAGCAAAACAAACACCTGTCTTGTTAATAAAGGAATCACATTGTAATTGAAACTACTTCAAATATTCAGAATCAGTATGTACCAATAAATCAAAATTTGATAATGCTAACAGACATCAGTTCATGCTTTGGTTAAGAAATATGAGTCACTTCTGTGCGACACCATGATGCCGTGCTTTAACTAGAAGGTAGTCTTTGCATCATCTCTCCCAGCCACAACAAACAACATGATCCAACCACAGCTCAGTGTCAGCTGCATCAAGTACACGACCTGTCTGTCAGTGAGGGGATGAGATAAAACCCTATCACCTGCTACTCCATGACCAGGTAACATTTCACCTGGTTAGCATCTTTCCACTAGCTGGATGTCTGGCTAATGTTTCGTAGGTTTGCCGTCCTGTACAAACACACACACACACAAACACACACACACACACACACACACACACACACACACACACATACACAAACATGCAGCAGCACTTAGAGAGGCACTCTGCCAGAGGTACAGTGGGTTGTCTATTACAGGGCAATAGCTTTATAATTGGATATCCGTTACTGTCCGATCGACCCATTTGCTTTGGCGAGGATGAAGAGAATGAGGATGGGGTGAGGGAGAATGAGGAGGGGAAGGGCGGCGAGGGGAGCGGCAGAAACCAGAGGGGAGGAGGAGGAGGATGGCAGACAAGTTGCAAACAAGGAAAAGGGTGTAGGACAGTGACAGGAGAACAAATGCAGAATAATAAACTGCAAACTCAGGGAAGTGACTGATACTGTAGGAGCGGAACAATGACTGCAACACTTTTCACACACACACACATATATATATATATATATATACATATTCTATCCCCCAAATTACCAACAAATCATAGATAAAAGTGTGTGAATAATGTCAGTGAGTCATTTCAGACTAATTGATTACTGCCTTATAAATAATTGACACTGAAATTTTAAGTAGTCTATTAAGCACTTAATGAAATTCACATTAAATGGTACAATAAGCCAAACTGTTAAGTCATGATTCTCCTTCATTATCTTGTGTCATTATCCTGTTTAAATGTGATATTATGAACGCAATATGCCTGGAAATGTATCTTTTATTTGACAAATTTGTATGTTCATTTCCTTATAATTCACATTTTCTGCTCAGGTAACATTTAATTATTACACAATGTGCAGTCAGTTTTCTATCCAAATCAAATCAACAGGAGCTCTCACCAGCAGTCAGTCCTTCCAACAGATAAAGGACATGATACACCAAGTTGACAATCGGCCGTCGGTCAGTGTTTGTCACCCTAGTTTTTGCGGTTTATCCCACACTGCTGGTATTAGTCGGCTCTTGTCTGTGCAGGGTGCTGAAGTATGAATAGGTGTCTGAGCCAGTGGAGTCGTTAGTGAGTAAAATCATTCAACTCAGTGCACGAGAAGTGAAACAGAAGTGAGGAAAGCAAACAACTAAAGTAGAGAAGGCATGAGATCAAAATAAACTTGTTATATTAGGTATGTTCACTTTTATTAGCTGTTTGAGCTGTATGAGCTCTTTAACATAAATCGTTCATACTTGTTTGAGTCGCTGTTCCCTCGCACACGGTAAATATGCTTTGTTCTTCCAAAATCAGGATGTGTTGGTAATGTGCAAACTGGCTAACTAGTGTCTTGAATCTATACTGTTGGTCTACTGTTTTCCTTTTTTAATGACAAATACAAACTAACGCCACCTACTGGTATGGAGAGTTTATTACTCTGACGCAGGCGCAGAACGTATGTGCTAGTTGGCTGTTGGCTGTAGCCTTTGTGGTGTGTTCATGTGCAACTTTTATGCCAAAATAAAGGCAATGTGAGCAAAGCAACAAACAAGTTCTTTGACATCCGTTTGGTGTGTTCACACATTGAGCATGTTAGCATTTTGCCAAAGCTAGCAAGCAGGGGGAAACATCGGGGCAACAGCCGATTCAGGAAGACCAAACTGAGTGCAAATATGGTATTAACTATTCAGTCTCTTCAAATTTTGCCTTCCTGTTCATGATCATATATCAGCAATCTTTATGCAGTGCAGTCACAAAATCTGTTGTTTGCTATGAGGTTGTGACACTTTGTCAAACAGAAGGACCTACATGTATGAAAATCAATTTCATTTAATCTGCCCATTTCTTGATTAATGAACTGTTTTGTGAAATAAAAACTGAAAAATGCCCATTATAATTTCCCAGAGCTCGAGGCTATGTATAGAAAATGCTATTTTTTATCTGACAAACACTTCAAAACCCCCAAATACTCAGTTTACCATCATAGACAGTATCACAGAGAAGAGCTTCAAACCCTAACATATGAGAAGATGGGACGAACAACATGTTTGGCATAGCTGCTTCATTAACTCCCTAAAAGTTTATCAAATAATTTATGATTAACTTTCAGTCAGCTAACTCATTAATCGACATTCACACTCTAAGAAATGTAGAAAGCAGAAGAGGGTTCTTCATTACACTTCATTGTATAACATTTCCTTTCATTACATAACATGACATTTCAAATACCAATAACTGAACCATGAGATTAGCAACATCCTTTCAAACAACCCAGCAGCATAGTAATGTTTTTACAATAGCATGGAATTGGTACACGGCCACAGTCCACTGTCCAAATGATCCCACTACAATAATACTGTAGGAAGAATATCTGAGAAAGGAAGGAAGGAAGGAAGGAGCTAAGTATGAAAGGACAGTGATGACAAGAAAAGAACTGCGGGATAAACAGAGGAGTGACTCACCAGCCAAAGCAGAAGAGAGCCAAGTAGAAGCCCAGCAGAGTGGCCACCACATGTCTGATAAAAGGACTGGTCTTACTGGGGTGGAGGTAGATCCGAAACCACACGGCCATCAGCAGGGCGAACAACTGGCATGCCACAAAGTTAACCTGCACGGAGAGACACAAGAACAGTGTTACTGATGTAGGACATCAGGATGAGTCTGAAAAGACTGATAGCTGGACCTGGGCCTATGCCAAGTCTGGGATTAGAGCGATATTATGGCAGATGAATTAAAACTAAGAAATACAGTAATGTATTTGGAGAGAGGGAACCACGAATTGTAGAAATACAGATGATATTAGCAGAACAGATGCCAGTTGCATGTTTCCTGAATCACTAGAGATGCACCATTTGGATTTTCTTTCTTTTTAAGAACTATAATTTACAGCATACACAAACATATTTAGTACTTTTCAAAGCCACTGGAAACTTGGCTTCAAATAGTAAAAAAGTATATATAATATTAAAGATGAATGTCTCATTAATCCACCAAAATCAGTGTGAAAGTAAATGTCCATAGTTATTTAATTGTGGGAGCGTGATCACATCCCATTTGATTGACAGCTTCCCTTCAGCTCAGGTAACGTTACCTTTTTATTTTACTTTCAGTCACTAGAATTTAAACATTTTGCTGCAACACAATAAACTGGCATATCTATCAGATGGACCCGATTTTGTAAGAAAGCTAACGCGACTTACCAGCAAACTAGGTTGGACCAATCAACTCTGTGTTTTTATTTACTATACCACACTGAGTATGGCGCTAATAGTTTTGGCATTTACCATTCATTGAAACAATTAGCATTAGCTTTTTTTTACGTGAAACTTCTGCAAAACTACCCCAGCAGTCTGCTAGTAATCTTGACTGGTTACCTAACTAGCAGACTCACCTAACTAGTAGACCACCCAAATTTGTTTTTTTTTTTTTTTTTGGTTACACCTCCCAGACTAGAAGCTAAGTGTAGCATCTTCCAACCACTTACATAAAAGGATTAACTTTGCTACACTACACACTTTAAGTGGTGTACCCCAGTCTGCTAGCTAGCTTTAACAGTAGCTTTCAAACCACATGTAGCATGCATGGGAATGAAATACAACTTTTGAGAATGGGTTGCAGCAGCTCTGGCGATAGTCAGTTACTTTCTGTGCTGTTGTCTGCGACATGAACTATCGTGCACCGCATGGATGTAAATTTGATCGGCTCAGGGTTGGCTATATCTGAGACTGACCGGCCAAGCAGCGGTCACGGCCCATCAAAAATCAAGCAATTCCTGTCATCAGCTGATTGATCCGTGCATCTCTAATTATCACTGAGAATTACTTGAAATGACCACCACTTTAAAACTGTTGCATGAAAGGGGCTGAATATTGAATCCAAGGAGAAAGTAAGGCATACAGGTTGTTATCCAGAGGGATACAGGTTCTAATTGCACATAAAAGCTTAATCAGGAATACAAGTTCTGTGTAGAGGATCATACACTGAGCTCATTTACAGCATGAAAAAACACTATCCGACACTACTCAGGTAATTTTCTAAGTGCCGTTAAATTCATCATTGCTGCCCCACAATGATAACACGCCATGACAAATACTGACATGCATATTTGTGATAAATACATGGACTATACTGAGAGTATTTTCCCCAAATTAATAAATAATACTTAGTCATGTAACGATATGTCGAATTTCGCGGTGTCGCGATAAAATAAATTCTTGATCGTGGGAATGCCACGGTAGTTATATAGCTGCGTTCTCCTACAGAGCCGGTAATATGACTGTGCAACTACATTCCCCATAATCCTTTGCATGCAACTGCGCGTGCAGCTCAGCATCTCAGCCTCCGACTCTGACCCGTGCGTGACTGGAGGAAACAGCGAATAAAAGTAAGGAGATTGATTGTTCTTCTCTGTGGATTTTCTCCGCGACCGTTCGTCATAGCAAGAAGCCACACATATCACGGAAAACAGCGGAATCGTGGCTTTCTGACAAGACCGACACTTGTCGGTAGTCCAACGTTTTCACAGCGAAAAAAAAATGATAAAGTTACACCAAAATTATATATAACAAAGCTTGCATACAGCTTTGCACACACATTACTTTTGGATGGATTACTCGCGAATGCAGGGTCGCACAGAAATGCCACGCATATCACATGAAAGCGCAGGACCAGAACTTTCCTCTCCTCATCTCCTGTTCTGAGAAAGTGTTAGGGTCTCCTTGATGTCAAGATTGTCAACCTGGTGTGAACAAACTGAGTGAATGTGTGTTTTTGAGTTATTCCATGACTTCCAGGGAAATGGCTGGGCTTTATTTATTTTGGTTTTCTTTTACACACATCTCTACCCACCTCTCTCTCTATGTATCTGTGAGTGAAGGGTTGTGTGTTATTGAGTTTACATTATTTCTAATTTGTTAATTGTGTTGTTGTTGCAGGGTCTGATTGTTCTAAGTTCTGTATATTCGATGAATATTAAGACTACTCTATCCTCATAATTTGATGTCATTCAGATGACTTTCTAGTAACAGTACTACACTACTTTTGTTCAGAGTAGGTTAAAAAATACTGATTGATTACATTTTCATATTCTGTCACTATAGTTTTAATTGACATGACTTTGTTATGGCACTTTAATGTCTGCCTGCCTAGCAGTAACAGGGGGGAAATGAAAGCACATGTTCAACTGTGTGTTGATTTGTTTGTGATACGCTTAAGTTAAAAATAACCTGCTGTACAGTGTACATGCACTATTTTTGAATAAAATAGCTATTTTTAACAATAAATTTTCTCTTTTTTTCCCCTTGTATAAATATCGTGATATATATCGTATCATGGACTCTTTATCGTGATAATATCGTATCGTGAGTTTCTGGTATTGTTACATCCTTAATAATGCTACAAAGTACTCTGTGGCTGTTTGTGTTGTGAGATGATATTGAGATATTAACATTGTATTGTCAGATGGACAAGAGGAGAGAGCAGTGTGATGGCAACATATCCTTCAAATGTCAGTAATTTTCCTTTAAACCTTTGTTATGTTGAAGTTTGTTTTATCATTTAGTCATGTAAGAACTTGTGGATTTAATGTATAGCATTATGCATTATGCCATTACCGCACAAATCACGACTACTAGCATAATTCACACAATACATTCAGATAGCACTACTAAATAGCAAACTCACTTTATGGTGGACTTTATAATGAGTAGTGGGTGATTACAGACGCAGCCTTGGTACATGGGCTATAATATGCAACACTGCTACTGTATAGATACCAACCCTTTCTATTAGTACACGTTTTATCGTGTTATATTTGTATATAGATGATTTTGTTGAGAAAATACACTCTGTCCGACTGGTCCTAGCAAAGCTACGTTTGAGACCTTTTTTCATCTCCTAATGTCTCCAAATGGCAGAGCAAAGAGGCTTTATTCCAGACAGCAGTGAGATTGACTGGATCCATTGAGGGGACAACAATGGAAACCTCTCTGTTTGATTACTAACACTTTATCTCCAATCACCCTGAGCCACACAGAGTAAGACAGAATAGAGGGGCATATATATTAAGTCCTTTTGATCTGACTGGAGCGTGTTATCTAAGGCTCTCTGATTAAACCAGCATCATGACCACGGTGAGCCTACCTTTCTATAGACAGTCTTGTTCAATTATCAGTCGCTGTTACTATTACTGTACCTATTACTGCAGGTAACACACAGTGTTGTATTTGTGTACATGTCTGCATATGTTCTTCCAGCCCATAAACAGTGATGACTCAGGGATGATGTTGGATATGTCTTGCTATTAAGGATCTACAGTATGTTTCCCCGTGGGGTTGGGCTATTCGTCACTCTCATCATCACAGTACACACACTCATACACATAAGCACAAAGTAAAAGCTTCCACATTGATTCTACTACTCTCTATGTCAGCCCCTCTGTCTTCATTCTCCCTCTACAAATGAAGCCAACACAGGAGAGCCAAAAACTGCAGTTCCTCGAACGGCCACTTGAGGCTGGCTCCAACAGTGGGTCAGTCCTCGCAGATACCCATGTTAACATGCAAAATTTTACAGCAGAAATAAGCATGTTTACAGAAGGAACACACCAATTTATCGGCCGCATATTGGTATCGGCTAAAAAGCAGGACTCGAAAAATAACTCATCGTACTGGGGACAATAATAAATGTGTCTGGAACAAACCAAGATCTTACTGGGACATCGTTGAGATGAAAGCAGGCAGTAAACTCACCATCAAAGTGTCAGAGGGTGCAAAATATTGTCTTTCTGATAATGCTACATAGTCGGCAGGAGGGCGCGCTAATTAGCGTTAGCTGTTACGGCTGAAACGAACAGCTAACGGAGGTTGCACTGAGTTACATTATGAGGTGTTCAAGCTCTCTTCAGTAAAAATGAGAATTGGGCCAAGGTAAATTATCATGTTCTCATGATGTGTTCAAATGCAGTCTTGTAAAATGTAGTTTTTGGCGAGGAACTTGAATAAAACCGGTTGTTTTAAAAAAAAAAATTGCAATATGGAAGTAATAAATAGTAATATAGATTATAAAATTAAAAATAAAATAAATGAAATATAAAAAAAATAAAAATAAGTAAATGAATAATAATCTAAAACAATATGATAATATAAAACAAATAATAATATAAAATAATATACAGCAATTTAAACAGATGTTACAGAAATTCTATAGTAAAAAACTTTTGAATTAGTAATTTAAAAAGTTTTTCATGCAAAAGAAGGTTACATAAAGGGTTGTTTCATAAATTAAGGACTGAAGGACTTCATAACAGTGCAGTTGTGTTTTTATAATGAAGACTTTTTTTTGTTTCCCTAGAATAAGAGGGGGAATGAGTAACAACAAAAAATAAACAACAACAGAAGAAAAATATACACACACCAACAAGAAAAACACATTGGTATCTGTATCGGCTATCAGTCAAATTGTTGTTTTAAATATCAGTATATGTATCGGCCCAGAATTTCACAATCGGTGCATCCCTAGTTTACAGCCTATAACTAATTTGCCCTGTTCATGACGACATTTTATTACCGCATAATTAAGAACTTGGACACTCTGAGTGACAGGCTGACTGCCATCACCACAGCCTCCAGTCTTCTCGTCCAAATCTGGTCAATTCTATGTCCATTATTTTTATGCAGTCTATGCATAAAACACAAAGCTAATACATGTGATCACCATGGAAGCACTGTTTTTCCACTGCAATGACATCACCTCACATTTGTGGTCACACACAGTGAGTAACTGTGCATCTTCCTAAAACCCTGACTAAATTACAGAGTATTTCATGGCTGATTTCTAACAAAGGAGAAGCAGGAAATACAAACAGAAGACACATGACTAAGTAATAAAAACATTACACTAAACACTGCAAAAGGTGAAATGTACAACGCTCCATAAAGAACCCCTTGTGTTTGTTTGATGTCACGTTCAGCAATGCATGTCCGAAGGCACAATGGCTCGCTCATGTATATAGGTCATGTTAACAGATCCGTCTGGCCAGTAAGCAGTGAAAGGCTAGACACCGCGAGCACCATCCATTATCTATGGATCCTGCATGATTAATGAGAGAAAGAGAGAGAAAGGGATATAGCCTTAAGTCTCCACGACTAACAGATGTAGCAAGAAATCATCTGTGGCATTAGCCTGAGCGTATCATATCAGATGGCATTTGGCAGCAAATATTAGGGGTTCTGCATACATGAATACACAGACACACACACACACAAAGCATAGGAGCCTCAATTACAGGAGCCAAACTCTTTTGTTCTGGTATTGTCATGGCTGGTATTGTTTAAGAGAGGAAACCAGTTGGGACTAAAATGAGAATAATTAACAAACAATCCGGCGTAAAACAAAAGGCTGTGAGCAGGTCCTGATGCGACTGTCAGGACTAAACCAACAGCACACTGAAAGCAAACAAAGTCTAAGAAATCACAGCCCATTGTTTGTCATCAAGGTGTGTCATATTGCTCGGTATCTGAAAGCAAACTTTCCGTCATCTAGTTGGCTGTTATGGATCAAAAACAAACAACCCACCTATGTGCCAATAAATGTGTTTATTCAGACTGGCAGCTATCTCCATCGTTCAACCATGAATAATACAGCAAACAGGCCTAGTTTGAAATTTCCTCCCCCTCATGTGAAAAACTGAGTTGTGCTGATTCACTTTGGGCAATCTCTAGTGTAACAAATCTGGCAAAATCAGACCCAGGTTCGACTGCAAATCACCCCCTCCTCCTTTAAATCTGAGGTGCTAAAAATAAAATACGATGCCCTGGTAATGACAACGTGTCACATCAAATAGACCTCCTCTGGCTACCCCTTGTCATGCGAGCCTCTTTCTTCCAACAGCATTTACCCAAATCCACATCTTTGGATGTCATTTCATGCTTTGATTACTCCAAGCTGCTCTCTCAGAGAAGAGGACACTGCTAGTTGGTTGAATGAAAGGCTCACTCGCCAGCCCGTGCGCCTGCACACAGGAAGACCGACTGGCTCATTTGCAAACCAGCAAACACCCCGCGCTCATTACAGCCACTGATTTATCAATGTAAGCTGTGGAGGCAAAAAATAGCTGGTCAAATAGTGAGATGGTTACAGCATGAATCAAGCTCTCCTGTGCATATTCATGTGCAGCTGAGACATCAACAAACCAAAGACAAACATATCTTTCATAGTATGATGTCTGAGGAATGAGAAACAGAGCAGCACTGGAGCTGGACAAAATAAAACTTGTGTTTTTGCAATAGCCTGAGAGTAACAGAGTGTAAAATCAGCCCCTCCCTGGTTATCAACACATTGCTTTGTAAGGAAGGAATTTCATGTGGGAGACTGGAAGGGCGTGACAGAGGAACTGTATTGTTCGAGGCAACAGCAAAGTTGAGCTGTGGGTGAATATTTGAAAGTTGACCATGTGGCAAAAGCTCTGACCAAGCAATTTATCAACTGAGAATTAACAGTTCTCAAGATTTGCACTGAATATGAAGCATGAGAATGTAGTAGTTGACTTTTTTTTTTTTTAACAGTTACAAAATTACCTTTTTGTCCACTAGCTATATTTTACCAGCCACTCAATGCATTACCATTGTCTAATTGGCTGGTGAGTGATGCAAATCTACCAGCAACTTGCATATTTTAGCAGCATTTGGCTCGTGGATGGTGCTAATTTTGTACCCTGGTTTTAGACTTACCGCTCAGAGGGAACTCATTCAGCGGCTCCTCTGGCAGCAGCACAGTGTCTCTCCCTCTCCTCTCTCGCCATGCGCACACGGGAGTTGGTTTTGGCAAGAGAGTTTGTCATAAACCTTTGGTAATGTAAACCTATGTGACGCTAGGGGCTCCACAAAAAACTCCATATGTGATTGTGTGATAGTTGTGGTATCATAGCAGCCTGTCACAGGTTACAGCGTGATGATTAGAGGAGAAATGGCAGAGCATAAAGGTCCAGGTGGAAAAAACACAACTCAGTCATTTAGGATTTTGCTAAAAGAAGGAAATCACCTTTTGATATAGATCCCAGGGGACATTTTGCACCATAGAGTACTGGGTTTTAATTTTGAGTTTTGAGATCTGCATTCTGCACAATAAATGCTCTAAAAATACATTATATCTTTGCTTTTGTTGTTGTTTTTTTTATCAATTTAGCTTTGCTAAGGGACTACAAAACCCATTCAGAAACACTTCTATTATAACTTTTACACTTAAATTTATACCACGATATATATCGTTACCGTGAAGGGATTCGATATTCGATTTTGCAGCATAAATAATGTAGAATATAATAAAATAGTACCTGAAACTACATAAAGGCAGCTGGTTTCATGAAACCCTGAAGAGCACCCATCAACAGCTGATGTGGTAAAAATAATTATGACATGGAAACGACTGTGAAAACAGCAACTGAAGTCAATATGGACGGGGCAAACAACACACGTACTCAACATTACTTTAAAATGCTACCTCCCAAACATAAACTGCTTAATATTCAAGTAGCCAATCTGCGCTTGTTGTCAAGATTAGAACATAGACTGTATAGATAAAGGCATAGCTACCGTGACAACACCTACTGGTTTGTGGAATGCCATGTTAAACCCTAAAGTTTGGCATTTCAGCCATCGCCATCTTGGTTTTTTGGAGCCAGAAGTGACCATATTTGAGTCAAAGGTTGGATCCGTAGAGGAGCAAGGGATGGATTTGATGCATAGGCAGTGGTGATGCCTCGCAGACAGTCTTAAGCAACCCTTAAATATGCAAAACTCTGGGCCTTAAAATGTAAACACCACCTGTGCAAATGTCATGAATATTCAAACTAGCCATAGAGACCAAAACCACTATTAGTACCAGGACATAAACATGTTTATTTTTGTTGTAAAGTTTAGCATTCTAACTTGGGGGTCTGTGGCTTTTGGCTCTGTTTTGGATCCAGCCTCAAGTGGCCATTTGAGGAACTGCAGTTTCTTTTATCAGCCTTGGAGGTTGCTACTTGGATTAGATAATCATGCTTTTAAAACTGCCATCTTTAGTGGTGGCGAGATGCGTGAAAACCATTCTGTCAGACTGTGAAAAGGCCCGCTGTTGTCTCTTAATGCAGGCTTGTTGGACTTCTTGGTTTATCCACTCACTGACACACTTTCAGACTGAAAACTCAGATGATTAATGAACTTGGAAATAACTGTGGTGGGCAGCTTTCTGGAATAGAGAAAAACACCAGAATTTGAAAATACAGCCCTCTTCTCTGTTCGAAGCCCCTCCCATCAGACAAGCATGGGCATATGTATGTTTCAGACAGAAACCTGTACGAGTACCAGTCATTCATTTCAATCATCGTGATTGTGATCCAGTGAACCATGTTGTTTTCTTTCCAAATGTGAGGGCCTGTAAAGCCATGAGAAGACATACTGTCATTCAAGGCTACAGCTAACTACATAAACATGAACTTGAACAACCCGCACCTGTGGGCCTTTAGTTACGGTCAACAGAAGGCCAAACTATTAGCAACATTTTCTCTCCATCTCTAAAACACTTAACCAATATCGACACGGGTTATACTGAGTTCATTGCCACACTCTCTTTTTGATAACTCCGTCTTCCTTTATGGGGTTGCTTTGCAGTGTTGGCAATAGCAACTTTTTTTCTGCAGGATATTCCACCACTGAATGAGGCTTTCACCATCTGAAGGGACGTGCATGTGCATCTGCATTTGTAAAACCGCCAACAGGAATGCCCTCTCTGGAATGACCTCTAATTGGCCAAAGTCTCCCATCGTGGGCTAGAGCAGGGATCGGCAACCTTTTCTATCAAAAGAGCCATTTTTGACCCAAAGGAAAAAAAAGAGACAAAATCTATCTGTGGCTGCAAAATATATGTGAGCCTTACAATGAAGGTAACACAGTCTATTAAGTCTAAATTAGCCCATCAGCACAACTAATAGGTCTAAATGAGCATTCATTATAATGTTTTACCACAGGGCGGCTATTTATGATTATTTCATACTTAAACTTGGCAGCGTTGGCTATGACAGACGACAGCAGATCTGTCCACACACTATTAAATTCTATTGTGGTTCGGCTAAATGTAGAGGAAAAGGTGCCAGGCTGTAGACATGTGATGCACATTTTAGTTGACGAAATATTTTTTAAAAAAATTAATTGGTGTATAGGCTACAAATGTTTAAAATCTAAATGTTAAAAAAATAACTTATTCATTTTTACATTTTTGGGGCAAAAAAAAAGCCACAAGGAGCCACTGAAAAGGGACTAAAGAGCTTTTAAAAGCCTGAAAACAAAGTCAAGAAGAGGCGAGGAAGTCTAGTTTTCCCATAGAACAATTGAATTACAATATGCTGAAAAGTTATTATGGGATTTCTGCCCAGTGACCCCCAAAAAACATGTTATTTGTTTTAGATCCCTAAAAACACATGATCTCAGTATGTGTGTGACTGTGAACATACTTATAGCCACAGGTAAGCACTCATGCATGCGCACACACACTGTGTATGTAACATGGCATAAAGAGTGAATAACATATTTGCTGACAGGCCATTTTCATTATAATACATAAGGTTTAAACTTCCATTCCCATAGTGTTCGTGCTTTATCAATATCACTGTACTCATGCTGACCAAAGTCAAACCTTGCTGTATCTCTCACCAGCCTGTGCTGTGTGTCAGAGTCATTTCAGCTCAGCAGAACATTGGAGAGATAATTACTTTCAAAGTAGATGACAGCGATTCAAATTATCCAAGACCCATCCTCAATGAGATGTCAAAGTGTTCACAGCGACGCGTGCCAAAGTAACACTTCATTGGTGTTTCTGAATGGATTTAAATTCACCAGATCCACGAAATGCTGCGGTATACTGTAGTAGACTGACATTGGATATTAATGCCAGCAGTTGAGAAATCAACTGTCAAAGAAAACACAACTGTTTCTTTCGCCTGAGCAGCAATTATATAATGAGACCACATGCTTGTTGACTTGCTACATTTCACTCACAGATGTGATTTTACACTGTGAGCTGACACCACAGCATCCTGGCTGTGATTTCATCTTACATCACGAATGCCTTCCACATAAATGCAAAGGATTTTGGGATGTGTAGCCACCGCCGTTGCCTTATGGGTGCATGTACGTTACAGGAAAATTGTGATAAAAAAAAAAAAAAAAAAATCAGGATCTGAAAGTCTAATAGAACATCATACTTGATATACACAGGCTTTGTTAAAAGACAAGGCTAAATGTGTTTTCCCCCGAACTGTCGCCAGTGTTAGTAGTTTACTGAATAAACATTTTGCAACAGACAAGCTCCTGTGCCAGGGTGCGCTGTTTCTTCATTCATAATACATGGATCTCCTCTTCCATTATTGATTCACTCTGAAGTCAACTTTACCCTGGGGTACGGTGCTCTTTTTGTTTCAGAATGTAAGGCAGAATATCTGTGCTGCAGAACACTTCGTACGAGATTCAAAGAGGAAAAAACAAAAGCCGCTATTTTGGATAAATGCACTGCAGCAAACCCACTAGAATATGTCACTGGGAAAAAAATAAAAAAACTATACAGACGGGGGAAAAGGCTTAACTGGGAGAAGGGTGGGTGGACCAAAAACAATGAATGAATTAAAGGTGTGACAGAAGTTCAAACCATAAAACGCCGCAATTACTAGCTTGTAAACAAAAGTTGGCCAGTCGAGATTTGGAACCTTGCCACCCCTTACTTCTAAACAAACTTCATCAAAGTTTGCTTGGCAGAGGACAGAGACCATTACTGCTTCCTTTTTCTCTTTTCACCTGTGTTAACAAACCGTACTGGTGCAATATTTACTCAAACAGGCTCAGTGAGGATACGCCCTTAGAGCTCTGTCCTCCCTTCCTCTTCAGCATCACCACTCTATCTCAGCACCAGATGATAGCGGTCTCAGCGGATCAATCACATATAGTTATAGTGTGTATGGATCAGAGAGAGAGAGACACAGGAAGGGAGACAGACAACATGCAAATGTTTTGATGGGTGGCGGGCGCCAGTGAGCGATTACCGCTTAAGGGCAATAAGCTGTCAGGCAGTTCCTCCAGGCAGCTGTGGCACAGGGGGGGCTCAGCTCAGCTCAGCTTTAAGAGGCTACATTATAGACTGACACACAAACTGGCAGAGGGAAAGGAGCTGAAGGAGGGAGGGAGGGGGTCATTGTGGATGCAGCGGAAGACAGAGATAAGCCGGCTTCCTGAAGCTCATTGTCAAGCGAAATACTGCAAGCACGTCTCTCTTGTTTGTGTTCGTGTGCCGGGGAGCAACATGAAGACCCTCAAGGCTGTAGCACTGCGTCTGCTCATGTCATTCTCACACCACTTTCCCATTTATCATCAACTTTCTGTCTCTCTTCTTAACTTCCACCTCTCCTCCTATATCTCCTGTTCCTCAAAAGAAGTTTAAAGGGCACTTTATAAATAACTTTTTCTCTCCGTCTGTCCCCGCTCGTGTTAAAATCTAACTTATCAGCTGAAGATGTCACACTCCAGAGCAGCTGCAGCCGGGCTGTGAGAAAGGAAGGAGTGATGGTGCAGGAGGGAACAGATGGATTCATGACAAGTCATGTTTCCTCTGAGCATAGCTTTTCCTCTTTCCTCTTCTATAAAAACAAGACCAAGACTCTGCAGCCAGGCTCTGTGAGGCCGTACAGTATGAAGGCACAGATCTGCCACGAATTAAATGCTAACGTCAAAATGATAAGTAACGATACTGCTTGCAACGAAGATAGTAACACGCTGCTGTTTAGCAGGTTTAACGTTTAACATGTTTATCATCTTAAAGTATTAGCATGCCAACAGTTGCTTATTAACATACTGATATTTGCAAATTAGCACTAAACACACAACGTAAAGCTGAGCCTGAGGGCATGTCATGAGTTTTGCAGTTTTGCACAAATTAAAATTCTGGCCTGACTGTCATGAAATAAAAATTTACTTGGAATATCTATAGCAAATTTCACTGCAATCAATCTAATCGTTATAATATTTCATTGAAAACCCAAACTGTCAACCTTATGTTGGCACTTGAGGAAAAGTCGGGGGTTACCAAAGTCTAGGCAACTGAATAAAAGTGAAACCTTTGACTTGCTGGTGGCACTACGTCAAAGGTGTCAATAATACAATCTATGGGGCAGAACTGGCCCACTGGAGTGAAACATTGATGCACTTGTGAAGGCTAGGAGGTACCAGGACTAGGAATGCACCGATCCGATATCTGGATCAAATATCGGCCCTGATATCATCAAAATAGATGGATCGGGTATCGGAAAATGCAACCTATACCTGAGGCGATCCTTTCCCTTTAAATCTATTACAACGCGAGCTACGTCATACATCATGGAGCGAAGGAGAGAATCTGCTGTGCTGAGGTATTTCACACTATTTCAACTGCTGTTGCACAATTGTTTCTTTTTGTTAAAAGTAAATAGTTCATCATTGCATTAATCTGTTTCATCTTGTTTCATTTTATCTTAGGAAAGAACTGTGTAGTCATCAATGCCTGATGCCTCTAGTCTTTTCTGTTCTACATGCAAAGCTATACAGCTGGTATTGGATCAGTATCGACTATCGGCTGATAGTCAAAGCCACAGCATCAGGACCGGTATCGAAACTGAAAAAGCTTGATCGGTGCATCTCTAACCAGGACTGACACACCCAGATAATGCGATCGGAAGTCAAATTACTCCTGCATATAGACAGTCAGTCAAAACTAGGGTTGTAATGATCCATTGATCTGGATCAATATATCAATTCAATGATCAACGATCCAGTGCCATCCATGCAAAATGAAAACACTGATCTATATTGTCACCTTTAGCATAGGCTTTTATTTGAAAGTTTGTTCCACCATCAAACAGCGGCAGGCAGATGGCAAGCAGCTGCGAGAAAGACAAAGAGGATAAAGGTTTTTACTCAGGATCTAATGAGCAGCATGGAAGTATTCTGGATTTCGGAGAAAATACAGGTCAACAGACAGAGGTAACTCACGCCGCTAACTTCTCACAGCAACATTAGCTGCTCTCTTTCAACAATGTTTGGCTCCAAAACCGTACATGCGGGCTGAAATTCAACCAAACTGTTCTGTCAGGAGATACAGTGACAAGGGGCAATACCACAGCAATCCATCCAGTAGTTTCAGATATATCCATCTGGGCCAAACAGACCCACACTGCCACCCATAGAGCCATGCTGCTACTGTGGCAAACATCAACAAACCTCGAGGGGTGTGACTACAAAGAGTATTCAGGTTTTGCATTGGTGTGTCTTTGTGAGGCCTTTGAAGATAAACTAGTTGATCCAATAGTCTAAAAAGGGTCATACACATCTTAGGATCCCCATTCAATCTGACTAAGTTTTATTTATCGGTGTGAGTCTGACTGTGATCAGAGGCCTGGAAAAAAATGCACTGCATCCAGTTACCATGGGGCGCTGAGACAGATGAACATCTCAATAAAACTGGTTTGTTGAGTCTGACCTGCTATCTGCAGGTGCAGGACACCTTTCCCACGGGAGAGCTCTTTGCTTGGGTAATGACTTCCACTCCCTCAATGAGTACACACACACACACACACACACACACCCACACTACTGGGGTAATATCACTTTTCATAGATACTACTCCTCTCTTCTCTCCCTGTGCACAGTCTGTCTTTAGCACCCAGACACTAAAATAGTTCCTTTTGCACAGAGCAGCATGTGGCTCCCTGTCCAAGGCGTACTCGCAGAGGCGACTGGTGGGTGCCTGTGTGTGCGCCTGCATCTGTTTGTGTGTGTCTGCACAAAGCGGGAGATAAATTTAGACGATCATTAGCATAAAACCCTTTTTTCCATGTCATTAAGTCACTATCCCTCCTTCCCTGCCACCGCCCCACCCGTCCTCCCCCCACACACAGCCCATGTGACGCTTCACTCCCGTTCTGCACAGTCTCATTTCATTTCCATCAGCTGTAGTCCTCAGTGACTCATGTGGATTCGTGCTGCCAGAGAGGAGGGAGGGACTCGGAGGCCTTGAAGTTAAACTTGTGTCACAGTCTTTATTTTACACAAAATAGTGGCTGCGGAGCATATGTGGTGTACTACACATATGCTGTCCCATGTCCCCGTTAGAGAGTGCTCATACAGAAACACCCTGTTTCAGCAGTTTTCGTGCGAGGTGAGCCCTGGAGAGAGCACTGATGTCTAATTCCCACAGAGGATTAAAAACAGCTGATGATAAGAGGGTTTGAAAATGTTAGAAAGGGTGTGTATGGAGCAGAGAGCAGGAAAGAGACAGAGAGAGTCAGAAATGAGCTGCAAACAATAAGGACAAACTATTGCTTGCACTGTGTATGATGCAAAAATTAAAAGATGTGGATAGGAGAATGTCGCAAGAGGAAGCAACTGGTACATAATGGTGCTCCATCCTCTGCCATTCAACCCCATTCTTGGCTGAATAGAAATGGGAGCGGCTGAATGTCTTCCAGCATTCCCCCCAAATGCAAACACACACCGGCAAACAAACACACCTGCCTATACACACACATTATTTGCAGCCAGAAAGAGACACGGGCAATGTCATGACGACTTTAGTCTTGGCCAACAAATGTGGCAAAACTGGTCATGGCTCAAAAAAACAAACTGACTTGTGTGTGTACTCAGTGCAACTAGATCGTACTGACAGTGGGGGAACAACAGTATTCTCCTTCTTAGCACCAACACAACAAAGCTTTGACTTGTTTCCTGTCACTGCCAGTGCCCCCTCTGCCCGCTCATAAATACACACACACACACACACACACACACACAGAAATCAAAGAAAGAAGAGTTTGACAATTTGACAAGTCCTTCACCTCAAGTCACAAGCCTGTCCGTTGAATACAACTGTGCACGCAGGAAGGTTTGGGAACAAGGGCTTAAAGTATACAGCCAAAACTATGTTTAGGAAAACCAAATGATTGGTTGGTTGGATTGTTTTGTGTTTACGCAGGGGCAGCCACATATTCACTACAATCGCAAATGGCTAAATGTGCAGTTGCATCGACGCTCGGAATCACTTTTCACAAGAAAAGTGCCACACACAGATTGGAGCAGCACAAAGGAAGCATGCACCGGTGCACACACGCAGAGTGTTAAAGCCTGCTGTGTGGCGCTCTCCTCTCTGAGCCGATCCACAGATCCCAGTCAGGCTCTACGGTCAGGCCGGCTATTAATAGCCAAACAATCAGCCATTCCCCACAAGATAGCCAGCAACACTGGGCCAGAACCACGCTTACAATGTGTGTGTGCTTTCTTGAGACACATGAACTTCAAGCTAAGATTACAGAGCTGCTTTCTGTTGGAAATGTCATCTGTGAGCAGTCACACCGGTGCCTGATGGGAAAGTGTTAACGATGCAATAATGCTATCACAGCTGGATGCGTTTACACAGTGATGAGTGACCTTGGCTTGATGCACTCAGCCATATGTATGTACAGTATGTTACCATGTCAGTGCAAAAACAAATGCAGAGCAACCGAAGTACAGAAGACAGGAAGGGAAATCTCGCTCTATGCTCTATAAAAATTATGGGCCTTGTATTAGTGGGACTCCATCACCTGTGGACCCTCGAATGCAGACATGTCTTTCTCTAGGTTCCTTCTTCATGTTATTTGCTTCTATTGTGACTTTCTCAACTTGCTTTGTTTGACATCGCTTAGCCCTTTTGATACGTGCAACTCAGAGCAAACACCTGCTAGATGTATGATTAGTATAATGAGATTTACTCGCATAATTACAGAGGGACAAACAAACAGAGAGAGGGAATCGGAAATAGTTTTAAGAAATAGTCTGCAGTAGGTCCAAATGATAGATGTAGTCTGTATTTTGCAGCAGTTAAATTGAAAAAAATACCTCTTTTATGCATTGTTTGATAGCCTCTTTTGATATGCACATAAGACACACAAAGAGAAAGACACTTTTAAAGTATTCTTCGGAAATTCGGCCAAATCTGGAGCCAACCCAGACTTGCTAAACAATACTACAGCTCTTTTCTCGGGTTACAGAGTATCAGTGAAAAAGAATGACAACATAATCCAGCAGTCTATGCATGTGTAACAGACAGTCACTGGATACCCACAGCAGCCAGGCAGAAAATATCTACTCAAGCGGGTTTCATGTGTCCTGGATTGTGCCCAGCTAGCTCGATATACTGTATGTTAACCATGTGACGAATACGCAGATAAGCAAAAATTAACATGGTGCCAAAGTAGGGTGAAGATGACACCGCCTGCAAATGTCTATTCCCCTGCAAATACTTAATAATATTATTTGAGAAAGAAGGACTTGCTTTTCATGTGAGAGACTAAAAATCTGACTGTGTCCTTGTATCTCAACATGATGTCACGTCCACATTTAAACACAAAAACACATCAATAACCAAAGCAAGTTAAACCAGAAATGCAAGATACTTTATAAGCATCCATTTAAAAAGAGCTATGTGGTGAACTTTCATGATGTCATGGCAGATACTGGATGTGTTGGTGAGAGGCCAATGCAGCTAAGAGGCAGTGAGTCAGAGTCTCAAACTCTGGACCCAACTGTAAAATTACTGGTTCTACTGCTTGCTCGGCTGGCTCAGCAAACCAGAGCTTTGCCAGCAACTCCTGAGACAGCCTCTAACCAAACTTTAACCACAACTCTCATGTTGCTGAGACATGCAGGCTCGACAGGACTTCCTTAACATGAAACATAAAGACAGCGTTTATTAAGGGCTTTGAAACTGTTGAGCCCAAATTATGAAGCAATACAACATGTAATCTCAAAATCTTGTAATCTCTGTTTGTATTTTATAGTCTGCACATTTCATAAATGACACACTTAAGGTGATACTCTCTAAAGTGGCAAGGCACATTAAAAAACAACATTCTATAAGGGATTGGTGGGAGAATGGTAAATGGAAGAAGAGAAACTTTCAACTTCTTACATAAAAACAGAAATCAATCACCACAGAACAATTTCTCCCCTAGTGGGCTTAATTCCGGTCGTTCTGTGGTCTGAACTTCCAACAACAATATAAAGCATCATTAATGAATACTGACCCCTGATGAGAAGTTTTATAGTTCATTCATTTAGATCCACAAGAGCTTGACGGATATGGCAGAGAGGCCTTTTAGCCCAGTAAAGCAGCACATTGGTAGCTCTCAATCAACTACACACATTACTTTAAGAGAAAACTTGCAAGTCATGAGTCAGTTTGCCTTCAAATATTCAGTAAAAACTAAACAAAAATTATCTTTTTTCTTTAGTTTGTAAAGAACAACAGTAACTCAGAGTGAGATTCAGATTTTTATACAATATTAATAGTTCAACAAAATAAAATCTACCACAAATTACACATTTAAACAGCTCCCACATACAAAAAATGTGCCCTGGGATCTATATATATAAATCAACAGGTGATTTCCTTCTTTTAGCAAAATCCTAAATGACTGAGTTGTGTGGTTTTTTTTCCCACCTGGACCTTTATGCTCTGCCATTTCTCCTCTACTCATCACGCTGTAACCTGTGACAGGCTGTTATGATACTAGAACGATTGTACATTCACATATATGTAGTTTTTTGTCAAGTCACGAGGGTCACGTAGGTTTACATTACCAAAATGTAATGTTAGTATGATAAAATCACTTGACGACACCAACTCCCATGTGCGCACGGCAGGAGAGGAGAAGGAGAGACACTGTGCTGCTGCCAGAGGAGCCGCTGAATGAGTTCCCTCTGAGCGGTAACTCGCTAAAAGAGTCTGAGAAGTCTGGGGCTGTTTATAAAACATTAAGGACGCCACAGTTTATTCCACACAGCTGAAGCTGCTCCTGTTTTTAGAACCACCATGGAGTCACTAATAATTTCGCTTTCAGCCATGGTCGCTGTTGCTTGGACATCAATATGTCAACAAGTCCAAACATCATGAATATCATGATATGAATTGTTCATATGATATTAAAAATGATACCGGTATTATCGTGAGCAAGATGATATGGCACACCCCTACTACTTAGACAGATAGTACTGGACAATTAATTGCATTCAAACCAACAGCATGTTATAAAAGAATACAGTTTTTAAAATGCAAAACCTACAATAAATTTTCTTTAAAAAAAAAAAGCAACAAAATCTTACCAACCACAGAATTGCACTTGGAGTGCTGCCCTAGGCTTGTGCCGGTTTGAAAATTTTCCAACCGGTTTGATTTAAAGCCAAATATCTAACCGAACTGATATATTGAATTATATACCTAATTTTACCACTGGGGGTCGCATTTGAGCTATTTTTCCCAATAAAAGCCCATTATATGTGTAATGCGCAATCCACTAAGTGGCGGTAATGCTGTATTAACCGCCAATACACACAAGGTTACACAAGAAGAAGAAGACACAGAAGGACACCAAGGAACCTTCCTCCGACTCCGCTCTCTGTGTAGAGACACGGCGGTTGAGAGGGCCAAGCGAGAGGACGTTCCTGTAGTAGTTCCAGCCCCCCAAATAGTACCAGGAACTTCTTCAGTGGAAACGGGTTACTAGAGGCCCGTTTCCACCGCAGGAACTTCGGGGTAATTTTATGGGGCCGGGGCCGTTGGTGCGTGTCTCCACCTCAGGAACCACCCCCGAAGCATAGAGTTCCAGAACTTGTACGGGGGCTAAACAAGTCCCTGCCTCGGAGTAGGTACTCAGAATGGCCCCGAAAAACTCCTGGCTAGGGCTTGGGGGTTACTTGGTGCTGATTGGATATACTCAAGGGGGGATGTGAAGTCAACAGAAAGCAAAAAAATAGCCAGCACTTTTAAAACTCAGCAGACGAGAGTTAGCTCGTTCATAGCTTCCACCGCCATGTAAACAAACTCAATAACCGGTCTGTGAAAAAAAAAGATTTTTTCCAGCAGATATCTTAGTTACAACGTGATTGAGCTAGTAAAGCAGTTTTGTGTTGCTATGTGTGGTATTTATTCAGTTTTGGGAAATCACAATGTCTAGAAAGCATCACTGGCTGCAGCTGACAGGGACAGCTAACAGCAGCAAAGCTAACATCAGGACGTCATCTGTTAAAAGCCTCCCGTTGTCGGATACGACATGAAACTACTCCAGTTAGCTCAGTCATGTTCTAACTAAGACATCCACTGGAAAAAATATTTTTCCCCGGGCCACTTCGTGAGTTATTACAGAAACCGCTATCGGCTAACAGCTAACGGCGTCCTTACGTCGCCCTGGTCAAAATGGTTGCACAACGATTACGTCACATCCAGCGCCCGGTAACTTTACAGGAACCTTCCTCCGACTCCGCTCTCAGTGGAGACACGGCGGTTGAGAGGGCCGAGCGAGAGGACGTTCCTGTAGTAGTTCCAGCCCCTTAAATAGTACCAGGAACTTCTTCAGTGGAAACGGGCTTTAGGGCAACAAACTGAATGACTGCTAACTCCCTCGCACTTTTCCCCGCCCCAATGAAATTTGATCTCTCGCAGCAGCAGCAGACAGCTGAGTGGAGCGGAGCTGCAGAGTCCCTCTGAAGCCTCTGAGACAAACTAAACAAAAGACTTGTAGGCTCCTAAACCTTATTAAGTTGTCATAATGCATGTTACAATGCAAGATAAGTTGAATATAATCCCTTGACACGCCACCTATGTGAAAAGCTTTTCTTTTTTTTTTCCCCTCCTGGTTGACGTGAATTAAACCGGGTGGAGCTCTTAAACAGGACCGAACTGGTTAAACCGGAAATTGGCACAAGCTTATGCTGCCCTACCTTTCATGTGACATATACGATCATGCCACATCATGCGCAGGCAAACCAAAGTCTCGCCTGTCCTTCCTGACCATGGTCTGTAAGCTGAAGCAGATCAAATCAGTGTGCACTTAAGTTGTTGTGATTTGTTACTGTAACTGACTGGATATCGGTAAAATTCATATTTATTTTTCATATATAAATGTTCACACCAAGCCCGATATTTTGCAGTGCTTTGTTTTTCTTTTTGTTTTTTTAGATTTTTTTTTTTTTCCAGATTTTTTAAGCCATGATGGTAATATAACATGTTTATAAGGCTTAAAGATTTTTACAATTTTTTTTTTTTTTTTTAAATTTTATATACTTTATTAACCCCCGAGGGGAAATTCAATTTTTCACTCTGTTGTCAATTACACACAGGTCCGAACACACACATGCACAAACTGGACCTATACATGCACTAAGTGGAGAGATGTCAGAGTGGGCTGCCCATGACAGGCGCTCTGAGCGGTTGGGGGGTTCGGTGCCTTGCTCAGGGGCACCTCGGCAGTGCCCAGGAGGTGAACTGGCACCTCTCCAGCTACCAGTCCACGCTCCATATTTCTGGTCCAGACGGGGACTTGAACAGGCGACCCTCCGGTTCCCAACCCAAGTCCCTATGGACGGAGCTACTGCCGCCCCAATATTCAATATTCAATAGCTAAATAAAGATAAGTTATTCTTATCACTTCATGTATTACTTCATCTTACTTTATCATAACACGCAGGCCTGACCTACATGAAAGAGCCGTTTATATGATGTCTAAATCCAGTGTTGTGGTGGTCATACAACACAATGAATAATACAGAAGATAAGGAACTTTTAAAAAACAAAACTGCATACTAAATTGCAAATATGGTCTAAAAACATAGCCCTAACATGCAGCACACCTCTGTGTTTCTGAAGCTCCAGTCCTCAACACTACAAACATGCTTTAATCCACTATTCTGCCCTATTCAACCTAAAGGTCAGTGTTACCAGAGTGTTACAAAAGGTGTTGTATCTGCTCATTGGCTCAGTCAGGATCAGTGACTTATGACTTTGTAACCACAGTTTGTGTGTGGAGGGGAAATGGCATTGATTCCAGAGAAGAAACTCTGAGCATTCCTGCGTTGGCAACAGACACCAACATGAAAAAAAGAAAGCAGTCAGTTGCTATGATACAGCACCGAATATGCAAAAGTCCTCAATGGTGTGCTAAGAGTGAGGAGACAACCTTTAAACAGCAGATCTTTACAAATGATTTCGTACTCTGGCAAGAACCTGCTGTAGAGTACTCAGCTGTAGGTGTTCTTCAGTGGAGCGTGCAGGCCTCATAAAGACAATGTGCAATTCACAGTGAAAATCCACTTTGAGTCCAGTACTCAAAACTTCACAATAATGTTTAAGTGTCAGAAGTGAACACAAGAGCTTGGGTTTTCTGTAATGTTACAAGAGACTGTAAATGCTAGGCTAACGTTACATAAGCATGTTAAGTAACTGACATTTGCTGGCTGGGTGGATGTTCTGTGGTTGTTGGACTACAGTTCTCTTCAGACAGGATCAACTCGCTGAGCGGCCACTGGAAGATGTTTGGTCTGAAGCCGTGTCTGATTTCATGAGCGTGATTTACAGCAGGGGAAAGGAGTTAACAGCATCATAGGGTAGCACGTTGCAAAATGCAGTTTGTCAGTGGCCACATACGCTTGTTCCAAATCATGTACAGTAAGTTTATGATCACTCTGACTTCTTCACACCTCACATAAGAGAGCGAGTGCAACAGTGATACTTAAACACCTTCAGTCAGTCGCTACTTCACTGCGGTCACTTCCTATGTTAAAAATAGCAGCAGGTATAACTCAGACACGCTGAAGTAGCTGGCATGCACACGCACGTGATGGAAACAGCTGACACTTCATTGACTGGAGGCAATTAGCACAGCATTTTGCAAATATCACGTTCAATAAGCACGTTTGATACAGACAGAAATCACTCAATACAGCAGCTGGGGCCAACTTTCTCACAGCACAGTGGCGACAAGAGCCTGCCAAGTAAGTTTATGCTTCCTCCTGATTGTTCAGTCTCAAACCTTACTTGACTCAGCCCTGTTTTCAGACAGGTATCTGATCAAGACTGCCCCTTTATTTTACGTGATTTTATTTTTCCTTTAATTGTGTTTTTAAAGGAGCAGTGTGTAAGAGGAGGACTGCAGATACAGCAACCAGCTGAAACTTCTCCCATGCTCCAAGAGTGAACTCCCAGTCAGGATTCCTTCAGTGTTCACTGTTCAGGGGTTTTTTTTACGAGGAGTCTAGTTACCCAAAACAAACCTGCTGATTTAAACCAGTAAAACCACTGACTAAAGTAGTTTCAGGTTAAAATTCATTTTCCATGACCACTCATACTGTTGGGGGTCGGAGCCTATACCAGCTGACACTGGGCGAGAGGTGGGGTACACCCTGGACAGTTTGCCAGACTATCGCAGGACTGACACATGGAGACAGACAACCATTCACACTCCAATTTAGAGTCACCAATTAACCTGCATGTCTTTGGATTGTGCGAGGAAACTGGAGCACCCGAAGAAAACCCATGTTTACACAAGGAGAACATGCAAACTCCACACAGGGAAGGGCTCCTCCACCCCGGGTTCGAACCACCCACCCTGGGCTCGAACCAGGAACCCTCTTGCTGTGAGGAGACAATGCTAACCACTGCACCACCTCACCACCCAGTATTTTCAATGTTTCTACATCTTCCGCTATAAGATTACAAAGTATTGTTTACATCCCAGGCCACTGACATTTTTTTTAATTTTATTTTATTTATAAAGATATTTTTTGGGCATTTTTAGCCTTTAATTGACAGGACAGACAAGTGTGAAGGGGGGAGAGAGAAGGGGAGTGACATGCAGGAAATGGCCACAGGCTGGAGTCGAACCTGGGCCCCTGCAGCAACAGCCTTGTACATGGGGCGCCTGCTCTATCCACTAAGCCACCGACACCCCTTCAGGCCACTGACATTTTACTATCTTGCATTCGCAGACGCTTTCTGTCCCATTTTATATAATGGGAAATCACCTACTTCATTCATGGTTCTGATGATGTCCCTCATAATTAACATCCCCATCTGTAAATATATCCCCATAAATCCTACACTCTGGACCTTTCAGTGGTGTTCTGTAGCATTTATTTGTCTTATGTAAACCGACATGAATTTAGACTAGTACAAACAGAGCATATGTGAAACATTAAATTCAGTGGTGAAACGCTTTACGCACGGATTATTTAGCAGTTTGTGGCCCAGGTGACCAGGTTCAAGGGAATCAATGGCAGAAAGCCCTTGAAGAGTAAATAACCCAAATCGATTTCGCCTTTAGTGCCCAAACTTTTCAGATGACAGCGCAACTTGTAGTTAGGGGTGATCAATACTCAGATTGACTATCTATTGGAGTGTAAAGACACTGAAAAATAAGGTGACAGAGGCTTGGTGAGTGTGTCAGAGTCTGTCTGTTCCTGTGAAGGCGCATCAGCTCAAAGCCCTTACTGACTTACCTCAACGGGATTACAAGTGACAGTGCAAAGTCACACCAATAAATATTCAAGTCCACCCATTTATATTGGATGCATCTCCGTCATCCCATTGGACTCCTGGCTAAGCACGATGGATGAACCAGAAAGGAGCACTTGTTCTAGATGAGGGTTTTGTAGAGAACTTGTGGGCCTCTGTCCCATTATCGCATCGACACTGGTGCCCTGGCCTGAAACTGAACATAATAGCTAATATGAAAACTATCAAGTAAGAAATACAAATATATAAACTGTGACGGCCCTGTCACATCCACAGGGAAATCTGCAATGCTGAGCTTTGCTTAATAGCATTTATCGACAACATCAGATATGTCTAGTTGCTTGGCCTCTAATTTGAAGCTGTTAAAATTACCCCCTGAAAATATGTTCTCTGCGCCAACTATGTGCTGTGCCATGCAAACATTAAACTGGTCCTCTGAGCTGAGAGTGCAGGCTTTTTTAGCACAGAAACCAAATCCACCCTCATAACACAACACCATTACCGACAGAACTAATGAGTTAGTAAGCGGAGTCATGTGGGCATCCACTTTTGAAGCAACGCAGAGCACTTCAGAGTGAAGAGGAGTGACAGATGCACAGATTTCCCTGCCTATCTATAACTACAGTACGACAGCCCGCCTATGTGTTCTGTCCAACCACAGGGGATAAAGCACTGCAGAAGATACAGTAAACCAGTACTTTTTTTCTCATAATGCTAAAAAACATAACGCAGGCCTTGCTTGACATTTTATTGATGCTTTTAGTATAATGGCTTTGCAGTACTGTAACTGCATTTATTACTGATAGGAAATGAACCCACACCCATGGCAGCCGTCATCATGCTTTGACCCTAACAATACAGGAAAGGGACATGGAAAGAGAGCTGAGAGGAAAGCAGAGCTTCCATGTTCTGTTCTAGCATTAACAATATCTCATTCATAATCCCTTTGACATTTTTCTTGTAAAGCTAATAGCTAAAATCCAGGCTTGGACATTATCTTACTAACAGTATTTTGTCAGGGTCCCAACATATGCTTATAAAAATGGTAATTTAACAAAAAAATAAATAAAAAAATGTTTATTCAAAATTTTTGTTAACTAGCATCCTTCAACCAACACCATTTCCCATAATCCCAATACCATCATGAGTTGAACACAACAGCTTGACAGAAGAGGAGACAATGGGTGAGTCCAGGGCTGGCGGCAAGATCAGACATGTCTGTATTACTGGCAGGACAGAGAGTTTTTAGACAGCAGAGAGTACAACAAAATATGGGGAAATGAATCTAAGAAAGTATGTTGGTGTATTAAATGAAAATGAATGCAACTAAGTTATGATGTTTTCATTAACCCACACTGCCACACTGGTACATTTTTGTTCGTTTTTTGTATGCCAACAAATTAATAGTTGTTTAACTTTGTTAAAATTAAGAAGGTTTGGTTTCCAACAGGAAGTGAATGCAGAACATGGAAAATAAACCTTTAAGAACATGCTTCATTTTCCTGAAAGGTCAATGAAAGAAATACTGAATGAGAGATCGTGTTGAGTTCCAAAAGCTTAGTAGAACTCTTTGGACAACGATACGATATATGCCGATATTACAAAGTCTACCACGATACAATTTCAATTTGACATGATTCAGGGACCAGCTACAAAAGAATCTGCCACCCCTTTCTTTTATGCTTTTGGCCATAAAAGATAAAATCAACACATGAATAATAAGTACAGTAAAGTTTCTCTTAAAACTGACTCCACCAACACATAAAACAGCAAGAAAAGTTAACCTTCAGGGCTTTCTGTCGGAGAAACCTCTCTGGAAGAAATGTTTTCATTTTAACTTAAACCACAATCATTTTCCTAAACCTTCAGGACTATCTGGCTTTTAGCCCTGATGGCAAACCTCTCCCCGCAGCCATAAAACATGGACTAACAACATTGTTAAACAAAAGTATCAAGCTCAGTATTAACTGTCAAAGTTCAGAGACAAAACAACTGTTTTTGCTAGTCACACATGATTAGCTTAAGCATGTTTACAGTGTATAAATTAGCCTAGCAGCTAGCAGACTTTTTTTCCTCTACCTATAGCGTAACAAATTACAAGTAGGCGAATGTTATTATTTTTCTTGATCACTGTTGGTTTAAGTCACTGCATCTCCCGACAGAAGCCTGCATGCATGTTTTTTCAGAGCAGCTACTTTACACCCCTACTTTCTGGCAAGAAAGAGCTTTCTTTTACGTATTCATGTGTTGTTTTTATTTTTTATGGCCAAAAGCAAAAAAGAAAGGGACGGCAGCTTCTTTTGTAACCAACTATGTTACATGGGCAGATAATATTATTTCATATCGATTGCAGGCCAATGAATTAAATAAAATCAAAATCATATTGTGGCAGACTTTGTGATATCAGCAAATATCGTATCATTGTCCAAAGAGCAATATCATATCATACTGTGATGAAACTAGAGATTTACACCCTTGCTGTGAAGGAGCAGATTCAGTGAGTATGAATATTGAAATACTATCAAACAAAACAAAACAAAACAAAACAAAACAAAACAAAGATCAGAAGCTTAAGGGGTCACTGGGGCAATCTTATCTACTCTAATATTATGCAATGAACCATAGTAAGTAAATACAGAATATCTATCTGAATCCAAAATAAATTATTACACAATGCTATTTGTGCTGGGTGAACGTGGATTGGCCTTCCAGTATCACTGACTCTTCTTCCAAAATCCCCTCTTCTCTTCTTCCCAAAATGTCACACAGTCAAGCCTCAATAAACACATGATCATGAAGTCTAAGCCACCTTAATAAAGATCTGCCTGTTTGTAACCACCACTGTGCTGCCTGTTGTCAACCACCCACTTATGTTAACAACATAGCCAAGTCTTCCTGTATTCCCCGGGAGGAATCACACATGCTTGTGTTGATTGTGTACCATAATAATGGCAGCAGCCAGCAGCGCTCCATTAGAGAGAGCCGAGGGGAAAGAAATCAATTGGAGGCATAAGACTCCCCAGAGAGGGCCAATTAAAGACAAAGGGGAGGTGGAGAAACTCTGACAAGACCCGAGGGCTTAAAAGTAAGACCAGCAGTCCCGAGTCGGGGGTTTTGGGGACTCAAGTCAGAAGCAGGGGACCACAGACGGAAGCCAAGTTGGGATTCTTCAGGCAAAGCTCCCAAAATCCTTAGCGTCACTTAAAAAAATCCACTCATTAAGAGAAAAATGTTTAAGCGCTAAAACTATTTTACAAAGATACAGATATTAGCACTCTGATTTTTACAATAAAGGCCACTCACTGTTACATGTTTTCACTACTTACTTCAAACTTAAGTTAAATTCATTTTAACTGATGCTTTCAGTGGTGTGAGACGTGTGTCGCTGATAGCAGGGAACTGTCAGCGGATAAAAGGAAAGCTGGGAGTCAAACCCTCATCACTGTGTGGGCTCAGAGGCCTACAGTACAATAGCCTGGTGGAAAATGCAGCAGCAACAACAAAAGGGGGGCTTGTTATCGTGATAAAAGACGTGGCCGTTGACTGTGACAAACTGCAATCCAATATGTCACATAAACAGAGGACTGATTGTACAGCTGGGCAGCGAGCCTTTTGTGACCACAGGGCACACGGCAGCACCGCCTGTACACTGCGAGCTGGTACCTATAAGACTGCATCATTACACCAGACGTTGTTGTTACATTTAATACCAGCATGTTGACTGCATATTCCTCAATAGAAGCATTAAAGCTGGAATTGATATTTTGTTTTGTCCTTTAATCATGGAGCACAAGAGAGAGCAATGTGTGAGCCAATTTATCAGTATCAAAGGGTAGAAATGTATTTGGCAAATAAAGCTGGTTTATTCTACAGTACCACCACACTCTTGTCAACAACAATCAGCTGACTGGATGTTTTTAAGGCCACTGCTGACACTATAAACATGACATCATCCAAAATCTCAAATACTAAATATTTACCGTTTGTAATGGCGTCAAAGAAATACCCCTGACATATACAAAGAAACCTCACATGCTAAGGTTAACAACCAACTTTAATTTCAGCTTATCGTGTGTGGATTGTCAAGCAAACACAACACACACAACACAGGTGGAAATTTCCACACTGCCAGGCTCCTGGGAGACACCCTGTTGAACAGCAGTGCTGTCAACCTGCTGGATGCAAGCCTCAGTAAACTCCATCAAGTCAAACCACCTTTGCCAAGAGCATTCAAAACACCAAGTAAAAGATAGAGTATACCCATAGGTGTAGATTTCAGGAGAGGACGCAGGGGACATGTTTTCTTTGGTATTTAGATTTTAAATTTAAGACATTTACACCATAAAATGTTTCAGAAATGCCACAAATTGGTAAGTAAAATATTCACCAGAATGCAGGAAACTAGGTGTTTGATGCTCAAAATGTTCTTACCCCTGTTACATATGTGCCCCCTCCCCCCCAAGTCCTTGAGCATCTAAACCGACAGTTTAGAAAGGCACGCATCAGTAACTGAAGACAACAACGAGCTGTACAAACAAACAGCAAATTGCTAAAGTTCACTGTATACGTGTGGAAAAGGCCAGTGGAGGGATTCACCGCGAGCCCAGCTGCTGTATATTGAAACAGCTGCAGCTGTGGCAGGACTTCACAGCTGATGCTACAACCTAATGAGTTACAAAAGTCCCTTCTCGGGGAGATAAACCTTTCAAGAGTTGTTTTGAATAATTAAATAAAGTGCCCAGGTTTCTGGCACTGAGTCTTACATTTCAGAGGGATTGCTTGAATCACGTAATATGGCTATTACTGATATTCTGTCATATATAGCACAATGTTTAGAAGCGGCTAACACTTGATGACTGATGACTGCAAGGCATGAGGGTGTATGAGTGTACTACTTTCCAAATTTCAGTCTGAAACTTTATATCATGCATTATGATGCCATGGTCTGTTGGATGCATTACTGGGGGGAAAACAAAACTGGACCTGAAATCAGACCTTGCGGCACACCGCTAATGATGTCAGCATGAGAAGCATACCGGTGTGATATTAACACGCATCATCAACTCTGACAGCAAATGTTCCACCTAAGAAATTGGACCTGATTAAGTCACAAGCTACCCCTGAAAATGCTAGCTAACCTGCAAGGCACCTCTGCTTACTTATGTGAATGTTTTATAATGCTATGCTAGGTCCTACAGGGACTGAGATCGATCAGTACCAAGCATCTGTAGCTAAAAAACATCAGTGCAAGTCTATGTGAACTGTGTGGTCATCTCAAGTGTGTACAGAGGTCTACAGCAGTAGCCGAGCAAGGGGATGTTCAAGCTTAGTGGGGCGAGGGCAGATGAGATACAGTAAAATGTCAAGGATTTCTTGATGAACACTTCAAGACCAAGTGCAGCACTTCATACTGTACATGGCCTTCACTCCACAAGGTTTATGGCAAGCAAATAAAAACAGCTCAATACAACCAAATCTGGGACAGACACAGCTTGGGATCAGGAAGTGTAATTCAAGCCCATAAATCCCATTTTTCAGACCAGAACCCCTGAACCGGAGTGGGTGAACACAGTGTTTGTGTGGGTGCACAAAAATGCAGGAGGACTTAGTCAAAGTAGTTACAGCATGTTACTGAGAGGGGACAGGCTGTGTGTGATAGAGAAAGAAAGGGAGAGAAGAAGAAGAAGCAGAGCGTCAGTTCAAATTTCACAGCTCCCATTATAGCTCTGACACAGGCCAGTGCACAGGCCCGTCTCTCCCATTGGATACATACAATCGTAACGACATACAGTGAGGCGCCACACTATAGCAGCACCGTCATAAAAATGAGTGTCAGTGTCTGTGGGCCACACAGATCATACTGTATCTGAGTGGCTGTATTGATTTCTGTGGTATCTGACAGCGGCTCTGGCACAACAGGGCACCCAGTTGGCAGGAGGCTAACAAACCACATGGTCACAAGGGTGACACCTGTCCAGCAAAGCAGCATGGCCCATGATTATATGTCCCATTTGTACAATGCCATTCCCAGGATTCCCAATCCTCAGCCAGGATTTAGTCAAATACAGACAAACAACTAAGCATAGCCAATGGAGTAGCTCAAGGGTCAGTATTTCACCACATGAATCCATGACACAGTGGATGACCTCTCATTTCCTGCATGGCACTTCCTCTGACTACAGTGTCACCGCACTAAGGTAAAGGGCAGGACAACTGTTTCTACAGGGATACATGCTAATAGTTTTAAGCACTTGAAGGATCCGTAATTTGGTGGCCAAGGTACATTTGTAATGGCCCACATGTAAATTTATGCTAGAAAAATGGCTTATAGAAAGGGCAATTAAAGGATGTTAGCCATTTCATGCTTCTTTGGACAAGAACTCAGTCCTGCTGTGTTTAGCTCCATTAGCTGTTAACTCCATTAGCCAAACCCACCGCAGATCTCTGCTGCCCACTGGCTGCTAACAGCTAATTAGCTTTCCCCCCAGTGATAACAGCAAGAAGATGTGCTCCGTTGTTGTCGCTTGACTCAGTTTGTTGGTTGCTAAGTGATGCATGCAAAAATCCAATTCGTCCCTGAGGTGTCCCTGAGAAGATCTCTGTTCACCCCAAACACATTATCAGTTATCACTGGGACACCATTATTTAAGAGCCCTGGCTAGCGGGTAGGGGGTGGGAATCACCAAAGGATCCACGATACGATATTATCAAGATAATATACTTAGGTTACAATACAATATTACTGCAATATTGCGATATGTTGAGTATTGCGATAACATTTCTTGTGATATATTGCCATTTATTATCTTTTTTTCAACTGTAAATTGTGTCCCCATAGGAAAACTTTGTCAGCATCAACAATTTTTAATGTGATGGGATAAAGTTTTCAGTCTGTTTATCTCACTTCAACCATTTTTTTTGCAGCAACAAAATGCATCTAGTGGACTGAAAAATCAATTGATTAATTATCCTAGGAGGCTACCAAGAGTTTGATTTGTATTGGACCATTGATAATTTACATATATTAAAAAATGGTTGATATCAAACACTGCTCTAGACATAAAACAAGCTGTAGAAAGTATAAAAACTATTGCTGATGATTGAAGTTCCATGATCAAGAAAAATAAAGCACAAGTTTGACTGTATGTCCTTTCTGAGAGCACTTTTAATAAGGCTCTCTTACAACCAACTACATTATTATAGTCATTATGATGATTATAATGATTATTTGTTGTAAGTATTTATAAAGCAGAGGACACAGCGGGGTTCCACTGATGTATACTCGCTCTTCCACTTATTAAAGGCACAATAATGAATGCAACTGAACTCTCTTCTACGTTCAGATAATGTGTTTGTGAAACGTAGCAGATCACATTAAATAGTGAGTCCTCACCACCTCTGGGTGGAGGGACATAATCGAACATTCCCGTCAGCACACGCAGGTAGGACGGACGACAAAAGATGACCGGATAGGTTTGTCCTTTTATCCACAACAAGACGAGTGGAGATGTTAGTTACCGTGTAGCCTGCATTGTCGGCTGATAAAGAAGTTCACATAAGAACACGTGACATCATGATTTTGAACATTACATTTCAGACTTGTGAGCCACCAACACCTTTCCATATGATTTCAAACATGCAAACTTTTACTATCACAGCAATGACTTCAAAACATCCCACTGAGCACTCTTAAGTCGAGTGGGAAGAGAAGAGTGAGTCATGAGGAGGCAGGAGAAGGAAATAGGCTCATCTGTACGTGACCTCATGCTGATAAGGAAAGAGTAAAGATAAGAACAAGTGATTCTGCCGCTGATGACACAGGGCTAAGATGCACGGCAAAACGATGCCAACGTAAGAAGAAAAAAAGAGTCTATTGCTACTTTGTACAAGAGATGGTTACTCATACTGATCATTACAGTGGATTCCCTGTGTTCACACTCAACTGGAAAACAGAAATTAAGTTTCATTCAAGATCATAATGTACTTTCAGTACAAGACAACATCAAGTGGTGTTCTAACAATAACTATATTTGTCACTAAGGGGCTGACACATTATAGGTATCAAGGCAGAAATTTAAGACCTCACCATAATAAAACAATGAAAACCACAGTGTAACCGGAGGAAACCACCATAGTTGACACGGGATATTTCTAACTTTCCTCAGACAAGCCACAGTGGCACTTCAAATTGGCATTTTTCCACAGAAGCCTGCTAACAAACCATGATCTGTGCTGACACGACCGGAGCCACCACAAGCTCTGGTAAGCATTGAAATCATGGCTATGGAAATACACTTTGCATACATGCATGTGCGATGGTGTAGGTGTGGTGCCTGGGAATGTGAGTGTAAAATGCATTTGCAATGCAAATACTGGCACACACATTGCAATGACTTACATTTACAGTAAGATATCACTACTTCAGATAATCCCTTAATTCCAGGTTAATCTCACCTACAGATGTGCATTTCAAGACTGACAGAGAAGGTGTGGTGCACTCTCTCACATAAACCACATGTTGTGCTCTCTTTTGAGCTGGTTTGCAAATGTAAACCAACATGAGCTTTAATTCCTGCAATTATGGACTTCTGAAATATGGATTTAGCCCCATAATAACATAAACTGCAGGCTTCAGGTGGCTCTGAATGACCCCTGAAAAGCCATATCAGTATCATGCCAAGTCCAATATTTGATTTCGTCACCAACTATATGTTGCCAGCTCCTTTCTATCTTTAAAAAAACATTTGATCTTCTTGGCAATGAGAAATATTTTACAATTCAGCAGAGTGATCATTGCGGCCTACACACACACACACACACACACACTATTCTGGGGCTAACTTGAAGTGAATGTGAGGTGAAATTTGACTACTTATTCCAGATTATAGTAGTGATCCGATGCAAAGCACATCAAAGGCTCTCCGAGGATCTTTGGACCCCTGTGTGAGAGCCACTGGATTTTGCTGTGGGCATCGATGGGACGAGACAAAAGGAATTAGCAGTGGTGTATCCTGACAGGGGGGCTAGCTGTGATGGTGATAGTGGAAACACCAACAGTGATTTAGTGCACCCAGTAAATCCGCAATGTATGAAGGCTAAGCTAACCTGCGCATCACCAGCCTCTGCTACCGTTAAATGCAGTTATGCTAGCTAACAACGATGGATGTGCTGCTTTAAAATCAATCACTGGTTCATGTGTTTCTATTTTCCCCATCCAAAACACATACCTGGTCGAGAGGGAGATTGATAATTTCGCTGATTGGCTGCAACAGAGTGGATCCAGTGCATGATGCTGTCGTTTGGGTAGCCATGCTTGGGTCGGTGTCCGTAAAATCCTTTCTCTCTCCGTCCTCCGGTTCACTTCACTCCCCCCTCGGCTGCTGCTGCGATGATAAATACACTGCTGCCGCCGCTGCTGCTGTTGTTGCGACGGGCTGGACGGTTGTCATCCACAGCACACATCCAACAAAGACTACAAAGCCGAGGCAAGATACTGCCTCCTTGACCACTTTCCCTTGCGTGTGATGTCAGACAGGAACACGGGACGTCGTGTTTTTAGCGAGCATTCAGGGAGAACACTTCACATTTGGTGATTTTTTTTTTAACTAAAGCATGTATGTTTGCGTTTAATTAGCGTTAGAGATAAATTTCGAAGCGTTACTTAACGTACTTTAATACAGAAACTTCAATAAAATACCACATACTTGTTTTCGGGGTGTCTCGCGAACTCAACGGTCATCCCTGTTGTGCGCATGCGTGCTAAGCTGTGTCGCATCAAAAATAAATATTTACATCGGTTTTTAAATTAATACACATACCGTTTCTTCCTGTTGGCCAGCCTATTTAAATTCAACTCATCTGTTTTTTAAAAATACTCACACACTACCCGCAAATTATACAACGGTTGAGGCATTTGGCAAGGACGTGAACTATCTTGACAGCAGAGTCTCTTGGGCAGAAATAAAAGATGGTGATAATGTGGGTGGAGAGATGGCGGCCCTGCCCTCCTCCGTTATGACCATCTCTGTGGGCCTATCGCACGGAGAAAAGGGGAAATCCGTCAGCCAATCCCACTTTGTAAATGGAAAAGAGGGTCTTGATTAACAGTCTCGAAGTCAAATTGAAACTCCCCACCCCTCTCTCACATTTACAGCATTCCACACATGAAGGAGGAGAGTGTGATGTAAGGGGGGCATTTGGCAGGAGTCATTTGAGGAAATGACCACAACGAGGCTAGTAATGGTTGTCCAAAGTGAGCAGCGAGGCCTGCACGTGCACTATCTGAGCTGGTATTTTTAGCTGCACTAAAGGAAAAAGATCAAGTATTCTTTGTAAATGGTGACCACACAAACACACACACACTTAAGCATTTTTACACAGTGCAAACATGGGCATATTACTTATAATATGCTTTTAACTAGATGTATAACACCAATATAGTCTTTTTTCTTGTGTCAAAATTACACTATACAGCCTGTTCTTGAATTTCAGATGTACACTGTTTTTAATTTGGCAAAAGAAACATAAGAATATAGGCCAGGATGTTACCTTTGCCTGAACAATATTGGTTGCACTGCCTCATTAAGTTGCTTAAAGCCCCTTGAGGCAAATTAGTGATCTGAAATATTGGGCTATATAAATGAAATTGACTTGACTTGGCAATGAAACTATAATATACAGTCCTATGTTACTAAAAATGAGGTGCAACAAAGAGAGGACAAAATGAGTACTACAAATTAAACTATTGTGATTAATCAGACAGCAATTTGTTGCCTGAATCATTATGCAATAGCCTCTGGAAGTTTAACTTGCAGTAGCCTTTTATTCATCACTGTCTATCAGCACCACCTGGTGGGTTACAGTATACTTTCCCCACAAACCCACTTAGATCCAATTAAGTGAATACATATATTGCATTTCCTCAATAAAACGTGAGTATTTCCTTTATGATTCAAGATAAAGGACAAGCACTTAATGTTATTATACCATATTAATCCTTAAACGTTCTCAAACTTACATCACCTCCTTCACATTGGAGAGCTCAAATCATTCGAACAAATAAGACAAGGGTTTATGTTCCCAAGGTCTGAATTTTTCAGATATCCTTCTGAGACTCGAATCTTTATCTGGAATGCATTTTTAATTTCTCCTAATATAGTATAATATAATATAGTTCCAATGTCCTCAAACGAGTACGACCTAATTAACAGTGTCCTTGCTTGTCACTAAAATTGGTCACATTTGTTGCCATATCAAACTACAAACATTATTAATCATAAATAAACAAGTTTCAACCATAAAATGAGATCAGGTTTTGGACTTTGTCCACTTTTGTCTCAGGATCAGCTGCAGACTGACTTGGCAGAGATGGCTGCCATCTTGTTTTTACATGGATTCGTGTATTGTGCTCTTACTACCACTAGTTGGCACAAAAAGTGTCCACAGACGAGGACAACAGGTCTAAGTTCGACAGAAAGAAGTTTAAGGTGCAGGAAACCCAAAATGTGATGTGCTCATATGAGGACACATGATCTCAGGATGATATTTACAACTTAGACATTTTCTCACAAAGCACAAGGAATGGGATAAACTGAAAAAAAACCAACTTGAATAGAACAGTTACTTACAGGAATTCAAACTGGAAATGAAGCTCGAAAAGTAATCACTAAAGTATATTCAGTGCTCCTCTCAAATACCCCAAACTATAGCTTACAAATAAAGGAGACACTGGAGATGGAAATGAGCTCAGACATAACACCAGACACCTGGAGGGAAATTTGTAGTGAGGCAACTAATTCCAGTATCTGGTGAGAGTTTAAATGGAAAGTAATAAGGTATTTCCAGACCCCACATGTAACAGCTACTTCAGCTACTCCACTTCAGACAAGTGTTGGAGAAAATGTGGCCCACAAATTGGAAACCACATTCATATTTTCTGGTGAATTTTCTGGAAGGACGTGTTAGATGACCTGAGAGCAGTGTTTCATCAAAATATCCCCAAAGATCTGAGGATGATTCTCTTCAGAGCAACCTCTGAAGGGTTTGAGGGGAGGGCAAAAATGTATCTATTACAAAATTAAATGTATCACAATTAGATGGTTGAATCCTGAACCTCCAATGTATAACTTCTGGAACTGTTTGAGATGGAATAAATTACATATGCATTGAGGTTGCAAAGACCAAAATTCATAAAGAGGTGGAGTCCTGTAATGAGTTTGTTAATGCAGTAAGGGAGTTCTAAAATCCATATCTCCCTTCATTCCCATCCCACTTTTATATTCTAAGTTCACTGTAGTCTATTTTTTTCTCTTCTCTTGCTTTTCTCTTATTTTTTCTCTTATTTCTTCTCATCTTACTCATCTTAAACCTGGACAGACGTCACAGCAGTTGAAAATTTTGTACAATGAGAAGTACTATGTACTGTGTGGGCTATGTAAAACTGTATTGCTTGGGCGGCAGTAGCTCAGTCCATAGGGACTGGGGTTGGGAACCGGAGGGTCGCCTGTTCGAGTCCCCATCCAGCCAGTTCACTTCCTGGGCACTGCCGAGGTGCCCTTGAGCAAGGCACCGAACCCCCCCAACCGCTCGGGGTGCCTCACCAAGGGCAGCCCCCTCACTCTGACATCTCTCCATTTTGTGCATGTATAGGTCCTGTTTGTGCATGTGTGTCTTTCAGACCTGTGTGTAATTGACAAGCAAGAGTGAAAACATTGAATTTCCCCTCAGGGGGATTAATAAAGGAAATAAACTTAAACTTAAACTTAGAATGCTGCAGCTGAAATAAAAAATGACCTCAAACTCTTCATTATGTGAGGTTAAACATTTCCAAAGACACATTTTCAATCCTAAACTATGCATCATTCCTATGAAGTTATGATCATATTTTGTAATATAAGATCTTTTCAATTAAATGATGTAGTTATGTTTACAGAGAAAGTCTGCAAGCTGACACAGTAGCCAATAGAGGGCAGCACTTACACACAAGTTTGTATAAAGGCAGAAGAGAGGTAACAATGTGAGGTTTATCAACTGAAATAGAAAGATTTACATGAGGTATTGCTCTCATGAGTGAAATAATCTCTCCATAAGGAGCTCTGACTGTAGATGGACTTGTCATATTTACATTTAAACATCTTGATACAAATACTGTACTAAGGATGGGAATCACCAGAGGCCCCAAGATACAATATTATCACGATACTTAAGTCATGATACAATATGATTGTGATTTTAAACCTGTTGCGATAGGCCGAGTGTTTTAATAACATGTATTGTGATTTATTGCCATTTTTTTAACTACAAAATTAAGTTGCCAAAGGAACACTTTGTCAACATGTGTTTTATCTAATAAGAAAAAGCCTGTTCATTACACTTGACTCATTTTTGTTGCAGTAAATTGTTTATACAGATGTCACGGTGGTGCAGTTGTTGGCATTGTCGCCTCACAGCAAGAGGGTTCCTGGTTAGAACCCAGGGTGGGGGAGCCCTTCTTTGTGGAGACTGTATGTTCTCCCCGTGTCAGCGTGGGTTTTCTCTGGGTACTCCAGCTTCCTCCCACAGTCCAAAGACATGCAGGTTAACTGGTGACTCTAAATTGTCCGTAGGTGTGAATGTGAGTGTGAATGGTTGTCTGTCTCTATGTGTCAGCCCTGTGACAGTTTGGCGACTTGTCCATGAAAGAATGAATGAATAAATGGTACCAAGTGGACTGAAAAAGCAATTGATATTGTCATTATTTTTGTGGGCTACCAAAAGGTTTATTTGTGTGCTGAATATTAATGATTTCTATAAGAAAAACTATAGTTGGGGTCTTTGTTGAAAGCAACCAAATAATAATTTCACAAGAAGAAGAATGAACAGCAGAGGCAGGAGAGACCCTCAGATGTCCTGGAGGATAGGTTGTAGTTCTGTGTGTCTGAGCAGAAGAAGGAAGAGGGGGAAATGAGGAAGAAGTAAAGCTCCACCATATAAAAAATGAAAGCAACTTTCTGGATCATCACATGAGCTGCAGTGAGGCAGGACATTACACAGCTCAAACTATAGAGGAAAGTGATTCTTAGAGAACCAGCTGATATACAGAAGTGCCCTGAATTACATTCAATTAAATTATTTCTATTATTATTTCTATTATTTTGGGTTATTGTTTAAATTAGACTATAAATAAAATCAGTGTGCTAAATGAGAGAGAGTAGAAATGGGCAGGTATTAACAATGTCATCACTGCTTAATAAGATGTTCCCTACTGAGAAAACTAATTTGCATGCTGTGCTCAGATGAATCATATCTTTGTGTTATAGAAGTGTGAAAATAACAGATGGCTTGGAGGGAAAGACTCCAAATTCATTAAACTCCCAAAAATACATTTAAATATATTGAGTGTTGTGCTGTTGGGTTGTTTTTTAAGCACCACATTTGAGCAGAGCCATATAAGTCCCGTCCCCACCAGAGTGGAGACAATTCATCACTCTCAATTGACTTTGTAATGTGGGAAGGTACCTCCTTGTCATTTACATCTGCCAACAAACAACTGAAAAATGCCTGAAAGCTGCTGTGGAATGGGTTGAACTACTAACAGGATTAAGTTTAATCGAGAAACAGAGCTTTTAAGCAATAACGTGAGGTATCAGCAGGAAAATATGGGAAAACTGTGGGATCCAGACACTCACTGTGTCTAATGTCTCATGTTCAGCAAGCATAATGCTCATGTGACCAGACAGACTGTAGAGGTAGGGGCTAATTAAGCTTTGCGGCCTGGTTTTAATCTTTGTTAGGTTAGGTTGCATGATGATTCTAGATCATTTTGGGGGCTTTTTGCTTGTTTTGATAGGACAGATTTAGTGTGACAGAGGAAGAAAGAGCAGGGATGACATGCAGCAAAGGGCTGTGGGGTGAAATTGAACCTGCAGCTGCTACGGCTAGGACGCAGTGATGCCCTTCTCTTCCAAGTGAGCTAGTGGGCACCCTGATTGATGATTTTTATCCCATGATTCAGTTTAATAGTTGTAAATATTTAACCTCTAATCATTAGGTGGGATCATTTCTCTAAAATAAGCAAGATAAAAACTGAGATAGACCAACAACACTGAGTTTGTCAGGTTAACATTTCCTCTCTAGCAGACATAAGGTGCTAAAATAATCCATTGACATGCTGAAAGCTACCATTTTTAGCCAGCTACAGGCATTTTGTTATTTCAGGCCCTGGTTGCATATTGTGGCGCTGATTGTTTGTCCCATCCGGTGGGTGTGGCTTTAACAGTATGATGCATTGTGCTCAGACTCTGCCATAACTAAATCAAAACTGGCCGAATAAATTGAGTGAAAAACTGAAATTTGTATAGAAAATTCTGGAAGCTCTCTGAGGGTCCTCTCTCTCCTAAAAGGTGCAAAATGGTTTAGTCCACCCCTGCACTAGGATTGTCTAGCCGCTACAGCTGAATGGGCGTCTGCTTATGCTGCTGGAGCACCAACGTACACTACTATTAGTGATGTTACGTTCGCAAACGAGCCGAGTCTTTGAACCAGCTCTTTAGAGTGAACGAGCCAGTTCCTAATTCACGTCATGTTGATGACCCCCCTCGGTTAGAAACGAACCATAGCTAACCGTTTGTTTCTAACCGCTAACCCACTATCTGCTAGCACTTGCTTGTGTTGTTTATAAAGGGCGTTGATATGGCTACACCAAACTTTATATCTGCGCAGTCTGTTCAGTTAAGTTTAAGTTTATTTACTTTATTAATCCCCCTGAGGGGAAATTAAATGTTTTCACGCTTGTCAATTACACACAGGTCCGAAAGACACACAAAGTGGAGAGATGTCAGAGTGAGGGGGCTGCCCTTGGTGAGACGAGCAGTTGGGGGGGGGTTCAGTGCCTTGCTCAAGGGCACCTCGGCAGTGCCCAGGAGGTCAACTGGCACCTCTCCAGCCACCAGTCCACACTCCAACAACCCAAGTCCCTATGGACTGAGCTACTGGGTCCACGTTACAATATCCAGATCACGTGATGCAATAAATCAGCAATGTGATTTGTCGTTGAAATCCCCCCCCCGCAAACAAATGCACACACACACACAGAGCAAAAAAAAAAAAAAAAAAAACCTAAAAAAAATTCGAACAAATGAACCGCATCTTTGAACCAGCTCATCAAAGTGAACGAAAGAGCGAACGAAGAACCAAAGAACCGGCTCTCACAAGTGAAGGAGAAATCCCATCACTAACTGTTATGTCTTTCTCCAAAGAAGGAAATCAAACTCTCAGAGAGCTCCTAACTTAGGCTACTTAAATTTATTAAGAAGTCCTAGCTTTGCAGTGATTTAGGAAAGTTCTCAGAGTAACCCTGAGTGAGGAATTGACAGAAGCTTTCACCTTAATGAGGAGGTGTGGTTAACCTTGTTTGCTAGGTATGACGCATTCTTTTAACAGATGTGATTGGTTGTCACAGGCACACCCTTTCGTGAGCCTGCAAGGTGTGGACACCCAGTAGAAATGAAATGAACTACATCACAATACGAGACTGAAAGTGTTGTCATTTCTGTGTGATCACTGCTGATAAAAGGTCGAGACAGACTCAGATCATCACTGCTACATTGTTGCAGTTTTCTAGTTTTCCAAACATCCTAGTATTGTGATAATTTTGTGTCTGGCATTTAGCGTTATGTGGGAAATGTGTGAGTATTCCAGATAACATCAACCACAAATATTCTCCCTGCACAATCTTATCTGTAGCATTTACTCACTGTCATCCATTGTTTGGAGAATATTTCTCCGACCTCTTTGTGTTTCCACCATTTTCCCCTCTGCTTAGGCAACTTTTAAGCCTCTTAAAGTCCTCCTCTCTACTCCTAACCGTTTTCATTTTAGGAGCTCTTTTAAGGGCTAAGATGCTCTGTGAATACCTTTTATCTTTACAAGGACCTAGCCTTAACTTTAAGGGGAAATGCTAAGAGAATTTAGGAGCAACTTTTAGCACTAGGACGATTTATGAATACTGTCCAAGGGCTCCAAAAAAGTAAAGACAGATAGGAAAGAAAAGGAAAGAAAGCAACTGATTTTGTAAAACAAATTTTAAGAAGGTGTGCGAGAGAGACATGAATCAAGAGAGGGGGGGCGGGGGTCCACAGAGACTGCTAATGCATAGGGCCCAGAATTTGGCGCTACACCCCTGCATTTAAGAGGCACAATGATGCAAGGTCAGCTTTAGTGAAATTACTTTGGCCTTGTTTTGCATTTGTGATATTTTTATACTCTATTTATGAATCAAATAGTTTATTATATATGAGCCTGATACAAGTACTGGAACCTCAGATAGACAAAATGCCCCAGTACTCCTAAACCAGCAATCACAAGACGGTAACACAGCTCACCTGCTTGTGCATGATCATTAATATTTTTATTTCATAGTAAAGTTTATGTGTCTCTCGGGAATGTTCTTGTTTATTTGGCGTTCTCATTAACAATCTGTTCTTTTGCAGCATTAGTACATCTTTTTTTGTTTCTTACTCTTGCATACATATGTAAATGCGCATCACATCAACCCTCTGCTTCTATTGCACGACTTTTTCTTTTCTCTATCAAACGATTTTATGTCAAAACATTCTACGTTTCCAGTGAAGAAATACATATTAATGAGCCTGATTCTGAATCCCAGTCCCTTTGACTGTCTGTGGAAGAATGACTCAGCACATATTGTGTGTTTATAGATGCATGTGTCTCCCTGCAAGAGATGAGCGTGTTAAATTATTTAACAATCCCTGTTTTTTGAGACACATCATATTGACTGCAAGAGGAGCCCATCAAATGTTAAAGAAAAGCTGGCTCTGCAAAAACACGCTCTCAGCCAAAGTAACTTACATAAGGTTGCATAGAGAGCAGAGAACAAAAGTGCAGTTAGTGTAACGACCCATTATCTCTTAAGCGTAATGAATTAGTGTAGATTAGGAAGTATAGATTAAACATGTCGTGATTAGAAAGCAGACTGGATAGCATGAGTATACTGTAGGTTATTTATTTATGCCACCTTCCTCAGAGGACTACACCACTACACTCACCATGCACTTCATGTACTACAGCTCTTATATAATCACCATTAATCATTCATAACTACACAACAACAACAGAAGGAGTGTGACATTAACTCAGCCATAGGGAGACATCGCATTCATGTCACCCCACTCAACCGCGTTTTTGTTCCTCCTCAACGATATCCAATTAAACCCACAATCACGAAGAAAGGCACAGTTCGTTAAGTTGGCATCGCCATGGCAACCCCATCCCCTTCCTCACCGCCTCCTTCTCTCTCCCTCTCTGACATAGACTGATACTCCACCTAAAGAGCTCAGTTTTAGAGGAGAGAAAAGAGACGGTGAGAAAGAGCGGGGTGAGACAAAGCCTCTGCTAATCTATTTAAAAAGGCTGTAGCAGCATGTGAATAAGTGGATGAGTTACCGGAGGTTCCCACTCATTCACGAGAAAGGCCCCAGGAAGTTCACAAGTGTATGCATGTCTGATGACTTTGCATTTCTCTTTGCTGCTCTTCCAAAAGTGCTCCCCATCACGGTGTGACTCACATTTGTTTACATGCTAAGCTGTATGGCTGATCTGTATTGTAGTGACAAAGTACATAAGCTCCTTATATAGTCAGTAGTTGGTGTTTTGCACCCAGGCTCGCTGCTCCGGGGACTTTTCTCCTCACAGATCAGACAGGAAATGTCTTTGTGTTTCGGGGTCAGGCCAGAGTCCAGTGGATGAGGCTTCTTGGAATAGAACGTCCTTAGAGATGGACGTGTTTATTTACCGCAACAATCCTCAATGTCTAAAACTCATGTTATGACTCTTCCACCCTCCCTTCTCTTCCTTTCCATCTTGGTTCAGCTACGCCTGCAGACACAGAGAGCTCACTTAGCAAGCAGACTGTGGAGTGTTTTAATGGTTCTGCTGTCCCATTGGGATTCCTCCTGGAGCACATTATCATCATCACTCAAAATAGTCCAGCAGTACAACCTGCGGGAGATGTTGCTTAAGACCGGGGCCATATTTTTCAATCGATAAACAGTGGTACCCAATCAATACGCTCCTGCTCACTGACAAATCCCTGCTTTGGGATACTGTGAATATCAGTGTAAAGATGTCTTGGATGGTAGAGTTAAAACATCCTGTGAGTGTAGAGTAATATCCAAAAGCAAAGAAATATACTTAAGTTGCTCTACATTAATAATAAATGAGGCCAGTCCCTTGACATCATTGCTGACCAGTGTGTTCTGCTTATTTTACAACACTGTCCAGCTTATAGAGGAGAGGAGAGCCACTGTAGTAACACCCCAAATCAGTTAGACTACATGATTATTCCCAGCTACACACACACATCCATCCTTTTCCCACAATATATTTGGAAAGTGTGGAGTCAAATCCGTAACCACCATCTATTTCAGTGGTGGAGCACATGAGCTCTCTCGCAGCTCATTGTTTCATTTTCTGCCCACAGTGAGCTGAAGGGCGGGGCGATCCTTCATCTTCCCTCTCTTACAGTATGACCTTATGTGTCCTGATGCCTTGTTATTCTTCTCTATTTTTGTTTTTCTGATTTATTGTCTTTGGCCACCTCTCTCCACCCACTCTCAATTAATTGGAGCAGCATATTTGCCCCTTTTAGGGTGCTTGAAGAAAAATGTCTTCTAAGATTCAAAAGGTTTTTATTCCCAAACAAGGAGAGCAGAAAGATGGGTCTACACTTGCCTTTTATCTGCATTTTTTAAATGGTTTCTGGCAACAAATGCACAGATCACATGGTTGTTTTTAAAATGTTATATGACAGACAATGTCTGGGAATAATTTCCTTCTTTCTCCCAGATCTGGATTAGATTTTAGCCACTCCACGGCCAGTGCACACAAGTTCGGCAGCGCTGCACAAACCAAAGCAGCATGCAAAGTGGACACACAATAGAGTCTACAGGGGAGTGAAAGAATGGGAGGGAGCGTAGGAGAATTTAAGGAGGCTTGAAAAGTTTCACAGTTGATTTCAGCTTGTTTTAAATACACTTACCTGCTATTATGAAGTGTTAAATGAGAATACTGATACTCTAGTTTACTTAAAGACTTGAAAGAGGGGGAAACAGCTAACCTGGCTCTGCCTACCAGCACCTCTAAAGCTCACTGAATAACACACTGTATCATGTTTGTTTGATTTGTGCAGAAAGCAAAGTGGGTAAATGTTGCATTGTGGTTTTATGGAGGTTGTGTGCATATTTGGCAGAGTAGAAAACAAATAGATCAGCACACCAAAAAGCTCCCATTAAAGGGATTTTTATGCTGTATAAACCTCTGTTAAATAATAGATAGTCGCCATATTAAATACTTGTGATTGTGAAATTGATCAAGGATACATAGGCTTATATAAAGTGCATAAAGGCACATAAAGAAAATATGAAGAATACAAGCACATATACAAATCATGTGTCCTTTATAGAAACTCCATAAAGGTCTTTGTGATATAAATGCATATCCTCCTGAGACCCTGTGTCCTCATATGAGGACATCACATTTTTGGTTTCCTGCACTTCATACTTCATTCTGCTTAACTTAGACCTGTTGTCCTCGTCTGTGGACTCTTTTTGTGCCCTCTAGTGGCAGTAAGACCACAATACACTAATCCATGTAAAAACAAGATGGCAGCCATCTCTGCCAAGTCAGTCTGTATAGAGCTACATTAGGGTCAAAAGTTTTGTACTTGAAAAAATAAAATTTGAAACTGAAAATTCATGTGTTGATCTTGAATTTTGAAAAATACAACAATGTATTCAAATCACCAATCACATGAATATATAAGTGTTGAGTCAGAATTTTTTTAGTTCCTACGTTCCCTGAGTCCACACCCCACTCAGTTGATGCCATGCCCCCCACGCCACATCAGGGTCAAAAGTCTGAAACTCAAAAAACAGATTTGAAAGTGAAAAAAGATCTGAAAGTGAAAAATAAGATTTGAAACAGTAAAAAATAAGATCTGAATCTGAAAAGATAAAACATGCAACTAAAAAAAAGACCTCAAATGTCAAAAATATATGGAAGTGAAAAGTGAAAATAAATTATTCATTCAAAAGAATTACCAAAGTGAATCAAAATTATATTTAACCTGAAAAAAAACGTTTCATACACTTATTTTTATTTTGAATACATTGTTGTGTTTTTCAAAATTCAAGATCAACACATGAATTTTCAGTTTCAAAGTGCACAAGGTCCAAAACCTGATCAGATTTTATGGTTGAAACTTGTTTATTTATGATTAATAATGTTTGTACATTGATATGGCAACAAATGTGACCAATTTTAGCAACAGTAACAAGCTCGGATTCTGTTAATTAAGAAGTACTCAGTTGAAGACTTTGGGACTTTACTGTTGTCTCGTTTGAAGACATTAGGACTTAATTATCATTGACAATATTTTGTTTGGTTATACTTACTGGGTCCTACTGATCCCAAATAGTGAGGAGAAATTAAGATGTAGGCTGTACCAAACATAAGTTCAGGTCTCAGGACACCTGATATGCTACACCCCCTGCAAATCATCAGTCCAAACACAGCAAGGAAATACATTTCAAAATAAAGCATACATACAAATTCATACCACATATCTATAAAAAATCTTTTACCCAGTCTGTACTGCCACAGGTCCCAGGCTAAATATTAAGGGTGCTTCTGTCTTTTCATGTAACATTATAAATTGTCCAGATCAAGTAATACCACACATATACACATATACATATACAACTCTTTTATTTTTTTGCATAAGCATATTTTCCATAAAGTCAAACTAATCCTTTAAATCTCATGTAAACTGGGCAAAAACAGTTCTGGTGTTCTGATGTTGCATCGTTCCAATGAAGTTAACACACTATGATTAATGACAGATAGGCAGCTTTTGTTCAAGGAGACTTTTAGCCATAAAATCAATCGGCCAATCGGCTCATCATAGAGGTTCAGCTGATGTCAGTGGTGTAGCTGGCCTAACCAGATTAACTTAATTAAGTGATCCATCATGAATATGTTTTAATGACTAAATGATGGTTGCACTGGCTTTCTGATACAGGAAAGCTGACGAGCTGTCTTACATCCATGACGCACTCCCTGTGTTTTCCTTTGCTGCTGTAACCTGCAGGACTGATTCTCCATGATTAGCTTCTCCATATGGCTAAAATTCTATCTAGCCAGGAAGATGGATGAGCATGATGGATGTGAAGGCTCCACTCTGCGTACAATCTGTCTGAGCCGTTCACTCTGGAAGGAACAGACACTGTCATTGAGTCACATGAACTGAACTCACTGCCCCTCCATTAGCATTCCCAAGAGGATACCAACAGATTCACCCCCCCCCCCCCCCACACACACACACACAACATGCTCTGTATGATTTCCTGTGGCACACCACTCTGCAGCGTCCACTCATCGTTCCCTTTGAACTGACCGGACACTTCAAACGTCACGAGAAATAGGATGTGAGATTGTGAGGTTAATTATGTAATTGAAGCAAAAACATGGAGGAGAATCCAAACACCCCTGAGGCACACTTTAATCCTCTACTCTCTGCCGCCATGATCCCATCACTCTGGAATCCTTAACACAGCTAGTTCAAATGCCTGAGTGGCTTTCATCCCATCTGTCGTGGTGTCAGAGAAGATGCAGCCTGGGAATTTGCAGTGTGACAGTAGGTGCTCGGGGGAGTTTGCAGGACTGGCAGCAAGGCTAATTTGGAGTCACTGTGCTGCAGAGATGCTGATTCAGTCAGGAACCACAGGTTAAATGTTTACCCCTGGGTTAAATCAAAATTTGTATGGATGAGCTGGAACATGAGTGTCGCTTTTTGATTGTTGTCTCCCAAAGCTTATCTCTTGTCTGTCCTCCATTAATCCCTACATAAACTGACTCAGAAGAGCCACTGAATGTGCACTGTGTTCACTGAATATTTAATTAAGGACATTAAAAAAGATGATGCTGTGATAACAGAGATGTTTTGCATGGTCGGTGTGCATTCAAATACCTGCGCTGAGCTTGTGATGTTCAAGTAGATCCTGCACTATACAACAGGCTGTGCAGGCAACCTTTTTGGGTTGTTGTAAGTTTCTTTGGACAAGAGTGTCTGCCAAATCAATTAAAATTTAACTGTAGAAGGTGTTTGCTCGCTCAATACACAGCCATGTTTGTGACCAGCTATGTGTTTCCACCACAGGGGCACAGGGGATGAACTGCGGAGAGTTCAGAGATTATAATCATGTTTGTGTTTGTGATTTTGTCCTGTGGCTTAACAGTTGATATCCTGCGGTTAACAATGCTGTGGGACCAGAGGAGCTGATCAGCAAAATACACACAGAGGGAATTCACAGCCACCTTTTTTGTTAGGGAGCTGGTGAGAGCACAACAGAGGTGCCCTCATCCTCATGCTGTCTCAGGGGACACTGAATAAAATGGGAAGCCTTACAACGGATGTAATAACACTGGGACTATTTTGCTGCAGTATGCAAGACAAAATGTACTTCCCTGCAATTTTTAAGGGTGCGAAGTGGAAGTGAAATGCTTGAATAAGCATCTCCAGTTCTGGAGAAACCAAGTGAAGATGGGCTAGGTTGACACCGAGCCTGTCAGGACGTAATGAAGTACAGGGACACTCAACATGCTCGGACTCACAGTGCCAAATCCTAAGAGGAATAATTACTGTAAAAGCCACTTGCTCCTAATGATGATAGTGAAGCAGCTGCAGATCCCCAGCTCTTTGCAATCATCACTCAGGCGGGTGAGTGCGACGGGGCTGGCTAAAAATGTCATGCAATTATATTCACCGAGCGTTATTTCTCGGGTGTCCTTCAGGGTGGCAAGGTTAAATGGAAATCACGAGCCAGAGCATTCCTCTGGCTTAAGTGCTCAGATTTGGATATAATGAAATCTGATGCTTTGTTAAAGGTAGCACTCAGGGTTATGCTAGTATTGTAAAGACTGCGCATCCTTGCTGATTGGTTTGGACCATAATTTAATGATGAAATGACTTTATTTGTGTACTATCCAGTGAAAAATCATGAACACAAACAATCATACATTGCAGTGTACAGGTCGTATATTATAGTCAGCCACAAAGCACAAGAGAGCGTTGAGTCTCCACCAGCTAATTGAATTTCCATTGTTGATTGAAGGTTGTGAAATTGCATCCAAGGCTGACCTTTAACCCTATTGACGTTTTCACCTGGCTTGAAATGAATGTGTCTCCAGGTGTCTGACTTAAAAACATACCACTGCTGTTAAATTACTACAGTGTATTACTACATGAAGAAGACCACTCTTTTTTCTTGTCATTTTTAGATGCCACATCGTGGATGGAAATATATTTTTCTTTATGTAACTTGTTTCCTGTTTCCTCTTCCTAGTGTCTCATGTTTGTTTTCAGTCTGTCTCTGTGGGTGCGTTCTGTATCACATACTTTTTCTTTTTACTTTTAGTAGGCAAAACGCCTTGAACTTTAACCCGCTTACACATACATTATATCTGTTACCATGGAGATAAAACAAAATGCTGTTCATCGAGATCGCAAAGAAGGAGATCAACCAGGACAGCTCTGATGTTGTTATTTTGTATTGCTATACCTGCACACAGTGTAGACTTTAACATAATTATATTCATGATGGTACATAGGCTATACATTGTCTTCTTGTTGTTATTTAATACGTTTGCTCTTTTTGTTGGTTATTTTCATGATTACTTTATTCAATTAAACTAGCTGTTAAGCTGTCATCTGTTTGCGGCTCAGTCCATGTGACTGCGTAGAGGATTGTGGGTCAGAATAGCCAAAAAAGCATGCTGGCTTGCATAGTACAATATCCATAATAAAACGTCCTGGTATTTTTGGCATACTGCATCTGATGTATGTATTAGGACATACTAAATCTTTTTCTGGCATACTTTTCTTTGTGATTGCTGGGTGTGGTCTGCTAAGTCCCTCCTCCTGAATGCTAGCAGCTGCTGAATCTGCACACCTGAACCACATTTACAGTCAAGCTACTGCAGTATAAAACCCCAGCTCAGCCATCACACAGCCTCAACCATAACCTGCAATGTCCAGCCTTGTTCTTGTCTTCTGCCTCTGGATTGGGACTGCTCTGCCTTCAGTTATTCTGCCTGTTCTGCTCCGCCATTCCCTGTCCACCTCAGCCATCATTTCATCATCATTTCCATCATTTTCGTCCCGGACGTGGAACCGTGGACCAGCTCTTTACCCTCACCAGGGTGCTGGAGGGGGCATGGGAGTTCGCCCAACCAGTCCACATGTGTTTTGTGGATTTGGAGAAGGCTTACGACCGTGTCCCCAGGGGCATCCTGTGGGGGGTGCTCCAGGAGTATGGGGTGGGTGGCCCCTTGCTAAGGGCCATCCAGTCCCTGTACTGAAGGAGCATGAGTCTGGTTCGCGTGGCTGGCAGTAAATCGGACCTGTTCCCGGTGAGGGTTGGACTCCGCCAGGGCTGCCCTTTGTCACCGGTTCTGTTCATAACTTTTATGGACAGAATTTCTAGGTGCAGCCAAGTGGTGGAGGGTGTCAGGTTTGGTGATGGGAGAATCTCGTCCCTGCTTTTTGCGGATGACGTGGTCCTCCTAGCTCCATCGAACAGTGACCTCCAGCTCTCACTGGGGCGGTTCGCAGCCGAGTGTGAAGCGGCTGGGATGAGAATCAGCACCTCCAAGTCCGAGACCATGGTCCTCAGCCGGAAAAGGGTGGATTGCCCACTCCAGGTCAGGGGGGAGGTCCTTCCTCAGGTGGAGGAGTTTAAGTATCTCGGGATCTTGTTCACGAGTGAGGGTAGGATGGAGCGGGAGATTGACAGGCGGATTGGGGCAGTGTCAGCAGTGATGCGGGTGCTTAACCGGTCCGTTGTGGTGAAAAGGGAGCTTGGCCAGAAAGCAAAGTTCTTGATTCACCGGTCGATCTTCGTTCCAACCCTCACCTATGGTCACGAGCTCTGGGTAGTGCCCGAAAGAATGAGATCGCGAATACAAGCGGCCGAAATGAGTTTCCTCCGCAGGGTGGCTGGGCTCAGCCTTAAGGATAGGGTGAGGAGCTCAGACATTCGGGAGGGACTCGGAGTAGAGCCGCTGCTCCTCCACATCGAGAGGAGCCAGTTGAGGTGGTTCGGGCATCTGGTAAGGATGCCTTCCGGACGCCTCCTTTGGGAGGTGTTTCGGGCATGTCCAACCGGGAGGAGACCTCGGGGCCGCCCCAGGACACGCTGGAGGGACTACATCACCCGGCTGGCCTGGGAACGCCTCGGGGTTCCCGTGGAAGAGCTGATGGAAGTGGCTGGGGAGAGGACTGTCTGGGCTTCCTTGCTGAGGCTGCTGCCCCCGCGACCCGGACCTGGATAAGCGGAGGATGACGAGTACGAGTACCAAGCCCTCAGCTCCACTTTTTAGTCAGTTTGTGTCTTTTTTTGTCCTTTTGCGTCTTTTTGTGCTTGTTTTGTGTCATCTGGGTTTTTTTTTTTAGGTAATTGTGTATCTTGTTTGGTTGTTTTGTGTTGCTTTGTAGTTATTTTGTGTCTTTTTGTGGTTGTTTTTTTGAAGTTATTTTGTGTCTCCTTTGAATTCCCTTGCGGACTTTTTGAGTCTCTTCTTGGACGCTACATGTTAACTTGAAATCTGACACGTTGCAAGTGAAGGCCAGGGGGCCCCCTAACACTTTGGGCCCCTAAGCCTGTGCCCGTTAGCCCTGTTCAGTAATCAGTCCACGAGCATATGGCTATTTGCTGGTGACAGTACCAGTGCACACCCAATATGAGTTAAACTTGCAAAAACATCAGTAGAAAGAATTATTATTCCACAGCAACATTTCCATTAGAATAGTGGTACATGCTGGGATGAATACTGCAAAACCCAACATTTCGTTATTAAATTAACATCAACAACATCTGCAGCTTATCATATACCACAGTTCAGATGACAGCTCAGTGTGTTCTTTATTCCAGTCACACAGACAAACTGCACTCTGGCCTATAGTGACACAGAACATCCAAGTGTAGGTAAACCAAATTCTCTGTCATATGCTGTTTTATGCTTTAGTTTCATCATCTTCTCTTTAAAGTCATTCCTGTACCGAGCATCCATTCAAACAAACCTTTGCCTGAACTCATTATTGAGCTTCCTCTCTGAGTGTTTGTGAGAAAAAACTAAGCTCGTTACAGTTCACTGCCCTCCCCTCACCGCTCCTCTCCCTCCCCTTGTTCCATCGCTCGTACCCTCCCCTCCTCTCTTCATCCCTCTCCCATTAGGAGTCCCACAGTGCGCCGCTACCGCTCAGGTTCACCAGGCACGGCTTGCTCAGTTCATGCCAATGTGCAGCCACCTCATTTGTGTAACAAGCTCTTCTTTAATGTAGTCCTTAGTTAGTAATGTGTTCTATGATCTGTGAGAAGCTGAGCTAAGAATGTTTAAGCAGCAGACCTAAAGGAGATGCAATTTTGTCCACTTGTGTGTTGGAAAGTTTCTGCTGCAGAGTGGTTAGCATTAGCTGCTAATTATTCTAAACAAAGAAGTCATTCATTCCACTTATTTGAAACATAAGACACTGGATTGTGAGGTTATCCCACCTGTTACTCAATCATGATGTCATGGCAGTGCAGTTAGGAAAAAGTGACTCCCACTCAAGCCCTCTGTCCCTTTTATTGCTATGACATGCTGTCTGTTCCCATGTTGGATGCTTGTGTACGACACACCCTGTGTTCTGGTGAAGTTTGCAATAAAAACTACAAGCATCTTTTCCAAGAGGGTCTCTGTGGACTGTACAGTATGACATACGCTTTGGCTTTTATTCTGCTTGCAGCTGGTTGCGTTTGGTTTCACTCTTATTGCAAAATGAGCTTTGGTTTTTAAGGAAAGTGAAAATAGCTCATGGGTGCACCGAGGCAGTGAACAATATGGACCTTCTCAGTTTCGTGTCTCACTAAATCACTAATCAGCCGTGACCACAGCCCATCCAAAACCTACCGCTCTGACCTGTTACTCTGGGCTGTAAGTTGTTTGCATGCAAACAAGGTCTATATTGAGGATGCTGGTGAATGAGGCTTATGTTCAGTTAAACAAAACAGACAACAGCTTCTGTGTTTGCATCTTTTATTCTGCAGGCAAATAGGGCTTGGTTGTAAAATTCAAAAATCAAAAGTTTATGAGGCTTTGATGATTATATGATACAGTAAAAGCAGAGTGTGGATTATTTATGCAAAGGTTACATGACACAGTGTTTCCTGGATCTGCATTTTTATGATCCCTCATTGATATGCTTGGTGGTGCTTTTCCAGGTCCCATAAACAATGTGCTATTCATTTCATGTTCCCAACCTGTACCTGCTGGATGACCCTATTCACCTTTGTTTCCAGTGCTGCTCTTCAGCAGCGTAACGGGGAAAAATACAACTGGTGCAGCACTAACGGTGGAGACATTTTTAAGCTGGTTTGGTTTTGATTTAAAGGATAAAACCTGCATTTAGAAAAGCAGATGTTCCTGAAAATATAAAGCCGTGTCAGTGGTTGAAGAGGACGGCTGGCGCTGACCTCACTGACTGAGCCCCTCTGTCTCTGGATAGCAGATGTTCGCCGGGAGTGTGTGCAGAGTTGAAGCCTGAGTAGCCAGTCAGGGTCAGCCTGGGTCTCGGGCTCTTCATTTAGCAGCTTGCCAGGAGACGCTGCAGAGCTGAAAGAATGTGTGAACACTGCCCAGTTTGTGATTTAAAAGCTGCCCAGGGTTTTGCCTCGGCCGCTGTGATACTATTTATACCGGTAGCTGTCCTGCCGGGGCTGAATGAGCTGGGAAGCATCAGCAGATTTTTCATCCCAAAGCCCAAGAAAAACGCAGGCGCCCTGGGAGCAGAGGCTGCAGTTTTTTCAAGCTCCTGTTGACAAAAATTCAAGCATGAGAGAGTCTTCACAAGTTTCAGCCGGCGCCTAATGATAGAATGTTTTCTCCTTCCCCTGCCTCTTCCCAGCAGGATCTTTGGGGGGGAGATACAAAAGTCTTTTTAAAAATCACATTTTATTCTTAGCTGTGGCCTACAAAAAACAACAAACCATACTCTCACACATTGCAGTAGCTTCTTTCATTTCAACTCTGGAGCACACACAGAAACAAAGTTGACAGTACTCTGCTAATTACCAGTCTAATTAGCCTTTTTATAGTAATCATTATGACGGCACACTATCGGGGCTCATTACCAGCATCAGTGCTGATCCTGTTGAAGCCTCTCACAAAAATGTTGATCCTTTTCTTCTCTTTGTCAGAGGTGCAACAAAAATTACCTCCAGTCAGCTGTCTAGATAAAAGGCAACACATATGTTCTGACAATATGCAAAAAATAAAATACAAGATTACATTATTTACAGTATTGTGCTGCAGTTTTTGCATCATGACGAGGCTTTTGTGTTGTTGTGGTTTCTGTATAGATGCATGTTATTTCCATTGAATGAATAATGAAAGCAGGAGATGCAGATTATAAACTCTGTCAACAGCTGCCATTATCAGGAGTGTACACACCAAACACTATATGTTCCTTTCACACTCAGTATTACATAAAAAATAAACATACATTAAATACACGTGCACAGAAACACACTTTCACTATGACACTGCATCACTTTCACACACGCTGCTTCTCCAGTCTCCACCTTAAGAAACTACTAGTGATGCTGTAATCAAGATGCTGCTTTTAAGTGCTGTCGGAAATATTGTGATTGTGTACAGTGTGTGCTGCAATGGATTAATCAAGTGCCCACATGAGTAGAAAATAGATTTTGGAAAACTGTATCACATTTATATTAATGGATTTTGTTATATTTTTATGAGGTATATGTTTATTTAAATTGTTCACATAGGGGTCACATTAGTTGCAATGTTTGGAGAAAAAAATTAAAATCAGTTGAATTTCATTAACTGGCTTCTTGATTGATTTTAGAAGGATATTGTAACAATATCAACCCACAAGTTACCATTAAAACAGGTCAAATTCTTTCCAGGAGTGGTTTAAATCCACATAGTAATAGTTAACAGACACAAAGACTGTCATTTACTCCTTGGATATGTGACCTTCTGCTGCCAACAAGATCCACCAATCAAAACTCAACAACTCTCAGTTGCTTACACTGTCACAGATGACCACAACTTCATCAAAGTCACTAAACACGGGCCTAAAAGCATTTCATAATTAGATCTAGATTTATTATCCATATTTATATGCACACAAGAAACCACTGAGAAATGAGGCTAGTCGATCAAAAACACAAAACTGTTTTGCACCGTATAGTTTAATATACTATTAATCCACAGTTTACATACACTTAGTCAGTACTGAAAAACATAAACATAGTCACTTTAAGAGAGATCACAATGAGAGTGAAAGTTGACTAAGCTTAAACCAAAACTTAGTCATGGGGTATATAGAAAAGTAATATAAACAACTTAATGAGAAAATGTTTTGAATTCATCTGGCATCCGTTTTAATTTTCAAGATTCCTCAATATGTTAAATAACATTTTAAGCATTTTGTCTAACATCAGCTCTTCTTTATGTTTTTTTTTTTTTTTTTTTAAATCTACATTAATACACATATTGAAGTGCTGACTGCCACACTTTTCTTTTGTTTGCTGAAAAATGTTAAGTAGTATTTAAAGGGGAACTATGACCATTTTCACAACTCATACATGTTATTCCTTTGGTCTACGACAGTCCAAAAATATTAGTAAATATGAACAACTCTCTCCCAAATCCAAAAACTAGACTGCTAAAACTCAAATTTGTGTTGTCAGTTGAGCAGCTCCAGACTTTATATCCTATGACATCACAAATGGATGTATCAGGAGAACTGGATACAGGATTGGTGGTGGAACCCCATTCACTGCCATGAAAGTTGCTCAGTGGCACATGACGCCAAACTGGTTAAACTGCCATGTATAAAATTACCCAGATGATCTGGAGATTTTTGGCACTACTTCTGTACTTAATGGTCCATAAAGCATGCACACTAGAGACTTATTGTAGCTGAGCATGTCCGAGTGGCCAAACGTCTAACCTCCACTGGCTGAACAGCTATGGTTTAGTGCTCTGCTAACTTAAAGGGGGATAAAATAATTTAATCTTGCAGCTCTTCAAGACATTAGAACGTTATCAAACTGAACGGATCATACCCTGATAGTAAAAGAAAAGATTTTGCGGGGTTGTAGCACTCAAATGAATAAAATGGAGAAAAAAAGTATCATCTGATTAACAGATGTCTTTTTCCCAGTGTAAGTCAATAGGAAAAGGTCTTATTAGGCGGATGAACCCCGAAATAACAGTAGCACCATTTGGCCACTATGAAAATTGGTGTCAATTCCAGGCGCACTTCCTGGAGGCTAGGTATAAAAAAGACAACAAACATTTTGTGGATCCCCAGAATGAGGCTTCCATTCATTGTCTATGGAGCGCCTCTAGAATTTCTACCCTATGACATCATGAGTTTGAGACTTAATTCTCTGGTTTGTGGATTTGAGAGAGAGTAGCTCCTGTTCACAATTATTGATTGAACTCTCCTAGGACATGGAAATAACATATTGGAATTCTCAATTTAGGTGGGGTCCTCCTTTAATCTAATGATGTACCAAATATCCCACATTAATGTAAGTATGTAAGTGTTATTGAGATAGTTCAAAGTATATAGTAGACGTATCAGTTATGTGAGGTGTTCAAATCATTTTGTATACTCTGATACAACTTTCTAAGTGGTATTGGGGCAGTTGAGCGATTACGCTAAGAGGATTTGATAGTTTACGAGGAGCACATGAAGGCACCACGAGTCCACGCCTTCCAGAAGTTCTGATTGGCTCCCAATTACCAGTCGGTGCTCCTGATTGGCTGTCGCAGGTCCATTGAGTCCCCTCCTCTACCTTTGTCAATTTCTTGCGCTCCCGTTGAAACGCCTGGTTGTTGTTTCCCCGGTCAGGAGGAAGAAGTTGTCCACCCCGCGCTGCCGGAGCTCTGGGAACACCGAGAGAGGACTCCACGGAGGAAGCTCCACTTTTCTTCTGTGACCAGAGGACGACCTGTGAACCTGAATGGGAAGAGAGTAGCGGGGTGAAATCCAAGAGGAGGGATAAAACCTACCTACTATCACCTTGTAGCTCAGCGCGGTGTGTGACTCCTCGAGCCAGCGTGCGACACCACTGCACTGGATAGTGTCTGGAGCAAACAAGGGAATGACATAAACACACCCGGAGATGGTTTACTACCCGCGGGGACCTTCAGAGACACTACTGCTGCTGCTGCTGTGAACTTTTCTGCGGTAAAACTCTAGTGGGATTACGAAAAGTGCGTCTTCTTCTTATCAGATAAGGGATTAACTATGCCGGACCAAATCACGGTTTCAGAGTTTGTGGCAGAGACGAATGAAGATTATAAATCCCCGACTGCCTCTAACTTCACTACCAGGATGTCCCACTGCAGGAATACAGTGGCTGCCCTGGAGGAGGTGAGTGACTCTGGTGGGACTGGGATTGCAGAGTCCCCTTAACACAAACTGTCCCCATAAGCACTAATCTGACCAAAATATGAATTATGCATACCCCTTTATTATATTTACACAATGTTTGACCATTTTTAATTTTAAATACTTGTGTCAACTGGGGTCACTTCTATGAAATATGAATAACAAATAGCTCTCCAATGTACATCTACCCATCCCTCATGCTCCATATTCCCATTTTAACCCACCAAGTCATTGCTCATTAAGGTTTTTATTAGTGTCTTGGATCTATAGTGTGCCATTACACTGTAGCTTTCATGAAGAAGTTGAATTTGTTCGGTCCCCTCAACAATTACAGTAGCCATCAAGAGCAAGTACAGTCAAAACTGTCCATCTGGATAAAGCAATACTCCTAAAAAAGACCCATAATGAGGAAAAAAGGGAGAAATCTCAGGAAGAGCAACAGAGGAGGAATCCCTCATCTGAGCAGACATACAGTCCATGTCCTTTGCAGAATGATAAGATAGAGTGGATTGCAAAATAGTGTGTGAAAAAACTGTTCTTTTCAGTAGTGGTCATTGTATGCATTTTGGCTAAATGTTCATTCCTACAGTGTTTCCCCAGTGTACAGCTGCATCGCACTGTATATGTGCACAGAGAACACTCTGTATTTATGCAGGTCATCAGGAGGAAGGACACTTCCGCTTTGTTCCCTGACAGCCCTCCACTGCCTCCCTCCCTCCCTTGTTATAGTTTCCCCACTTTGTGTGCTGTATGGTAGAGCCTCGCCCTGCCTGATGGTAAAAATAGAATTTCCCACATGAGCTGCTCGGTGTGTTATGTGTGTTAGTGTGTCTCTGCTCTATACGTTAGGGTAAGCTTGTTGAGATGGACAGATTCCTCCTGATTTCAGCATGGAAAAGTTTTCATCTGAGTGGAGTCATGACACCTTTTTCTTGTAAAAACAGGAATGCAAATGTGTGATTTTGCGCAGAGACAAGATAAGTCGCTGGCGTCTAATGTCAGCTTTACTCCTACTTCACCTGTGTTTGTGCAGGGCTTAGCCAGGCAGCCAGACATACACCTGCTCAGGCTGACAGGTGTTTCACTTGGGCGTCAGACATCTCACTACACACCGTTTCATTCAAACCTGCTGCTGCTGGGTTTAAAATAGCAATTAATCTACTATTGGGGAGGATTTCAACACTGCTTAGAGTGGAATGTGCGTTTCTGTAGAAGCAAGCAAATAAGTGTGTGGATTAAACTCTTTTAAAATAGTAGGTCAGCAGTAATTGCTGGTTGGCGAGGTTGTGTTGGGAGTCACATTCAGCAACTTTGTTTTAGTGATGACGAGCTGCAGTTGAAGCTGCTGAATTGTTGTTGCAGAGATGTGGAGTAGCGTGTTGGTGTTACACATTGACCTCAGGCTCAGGGAACACAAGGCCTTATTGTTGGGACAACAAGACCTTACTCACTTTGGTCTGTTTGACCAATTAAACACCGCAGTGGACGGGGAACACTTCCTCTTATTGTCTGCCAGCCCGCCTTGAATCTCAAACACACGCTCACAAACAAAAGCACATTTACATATGTGCATACAAGGACATCCACAAGGAGCTGGTACTTTATGATGTTTAAAATTCAGCTCTTTTTTATATTTCTGTCAGCATGTCTCGAAAATGTTGACCTACCGTCAAGAGGATGACTCTTTCACCCTTGAGTGTAACGATACATCCATATACTGTATGTTCATGGAGGCTAAATGAAAATAAAAATATCAGATTTAGCTGTTTTCAGCATTGTGCTGAGTCTCAAACATTGTGCTGATTCTGACCTTCTCTATAAAAACAGTTTGCATGTGTACCCTACCCTTCAACTGACAGTTGAGGACGGGCTGATGGGAGCAGCACAATGTTCTGTGATGCTACAATGGTCTGGTCTATCATTTCAGAAGATGCCTTGTTTTGTGGATAGGCACCTATGAGTTTTGATGTCTGGATTTTTTGTTTGCTGACTTCAATATTTTTGCACACAACCTTCTGTTGCTCTGTTGTTTTTTGTTATGTAAATATTCTGGATATGATAATGCTATCAATTGGAAAGCAGTGGCTTTATAAACATTGTAATATTATGTGCATATATTTACCTTGGCATCTTGCTGACTATTTTCAAAGTGCAACCAGCAAGCAACTGGAGAATATGATTGTGAACTGTTTCAAAAGTATGCCGCAGATTTAACACTGGACGCACTGCAACTTTTCGGACTCATGATGGAAAGTTTAAAACAAAAATGATCAGAATTGATGCAGCAACAGAATCACACATGGTCATCTTTTTTCCACACATTACTCTGGTGCCTGCAATACCCACAATACAGCTCAACCACCCACAGTTTCGTCTGATGTAGCGTTCCATTTACCCTGAAGTTGTAGAACTGGGAATGACATCACACCTGATTTAGGCGTGTTCCAGTACAACAACTCTGAAAACCAAAGTGTTGTTACCAATTCCAGTTCTAGCCACATTAGCCATTGTTAGCAGTACTGGTTGATAGCAACCACAGATAGAAGTTGAATAACTGTGTATAAAACTGTATTAATGAGACAAGTGAGACACAAGTGCTAACAAAAAGTTAATTACTACAGCTCTCGCTACTGTTGATGTGCGGAGCAGCCATCTTGAATTTCGAGTCAGAGATTGGTGAGGTTTCTCCAACTTTCCGAGTCGCGAATCCAACTTCTGAGGGCATCCAGTTGAAGTCTCTATTTGGGAACTCGGAAATTTTAACTTCCTAGTGCAGTTTGAAGGCACCATGAGATTCAGGTATGCCATGCTACTAGTGGCTAATGTAGCGGCTAGTGTCAAGCAGAGATGAGGAGTGGAATACCGAGGTCTGGTAGGCTCACTTCTTTCAAACTCCACACCACCGGGTTTTTTAAATTCTCAAACTTGTAGTCTTCAGCCCGTACAAACAAAGTAATCAGACTTCGCACAGCTCCATCTGGAACCACACTATTATACCCTTTTCGCATATACAATAGCACTGCCCAAGACCAGTAAACAGACCTTGATGTGTGAAATCAGTGGAGTTCCCTGTAAGCAAAGCCTTACATTAGGTCACTCTTGGAATCATTAACACGTCTGTTCAGTTTTGACACTAGTTTACTTTTTGTGTGGGTGCAACGTGTTGACAGGGGAGATTAATTTGTTAGTAGAGGGGTGTGATTAATGTGCAATTCTGCTGTGCCAGATGGCTTAAGTACTACTTTCTGTGTAGTGCAAATTACATGGAAGTTCTGTTCGTTGATCCTTTTGCCAATGATAAGCTATGTAAACCATGTACATACTTGTGTATCGTTTGTCTGTGGACGGCCACCATCAGATATGTTGGATAGGTCAGATCCTAACAACCAGTGTGGAGTATTTTGAACAGTACAGTAAACACAAATCTAAGTGCAACACGTTTTGTCAATTCAATCTACAGTGCACTTTTAATCTGGACTGTATGAGTGCTCTGTATTTCCTAACGGAGCTCGCGGTTGTTTAAAATAGCTGATGCACTTACAGCCTCAGCCTTAAAAGACCTTTTAAAACTGACCTCTGGATCTGATTGTTTACAGGAAGCCTTTAAACACATTAACAGTAGATGAGACTCAAATGCTCAGAGGTTTTACGTAAATGGGTGCCCAAATGTTGCGTAATTACTTCTTTCTAAACTTAATTGCATCTGACACAAACTTAATTGGGCTAGTAGTTTTAAACTGCTGGCTATTAAGAGAGCATTCAGAGGGCTTGTGTGTGCTCGTGTTTATACGTGTGTGTGTGTGTGTGTGTGTGTGTGTGTGTGTGTGTGTGTGTGTATAAAACCGCAGTAATAAAAACCTGTTTATCCAGTAAGAGGATGTGGGGCTTTGTGTCATGACCCCCCTCTGTGCTCTTGTGAAACATGGCTCCTTTTCCACCACACTTGGGTTGACTTGTTGCTGGCAAGTTCAGAGTCCAGACTTTGAGAAATATGAGCTCTAGGATCTGGTTTCTCCTTGAAGATTCATTCAAAATGATCTGAATGACATATACTGACTACTGTAGTACACTTGGAATGCTATGATCCAAACCTGACAATAAAATACAGAGTGTTTCAATCTCTGATTTTGACCTGTTGTCATGGTATATCATGGCTTCGTAAAAGGAGATTTTCTGAAACTCTTATGTAACTTAAACTAATGTTTTTTATGCTGCATCTTGTGGAATTTATTCCTCTTCTTTACTAGTTCATACGTGTGACATTGTGATGCAGAGAATCCAGAAATACAGAATACAAATCATTCTCCATATTTGAAAAGATGACAAGATTGACATCCATTTTTCTTGTCAATTGCTGAACTTTCATGAGTTTAACCCGAGGGCTAGGTACTGATATCGACTGAAACAACCCAGTACCAAGCAGTATCAAAACACCTCCAGTCAAACGAAACCTGCATTCAGTCTGTCTTTATTAAAGGTCTGATTCTGAACCTTGTAGACTTTCTGCCATATCAGCAAAATTTTTGTTGCTTATGTGTCCAGACTCTGAGCTGCTCTCTTCCCTGCGAACTGTCAGTTCATTGTCTGTCCGGTTAGCACAAGCTAACACAGCAGCAGCGACTAACATCCAACACCAAGCTGTTAAACAGTCCCAACAAACTCACCGCTCAACTCTATTGTTAAACTCATTAGTAACCGTTAGGTAAGAATAACTGTGTGATGCTAATAGTTAGCTTTATCACTGTGTGTGCAGCCAGCAGACTCCCTGTTCCCTGCTGGAGCTCACACTCCCTCAGCAGCAGCAGCTATTTAAACCATACAGTCTGTGGTGTGGTGAAATTCAGTGTGTATTGATAGAGTTGATAGTTCAGCATACAGCAAGGCTACCAAAGCATTCAGAATTATGGCTATACTACAACATGATGCTCCGGTCACATTATGGGTATTGAATGAAGTACTTTATTGGTATCAGTATCACTTTAGGGGAACTGGCATTTACACTGATATAAAAGTACCCAGCCCCAGGTAAACCCCTAAACCACAAAGTCACTTATGTACTCAACTCTCTGTGTTAAAAACGTGACCTCACTAGTTCATTTTGAAGGCAGCACTGGCCCCCGAGGGCTGAGCTGACCTCTCTGTTAAGTATTGATCTTGATAAAAATGCCCCTGCGCTTTTGTCTTGCCTTAGAAAGACACATGGGGATGTCTGCAGGATGTCTGTCTGAGGCCAGAAACTGGCACACACACGACTGTCTTGGGTCTATTTTTGCATCTGTGACTGTTTTTATGCCCCAGTTACTGAATCCTGCCCAGCAGAGAGAGACGACTCCTAAAATGATACAATCAATAGAGTTGTCTCCTTGAACAAATCTCAAGTGCATCCACTTCTAGCTCAGGTATGAATACATTGATGTGATATCACTTAGAGCTCAATGAGAAGTTGTGGCAGGCGTTAAAAGCTTTAATAGTGTATTCATTGAGTTATTGGGATCACTGTGTATTACATCAACAGCCCTCAAACTGAATACAATGAGTGTGGAAGAGATCTGACTCATACTATAGACTGCAGACGACTGCTGAGTATCAGGGCTTGTGGCTACAGCTCAACCATCACTACTTGACATTCAAGACGAGCTTTTGTGTTGTCAGCAGTGTATCGCTTTGATCAGACTGTCAGCTGCATGTAGCTGCTCAGACAGACATAATATTTCATGACATTACAGCTGCTCTGTAATTTACAGTCGCCTGACAGGTAGAGTGCATGCTGGTAATGCAGTCTTGGATGTCTCCTTTTATTGATGCATAAATGCAATACATAAATACCCAAGTTGTTTCAAACCCTCTTGGCCCATAAACAAAGTTCTGCACTTGATGTCCTCAACATGTCTATTTATTTGTATATTTACTTAATGTTTATTTTTAAAGGGACGACTACACAGCATGAACCAATACCACATACCACAGCTTTCATAAACTAATCCAGTTTGCAACACTGTACCTTGATGGGCCTTTATGAAAATACACCGCTCAATAGAAAAATGTACAAAACAAATTACCATTTAAAATCTGCATGACAGGCAACTGATCATCCATGTCTTCAGAACAGTTTCAAATGACCCCATTCATAATACCTATTGAGTTCTCTTCCCTTTTGAGAACATGTCAAACCATGCAAGATGTCTCTCCAAAGACTAAGCGAACTTGAGTATTGTGAAACAGGGTCCGTACAGTCATGAAAAACCTGGAAAAGTCATGGAATTTAAAAATAGCAATTTTCCAGACTGGAGAAGTTTTGGAAGATAAATAAACTCAGACATTTTTGGAAAAGTCATGAAAATTTTCTTCACAAACACCTGTATAATAGAGTATAGGCTATGTGCTGTAATGTTTGGGCAGATTAGTCACTTCACTTGACGTGAAGTTGTTCTCTGCATGGTTAATGTCAGACTCCGGCCTGAGTTGCAGCTTCTACTTTGACGAGATGTAAATTTGTGCAATGCTAGGCAAATGCAGAATTAATAAGGTCTGGTGTCACTTGGATAAGTGCAAGGCGTAGCTTGCGAAGACCTTGACCCGGGGCGTGCCAAATGTGGACTGTGTGGTAGAACATTTGACACTTAGTTTCACCCTGGTGATCAATGTGACACCTGCTACCAGCTGCAGTGCTTCCTTCTCATCCATCATCAACCAAGGGACCATTTCGGGTGCTGTGCCCAGAACTGCGCCCGAACCGTGCTGTGTCCCCTAACTGCAAAGGTACTATGAGCGCTAAAGGTGGCTAATTCTCACTATTCCTGACAACTTATGTAAAGACACAAGCTAGATTTTTCTGGTCATGTTCCTCGACAGCCAGGTAACTGACTGATACATTTTGACATAGATTGTTATTATTTTTCATCCGTACACATGTTTCAGAGAATGTATGGTCATGAAAATTTGCCTTAAAGTCATGAAAGTTATGAAAATGTATTGGTAAAAAGTGTATGAACCCTGGTAGAACTTGCACCCTGTACCTCACATGAGCCAAAACAACCATCAACAATACTGCATGAATCATAGACCTGTATCCCAAGAGAGAACACAGAACTGCAGCATGGTCTATAGCCTCCCTTATATAGTGCCAGGAACCCACCCATCCAGTAGGCCTCTCTCTCTGTCCCAAATCCCTTTGTCCAGTTTATTCATTTTTCGCCCATGAATAATGGTTATTTATAGCCCAGTCAGCTTTTCATGGGTCATTACTGGTGTTTGGGGAGGGGGATGGGGTTTGAGGGTGACTCCGTCTTGAAGGTTAGCATCATTAGTCTTCCATCTGGCTATTATTTCATCCAAACACTGGTATGCCAGCTATGCTCTCGTATGGCATGCTGCCTTGCTGCTTGATTTTGTTGAGAGGTTATTAGGGAGTAGGTATTTGCACCATTCACAAGCAACTGTTGGCACTCGCTCTGCAGGCCGCACCAGCCACCAGTCTGGTTCTCACGGGCTTTCCAAACTTTCCTGATGTAGGTAATGGGGCTTGTAAAATAGTAAGTGGATTCTCAATGAACTGGAGTGTTGAGCAGTCAGGTACCTGCTGTGAGCTTCTTTAGTCTCTCATCTCTTTATAGCACCTCTAAGCTTAATCTCAGGCCACTGGTTGTTTTGGGTACATGCTTGAACTTGACAGGAACCCATATTGTCTGTTAACACAAGATGATATCTCATTTAATTTCCAGCTGACTCAGTGGCTTCAGTGCTTTGTCTTTGCATAACAGGTTGTAGCAGAGAGAAACACCTGCTCTACTGCTTTGTGCTGAAATGTCTCATTTAAAGTGCAATGATTTATGGTTGATGTGTTAACATCTGAAGGCAAGTGTGTTCTCGTAACTCTTCTCCATGTGTCAGTCTGCCAACTCGTGTTGATGCTGGAGTAGTTCCCGGACCAAGAGAAAGGCCTAGCCTTCCTCTGCCCCGATTCCTCCCCCCATTTCAGGGCAAGGTTGGCGGGAACGGCTGTGGCCCGGCTGGGGACAACAGCTGCCCCCTTGCAACAGGTGGCCTGGACGAAAGTTTTAACAAGGCTCCAGACAGTAGGATTATCGACGCAGGGACAATCCACGTTTAATAGCTTTAGAGACACACGGATGGATCTACAAGCTCTAACGCACACATGGCCTAAATGTGCAGTCTGGCCCAAGTGAGCAGTCCAAACCCCCAGACACTCTGGCCAGTCTTCAGTATACCACCTAAGAAGCTTAATGCTTCCTATAATTGAAATGGGATTTCTGGCAGGATCACTGCAGTTCTGTTACTTCTCTTTAGCCTCACTCTACATCCGCTGTCCCCACTGTCCCTTGACTTTGCCTTACTGTAGTTAATGCACCAGAGTAGGCCAAGTACATTGAATCAAAGCCAACTACACGCATTCTTCCAAATCCCGAGGGAGAACTCTTAGTTTTTATGTAAGAATTGTTGATGAGTTTCCATATATAGCTTTTCCTGATGCATTTGTGTTGTAGGAATGATGAGAAAGTTATAGTGTCACCGTTTTGGTCTTGAATAGGGGAGCACCAGCACTGTTATGGCCAATTCATAGTTTTCACATCCGCATGTCTGCAAGGGTCTACTTTGGTTTTTACAATGTACATGTCATCATCCGCCTATGTCTGTGAGAGTCCATGTGGATCCCTGTGTGGATGTCGGCATGCAGCCCAAAATTTGTGACCATATGGACTGTACGCATAGCCAACGCAAAGACTGCACATGCTCCAGTTACAAAATATAGTCTCTTGTTTGACACTCCTGTGCAGTTGGTGGCGAATGAACCTCTATCTGGTTTGCTAAGAAGATAATCAGGGTTTTCCACACATTCATTTATTTGTGGCAGCCCGCCATGATTAAAACATCTGTCGCCATGTTTTGATTTTCTATTTTGGAGCTGGACTGTTCATATGTTGTGCTCTTGGAATATATATAATGTCCAGTGGCCCACACTCACAGACAGAGCAGCAGAACGCCAGGTGCAGATGATGTGTGAGCCCAAGCTCTGGCAATTCATTTGTGTTGTCCATACTCATGATGGTTACTGTATGTGCTAAGCTAAGTTGGTAAGCTGGGTTTAGTTAACTTGATTTATTGTGGAACCTTGCACTGCTGAGTGGCACTTATGAATTTATGCTGTGCACATGCCAAGAAGTGAACAGTAATTCGACTATGTTCGATTAAAAAGCTGCCTTTTTTTTAGGAACGTGTTTTGTGCGGAACAGTTCAGGAGGCATACATGTACCACAATGACCCTTGTCTGGCATTGTAACTGTAGAATGTGTGGAATGTCACCCTAACCTCGGTTATAGTGAATGTCCTTTTCGTCCTTCGACCTTGGTGTTTCCTACGTTTTGAAATGTGGTATCCCTCCCGTCTCCAGAGTGGGGTAGAGCAGGGTCTGTGTTATCACCCAGAAACCGTCTCTAACCCGGCCCTCATTATGATGCAGCAGCCCTCCCCATGGATCTACAAGGGGCAAAGGTCACAGTCATGTCCCAATTGATTCAAAGCCATGATCTCTCCTATCCCCTGATGGGCTTTGACTGTTTTGATGTGATATGATTTTACTCACTCTTGTACACCCTCTGTCCTCATCGAGTGTGGGTGGTGGGAGTGAATTAATTACCAAGATTGTGTGGAGCCCACTGGCTATTGTCAATCCTGGTAGGTCTGCTTAGACTGGAGGAGGATTGTTGGTGCAAAGATGATGCTGAAACTATCCGGCATGGTGTCAGGGATCGAGGGGAAAGGCAAGGCTGGCTGCTCTCTGTCCGACACGAGGTTAGGGGGTTGGACACAAGGGACACTGGGGGCAAATGGGAACTTAAAGCTGGTCTCATCCATCAGAGTGTCCTGGCCCAGATTGTCTGAGGCGGCTGCTGTTGACGGCTATTGTTCCCTGACAGGCCCTGCCTCTTCATTAATGAACTCCATCATTGATTTGCAGTCCTGGCCACTCGGCTCTGCTTGGGGCCAGGGTGGGGTGGGAGGGGGCGATCCTCACAGTTGTGTTGTCCTGCTGCCACTTTCACTCAGGGAACAGACCCAGACCTCTTCTTCTCTGTTGGGGAAATGTTTCGAACTCCTTGGAGGCTCTTAACAGGGAGCTTAAGTGCGACTGACTCAGCTGGGACCAAACTAGATCAGCTGTATAATCCTGAAAGAAGGCATTTTGGTCAAGAAAATGTTGACTTTGGGCAAGTGGATTTCTGATTCACTTTCCTGATGAGGCCATTGGGAAAAAAAAACCCTGATTTGCAGGAGTTGTAGCACCACACTTTGTTATTTGAAGTTAAACCCGCTCTCATTTTACCCATGCAAGTTTTATCTGAGGAAACTGCTGGGGAAGCTCTCCTGAAGTCTGAGACCCTTTAGGTTGTCTCGGTTTCATTCAAAGGCTTGGTTTATGTTAAGGGAAACTCTTTTCATGTTAAAAGCTTCCAGTGGAGTTCAAAGGACTTATTTGAAATGATTTTTTTTGTGCCATTGAAGTGAGCTCTCAAACCCACAATAACACACACACACACACACACACACACACACACACACGCTCTCTGTAGTGTTTTACTGCAGCGTTCTCCAGGAGAAAGCAGGTCATTTTCCCTCTGTCTCTCTCAGGCATCATCGCAGAACTGTGCGGTAACTGTTGGGCACTTTGCCTCTGGCGTTACTGCTTTGACACCACAAGGCTGACACGTACGTCTGTGTGAAAAGAGCCAAAGAAAGACTCCAAGGTGAAGTCAGAGGAGGTTTTTTTCCCCCTGCTCAAAGCTCAGCACATTTGGTCCTTATTTCCTTGCCTCTTCTTCCAACTTGGTTTTTATCAGTCTCCTGCTAGTTTACGAACTTCATTAAAGACTCCCCTCTAAGTCTGGGAGACCATTTTAACAGGTTTTAAACTTGGCACCATCAGGTCTCCACAGTGACATATGTGTAACCCTCATTTTTAGACCTTTTTTTTTAAAGGATAGTTGAGGAAATGCAGGCAGTGATGAAATGCTCATATTCAAATGAGAACAATTAAAAACAATTAAGTAAATTTGAAAGTTGGTTACTAACAGGATGGGCCTAAAGCAGGATTTATACTTCTGCGCTGAATTGGCGCCATACGTAGGCTCTGCATAGACACGTATTTCGCCTGATGTAAATGGTAAATGGACTGCACTTGTATAGTGTCTCTCTGGTTTGACAACTCAAAGCACTTCTACACTACATGTCTCATTCACCCATTTGAGGTTACCATTTGTGGTGGCACCTGTTACGCAGTAACCATTCACACACTCTCACACACCAATAGAACAGCTCTCAGGAGCAATTTGGGGTTCGATATCTTGCCCAAGGACACTTTGACATGTGGACTGGAGGAGCCATGGATCAAGCTGCCATCTCTCGATTGGTGGACGACCCATTCTACCTCTGAACCACAGCCGCCCCAGAAATGCACCTCCCTAGAAATGTTATGGTTAAACCTACCTCCTATTTCTTTTTGTAAGCTGAAAACCATATCCCTAAGTGGAAACAAAGCTTTTGGTTACTTTTATTTCACTATAAGAAACAATGAGTTGTGAAAATAATAAAGTCACGACAAAATAGCATTTTAAGCCTTGCTAGCTGCTAGGCTACTTTATACATTTTAAAATGTCCTAGGCCTATGCTTATAATGTTAGCATGTTGTATTTGTGGGGAAATGTGTCCAGAAAGGACAGTTTTGTCCTACCTTGGGGCACAATAGCTCAGTCCAAAGAGACTTGGGTTGGGACCTGGAGGGTTGCTGGCTCAAGTCCTCGTCCAGACGAAGGATGGAACGTGGACTAGTAATTGGAGAGGTGCCCGTCCGCCTCATAGGCACTGCTGAGGTGCCCTTGAACCCCCAACTGTTTGGGGCTCCTGTCCATGGATTGAATCACACAAACCTAACACAGTAGCTCAGAAATTCCCCAGAGAGGGACACAGACACACCACCACACATGTATAAATGCTCATGACGACATAGGCCCTCACATAGGCTTTGGCTCTGTACAAATCCTACGCACAACTGTAAATCAGCATTAAGTCAGCGTCTCCAGAATAGACTCTCAAAAGAAACATTGCCACTAAAGTATTATCACCAGCCGTCTGGGAAAACCAAACGGAAACAAAAGTTCTGCCCGGGTCTCTCACCTTGTAAAACGCCCTGAAAAACGCCCCAGCAGTTAACATAAAAGTTTGTTTTCTCTAACACTTGAAGAGCTGCAGTTGATGTTGTCATCCCAGTGTGACTTCTTGCAGCTGGCAGTCGAGGCTCTGGTCCAGCAGCACTCTTTGTAGTGCCCACTGAGGAGCTGTAAAGCCCTAAGTGTCCCGGTGCTAAAATACCAGAGGGCTTGTAGGTAGATGAGATGTTTGAATAACTTGCAGCCAGGCAGAAAAAAAAACCTTCACAGAAACTGAACTAAAAAACAGTAATTTTCTACCACTTTCAGTCAATCTTGCTTCTCAGTCTCACAAAGTAAAATCTGTGCATGTGTATTTGTGTGTGTGTGTGTGTGTGTGTGTGTGTGTGTGTGTGTTAATGAGCTTGTGTCAGACAGTCTTATGACATAGTAAAAAGCACCCTCCCCCCTTTCCTTTCTCTCTGACCCACGCTTCCACTGAAGTTGCATGCTGGAGTTTTCCATGCGGCCCACGGGGAGGGCTGACTACACACATCTCAGCTGTCTGAGAGAACAGAGAAACCCTGCAACCATGGCCTGTTAGCGCTTGGCTCGATGGAACCCACTTCTATCCCAATATTGACTTTACTCACTCAGCATTGAGAAAAGTTGTGAATGAAACACTTGAAAGGGTGTTTACAGATTTTTTTTCTTACAGTGGATTTCTGGGTCCATTGAACAAACCGTAGTTAAGAGTTGGTCGACAACTCTGAAACATAACAGAAAACGTTACAGTGAACACCTTCCTTGGGGATCTGCCTTCTCTTTGATGCCTTTAGGCTTGAAGTGTATATTTAACATATGTTTTGAATGAGTCACAGCTTTTCCTCTGAGGATGTTGAGGTAAGGAGAGAGTGCCCTTCCTGTGTTTACCCTCACTGTGCCACATGTGGAGCTGCAGACAGCAGCTCTATGTCTAACTGAGAGCTGGTCAGCAGTACATATACAGCACCAGACGACCGCTTTCACGCCACACCTGCCGAAAAGCTGACCTGTCTCATTTTGGAATGGAGTGGACAAGACTGCCTACTAATGATATGGTGTATTATTTATTTTTCTGCAGGGAAATTCTCCATAGAAATTTCCTTCAGGTGACTTAACGTAACTGCTGGCAGCCATACAGGAGAGCAGAGCTGTGGTGTATTACATCAACATTATGTCCTCTCCCCGTTAACGCCCAACGGTGATGCTATGTGCTGCTGCTGTGATGCATGAGGATGGAGACAGGCGTAGGTGGGCAACCGTCTAATAGCGGTTATATATACTATTCATAGAATTAGATTCCAGTGCTGGTTGCTCAGGATTGTGTCTGACTTATGTGTTCCAGACATTTCCAGTAAATCTGTAGCTTTGTAAAGTTCAAGAGTCAAGATTTATTAAAAACAGATTCCATCATTTCCAAAATTTACAACATGTTTTTATCTACCAAAATATTCTGCTTTAATCATATGCGTTGACGTTTAACCTTTGCCGCTTGCTGCACACAAAGGAAGGCACGCACCTGTAATAACGGGGCAGTCTAGCAGCAGTCTAACAGCACCATTAGTTATGACACTGGAGAGTTATGTTTGGTAAAGAAAGTTGATTTAATAAAGAAAGACTTAATCATATCATCCAATGAATCACTTTATTCAAATTAAGGATTGTTGTTTAGTAATTTTAAGGATGTCCTGATTAAGTTTTTGCCCCCGATTCAAGTCATTTGACCTTGAGTGCCAAAGCCAAGTCTCGATCTCACACCTCTGTTTTCGTAGATAATACAGCTGCAGAGTGCACTCTTCAAGTACATTCAAGTTATTAAAATCAATCCTATGCATATGCTTGACAACTGAAAAGCTCTGTAATGCATTGAGAAAAAAAATCCCTGCATCTAAGCAGTTCCTTAATGTTGATTTATTTATTACATTACTTATTTATTACAATAAATAGGGCTGCCCCCGCCTAGGGATTTTCCTAGTTGACCAATACTTGTCATTTAGAGCCATTAGTCGACTAGTCGCCCACATGTTTACGATATTAATGTAATCATTAGATTACATATTTTGGGCAGGGCAACACAATGGTTTGAGTTGAAGGTGTGAGAAAGAATAGCATCAGTAACATTGTTAACACTGTGCTACATTACAGAGAAAAAACGTCCTAATGAACCTTCATTAGTATAGGCCTATATTTTATCTACAAGTGCACGTCACACACTGAGCGAGCCGCCTGGTAATGATGCTGTCGGCAAAGCAGTAATGATTGTGCTAAGTGGCTAATGGGCATGTAGCTACTGACATGTTTCAGATGATGCGTCATGTTTATAGTTGACCAATGAAGATGAGTTTACATATCACCTTGGGTTCGTCCTTCACCTTCTCAAAATGATCCCACACTTTGGCTTTCCTGCCCGACATGTTATTAACTAGCCTGTGGAATAACCACAGGTATCAGCCCTGGAAATTAGAGGCCATGCACATGCTGATTTATAATTCAAACACCAATGTTTTGAATGAAACTTCTATTTGGTACAGCTGTTTATACTGCTGTGGTCTAAAGTGTGAACCACTTTTACTCAGGTTTCATTTGGCTTTTTGTAACAGCTGATCTGTAATATTTTAATATAATAGTGATGTTAATTTCTGAAGGGCGGATATTGTAAATGTGCCACTGCCAGTGGCAGTTATTGATCTGAAAATTGATCAAAGGGGGAAATGGATTAGCGCCGTCTCTCTGAGAGATCCAGTTTCACTTTTTGCTGCTTCTCCAAACAGTGTGGGCCGACCTCACCGCTGTGGTGAAATAAATATGATTAACGTGATGTCAAGTCTCGCCCATGATTTTCACATCAAAACCAGAGCTTTTTATTTATGTCCCCACTGGGCGAGTGTGTGAGTTATACAGGAGCTTGTCGTCGTTTGAACGCACTCTTAGATGTTTTAGTAGTTTCCTTTGAGGAGGGAAGTTTGTTTGGGTTTGAAGTTTGATCGTTTCACATCTGGTACCTTCATGAAACATGGTTTACAACCCACTACAGCCATCGCAGATACTGTGCCCACACATGCACCAAATAAATTGGATAATTGCATCCCGGACTGCAGCCTTCTTATTAGCTGATTTGCACAGTATGTGGCAGACTGTTTCCTTGCATGACTGTCGCAGGGAGGGCTTAAAGGTTTAGGTGAGGGTAGTAAGACGAGTTATAAAGAGATACCAGACACAACCCACGTGTGTGTATGTGTGTGTGTGAGCTCTAAAAAAGTATGTGGTGACGACAGTAGTACTACAGACGGGGAGGATTGCTTGGATTGTGTTTTGTTTAAATTGAACATGTGTGTGTGCTGTATGGCGATGGGGCCTCCCAGGAAAGCGGGACAGTGTCTTGCCAAGCAGACATGCTGTCATCAGCAGATAGTTAGCCGACAGGAACAATGGGGCTGGCTCTCTGTCTTGTCTGTCAGTCACTCCAGCATGCAATCATCCAGGAATGTCTTTCTTCTTCAGACGGCGGAGTAAAAGCGCTGCGATAAAACAGGCTTGTTGGCTGGACTTTCCTTGTAGTCAGTGGCGTCTTGTCCTCCTCCACCCATCTCTCTGAGTTCATGTGAAGTGAGCTTTTTGTTCTTAGATGGTTTACATATTTGTCTTACTGTGTCATTGAGGAAGGCTAGAGTGTTATTTAAGGGATTAAACAAGATTGATTGAATATAATTCATACTCATAACCCATACTTGAAGGGCTGCAACTAATTAGTTTCATTATTGATTATTATGTCAGTTATTTTCTCTATTAATCAATTGGTTGGTCTTTAAAATGTCTGAAAGGTTAAAAATGTCTTTTAGTGTTTCCCAAACCCCAAGATGACCTCTGTTTTGCCCACAACCCAAAGTTGTTTCGTTTACTGTTATAGAGGAGTAAAGAAACCATAATATATTCACATTTAAGAAGCTGGAATCAGAGAATTTTGACTTTTAATCCTTAAAAAATTACTCAAACCGATTAATCAACATTTAAATTAGTTGGCGATCAATTTAAAAAGTTGACAACTAACTGATAAAAAGTTGCAGCTCTGTCACAAATGCAGAAACGGCAACACTAGGGCTAAAATTATTATTAAATTAAGTGATTAGTTGATCATCCAAAAAATGAATCGCCAACGATTTTGACTGACTCTTTATATATCTTTGAGTATAGAAGAGTTGTCCAGATAAAACAAGTAGGGCTGGGTTAAGATGATAGATTCATCCGATTCAAATCAATCTTCATTGAATGACCAGAACTCGTTTCATTAAGTCCGAGATCGATCTTTTAATATACGCTTTTTCCAACAGATGTGTGAAGCTTAAACCCTGTTAATCTTGCTGGTAATAAACAGGTTGCTGCACTAAATTATTAATGACTGTAGTATTGAGTAGCTCCGACATTACCGGCTCTTTTATCTGTAACTGTTAGCTTACTTTTTTATGTTTTGGTGTAATTTATTTTCATGCTGCAGCAGCCTCTCCTCTTGCTGTCTTTACATTGGGGCTGCGGGGCCACATTTTTGCTCACATACAAACACAGAATAGAGATGCCGTGGTGGGCTGATAACAACTATGCCTGTTACTGTATGTGCAATAAAACCTCCACGAGGGAAAAATCAAATCTGTTCTGAATCAATGTGAAAAAAAATCCTTGTAAAATTTACAGTATTAGCTCTGTAAGAGACTCTTTTACATACCAGCAAAAATTTGCATTGTAATTGAAATATTCCCAATCAAATGGAATTTCATTGAATCAGGACCTGTGAATTGAAATTGAATCGATTCAGGATTTCAGTGGTGATACCCTGTCCTAAAAACAAGCATCATGAAGTCCTCACTTTGGATGCTGGGAATTTGCGATGTTTGCATTTTTCATTATTTTCATATTTTTCATGGACAAATAAGTAATTTATTATCACCCTGCAGCCTGAAGTCACGCTGCTACCTTATCTGTCTTTCCTGCTCTTTGGTTGTGTTGCCAAAGGTAACAGAATAATGCACTTTTTTGGGAGAAACACATCCACAATAAATCTCCCCTCCTTATGTGGTGTCCAAAATTCACTTTACATGCATCTTGGGTTGCAGCCGTATAATGGGACTGTCAACGTTTCATGTGAACAACTCAGAAAGTGGACAATGGCTGCACTATGTGAAGACTTGTTGACCCTCTCCTGCTAATTTCCCCTTCTTGTTTTGGTTATGAAGACCTTGACAAATGCTGGGCCAAGCATTCTGGATTCATTCGCTCTGGTCTGGGTCCTTGTAGTCGTATTTTGTGTTTACCCAGCTGAGCTTCACCTTGTGACAGCAGTCAAAAGTGCTACTTTATACAGAAACTAGTCACCTATTTTTGGGTCTGCCCATGCTGCTTTTTTTTTTCCAGAGGTGGTTGTGGTAACTGCTGGGCCAACAGGAGGTGGTTATGAAGCCTGGAAAAGGGAAATATATGTAGGATTTGTTCTTTTGGTGTAGCATAATAGATATTTTTATATCTCTGAAACTTACTATACTAGTTAAGCAACTGTAACAAAGCAAAATTTCCCCCCTGGGGATCTTAAAGCATTTCTGACTCTGACTGTATTCTCAGGATGGAAAGATTGTCGGCTTGCCTTTGAATGCTGTAACCTATCTGAGCTTCCTCAACATGAATTAGGTTTACGGTATCTTCTTTCCCTCTCTATCTGCCCAGGCACACACATTAGATACTATCTATCTGTACTGTGCTCACAGAGATGAGTAACCTGACACACGTATGTTACTCTACTAGTCAGGAAATGTACCATCATGAGTGAATGGATCGTCGTGGCGACGACCCCTATGACCCTGCAGCAGCGTTAGTCTATATAGATTGGCTGGCAGCAGATGGGGCCTGATTGTAATCACAACGATGATGATGATGATAGCGATGATAATGTCATGCATTAAGACAGGGATTAACTCAATTCAGCTTTCCTCCTCACGCTTTGTCCAAAATGGTCGGTCAGCAGCAGGGAGGGAGAAAAGATCCTCTCTGGTTAGTTTACAGTGAGCTGCTATCAGGACAGGAAAAATGCTGACAGTGCAGTAACGTCATGTGAAGTGTGCTCCAGGCTCCGAGGCTGGCTCTATTGTGCGAGGATTCAGCTCTGATCCCACGCTGTTGAAACGCTAGACGCTACAGTGGAATTCCCCTCTTGCTGTGAATAATTTTTTTTGGGTTAAAAGAGTCTAATCATGTTAGAGTGCTACAAACAAGAGGGTGTGTACATACAGGGTGTAGGTGCTCGGGAAAGAGTCACTTTGCTCAAATCCTGGACGGCACTCAAAGTGGACATATGTGAAAGTGATTGAAGAGTCGTGTGTGTGTGTGGATGTGAGAGTGTGAATGATTTAGAGCAGTGCATTTGTTGTGTTCAGCTGGGATTGGTTTATTACCCCGCCTGTCTGTCCCCCACTTGTCTCGCCCCTCTCCCCCCTCAGACCACTCTGTGCAGATTGAAAGGGTCTGCTGGAGCGTGATACTGCCTGATTGTGTGTGTGTGTGTGTGTGTGTGTGTGTGTGTGTGTGTGTGTGTGTGTGTGTGTGTGTGTGTGTGTGAGCAAGGGAAGACCCTGTGTCGCTGGGAGCTATGATGTTCATGCCAATGTGTGTGGAAGGCTTCGACTGGTCAGACTGATGCGCAGGCTGATTACTGACATTATGTGGAGGTCAGCTAGAGGATATGATCAACCAATATGTCAGTCAACCATTGTTGGTAGTGTTACCATTTTATACTGACAGGAAATGATGTATGTGCACCAACGGATGTCAGTCAAACTGTTACACTTGAAAAGCCTTCGCGAAGTGAACAAAAATAACGCAAGTATATGATACTTTTTTTCCCCCAAGGTCTGCTGAGAGACGTTTCACCACCATCTGCTTTTGTATTTTTTGCAGCTGTGTTTCCTTTTTGCTTTGCATTGTGAGACACCCCCAGATCAAGCAGATTTAGAATATACTATGGTGTATTTAATTTGGCATTTTGTGAAAAGGCCATACACTCCAAACCTGCTTATAATTAGTCAGCCCCTTCTCCTAGAAATTAAGTTTATATATATAAGTTTGTATCAGGAACCCTCTTGCTGTAAGGTGACAGCGTTAACCACTGCACCACTGAACTGTTTTGTAGTATGGAAATGGGACACAATAAAGGTTTGTGTGTAAAAGCTGCAAAAGGTTACATCTCAGCTGGTGCTGTAATGTGATTTTGTAGATGCAGATAATGCTATGACATGCTCTCTTTCAAACACAAGACTGCTTCATATTAACACAGGTCAACAACGCACTCATAGCCGGGAGCTTTCCAGAATAGCTTGTTTCATCACAACTTTCAAGACTTGTTTGAGGAAAACACAGCTGATAGAATTTGAGTCACAAGGCTGCTCGTGATTATGATATTATGAGGTTAAACTGAGGTTATCTGAATGTAACGGGCTGCAGTGTACTCTGTGTGGCTGACAAAGAACTTCTAACACCAATGCAGCCGCTATGTGACTGAGTTGATGCAGCATATGCACCAGAAGCTTTAGTCACCAAGGGAACAGATTGCTATAAATCTCTCGTCCATTTGGCTTTTCTTCCTCCATAAAAATGTCCACACTACTGCCAGGCAGCCCAGCTGATACGGTCAGAGTGTTGGGTTTATATTCTGTTATATTTTTAATTCTTTATAACATTAACAATGGCTCAGTTCCATTAAGCCCACATGCACAATACAGGGGCCTTGCCTAAGTGGAATGCAGTTATCATTAATGTTTTTAGATATACCTGTGCTTTTCCTCCTGGGGTGGTGTATTTTCTGCAGAGACTCAGCCCTTTGCCTGGATTTTCTTATTGTCCTCTTTAGCTGAGCAGACATTGTAATATTTGAGCCTGGCTGTTTCTGACGTGATGTTTGAACCACACTCATTTTAGAGTCGGACCAAATTTCAGCTTGGTTGGGTCATTCGCCGTTCAGTGTACGGGGGGAGTTAGGGCCGATCATGGCCGGATCAGCTGCTGCCGACCGGCAATCAGACGTTTGATTGAATTTTGGTCAGCCTCTCGCACAGTTAAAGCATAGCTATGAGGTGAGTCCCCTTGGACAGTGCCTTTTTTTTCTCACTCTATCAGTTGCACAGTATAGCCCAAACCCAGCTAGTGTGTTGGTGCTGCTGACTTGCTCACTTGTGTGAGTTTGAGAGGGAGACAGAGAGACAGAGGGAATCAAAACTTGGACTGACCTGTTTTTTCAGAAATGGACTTCTAAGCTAATTTTGGGATGTCTGTCTCTACATTATTGTGAATGGTAAAGAAAGCAAGCAAAGAAACTTCTCCCTGCTTGCAGCCCCAGTCCTTTCGAACAAATCTTTTTTTACAATTGCCAGAACAGTGTGCAGGGGCCGATGGACCGTTTTACTGCCGATTTTACGCACTCGGATTGTGACTTGACGATTGGACCATACAGTGTGAGCACATAGATCCTGAGCTTTGGCTTTACATCCCAGACGATTAACTCGTTTAGTAGGAGTTTGAAATTAACCTCAACAGTTCTAAAACGAGCTCAAATGTTCCTTGGCACAGCACACAGGTGAAGTAGGGACTTTAAAAAAAGGTAGCAACCAGACCGTGAGCAGCACGCATCCAAGAGGAGGCTACGAAAATCGTGGACACAATCCTGGAACAACACAAATACCAAAGAGGACAAAGCTCATTCGAAAACGAGAGGGAATCCGTTGTTGGCTTTTACTTTTACTTTTGCCGGTGTTGCTGTTAACAAACAGTAACCAACAATTCCAAGATAGTATACCTTTAACTACGAGATGATCCTTTACTGTTCCATAGTGGGTAAATTTGCAACATCACAGTTGCAGAGGGATAGTGCAAACAGGAAACAAAGAGCAGTATAATAAGCAAACAGCATAAAAACACAAAACAATATAGAAGAAGCATAATATAATAAAAACAGACTGAATAGCTGATTTCACATTACAGACTGATGGGACAGTATAGATACTGCTCAGTTCAGCGTGTACTGATATTGCACCTGAGTGATGATTGTGAACAGTGGAAAAAAAGCAAGATATAATAAATAAATAGACAGGCTGTTTACATTATTGCACGCATCATGTGTCGATATTTCACAGTTAGTATACACAGATACTGCATGAGAATATGTGACTTGAATTTAACCGACCATTTAGCACAGATAGCCATTAACAGAGAGGCACATTGAGTCAAACGTGTCTGGACACAATTTCGCAGTTGTCTTAGGAAATTATGAATGAAACATACAGACAGTCTAATGTCTTATTGGTCCTCCTCTTAAACACCGTTGCATGCTTTGACTTCTCACCCTTGTTTGACCTCATGTCCTCCTCGCCAAACTCAATCACAGCATCAAATAATCAATACATAAAAGACAGTGTCAAGTAGGCTTTATTGGCTCATTTTGAAATTGCTTCCTGTAGTACTGAAACAAAGAAGTGATGCAAGCTTTGTACAAAATAGATGCTTTTCCCCCATCAATGACCCAAAAATCAGACTCTCCATGTCTCATTTTAAATGCAGATCCACTGTCAAGCCTTTTACAGTCTCAGAAGGTCAGCTACCAGCAGAAATGCTTTCAGTGCTCTCAAGGCGTTTGGGAGTAGAGCACTGGGAGTAGATTTATTGTAGAGAACAGAGCCCAAGGTGGTATCAGCTCAGCTAAGAAAACACTCAGCGGCTGTCTCCAGTTACCCTTTAAAAGTCTTTGTGTGGTTGGATTGGTTTGGCGGGGCAGACAGAGATAGCACTCTGTGTTTCTGTGTTTTCTTTGTCTCTGCATTTGTTTTAAAAATACCTGTTTAACAGTACGCAGTGGCTGTGTGGGGTCTGAGCGAGTCAGACAGACAGAGCTAATGGGATAATGGTATATGTAACAGATGAGTCATTTAAGAAGAGTTGAAGGAACTAAAACCACAGAGCTGTAAGTCTTACTTTTACTCAGGGGAACAAGTAGCTTCTGGTCGGCTTCTTTTAATTTGCACAGTTCCCATCAGACACCAGATTTTATTTTTAGCATGTGTTACTTTTACTAAGTGCAGCTGTCTGGAAGTTTATTTGTGGAAAAGCACACTTGTTGGGAAAAGGCTGTGATTTTTCTCTCTGAATCCAACCTGCACTTTTTTTCTTCATTTAGATCATACTAACTTTGTTGTAAGGTTTTGGTTTATTTTGTTAGTTTCAGCTTGAGGTCTGGTGTGAATGAGACTGTAGCTTTTGTTGTTTAACAAACAACTAGACAGCAGTAATACAGCCACATACAGATGGACAATGTGATCAACTGTAAATTCAGGTCTGGTGCTGTCCACCCCTTTTTAGTTATTATTATGTAAAAGATCATTTTTGATATGATCACTCAAACCACTTGCAGATGTGGTCTGGGATGCATTAAGCCTTGTATCTTTTGAAGTGTAAATGATGCACCCTGATGCGTCCCAGACAAGGACGTAAATTTGAAAACACGTCATCATTAAAGGACGTGGTGGTTGTTGTGATGACAGCGCTAACACTCTATAACTTGCCCATTCTATGGCGAGTTGGACAAAGTGTTGTATGACTGTCTGTCATTTTGCCCTGAAAGGAGACGTATTGAATTATGCTGACAGTGATACCTCTAGCTGTACTGAGAAAACTGCGAATTTGACAAGAGTTTGGATGTAGTAACTGAACGCAAGGCCCTTTGACCTCCTGGTGAAAGTGACATAGGCAGTAAAGAAATGTAAAATGGTCAGCTTGAGAAGCATGATAGACACAGGTGTGAATTGCAGTGTGTCTCGGCTGGTTACTTGTGTTAGCGTCACTGAAACTCATCTTAAAACCAAAGCCCCTTTCATACATTCACTGCATGCCTGAACTTACCAGATGTATAATGAAGTTTCTAACATTTGGCTTGCTCGAAACCAGAAGAGAGAAAACGGTAAGAAAGAAGGGTCATTTACACGAAAATAGAATAGAATAGAAAGAACTATTTATCCCAAAGGGAAATTCAGCAAGATGACGACGAAAGTGTCTCGCTGGTTCTCGGATTCTAGAATTACTGTTGGTAAGGGCAAGAGCCAAATTTCTCAGAAGAATTCAAGGAAAGGCAAGAGACTTTTTTGTTTATGACCCAATTACTAACCATCTACATGACCACAGTGTAATCCACGTCATATCCTGCCACCTGCGCCACCCCTTGCCTTAAAAACCAAACGGAGTATTACCAGTAGGTGATAACGCTTCTGACACAGGCAATCACCTGTTGTGTTTTACGTTTGTGAAAGGGGAAAAGTTGTATGAAAAAATGGTTCAAGTGTAAACAGGGTCATAGATGATGTGGGTAACTGTTGGCTAAACACATCAGGATTTCTCCAGGGTAATTAGCTGTGATCGCAGCCACTGATGAGCCAGCATGATGCAGGCTCTGTGGGCTTTTTCACAGTTGACATTTTGACCTGTCATACCAGGAAAAGCAAAGGTGTTACTAATAACATTAAAAGTGCCTCTTTTCTATTCAAGTGTCCCATTAGGCTATGTCAGTAGCCATTTTTACACAGAGATCGTGCGATAGGGCGGCTATGATGTCCTGTCTTTATGCCGCCTTTGCATTTTTACACTGAACCAAACAGTGGTGGCATCATGCCGCTCTAGTGTGTGATTTTAGATGGCACCCTCTACTCAGAGGGTAAGGAGCTCCTGGACCTCATGTTTTCCCCAATTTGTGGTCATTTTCGACTGCTGTTCATCTTTGAGTTAGCTGCTAACTGCTATCAGCTACTTTTTCAATGTGCCGTAGTGGGTTGCACGCGTAACACATCATTAAAACATCACACCAGTGCTGCCCATGATCCTATTCTGCTGGCTGTCCTTAGACATTGTTCCAGTATTGTCACTACCTTCGATGCTGGCTTAAAGGCAAGACAACTGCCCCCCGCCATTCCACATTTGTACCATTTCCAGAACGGGAAAGACGGGATAATGGCATGAAATTCCTGCCTTTAAGAGAAAGTGTAAAAGGGGGTAGAGTGACAGTGAGCCAGCATGCACAATACCAGGATCGTGAAACTGAAGCTGCTCAATGAGATGCACTTGTTGTGCTTTTCCCTACTGTGACATGTCAGAATGTATTTGTAAAAGAGGCTGGCTGGGTAAACAGAGTGCCAAGCTGGTGATTGTTTAACTAACTTCAGCCTTGTGTCTAAATTGCAGCGCAGCCTTGAGTTTTTTTCCCCTCACACATTAGCAGCTGATTGTGACCGATGAGGCTGTTTGTCTCTACTCTTCCCAACAAGAGTAAAAACTCAGCTGCGGAGCCGAATCGTGGTAAATGTTGTTATTAGATGGCTGTTTAAACATTCGTCTCAGCCATTAAATACACGGCTGTGTGATGGAGCACCGCTGATTGTTTTCCTTGAAGCCTTACAAGACTTCTATTTAATAAAAAGGCGACTGCACTATAAAATGCTGCAGATTGGAGATACATCTGCAGTGTGTCAGAGCAAATTGTCAGCGTGCTTGTCTTTTCTTTGAGCTCTGTGTTCTTCTTTCATTCTGCCCGTCCCTCTTCCAGTGACACTTGATTTATCTGTCATCTTCCCTTTAAAGTCTTCCCCTCTCTCTCTCTGTTCCTTTTGTGAGCGTCTTTGCAAGTGTGTGAAATGTGACCCCGGGGAAATGTAAGTGCTGAGCGGTTCTTCCATTTTGCAATAGCAAACAGCTCATAGTTCGGATATTAATACGGCGGATTTATGGATTTAATACATTTTGTCATCACATCTAGTGGTGCTGCAAAGAGGAACGTGTGGGTGTGTACAGTGTTGGTGTGTGTGTTAAAGCTGAATGGGGACCATTGTGTGTTTTTGTTTTCAGAGGGTGTAGGGGATCTGATATGTGTCCGTCAGATGGGGAGCAGGGCAGGGAAAAGTGGCGCCGACTTTGGCCCGCATGGGCGGACGTACTTAATAAAGTCCCTAAAAACTCATTTCCCAAAATCCCCCTCATCCCGAGAGAGTCCCTCACTCATCGCTGGTACAGTGCCGCATTGTCTCAGCTGGATTCCCAGTGTTTGTTCTGGTTAGTGTGTCAGTCTGAACTCAATGCATGTGAAAGTGTGTGTGTGACTATGGTTATTTAGAGGTATGTGTGTGAAGACCTTCATGTAAGAGACCTCAGGTGCTGCTTTCGCCCTACAAGCTATTATGCTGATAAACACACACACACACACACAGACACGCACACTAACACAATAACCGATGATGGAGCTCAGGTCTATTCTTAGCTTTGCCTTGAATAATTCATTACTTGCAGCCAGAGTGGAGATGGCATACACACACACACACACACACACACACACACACACACACACACACACACACACAAACTGTACCCACCACATGGAGGCATTCAGGGTGTGGAAAAAAAAGCAGGAGCGCCAAACAATTCAACACAGGAAAGCAACAACACAAACTGCAGTTGTGAAAAAGACAGTAGAATTGAATCTTTCTGACAGTCTGAATAGTGTCAGTTTAATAAAGATGATGTGCTGTATCACTGTAGAGCTGCTGTATCAGAATACTAACCTGGGTCTACACCTCTTGAATCGCTGCCCACATCTGAAATAGGTCTGGGGTTGTGCTTCGGTCAACCAAGCAGAGCTTTGTAGGTGGGATTAAAAATGGAGACATCATCCTCATACGCATACTCGCCAATCTTTACCTCTTTACTACCAAAATTAGTGCATGTATGCAGGACTTTTAAACATGGAAAACCCAGGCCGTGTACATGACTCTGCAGCAGATGAGTATGGCGCCAGAAAACAGGTTAGTAAACAGTAGAAAGCAGCACGGAGGCCAGTGAAAATGTGTTATGGTGGTTACTTCTTGCTAAATATCCCTTACTTATTCAGTCTCTCTTTCAAACTTGGTGCTGACTGAATTAGATTAATGTTTGAGCGCTTATTGGACGAAGATGGGCATTATTATGTGGTGGTGCGTCATTGCATCGTGCTGGAAAAGGGGCAAAAATAAGCTTGTCCACGTGGGTGTCATATTTCCATCATTGCCATTTAGGCCGATCAGAGCCAGAGTCGACAAATAACCGTGTTTACTGCAGAGTCAATTGACCTGGGAGTAAATGCCGATTGTAACCTTTTCCAGTAGGTAAAAACAAGCTGATGTCAGCGGGTGTTAGTAAGTTAGGGAGGATTTTGAAACTTAAGTGGGCGTTCTGGAAAAATTTAATTCTCAAAAACTTTGTTTACTGCTTAAAGTGAAAATAACAAAATAATAGGTACACTGCATCAGAGTATTTATGTTAGATATGACCTTAGTACTCCAGCAGAGTACCGGGAGGAGGGCAGGAGGCTTGTAGGCTTGCCACACACCAGGCACACACAGTTGGCTGTCCTCCTTGGCCCACATACCACAAAACACGGAGCAGGAGGACAGCTGGGTACCCCACTGCTGCAAAGGAGGGCAAGCTGGGTCCCTTCCTAACCCCTGAGGCACCCCTCAAACCTCCGCTAGAGCATCCCGTCAGACTTTCAAACACATAATTGGTCAGCATGGAGACAAGGTGTTCACTGGCAGCTGCGCCCAACGTGTACTGGAGGGTCAGAGTAGAGTTGTGGGGCCTTTACATGATGCACAGTGCCAGAAATAGGTCTTGATAACAAAAGAAAAAAGGTGTCTTTAATAAGGAGAGAGTCTGGAGAATTGTGACCCTGTGAACCGGAAGAGGGCAATAAAAGAAACACAGGAGTCTCCTAGGAAGAACGAGGGTTGGCAAGTTTGCTCGCATGAAGTTAGCTCGCTACCTTGCAACATTCATGAGAAATGGTGATACAAAATGACAACAAGCGTGTTTTTAAAGTCAATTTACAGACATATTGACTAACACATTCCTTTAAACAACCTGTAAAAAAGCAAAATACGTTAATTTAAGTAATACATTTTGTAAAATCTAAATATCTGTCTCTTTCTCTGTCTGTCCAGGCTCTGGATGTGGACCGCAGTGTTCTGTACAAGATGAAGAAGTCTGTGAAGGCCATCTACACGTCTGGTCTGGGTGAGTCCTCCTACCTGTCCTTCATGTCAGGATGTTCACTTTCTCAGTTTAGCACTCTCACTTTAGTCTCTTTGATATTAAAAATGGAGAATGATTTGGGGTTTTGTGGCTGTTGGATGGACTCAGCAACCAATTTCAAGACATCACATGGAGCTGTGGTATCTCGCACGTTTGTGTTCTGTTCTCTTTTTTCTTTACACAAAATAATTAGTTTCACACAAAAATGCACAATTGATTGGGATTGAAAAATAATTAATTGCATTCCCAGTGGACTTTAAGGCAGAGGTAGGGGGACAGGTGTTTTTTGTGTGTGTTATTACCCTGCTCGTTGTGGCTGGTTGTGCCAGTGTTGGGTGTTTCCAGTGTCTTTTGTTTGCTCTGCCTGACAGAACCCCGCTGAGAGGCAGAGAGCGGCAGAGACCTCTGAACAATGTGCTGAGCATGTCTTTTTCAGAACAGTGTGAGCTCTGTTCAGACCAGAGGGACAGCTGTCTGATCCAGACCCCTAAAGGAACAGCTGGGGAGGGGCGCACACTGTGTTTGTGTGTGGGTGCTGAGGCATGGACACACTCATGTTCTCACCTCACCGTTAAACATGCATTTACATATACATGCCTTTTTGGTGGCTGCCAGACTCAGAGCCTCTATTTCGTCCCATCTCGTATTCATGAAAGGCTGAAATTGTGTGTGTGTGTGTGTGTGTGTGTGTGCGTGTGCAGGTGTACATTGAAGAGATGAACCTGTTGTACAGTGTTCTCCTCGTGTTCAGCCGCCAAAATGAGTCCCTTTAGGGCCCGATCAGACAAACAGGAGACTCACTGAACTGCCTTTATTGTTGAAGCTGGGCCCGATCAGACAGAGTGCTGTTTAGTGGCAGCCTGGGGCGGCTTTGTGTCATTGTTTTTAATGAGAGTAAAGCTTTTTGCTCGCTGCTTTTGCATTACTGAGAGATTACTCACACTTCTGTCTGTATTCCTCCAACAACACAGGGTAAAAAGTATAGCTCAGGTTAGCTCAGTGTTTCCCACAGAATTAGGATATATGTGTGGCGGTAGCTGACGACCTCCTCTTTGATCATTCTTAGGCTCCTCTCTGAATTCAGAGGTTTTTGCAGGGCTTTGAACGCAGCGTGGGTGGACCTTTTTTTTTTTCCCCAGCGTCAGTTTTTTGAGTTTGAGTGAATCAGTTTGTGATCAGATTGATTGGAGGAGCAGCTGCTGCAGAGGTGAATGACAGCAAACTTTTAGACCCATCGCTGGACCACATTGTGTGCAGTTTCCATGGGGACGCAGTGGTTTCAACTAAAAAGGGTTGGAATAACTGGATGCTGGATAACACTAAAATGAGAGCACTGTTGTTCTAAGAAATATGATGTTATAATTCTTTATGATCAAGTTTCACTGCAGCACGGTGGTGCAGTGGTTAGCATTTACACATGCCTCACAGCAAGAGGGTTCCTTGTTCGAACCCAGGGTGGAAGGAGTGTGGGTTTTCTCCAGGTACTCCAGCTTCCTCACACAGTCCAAAGACATACAGGTTAACTGGTGACTCTAAATTGTCTGTAGGTGTGAATGTGAGTGTGAATGGTTGTCTGTCTCTATGTGTCAGCCCTGTGATAGTCTGGCAGCATGTCCAGGGTGTACCCCGCCTCTCGCCCAATGTCAGCTGGGATAAGCTTCAGCCCCCCTAACAGGATAAGGGGTTATGGAAAATGAATGAATAAATAAGTTTCACTGTCACCGTGCCCAGCATTCTGCTGCTCCATCTGTGCCCAGAGTATGCTGTGTGCTCAGATATATATATATTCCAACAGCCCTCCTAATGAACAGTCCGGCTCCAATAACAAAAAATCAAATGTGTGGCTGCAAATGCTGATATTGTGACAGGCCGCCACAGCTAAATGAATGTGTTAGGAAACCTGCTGCTGAAATCTGTTTCAAATATGTCTTGCAGCTTGAACCGTGAACTGTTCACTTCTACTTGTTGTCATCTCCACCACAAAAGGCCGAAGTCTCAATTCAACTGACTGGACAATGGGGGAAAAAACCCACCAATTCCTGAGTTGAAGTTTTTTCAACTCGAGGCAATCAGGGCGCTCTTGTAAAGATGTGAGGTGCAAAGAGGGGTACAAATGGGAGGCGCTCAGCAACGCATTAGCAGCGAGCAAAAAGCTCCACTATCATTGAAAACAATTACAAAAGGCGGCCCCAGGCTGCTTAAATGTGCTCTGGGCGATCGGGGCCTTACTGTTGATAAATTACCTTCATTTGAATCAGTGTGGTTACTGCAGCAGGGTGCACATGTCTGGGAACTGCAGGTGTTTCAGGCAGTTGCTCTCTGTTTTCATTATGAACAAGATTATCTGTTGTAGGAAAAACGTGAGGAAGCAAATCAAGTTTCTGTGCCTTGAGGCGTGAAGTTTGTCCAGATTTTAATCAGTGTTTACAATAGAAACATTGTTTTGTCTGTGGAAATGCAACTGGGGCAATGTCATTTACAGATCTGTCAAGGGAAGGTGGTATTACCAGAGGTCACTTTTTTAGTTATCAACAATCATTCAGGAAAAGCTGCAGACTCTGATCTGTTTTCAATACAAACAGGATGACGATGAATGTGGGTATATCTCTGCAACATGGGACATGAACTGAAAAAATAAAATGAAGTCTGGTGAGTCTGCCGTTTTAACCTGTTAATTACAGATACTGTATAGTCAAAGCCATATAAATATGGTATTAAATACAAATGAATAAATATTGTCAGTATTTTTACAATAATAATGGATCACTATGTAATGTGAGTGGTGTTGCACTTACTGACGAACCCACAGTGAGCTCTACAGAATGTTTTACTGTTTTACCACCACTTTCTGCTGCAGTAGGCAGCTGCTTTCAACAGAAAAGGTCAACACCAAATGCAAGACAGACAAAGTTGGCGATGAGCTGGCGAATATAGTGGAACACTATCAGCTAAACGGCAAAATATTTCCCTCAGGAGACCAAAATGAAGTAAATATTGGACATCCATATGTCAGGTCGCCAGAAACAAGTGCACTATCACAACACTGTAAGATTTTAATATGTCAGTCTATAGTAGTTACAGGTTGTTTTGCTGCCACCAGGCAGATTTAACACCACAACTAACTGTTTTGTAAACCAAGCTGCTATGTTTTGTAAATTTAGAAAGGCTAGGAATCTTCTGGTTTCCATTTATTTCTGTATGATTACAATATCAATTATAAGGTTAAAGTAAATTACCAATTAATGTAATCAATGAGTTAATTCAGTTTAGACTTTTCAAATCAATCAGCAGTGTAACTACTCACAGATTGTGTGTCATCCATTTGAAAATGGTCAGTAAATATGTAAAGTAGTAAGCTGCTAAAACTTGGAAACACACTGGAAATGTTCGTTAAGCAAAAAATGAGCTCCAGTATATCCACTGCAACTTGTTTAAACAGCAGCTCCATTCTTATTTTTTGGTTTTTATATCATTCTGTATCTTTCTAATAGTGTTCCTTAGCTGTTTGAATCCAAACATAAATTTTTGGTTGAAGTGTATATGCTTTAGCGTCAAAATGTGATTTTCCCAAACCCTTTTATAAACATTATTACATATGACCTGATATCGGTTTCTGCACAATGTTGTTGCTACATATAAACTTCAGTGGATACTACATTAGTTACAGTTAAAAAAGTCACATAATAACATGAACAAACTTACAGTTGAGTCGACGGTGCACCAGCAACTCCCATGTGCTGTGAGGTAAAATTGCTGTGTCTCTAAATTGAGTCTGGTGACTTGGAAGATATCGATATAACGACTTCAGTTCCTCATCATAAAGGGCTGTCTAATGGGAAGGTACAGCGGTAAAATAATTAATTAATATAGCTTACACTTGAAATGATGCAGATTTTTTTAGGTGGTCTTTTTTTATAGGAGGCTCATATACGTTTTGCTGCTGCCCCCATCCACAGCCACCAGACTCCTTTGACAAAAAATTTAATTTTAGGTCGCAGAACATAAGGAGTTGCTGATCAACTGCTAGTTTGTGTTATTGTGTGACTTTGTAACCAAGCTATCCTTGTGTCCACAGCAGTAGGCTACAGCTTCTGTGCCCATACGCTATCTAACTGTGGGTACTTCACTGACTATGGATCTATAAATGTGTTTATACAGTTCATATGCAGTATTATATTGAATCTCAGTATCTCTTCACCTGGTTAAACAAAGGTTTAATAATATTGAAATAGTCCCATCTTCCACCTTCAAGCTCAGATCTTCCCAGCTAACATTTTTCTCACTCTCTGTGCTTTCACTGCCAGCGAGCGGCATGTGTGGGGGTCGAGGGAGTATCAGCGCTGTAACCCTTGTCACCACTTTTGGATAACAGCCGAGTGAGTTTCCATTTGAAAAACACAAAAAAGACCACAGGTAGATCCATCCTCTAATTCAGCAGTGAACCATCTGCTATGTGTGTGCATTAATACTCCACTGCATAATTTATATTATCATTTAAAATTCCTCACATCTTAAAAAATATTAATTAATTGAGGTAAGATTGAATACTAGATTGGATTGCAGGAGGTAAATGTCAGCAGCAGTTGTATCACAGTATCTAAAGCTAAATCTTAGGGAGTTGTATTAATGTTCTTCAGAGAGGATGCTTGGATAAAGCCTGAATAATGAGACGCACAACAGGGAGCATCAACACTGACTGCTCCAATACTCAGAGAACACACTCCTGTTATGACTGGCTGTCGAGCCCAAACCCTGGAAACATATTTTTCAGCTTTGACGCGAGGAATAGTAATGATGAGGAGGTGAGGATGGAGAGGATGGATGTTTGCAGTGTAAGCTCGTACCAGAGAGTGAGAAAAAGATGGGAAACGAGAGTGAAAGAGGCGAGAAAGAAAAGTGCAGGGAAGGCTGTACAGATGAGCGAGAGAGCCCCGTGTTGCTGCAGGGGCCTGTCAGGTTGTCAGCTTGTGGGTTTTGATGAATAAACCAGCAGCAGCAGCAGCATCTCAAACCCCTGAAGAACCTGGAGCTGATCGAGCAGAGCTGCTCGGACGGACCTGCCAAAGCTGCTGAACAGATAACGACTTGAGGCAGACGAGTGAACACCATGTTCCAGTTGCTGTACCTATAGGTGGGCAGGACGGCTGGATGGAGTTGCTGAATAATGCAGCTCTTTTGGTCGTCGCTGTACACACACACACACACACACATACATTTTTGTCTTGGCTGCAAGGTAACCAAGACAATGAGACTCCCAAAAGCTCTAATGTAATTAAACTGGATGGATGTCTGAGGAAAAACGACCCGAGGAGACACCAAAATAAAGAAGGAAGTCTCTTTCGTCTTCTGCGGGTAAAAGTTAACATCTCTCAGCGGCCCTGGTGGCCATATTGTTAAGTGGACATGGAGTTCAGCGTTGTTTTCATAGAGTCCGTGGAGAGATATGGAATTGATCTGAGGTCGGCCGCACATTGTGTTAGTGAGCGTTGCCGCGTCAGCCGACCAGGCCTGATGGAGCCGAGTGTGAGGGAATGAGTGTGGGAGAGACAGAGAGGAAGCAGAGGCCAGTCTGCTATCTGGTGATTAAACCAGAGTGTGTGTGTGTGTGTGTGTGTGAGAGTGTGTGTGAGAAAGGGAGATAGAAGAAGCTGCAGAACAAGCCTTTGGGATGTTAGATAATCCTCAGCAGACGCCTGGTAACTGTATATTATGTTTTTTTTTCTATGTGTGTTTGAGAGTGAAGATACAGTGAAGAATGTTGTGCACAGCTGGGTATTAACTGGGCATTTGTGCACGTTCCAAAAGTGTGTGTTTGTGTGTGTGTGTGTTCAAGCGCGTCATGGCCTCTGTCCTTCAGTAAACACAAGGTCATCGTTTCCTGAGGTTGAGCAACAGGAATCCTTTTTTTCCAACTCTCTTGCCACTTGCTGCCCCGCTTACTTTTTCAAGCATTTCCTTGAACCTGAAACTATATTTTATTTTGCCTTTTTTTTAAGACGTGGAAACAGACCACACACAAAGTTTATATATTTAGTAAATGTTTACAATTAAATGAACATAGCCAAATGTTGTATAACCAATTGCTACAGCAAGTCAATGCAGATGACGCCCAATATTTCATGGTTTTTAAGTAACACTTTAAAACACAAAGTAACACAATAACACAAACTACAGATCGAGGCAGAGGTAGACCAGGGGCTCTCGGGTTCAGCGAGGTAAAATAACTGTGTCTGTGAATGGAGTCTGTCTTTGAAGAGAGCGTAGACAAGTTTCACTTTCAGTTCAGTTCCACGTCAGAAAGGGCCGTCTGTTTGGTAAGTGCTGAGCATACGACTGGATAAATGAGACTTACGCTGCATGAGTTGTGTGAGACTTTGTAAACAGATGTTTTGATATAGTGTGGTGCTAAACACCATCCACTGTGACTTCAATTCATCAAAAAAAGTCACCTTTTTTGGATTCTTCATTCACTGTGAAGACATGAGAGAAAACTATTTTCATGACAAATTCAATGTAACCATGTACAAATGGTCATTTGGGGGGTGAAGTATTCCTTTAAGGAATTTAGGAACAGTGTTGGGGAAGTTACTTTTAAAAAGTAGTGTTTGCTTGTTACTCGTTACTTCTTAAAAAAAGTAATCCCTTACTTTACTTAGTTACCCTCTGTGAAAAGTAACTTTTTACGTTACTCGTACGTTACTTTTATGGTGCTTGACTTTGGGTAGAACCCCATCTCATGTCCTAAATGTGAAAAAATCGGGGTTTCCCACTGGTATTTACCACTTTGGTGATAAAATAAAGATTAAAGAGTGAGAGTTAATTTGTGTTAACTAGGCTACATGAATTTGTTACATGACAGATTACTATTACTAATAGCCTATTTGACAGACCTGCTGCATCACTGAATGAGGAAAATATTAATATTCACAGACACTATCTTTGAACAAATAGTGTCATATTCATGAATAAATCATTTTCTGTTCTGTTATTACGTGTGTAACTGTGAGAGTGTGTCTGTGTAACAGACTCATACTTTGCAATAAGCTACAGACCTGCACGAATAAATTAATTCATTTTCTGTTCTGGTATGGTATAGTAGGTACTTTATTAACCCCTCGGGGGGAAATTTTAATGTCACAGCAGCATTTTTAAAATACACAAAATAGGAGCTGCTGCAACAGGCTGCCGTTCACACAGCGCCAGGAAGGTAGGCAGGTTATAATTGTTCTGTTTTCTGTTAACACAATGCTGCATTTTATTGATGTTTTGGGGGTTGTTTTGATTTCCTTTGAGGTTCCGGGGTCGTATGTTGCCCATGTCTGAGGTCTGACTAGCGAGGTTAACGTTACATTAAACAACACTTACCCAGCCATACAAGTGCAGTTCGCTGTCAGTATATAGTTGGTCGACTTGTTCAGAATCGCCCAGGTCTTGTACATTAGTTAACGTTACTGTTTTGTGTCCTTGTCGCTGGCTCGGCAGTACTTCGGTCCGTAGAGCACAAAAACCATCGGATAAATCCCGGTATTCAGTATCTTGGACATGACCGCAAAGTACAAAATTATACACATCAAGGGATTTATATGCCTTGAGTTTTTCATGTGTATAAACGCTGGGTTTCTCCACAAGATATAAAAAAATGTCCGGCCACTGTAGCTTAGGCCATTTCGTTGGGTCGGTGACCCACTGACCCGACATTAAGTACGGGTCAGGAAACCTCACTCTGTTGCTAATTGTTAGCTTATTACAATAAGCTAACCTGTCTTCGGTTGACAAACCGTTAAAATAATTCGAGGAGGCGTGTGTATCTTCCATATTCTTCTTACGAATCTTGATTTTGGCACTCCTGTCTGTACTTTTGACATGGCAGCTGTCACAGTTCCTGCCTAGTGCGCAGCTGAGGCACACAGGCAGTGTCACCATCAAATCTGTCCCCGGGAAAAGTAACGTTGTGCCCAACTGACAAAGTAACTACGTTCCGTTACCATATTTTCAGTAGTAACGTGTTACACTACTTTTTACCCAATAAAAGTAGTTACGTTACACATAACACTGTTTAGGAAGCTCTCAGATGATTATGAAATTCCTAATAAGTTATTTTCTGAGAGGTAAGGCACTCTAGGAAGATGAACCAAACCAATGCCAGAGCTTAAGTAACATTTGTAACATGCTGCAAGTGCCTAAATAGAGTTTTCAAGATTTAGTTCAGCAGGTCAAGGTAAAGATTTTAATCTAAGTGTTAATTAAAAGACATGTATAATGGAAATGGGCTTCTGTCATGTTTCTTTGAGAAAGCCCCTGAACACCAGCTTTATGTATTAGACATGTGGATTGAACAGCTAGAGCAGCACTTAATGAGCAGGTCCTGTTTACAGTGTAAAGTAGAGAAAATGCCACCTCTGTCCTTTTGTCTCAATTCTTTTGATTCCCTTCTCTGCCATGTTACCTATAAACCAGCTCAGCATATCATGCAGTCATTTGAGGTTCAAAGCTGCTCCATACTGTAGACTGCATGTGTGATGTGTTCAGGTCAGGTTACAACAAACACACATGTACTCAGTAAGCAGCCCAGGGGGGTTCAGGCTGTTTGTTGGCGTTGAATGGCAGAGCTCAGAGCTCTCATGTGCCACTTCAAAATCAACGGCAGGCCACCGCCCTGTCGGCCCAGATCCTGGCAGAGCCGCAGCCAAACAGCTGGAGCTGATGTGTAAACAGTAGGCTGCGGGTGTGTGGCGAGGGTCGGTATCTGACACATGACGGAAGGTTGTTAGATCTCTGTACGGCACATTTCACTGCTTTGAAATAGAAGCTGTTTTTTATATAGGGCTTATTAATAATTTACTAATCAGTCACCAAGAAAATGCATTACTTGTTTTGTATCATGAACTATCTACAACACAAAGACATTTTATTCACTTGAAGACTAAGAAATCGGCAAGTGTTTCCTTTTGAGAAACTGGTGTTGTTTTCACAAACGGCTTAATTCATCCTGATTTCAGGGCTTTGTGAATAAGCTTTTATGTTAAGATAATCTTAGTATATTGTTGCTTTTTAAATGACAAAGATTGCATCATTAAAAACTAATTAAATACATTATCATTGTTAAATCTAAAACATAGAGGAGCAATTAGGCACAATGAGGGGCACAGCTAAGAGACTTTGGTTGCATTTGGTTGCTATGATACAGAATATCCTCAGAAGTAAAAATGCCAGCAAAGAGAAGAAAGAAATATACTTTTTCTAGAATATATCCTGATTTCCTTTAAGTCTTTTTTTTCCCCTAGTGTATTTTTTTTTAGCATCTTAGTTATTTTATTTACTTTACTCCTCTTTATTATTTATTGCGATAACCCTACGTATGTATATATGTATGTATGTACGTTTGTAAGAATGTATATACTGTCATATCATAGTTTGTTTTGCTTGTTTTTGTTATTTTAGATGTTGGGATCGTGGGGTGGGAGGGAGGTACAGTAGCTATTTTAAGAATTGACACTATCTTTTTTCTTTTGTTTGTATAAGAAGTAGCCCAGCTACTGTAAGGGACTATAATTTTGACAAATAAAGAGTACGTTTAAAAAAAAGAATGCTGGAAAAGGGTAGAGTACTGACTTGCTCTGGATGAAGGGGAGGCTAAAGCTTATAGAGAGAGATGGACAGACCTGCAGCTCTGTGTGGGTTGTTTTTCAGTGTTCACTGACGTGACGATTGCTCTTTGTGGTATTTGTCCCACCACTCTGCGCAATGATTGGATGGCTGGGTAAAAAGTGCCAGTGATGAGCAGCTGTAGCGTTTTACTCAAAGTTGACTTTTTTTCTTTCAACTCTCAGCGACCAGAAAAACATGGCTCACGTGCACCCCGTGTCAGCGTGGGTACTCCAGCTTCCTCCCACAGTCCAAAGACATGCAGGTTAATTGGTGACTCTAAATTGTCCGTAGGTGTGAATGTGAGTGTGAATGGTTGTCTGTCTCTATGTGTCAGCCCTGTGATAGTCTGGTGACCTGTCCAGGGTGTACCCCGCCTCTCACCCAGTGTCAGCTGGGATAGACTCCAGCGCCCCCCCTCCACAGGGTAAGCGTTTATGGAAAATGACTGAATCAATGATAATAATAATAATGGGGTTTTGTTTTGCTATTCCTGTATTTTGGGTCATTCATTTTGTCTTTCTGTGTTCTTATAGGTCTATACTAGAAAAAGAAAAACAACATGAATGCAAATAATTCTTTTGACAACATCACTTTGGGCGAAAAAAGTCTCTACGGTCAAGCTAACGTCCGTATAAAGTGCATCTTAAGTTTTTTAAAAATGTTCAAGCATGAATCTCAGGTAATGTGCATTTTATTTTAATAATCATTTACGTCATTGCATAAGTCAAGCTTTTTAAAGTGAGGATTTGTTGTTTCTCTCTGTTTTATATTGTCGTAAATTTGTTTTTGGGCTGTTGGACATGCACAGCAAGCAGTTTGCTGGTGTCACTGTGGGCTCTGGGGTTGAGGGAGAAACCCCCCCAAAAATCCTAGCTCGGCTATTTAGTACCAGAAGCTGTTCAAACTCTCATTTTACCACTTGTGCATTGAGTCTCACCGGAGCTTTATCATGCAACTAAGCGGTGGTTTAAATTGGATTTGTCTGACGTGAGGAGGTCAGCAGGTAGTGACTCAGAGGCTTTCAGCTTTTCCCTTTTAATAACATGATGGATATCTCTGCGGCAGAGACATGAGCTTATCCAGCTTCATCTATAAACCTGCCACATCTGAGAACCTGTGGCTGCTCTTTATCTGTCTTTGTGTGTGTGTAAGTGTGTGTGCGTGTTTGGTAGATGAAAAGCTGAGTCATGATGTGGCAGCAGGTGTCTTTTAGTGTGCATCCTCATATTTTTACACACCCTCCTCTCTTTTTTTTCCTTGAGTTACTCCCTCAACCCCCCCCCCCCCCCCCCCCGTCTTTGTCACGTCTCTTAGTGAGTGTCGTCATAGCAACAGTCCCCAGTGCCCCATCCCTCGCTCCACCGCTGTCCCAATGGCATTAGCTGTTATCAGCTGCCTAGTCTGGCGTGAAGTGAATTAAGTGGAATCATCCAGGCCTAACCCCCGTGGCAGATGAGCTTGAGTCTAAACACGCTAGGAGACTTCGGTCACGGCTGGTTTATGGGTTTTCCCCTGACTGGAAGCTGACGGGGGGTTTGTTTATTTGGGGCCAATTGAGCGTACTTTTCTTCTTCCTGTCCATCTTCGGCTCAACATGTCTTTGCTGTCGACTGTCTCCTTTTGTCTCTTGTCTAGCCATGGCTGTTTTCATCTCTCTCAGATATTATTGTAATTGAATAAGGATCAAAATATTCTCTTACCCCTAGTGTTTCATGTCACTCAAGAGAACAAGTAAAATTGAAAAGCAAATACAGGTGAGGGTGAAGAAGGGGGGGAATGTGTGTCTCTAATCACAGCTAATGGAGGTTAAGATTTTTATCTCATACACATCAACTTTGGATCAATTAAACAACCCCCTCTTTCATCTCCACATTTACATTACGCACCGTTCTTTTTTATTGTCAGAAGTAGGACAACAATTAACAATTACTTTCATCACAATTATTTGTTGTTTAGTTAATTATCTAGTTCGTAAAATGCCCATCACAGTCTAATGTAACACCCTTAAACTGCCTGTATTGTTAAACTAAAGGCAAAAGCAATATGGCTGCACCCGACTCAGAATTATGTCAGTAGAATCTGATTTGGCCATTCATTACAATATACAACTTTTTGTTCCTTTTTGTCCCATATACAGTTTGAACGAGGTTCAGAGGGACGTTCAGGGTGACAGTGACTTTTATGTATTAAGTAACCAACAAGCTAACTGCGCTAACGACAGAACAGAACTTTTTGTTTCGAAGGCAGCTGCCTGTGTCTCAGTCAGACTCACTGTGGGTCTGGGTCTGCAGCTGCCTGTGGATCTAAGTAGAGTAAAAGCCAGGAGCGTTCACTTTGCAGCACAACTGCACAATGACAAAAACGACTGCTTGACTTGAAGAATCTGAGTCGACTGAGGAGGGTCAGACTGATCATTCACATTTTTAATTTTCAGGGGGTAGCCCTAAAGAAAACGATACTCAATTCACGATATAAAACATAACAGCAGCTATTCTTCAAACTGGAGACGTTATGACAAGTCAGTTATCGAAATTGTTGTTAAATAACTTTCTGTAGACTTAAGTGCGAGTTGATCCAGAGCAAGAAGATGACAGGATTCATGCCTCACTCATGAGGTCTCATCTGTAAAGATTTCAGCAGTCGTTTTGTTCATCAGTTAGTTAGTTTGCATATTATTCATTCTCAGTGAAAAATATGCACCACTGATTAAGAAGACTGCAGCGTATTATAGTGAAGGCATCCTGCCTCTCCTCTGCTGTTATGTCAAAAGATTTTGTTTTTACATTTATGGAATATAATAGACAAAACGTAAGGGAAAACAAGCAGCCATGCTAAACTACATCTCACAGTAAAGGTCGTTGAGGTGACTGTTTAAAGCTGGTGTGGATGTTTTTTGCATCACTGGGCAAAAAAACCCGGAGACTTTGGCCAGTAACAGGTGACAACTGAGAGAGAGAGCGGAACGCTGGCTTTCTGCAAATGTAGATGTGCGTGCATGTCCGTTCAGATGATGAAAACCTGAATCAGTGACGGAAAATCCTGCAGAAGAAGTTGTGACTCCAGCATTGGCAACAACTCTGTAAAGCAGCTCCCAAAAAAGGAAGACAGACTTATCAAAAAGAGAGCTTGAAGAGAAATAAATTCTGTGTTGATTATGGCAAAATGCTGCTAACAGTTTAGCCTTTTGCTGACTTTAGCGAAAGGCTCACGTCTGTGGCTTATTCAAGTTCATGTTCATGGAGCTAACGTTAGGTAGAGCCTCAAATCACAGTACGCTATCTCAAAGGGCTTTACACGCCGTCATGTTCGCAAAGGAATCAACGTGGTAATTTTCGTAGAACTGTGTAACAGCATCTGGATCACAATCACATTGAGTTGATTGAAATGAATGACTAGTGCTTGTACTGGTTTCTGTATGAAGTGCATGCACATGCCCATGCTTGTCTGGTGGGAGGGGCTTAGGACAGAGAGGGGAGAGCTGCAGGAGGAGGACTGTGTTTTCAAATTGGGATTTTTTTTTTTTTTTGCCTTTTCTGTATCCTAGCTCTAAATGTCATTATAATAATAGTAATAACTCCACTGACAAGATGATCCATCTGATTCAGCTCAGCAGGAAATTGATGGATCGATCACATTGTGTTTTTGCTGTGCACTAATTAATCATGTTGCAGTCTGGGGGGAAGAAGTTCGGAAAAGTAGAGACAAATGGTCCAACAGTGGTGTGCAGCTCTGACCTACCTACTGGGAAAACCTTGAACTATGATGGGAGGATCAACCACCCGGAAAAGTGGATCTTTGTTCACTGAAAGAGGACCATACATTATTAATACCCACTGATTGATTTTTGAATGGTAACGATCAGAGAGTGAAAGCCTTTAGTTTGATTGCTACTACCTGTCAATGCTGACCTGTGTCCTTGTGTTTGATTTCCAGCCCATGTAGAGAACGAGGAGCAGTACACTCAGGCCCTGGAGAAGTTTGGAGAAAACTGCGTGTACAGAGACGATCCAGATCTGGGTTCAGCTTTCCTCAAGTTCTCCGTCTTCACCAAGGAGCTCACTGCACTCTTCAAAAACCTGGTGAGTCCACACTGTGTGTGTGTGTACTTGTGGGTTGAAGGAGTGGGGTAAAATCTTCTGGGACAAAGAAAGATTTCCATCCTCTCCCTAATTGTCTCTATCCCCCTGACTCACTGTGTGTGTTCTCTAACACACGCGCATCGAGCACATACAGAATCCAGCTGGAACTTAAAGCCCTCGGGGAGGTAGCTCTAGTTTTTCCATTGAGACAGCCAAAGAGCCACTGCATCACCAGATATCTGCTGGATCTAATTCAACCTGATCTGTTAAAGCCAGGTTTTGTACCCAGGCCAAAGCTTTATTAGAAAAATGTGACACCATCATCATGTGAGGTCTGTCGCTTCTCCTCGGACACTGTATCGACTCTAAGACCAGGAGCTTGAGGTTTTATATTAGTGTTATCTCCACACCTTATATTAAGAAATATGAGCTGTCGCCTGACCTGGATGTGAAGATGTAATCTCTCTAAGCTTTAGCAGGCTCTCGCTTCCTAGATTACATGTGCAGCGTAATACACAGAGGCTCACAGTCACTTGCAGACAGAGGAGTTTCTTGTCTCATAATGGATCGTTTTGTAGACTGTTTCAAGGCGTCTTTTTGTTGCTAGGGAACAACATTGTTGTTTAACTAAAGCCCAGTTCAGACCAACAATTAGCGTCAAGACAAAACGGTTTCAGAACGTTGGAGAGAAAAGTTGCAGTGGTGTGAACTGGCCATCTGAACTTGACTCAAGCCGGCTGATGGTGTCACCTACATGTACAACTCACCTGGTCAAATTGCTGGGGGCTGGTTTTAGAAAGTAAGGCACGTCACCTGTTTCTACAGCCAATCGGCTTGTAGTAAAGTTTGTTGGTCAAGTCATCCTCACTGACTGATAATCGGTGCTGGTTATTTTATATTTATGTGGTGTATTGATTCTGTTTTTCACCGTCTCATCACTACTACAAATGCAGCTATAGCCAGTATCTCACTATCACTATCCTCATTCATATTTTAAGAAGCTACAAATTATGTTCAGCCACGAAATAAGCCTGAAAAGCTGGAAATCAGAACAGAACAACCAAGAGTTATTGCATAAAGATGATACACCATCTCAACTAGTTGCACTTGTGTGAACTGGCAGGTTTTTAGATCGTAGCAGAATGGCACATTGCAATTAGTTGCCTGTTTCAACTTGTCTAGTCATGGATCTTTGGTCTGAACTGGGCTTTAGACTTGCGGTCCAGCTATGATTGCATGAAACAGCATATGAAAAACCGAACTTCGGTCCTCTTGAGCTGAAATATACACTGTGGGAAAAGACTAAATTAGTTGTAGGACGTTGCAGCGGTTGACCGAAAGAACTAGACAACAGTGCATCTGTAGCACTCATATTATTACTAGTACTGTATTTTTCACAATTTTTTGGACAATGAAATCAAGACAGACACGCAACATATACAAGAAACAATGCTCATCCCTCCCTCTCTAGATTGTTGGCTTGACATCGTCGGCTTGAACAAGCTAACACTCACTGACAACAGCAAAATATTGCAGAACTTACAGGTAATGAAATTTGCACTACAGGAGGACTAAAGTTCAACATGTCATATGCTGTTTTTGTGCAGGAGTGGTTGGAGCGGATTCAAAGTGGAACAGCAATGTTGTTTTCTATCAACCCAAGGATGCCCTAAAACGATCTATTTTTGTCTTTTAATGATGTGAAAATTCAGTTTCTTAGCGATTAAAAGACGTCCAAGTCCTGCTGAGGGTGCAAACTTTTAGACATTAGAGACAGCAGCAAAGTATAATCAACCCCTTGTCCCCCACTGCTTTAGTAATGGTTATTTTCTAGTAATTTTGTACCTCATTTAGTTCATTCAGCCTCTTAACACCATCATTTACTGAAGATACAAAAGAAAACTTGCATGCATTTTTACCCTAGTGCCTCCCTTTGTCATTCAGCTTTTTTCCTTTTGGACACACAGCACACTCACACAAACAACACACTAAAAGGATTACATCTCAGTGGCGTCGGGCGCCCCTGACTTTCAGTCTCTGGCAGGTTTAAATCCTCTGATGTAACCCTTCAACTCTTATCTGTCTCTCTCCTCACCCTCCTCCAGTTCCAAAACATGAACAACATCATCACCTTCCCTCTGGACAGCCTGCTGAAAGGAGACCTGAAAGGAGTCAAAGGGGTAAGGCAACAAAACAGCATGGTTTTGTGTTACTCTGTTACCGCACAGGAAGCGTTATATGAGTAGATGAGTAGGGTTTAGACTTGTGCTGAATTATCAGTGATCACAACAAGTTTTAAAAGAAGTTTCAGTATGTATTAAAGTTAAATTTGCTTTGAAGCAGCTTTGGCGTCCTCATGTCTTGCTAACAAAGTTACTAGCAAGCAGCTGTGATTTGCCTCAGGCACCTTTCCCCTGTTTGCATAAAAAGTTAAAGTTGAGAGTAGATACCAGAAGACACCTGACTTTATGAATCTACAAAAAAAAAAAAACACACAAACTTCACCTCTCACTAACCGATGAGTGCCAAAGCATTGGCATGATGCCTGCAATAACTCAACATGATAGAAGTTATACAAAACTGTCATCACTCCATAAGATGTGTTTGAGTTAAAACGAGGAGTCTAAAATCAGTCAATGTGCTTTCCAAGGTGAGCCAACGATCACACAACATAACACATGAGAAAGTGTTCGTACAGAGTTCACAGTCACTCAGCAAGATATTATTTTGTATTGAGTATCAGGTTGAACAATTTACCAGTGAGACACAGAGGTTTTTGGGTTTGTGATCCAATCAACGAATTGGTAAGTTGGCCAACAGTAATTTATGACTCCCAAAGACTCTATGTTTGAGGACCAACAGGCCAGTTACCCAATACTTGTATCTCTTATAGTCATACCCAGATTTCAATTACATTAGAAAGGCTTGTCCCTCTTAGGACTTGCTATTGTTTGAAATGTTTTGACACTAGTGCTGATACAATATTTAAAGTAGATCTTTGATTCTCTGCCTGAGGCTGATTGGGCCCAACATGACCTGCTGGGTTCGGGCCAGGCCAGACTGTAATTTCTCAATATTAACCAGGGCTTGAATCGGGGTTGGGTTCTTTCCAGTTTCTCCAATTCACCTTTTTTTTCTTTTCTTTATAATGAAACTGGCACTTCTTGTTTGTAAATGGCAGGAGTTGCATTTGACTGACTCAAGAGGGAACGGGGGTGGGCTGCAATAGAGCAAGAGGGACAGCGACAGAGCAATATAGTGGAGGGGGAGCGAGACAGTGTGAAAGAAAGGGATGGAAAATGAGAAAAAGAGATAGAGACAGAATCTGCAAGGCAACTTGGTTCACATGGGAATGTTGTGTGTAATATGCAGTGGAGAGTAGTGATCATCATCTCCCTGCTGTATCACCATGGGCCGCAGTCCGTTCTGTTGAACCTGTTATGTGTTAGACACTGAGTCGATGACAGACTATTGAAATAACAGAAGTGTTGCCTTAAAATGGTCTGGCAGTTCTTACTCTATTTTTGGGGTATTTTATGTCTTACTTAGAGCTGACAGTGGGGAGATCACAGGAAACAAGGAAAGAGAAAGATGGGGAGTGATATGCAACAGTGCCTTCAACCCATGAGCCACCAGCGTACCCCTAAAACTGACAACATTTTGATTTGACACCCACAACTTTCAGATCAGAGAATGAGTACTCGGTGCTACGGAAACATCTCGGTCTTTACCAAAAATAATTATTAAGGTTCAGCACACAGCTGTTAGTCAGCCAATCAGTCGTGTGTCCACCAGCCAGACCAAACTCAGACAGACACTCGTTAACAGTCTCTGCAGCTCCGTAATGCAATCAGCACTCGTTACTGTCCGTGGCGGTCTGCGACCTTTCACTTCCCAGGCACAGGATTGGCTGAGGTTTCCACAGAGGTATGATACGATTAAGCCAGCTCTCTAATGAGGCTGGTCGCCATAGAAACAGCGGTTGTCCCCGTGACCCTCTGCCGCTTGGCTCTCTCTTGACCTCTGAACTGTTTGTCCTCTTTTTCCTCCCTTGCTCTTTTGTGAGTCTCTCAAGTGCAGTGTTTTCTTTTCAGCCTGTGTCTGCTTTTCTCCTCCACGATTTCCTTCCTTTGTCTCTCCCTTAACTCCACTTCTGTCTCTCCCCCCTTGTTCTTTCCCCCCTGTCTCCTTCACTCTGTCCCCACCGCCCGCCCCCGTCACTCTCCAGTCTGGCTGTGACAGCCAGTCACATCTGTAATGCTTACCCACTTATTGCTCATTAGCCCTCTGATGATTCTCATTACCAAAATGGCATGGGGGGTAATGAGCTGCTGGTTATTTTATACCTCAGGACACACACACTTCTACACACACTCACATAAATGTCACTAATGCTGCGGTGTAAATAGACCTCAGAAATTATGCCTCCAGTGTCAGGAGAAGAAAAGTGGGGAAAGAAAGTAAAGGAAGCCATCTAGAAATTACATGATGGATTAGTTCTTGTCTTCATTCACCGCTACACCTCCCTCCTTGCTCACCTCCACAGCTCAAGGGTGCTCCCTTGTCCCTCCCTTCCCCCTCATCATCTTCCTCCTCCTCCTCTGTCATTATCTTTCCTCTTCATCCTGTCCTCTCTCAGGGGAAGTACCTGTTAGCAGAGGGGAAAGCAGGAAGAAGTCCAGACCTGCATGACAGGCTGTTTAGACTGCAGTGAGAGAAGGATGAAGTAATGGGTTGATATGGATGTCATTAGAGAGGAAGGGAGGTGTATTTAAAACACCAGAGAAGTCTATGGAGAGAAATTACTCTTAATATTAATGATGAATGTTTGTTACATGGTCCACAAATACAAACAAGATTCTACATATAGTATTCTCCATGTATTTATAACTTTGAGTTTATTGATTGAATAGTATTTGCTTTTGAAAAAGCTTCTTTTGAATTAAAATGTCTGAAAATATTTTAACATTTTAAGTTTTTTGCAATGCACATGCTTGATGTGACAAAAGTAAAGCTGGGGTAGGCAGTTTCATTTTGGCGTCAGTGGCCAAAACTCCCATAATATGCTTCGAGCATATAATGCAATTCAAGTGGTCTGACAGAAAACTAGACTTCTACAACTCCTCTCAGGCTTTAGAAAATCTGGCCTGCGACAGGAGACTTCAGTTACAGGTAATTTAAGAGAGAATGCTCTTATTGGCTGTTCTACAAATGCAGATGCGCATGTGCGTCACTTCAGATGGTGAAAGCATGATTCATTGGTGGAGAATCCTGCAGAGAAAGTTGCTATTCCGGCATTGGCAACAACTACCTTCACTGCAAAGCAACCTCCCCAAAAAAAGACAGAGTTATCAAAAAGAGAGTCTCAAAGAAAGTCGCACAATTAACGAAATATGTTTTAAAGATTGAGACAAAAAGTTGCTAATAGTTTTGCCTTCAGCTAACTGTGGCCAAAGCCTCATAGCTGCGGCTTCATGTTCAGGTTAATGTAGCAAACATTAGCTGGAGCCTAGAAGCATAGTGTGTTGTGTGTCGCTGCCCATGGGGTGGCTAATGTTAGCTTGCTAATTCTAGGTTCATTTGTGAGAAATGGAGAGAGTGTGGGTCAGGAAGGGGTGGAGAGAATGTGCTGTGTGCAACAATACAAATGAATAAGACTCATTAAATCACTGTATCTGAAACACTGGGTTACTGTATGAAGTGTGTGCATATGCCTGTTGTCGTCTGGTGGGAGAGGCTTAGGAAGGAGGAGGATGTATCTCAAATTCTGCTGTCAGATTCCTGTCTTCCCCAGCTTTAAACCCAAATGAGACTGAATATTACATGTAAAAATACTACTTTAAATATTGCCTGAAGAGAGACAAGCGGCCAAAAAGAATCGTCCACCACCAGCACTTGAACGCAACATGCATTTTTTTGGATCTGATACTATAAACAGAGCCTCAAACTCCTCCCACAAATGTAACCCTATCAACACATTCAGCAAATTGTAAATAAATGCAAAATGAAGACGTATATCTCCCCATGGAAGGCCACAACAAGAAGACTGAGCACACAGAGGGCAGGTCATAACAGCTAGGAAAATACTTTTAAAGCTGGAGTGCAGAACTTTTGTCTCCCCCCTCTGGCAGTGAGAGTAATTACATAAAAACTGTGGCATGTGCTTGTGACGAACGACTGCAGATAAGCTAGCAGCAGCTCTCCAGCCCAAGAGAGTGTTCTTTTTTTGGCTTTCATCCAGTGCATAAACTTTTCTGAGTTGTTTCTTAGGATTTTTTTCGTACTCCAAGCTGCTGCTCTGTTGCTATGGTCTTGCTCTTCTCACTTCCTGCCCACTCTAGCTCTGGGTAGTTGATGTAAAATGCATCACTTCCGAGGAAGTCACCAGAGATGAGCTTAATCAGCATTGTTTGAACTCATTTGATAAGGACTTGAATGCATAAAAAGTGCAGTCTGCTATCTTGAAGTGCTCCGTGATTACTGCAGCTGTGTGGCAGTTATAATAGCCACCAGTCCTTTCATTTGATTTAACTCGGGATTTAATGGCTTTCAGGTGGCCATTGTTCCCTCGGAGCTTGTTAATATTCTGCCAGTGCTGTCTTTGGCAATGAGTGCGATGAACCAACCCCGAGGGAGGCCAGCACTAATGGCTCTGTGATTAGAGGGCTACCACCTAGCAACCTGTCACTGCTGTTACTCAGCTAAAAATCCACCATTTTCCACCTCATCTACCTCGATGGCCTTTTCACCACACAGGACAATTGGCATTTTATAAGCAGGCGAGGTGTTCTGTAATGCCTCTATCAAAAGCTCTTTGTTTGACAGAAATATCTAACTGAAATAGTCTGAACTCTGGACACAGCTCAGTTGGTGCAGAACTGGTGTAAAATGACGGGGTGGGGTCCCTGGAGGACCCAGTAGTGTTTTTACTGAAGATAAACACACACTCAGTGGAAAATTGAAAGTGCTGAGTCCACGAGACCTTTCTGCTAACAGCGGACTTTCAGAGTGGACGCCGGCATGATGTCATGCCTGCAGCTGACCCTCTCATCCTCTGTTCATTGACCGGTCTGTGTTTCTAACCCACCATGAGTCATATCAGCTCATCACTATTTAGTTACAGTGTCTGGATAAGTTGCTGCAGAGTCTACTGTGTTTGACTAAGTGAGGAAGGTGAGGAGGGGGATGCCTGCACCCTGTCTCATTGTGGCTCAGTGAGTCGTGAACACCCGAAACACCCACGCAAGCTCGCTGTTTGAGATTTAAGATAAGAGCAGATTTCTAATCGAGGCTTTTTCCTCATTAGTTTGCATACTACTCACTCCGCTATCAACTCAAACATCAGCAGCATCAGTAGTTTTTAAAGTTACTGAACAGAGGATTTACAAACAGCAGGAGCAGTAGATTAAAGGTCAGTCCAGCTGGATTATAACATCCCATTTTCTCACTTACTTCTTGTGCAGGGGTGCTCAAAGTTTTGCTGACAGCATTGAGAGCTTCACGGGAAAAGTGCTGTTGCGAGACAACAGAATGTGCCACTAGTTGCCATTCAACCAGTAATATTCTACAAGGTTTGATCCCTAACCTAACAGAAGCTTGTTCAAGCAGTTTAATACTGTCTCCTTGAAGTGTATTAAATATAAGCTATTGAAAGGGAAGGTATTGAAATGATTAAAATAGAACAAATTTGTTTGATGTCATGCTCGGAGGCTGCACAAAATGTTTCCGATGGCAGCCATTGGCCCATGGACCACTCTTAGCAAAAATATTCTCGTGGTATCTTGGTTTTGAGATGTCTGTGTCTTAGTTTTTTGCCTCCACTCCTGATGACAAAGGTAAGCTTGTGGCATGAAAAAGACATGTAAAAAATGTAATAGTAACATGACTTTGCAGAAACCATACACTGTATAAAAGAAGTGGACTTAGCCACTATGACGTCACCCCTTGGGTTGTGGAGTTAAGGGGTGGATCTGGCTCTGAAACCAAGGCCACTGCTGTGATAGTGATTTCTCTGTCACAAGGCAGCAACCGTAGTTGTATAAAAAGAACTGGATACAGCGTTGGAGTTGGGGTCCCATTCATTCCTATAAAAGTTGCTCAGTTGTGCATGAAGCCAAAAAAGTCAAACTTCCCAGGTGTAAAATTACCCAGATCTTCTGCATTATTGGGCCCAAAGAGCAAGCGCACTGAAGACTTCAGTGAGCTAAGTGACTAACTGCCACCAGCCAAGCGGCTAACTTCAGGTTTAGTCCTGTGCTAACTTGAACGGGATGAAATTATTTAATCGTGTGATTCTTCTAGAATTTTGAAGTGTTATCATACCAAATGGATCATATCCCAATAGTGAAATGAATAATTTCATGTGGGTTGTGTCGTTTACAATGTCAGTCCATGGGTAAAAAGTCTTATTGGGCCCAATGGCCTCATGTGACGGACCCATAAGTTTTAATTTGCCTGTTTAGACTCTACAAAAATTGGCTTCAAAGACTGGTGCCATAATGCCAAGCATATAAAGTAAAATGTACAATTTGTAAAGATAATATTGTTGCAGTGCTAATTTCCGTTCCATGAATGGTAATTTCAGTTATGTGTTCAGCATCGAGCTGATGGCTTGAACGCTGGTTGTTTGCCACGTGGTTGTAGCAGTTAGAATTCCCACTCCTTCACAGGAGTACTCCCTTCGGTCTGTGGATTGCACAGAATAATAGCCAGGAAATATTTAGTTAAGTAATTGTTTAGTTGATTGACAGTTTTGCTGACTGCTTACTTTTGTTTTGTTTTTTTTTGTTTTTTTTTGTGATAGTCAGTAACCACAAAACCACAACCACAAAGGAATTTGACTATATCAGATGGAAAACCAAATGAAACCTAAACTAAACTGAAACCTAAAATCTGCTTAACTAGATAGCATCAGAATTAAGTGAGAGAGTAATAATTAATGTAATTTTGGTGAACTGACCTTTTAAGTGCTCATATCCAAAAATACTACAGATCCAAAGTAAACTCTGCCTTCATTGCTGCTGACCAGGTTGTACCGTCATTACTGCAGTGGGAAAGGTGTGAGGAATGTGAAACAGGAACTGCTATTCCTGGACATGTGTAGTCGTAGGTAGGAAGAGGTGATAAGTTTGCAAATGGAGGCCCTTCACAAGGGCATGACATTCCTCCTTCATCCTTTGGATTCAGCCAGACGGGGAATCAGGGCGCTCAGAGCTCACTGCTCTCTGAGGGAGTGATCTGCCCCGTGCTCTGGCCTATTCTGCTCAGCCATTCCCTGCCCAGCGATGCCTGATCCTGGTATTTTTAGCCATTGTTACCATTTTTCTCCTCTCTCTGGCTCTGACATTTCCTTCCGCTCACCCTCTCCTTTCTTTCTGGCTCTCTCTTGACCTGCAGTACATTCTTTCAGCCGCTTCCTCTTTTGCTTCGGCTTTTTCTCTTCACGGGCTTCCAGTATTTTTATAGTCTTTCATGCTCTCTTTCCTCTGGTGGTTTCTGCCCTTGTGCTGGCTGACTGAATGGCTGAGTGCTCCTTGGCTCGGTCCAGTGAACCACTCTGTGATCCTGTGGGTTGACAGGTTGAGCCTGCCACTCCTCTGCTGTTGAAGTGGAGGTCAACAACAGCGGGATCACGGTCCTCCCTGGAGCTCTAACAATGCACTAAAGCCATAAGCCGTCTGTCCAGCAGAACAGAAATGTGTGTTTTCACATTCATGGACAGGAATGCACAGTTAGTCAGACATTAGTGCTGCTTAAGGTTCTTTTTGTTGTTTTTAAGAGCACATAAATGTGACATAATTCTCTTGATTATTCTTTGTTATCATTGCATGCTGTTGAGCGGATTTCCCTGGCGTTCTGGCTGTGGTATCAAGCAACAATTAATTTAGTTGAATTGTATTTTTAAGGGAATGACACGGCCAATTGCACCCACTAATGTCTGCTTTTGTTTGTCATAATCGCTGTTTAATCAGCATTGCAGCGTTCGGGATGTTGTTTAATCAAGCGCGTTGCTCAAGCAGCTGTTGAAAGCACACCCCATGACGATGAGAAATCAGCATTGCCTGTTGTCACTGTGAACAGAAGGATCGCGTTGAGAATGCCGAAAAACAATTGCACTGCGCTCCTGCCTTCCCAAAAAACCCTCCACGGTAACCTCGCCCAGCTCCCTGCTGACGCAGCTGTGGGCTGCTGTGCATCTGCGAGGAGGATGATTCAGCTTACTGATTTCACATTGTGACGAAGCACACACGTGCAAACACAAACACACACACATACACAGTAGCGCTACTCATTAGAGGTTGAGAAAGGAAAGTATTTTTCTGAGCATGTGACAGTTAGTAAGCAGTGACAGTGACATCATGATGGTGACATCTTTGGGATTCCAGGTTGCTGTAATGGTGTGTGTGTTTTAACTCCTGTACAGCCTTATAGTGGCGTGGTTCCTATACATGTTTGCTCTATAACAGTGTTTCTCAATATCAATATTCAACTGGGCCTATACAAAAAGTTATGAATGAATTTTTAATTGACTGTATCAGTATGTTTTGTGCCCTCATTTCCTACTGAATAGGCAAACTATACCTAAAAATGTCATTTGATTTAATTCAACTTAAAAAACCTTCACAGGGAACCTATTTGTTGCTGTTCGCACGTGAGAATTATAAATATGTGTCGCATCAAAAGCGCTGATTGGCAGCCAGTGTGAGGGATGATAACAGTTAAAAGGAGAAAGCCATGATTAGGACAATGGATCGCTTTATTGTATGGAGCAAATTACAACAAAGCACCAGCAAAGAGAACCTACCACCGAAAGAAAAGAGAACATTGGACAGTCTTATTTCTTCCTATTTTTATTGCCTTATGTCATGATAAGAGTGATAACACACATCATAAAAGCTATTATGCACAGATATAAATACAGGTGTGCCTTGAGATTTTGGCTTGCCCATTGGTGTGCCTTGGGCACAAAAAGTTTTAAACCACTGTTCTATAAAGTGTGTGTAAATGGCTGTATTCTGTATTCCCCTCTCCACTTCCCTTCCTATCGCTCTCTATCTCACTGTCAAATAAAGCACAAATGCCCCCCAGTTATTTTTTAAAGTCAAAAAATGGTGACAGATTCCTCTCGCAAGTTTCTAGAGAACAGAGTGGCACCTTAAAATTCCGCTTAATGATAATATAAAACTGAAAAAAGCAGCAAATTGTCACATTTGTGATGCTAGAATTTGCAAATGTTGTAGCTTGATAAATTATTCAAACAATTCATCTAGTGTGAAAAATTGTTGAGATTTAAAATTCAATCTTGACCTTGTCAACAGCAACTGATGCAACTGTCTCACCATGGGGTCCATTTATGAGCTGTTCTGGAGCTTTCTGTCATATCAGAATTTTTATGGCTTTTTTGCCTTTATTAGACAGGGCAGTATTAAGCGAGAAGGCGTGACATGCAGCAAAGGGCCACAGGCTGGAATCAAGCCTGTGGCCACTGTGGCAAGGACATTGCCTTTGCACATGGGACGTCCGCTCTATCCGCTGAGCTACTGGGCGCCCCACATATCAGAAATTGTTTAGTAATTTTCTGTTGATCGACCAATCAGTTAATCAACTAATCATTTCAGCACCTGACTAATTTAAACTTTCTCCTTATTTTTTTTTTTTTCACAGGATCTGAAAAAGCCCTTTGACAAAGCATGGAAGGACTACGAAACAAAAGTGTAAGAAACCTAATATGTTTACTCACCATCCTTTAATCTGTTTTCCATAAACAGAACCAGTTGGTTAAAGTGGAAACAGACAAGTTTTTGCTTTAACATATGAAGTAAATGTTGATTGCACAATGTAGTGGCTGTAGAATAATAACACCATCTGCGTTTAGATTGGTTCCCTTTAAGCTTTGCTTTCACTGTGCAGTTCTGTCTGTCACTGGGTACAGTCTCCAGGGAAAATAAAGGCTCATGGAAGCCACAAATGAAGTGTGTCAGCCATTGCACAACCAAAACAGGAAAAGAAGTAGTGCTTTTGTTTTTTCTGGTAGCTGTCCCAGGTTACCAATATAAGTTTTCTGCAGTTACTGAAAGCTGTTTTGTTGCATTGCATCTTAGCGAAATGCTCTGAGTGAATTTAAGTTCTCTCACGTGAGCATTCATGCAGTGAGTGGAAATATCAGCACCTGTACAACACCTGAAGTTTTCTCCTCAAGTATACTTGAGGAGAAAGTATCCTTTAGAGTATCCTTAAAAGGTTTCCTTAGTTAAGGGGAAACATTAACTCATTTGCTGTGTTGAAGGAGATTTCTCAGTGGTAAAAGTTTCCATGGAGATTGTTTGTTTGCTTGAACTCACACTTGTGATGCCTGTTATTGTCTCACAAGGTTGGCTTATAGTTAGATAGTGGGGGAAAAAAGGACAGACGAAGACAAGAAAGCCATATTGGTCGGAGGAGGAAATTATTATACTTATGGAGGAATACACAAGAAAACCATTGTTGCAAGAAGCAACAAATATTAATTCAGTCAAATCTATACAGTAAAATCAAAAGTGTATCCATTGGGTTCTCCACTCTTCTCGGGGTGTGTTAGTTTTTATCATGAATTCACATAAACTCAGTCATGATGCCATTAAGATAGTCAGAGGTATGTCAAGTTTTTTTTTTTTACCTTGCTTTGGTTGCTAAGGTCATGTGCAATGGTCCAGGGATTCCTTAAGTAAAAGACCAAGACAAGGAGAAAACCAATAAATACCTTACAACCATTTTAAGGACACCTTAGGGAGAACACTTCAGGGTGTTTTGTGCAACCAATTTTATTTTTAGAAAACTTTAACTAGGACCTTACGGCAAATCTTAGCTTAGTGTTTTGTACAACTGGCCTCAGGGCCTGTACTGGCTACGGTTACATGATGGCTTCTCATTCGGAATGAAATGAATCTGAATGAAATCATTAGGAATTAAAGTGTTTCCAGGTAGTTTACATGGGAAATATTCATTCCGCATGAGGGTTTACATGGGAGATCAGTTCAATCGCCTTTATTCAGGTCTGCGCAAGGTTTGGGTCAGGGAAGGTTTCTGATTGGATAGGCGGTGGGGCGGATGTTACGTGTTTACGTTTACCGGAAGAAAACACTGTAGTCCTCACTCCGGATAACAAGATGCTTGACGACGCCGTTATTAGTGCCTTTTTCGGGGGTGTTTTGCTAATATTCTTAAAGCAGCAGTACGACAACAACCTTGTTCTGCTAATGCTTCATCTGTTGAGCAGGAGAAGGGAGGCAGAAGACCGTGCTGTGGCAAATGGAAACTGGTGAGTGCAACGAGTCCAACTGCTCTAGCTCAGCCCGTTGCTATGCAGCCCGTTGCTATGCGCGCTATATACGTCATCGCACCAGAAGGGCAAGGAAACGAGCATGCGCAGAAAGACCGGAATGAACTTAAAGAGGAATGAGTGTATACATGCACACAAAACTCTTTCATTCGGAATGACAAACGGAATAAACCACCCCCTTTAATCGGATTTAATTTTCAATCGGAATGACCATTTTTCAATCGGAATGGCTGTTCATTCCGATTGAAAGTGGAATTAAACTGTCCATGTAAACTGATTGTGAAAGTTAAGAATGGAAGGCGTAAGGCTGTAATGTGCTGCCATTTACAGTGTGTTGTCATTTTGTTTCAGACTAAGAAGCCTTTTATTAATTATTTTACTACTTCTTTAAGTAGGCTTGGGCGGTATCTCCATAGTACAGTATGACAGGGTATTTAGAAATCCCCACGGTATGACACTCATCTTTCTATTAAACTGACACAGAGATGCTGTATTGAGGCAATGTTTTATAGTGCACATCGTGCGCCACCAGTGGTCAGTCTCTACTGGTGGAACAGGGAGCAGAAATGACGAATATGGTGAATGCGAGTGGTGGGGATAACGTTACAGGACTGTAAACAGTCAACCAGCAACGGCAGAGAGAGTCCACGGGAAAAACAACAACATAATTTTACATTTAACTCGTTGAATTAAGGGATTATATCGACGAAACCAGAGTCTGTGATTGTTGGATCGGTGGACTAACTAACTAGACCAGTGGTTCCCAACTGGTGGGTCGCGGGTTCGTTGTGAATAGACTGCAAGTGAACTGAAAACATGTCATGTTAATAAAAACACTTTATTTTGAGGTACACAGAATTTGCGTTGCAAAGCTTTTATTTTGAAGTGCCGTTTTCCCACTGTAGAATGACTAACCGGCAACTATTCGAGAGGGACAGCAAATTAGCTTAATGACATGGCTAATCGCAAGTATGACGCTGAATATATTAAACTATGTGGACCGTGAACTAATGACTAAGGAGAAATATGTATCCCGTGGCTGGACCAGTTGGGATCCACTGAACTAGATGAGTCACAAGGCTAACTAAAAGAGTTTTGGTGAGACACAAATACCATCATACACCGTATACCCCAGTGACATTTAAGGAAGTTATGAAAATATAGATCTTGCCCAAGCCTTTTGATAAGTTTAGGCATAACTCTAACTCCTTGGCTACAGTACCAGTGAAGGTTCTTTGCAGTTACTGTCCTCAGTAGCGGAAATGGTGCATGGTGGAACAACCGAAGTAACTGTAGACAACAAAATGCAGTGTGTCCTGTATTGTTAGCAGATGTTAGGCTCTAACAAAAACAGAAAGCAATCTGGTCTTTGTGACAGTGGCGCACATAATAATGGAACACTAAGCAGGTAAAAGTTTGAAAGTTGTCTGTTTCCACTTTAATTCATTAAAATTGTGCAACATGTTGACCCAGTGCTTAAAACCGTGTGAATACACAGTCATCCTGAGTTTAAATTGATCAGTTCAAACAAGTCTCAACTTGCTACACATGTGCCGGTTATGTTAAAATGAATGTGTCATGTCTCTGTCTGACTTGTCTTGACTAACCGCTCTCCCCCTCTAACCTCCCCCCTGTGATAATCTGTCAACACTACCCTGATAATGTGAATAACCAGCCTCCACCATCACCTCTCCACCTCCACACTGAGACACCATTTCCTCTGACACACCATTGTGATCGTGCATGCAAAGAACACATGGATTTTTATAGCACTTTCATATATTTTACAAGCTGCAAAGGACATTCTTTACTGAAAGGGTAATAACATCTTCTCTCCAAACCGTTTCGATCAGACAGTACGGGCTTTGTACTGACATCGAGAGCTCAGCCGGATGCTATGTGACTGTTGCTGACCGTCCCAACTTATTCTTATGATTTGACTCTATTGATGGCGGACAGAGGCCATCAATAGAGTCCAGTTTTCTGCCTGATTGGAAAACCTCCCAACGAATCTTACCGATCTTCTTTTCCGATGATCCTCTGATCGTGTCTGATCTCTCTGCTGTCTGCTGTTTTTATATTCACAGACACAAAGAGATGAATGGTCTCAACACAGCATTGATTTCTGATTCCCTAGTTTGCAAGCTCTTTGCATCTGAAACCCGAGTTTGAATTGTGTTTTCAGTCTCCAGGTTGGGAGATGTCTCACTTTTGAATGCTGTTAAATCAGGAAGTGTTTGTAAATGACTAAAATCAGACAAAATGTTCCTAAATTTTCACAGAACGTATCTTCAAAATCTCCACTGTCTTCTGTCTGTATTTCCTAATTGGTGTTGAATCACTTCCTGATCTGACGGCACTGAAAGTGACTGGATTCTCCGCACGATCATCAGCTCAACAACTGTCAGTTTGGCTGGTGGCCAAACAGCCTGGCTAACATGTGTCTCTCTATTAGTCGCAGCCCTGATGATGCTGTAACGCTGTGAGGGCTGAAGATTCATGTGCTGACAAAGGCCAGCAGTGTACTCTCTTAATGAAATGAAATTTGGCTTGTTCACACTGGCAAAATGGCAAATTTACGACCAAAACTAAAGGCTGTCGGAACTTATATATCATTAAACAAGTGAAAGTTAGCATCCCAGCAGCATATCACACGGTCTTTGTGCACATGCCAAATGACACATGATACTAGATATTATGCAACGGCAATAAAACAGAAGAAGAATTTGTTTTTGCTTCCTGTTTAAAGTGGTGCAACATCATGAATCATGATATCAAGGGTGCAGCAAGAAGGAAAGACATTTGGGAAAATATGCTTATTTGCTTTCTGGATGAAAAGTTAGATGAGAAATGAGAACCAGTCACATTTCTTTGTTAAATATGAAGCTACAGCCAGGAAACAGTTAGCTTAGCTTAGCATAAAGACTGAAATCAGGGGGTAACGGCAAGCCAGGGTTTATCTAATAAAATCCACCTACCAGCTTATTAATATGCAACAGATCTTGTTTGTTTCATTCATACAAAAACCAAAGTGGAAAGACAACTTTTATCTAATCCTCAGCAAGAAAGCAAATACATGTACTTCCCAAAAATGTCAACGTATTCCTTGAAGACTAGTGTTTTTAAAAATGGCTCATGCAGTCACACCACTTTAATCCTCTTCTTTAAAGTTGTGGAATGATCTTTTTGCATTCATTTGTTTCCGTCATATATTATACTGAGCCTACCTGCAGGTCAAACAGATAACACAGTTGAACATGAGGGAGTCGAGTCTGTCTTGATGCACATGAACCAAGCTCAACAGCCCTAGAACGGCTTGCGGACACCGACACCCTCACCCCGTCTCTCCGAGAGGGAACAAACTGCTGCATCCTTTTTGTAGGGAATATGCTGTCAGAAATAAAAACAGCATATGGAAAAGAATGCCCTGTTGCATGGTCTGGTGCCTCCCCCTCCGTTGCGTGTGTGTGTTTTTCTGATTGCCTGTTAGAGCTACTGTATGCAGTTTATATTGGTCTTTGTGCAAAATCAACCCTGAGTGCTGACTGTCAGGTACAGTAGAATGTAATCAGAATCTTTAGCTGCTAATCTTATTTGCTCATGCCCTTCCATTTTAAAACCCTAAATCCATACCTAACCTTAATCCATTAATGTCTGCATAATGATATCTACACATAAACAAATTACTTTAAATAATTATACTGGTCAGTAACAGCTGAGTTAGGTAATTTCCTCTGGCTGACATCTGCTTCCTAATTTGTTCTGCTTTATGTACCATTTCCAGTTGCCGTCTTCAATGAGAATCAACAAGAAACAAGTGTTTTTTGGAAATCTGCCAAATTCTCTGATGAGCTTAGTGCAGTTTAACTCCCCACTTGACAATTTAAGAAGTTCAAACAGCATAGATCTCTTTTTTTCCTTACTACTTAAGTGGAATCAGTGCAGCAGCAGTGCAGTTAGCCAGATGTGCAAATTTAGTGAATTTATTTCAGCACATTGTAAAAGTGGACATGAGTGTCACTCTGCATCTGAATGGCTTCTTTAGTTCTGTTGTCTGGGGAAAGGGAAGCCAATGGAAAACATAGGGATGGCTCAGTACCATGCTTTCATGTCCGATGCTGTCCTTTTTTTCCTGATATCTTATCTAGTGATTTAGCCAGGTTTGGACTGATACTGATACTGATACTTAATATCGGCTCGACACATCCCTAGTTGTTTCCCTACTGAGTTAAATGCCAAGGTTACCTCACCCAACAACAGAACCTAAAAGAGCGAATCACATGCCTTCATGTTGAAGTTTGAAGACTGCTTACTACCTTTACCTGGATGGCTTAGATCAGGGGTGTCAAACATATCGCCCATGGGCAAGAACCAGCCCACCAAAGGGTCCAATCTGGCCCACTAGATGACTAGACTAAGAGGTGCCAGGTTTCAGGAGCAAGTTAAACAATGCATACTTCATGCAAAATTCTGCTTTAGAGGCTTTTCCACCTTGACCAGGATACAGTTCCCTGATATAACAATTAATACTTGATGTGACTATGTTTAAAGATGTTGAACGGTGTGCAAAATAGTCAATCAGCAGCGTCAATTCAGAAGAATCTGTATCAGGAAATGTATGGATAAAAGCATGTGTAATGACAGTGAGTTGTAGACTGACTGAATGCGGAAGAACTGAGACATACTGTTGAAATTGTACTTTATTTTTTTGAAGGCATCTCAGGCTGTTCATCTGTTTTGTAAATGGATGAATGTCTACAGAATGTCCTTGTAAATCTTTAGACAAAAAGGGAAAATACTGGAGCTGATGGTACTAATAGGTTATTGTGCGATGGTTTAATTGGCCTGGCCCATCTAAGATCAAATTGGGTTGTATGTGGCCCATGAACTATAATGAATTTGACACCCCTGGTTTGGATGAACCTATGCAGACACACTAACATCACTATTACACCATAAACTTCCAAATCCCAGTCATTTCTAACCTTACAGGTAAAAATAACCATCTCTAACCCAGAACCATTTCAGCATAGATTTCACCCCTTTATCTGCCGCAGCATCAGGGCTGATTTTACACACCTCACCTTTTTCCCCTTGTGTTTACGGTGTGCTGTGTGCTCTCTGACCTCTGTGATGTCACTTCCTGCCAGCACCAAGATAGAGAAGGAGAAGAAGGAGCACGCGAGGCAGCACGGGATGATCAGGACGGAAATCAGTGGGGCGGAAATCGCCGAGGAGATGGAGAAGGAGAGGAGATTTTTCCAGCTGCAGATGTGTGAGGTCAGTCTCACTAATGACTGGGAGTCATACACAGTTTGTTTAAATATGTTAATTAAAAAATGCACCATTAAATGTTAGAAATGGAGCTCCTACTGTCTGAAAACGCCTGCAGACAGTTGACAGTGCGTCGAATGGTAGTAGAGGTTTGGAAAAATAACCTTTTTACTGACTAGGTCCTGCAAAGCTCTGTCAACAGTTATTTCAGAGTGTGTGTAAAACATTCTGGAATACAAGTTTTAGGTTACATTTAGTATGTTTGTGCCGTCTGCACCTCTTTGATGTTTTACTTGAAAGATGAAGACTTTTACTTTGAAGCGTCTGGAGATGAGATGAAAGGGACGTGTATGTTTGAGATGGAGCCCGAGTTGCCTTTCCCCTCAGACTGAACCCTGCCTCCTCGTGCCTGACTGAATCTGTATTCATTATGTTTACAGTATCTGCTCAAAGTCAATGAGATCAAAATCAAGAAGGGGGTGGACCTGCTGCAGAACCTCATCAAGTACTTCCACGCACAGTGCAAGTAAGACAACCGAATCCTGCGGGGAATTTTGTTCAGAGCAGTGTTTTACTTTTGATTTGTGATTATCTGGTGATGTATTCGACCTGGAAATTGTTAGTTTGTACAATTTAAGGCCCTCAGATATAAATGCAAGTGGCAGGTCTTTTTTAATGCTATGGTAAATTCATATGCTTGCTGCTCAGTTTCTTCCAGGATGGTCTGAAAGCTGTAGACAACCTGAAACCTTCCATAGAGAAACTGGCCACAGATCTGCACACGGTGAGAAAACCAACTACTCTGGTGTCGTCTTTCCTTCACTTGACGTTTATATCATTTCTACATCATCATGTGTTTCCTCTCTGTTCTGTCGCCCCTGTTTCCTCCATCTTTTTTACAACAGATAAAGCAGGTGCAGGATGAGGAGAGGAAACAGCTGACTCAGTTACGAGACGTCCTCAAGTCGGCCCTACAGGTGGAGCCGAAAGAGGTAACACACACAAATACACACACAGCTCTGGAGATCCTCAGTGACTCTTCAGTGTCAGTCAAATATCACATTTTGATCTATTTAATCCCTATAGATCTGCTCTTTAATCATAGAGACGATCCTGAATCTCACAACTTTTTAACCCTCAGTTCTTCTCAGACACACGCGCTAATGTAGGACTCTATCAGGGTTGGGGTTCATGTTACCATGTATCAGCTGAAGAGCAAATTTCTGATTAAAGCAACTACAAGAAGCTGTTATTTTGTGTTGTGGCATTTGAGCTACTTCAGTTGGCTAAGAAAGGGCTTGAGCTCGGGACTGCTGCCTGTGGCTTTATTTTTGTGTTGATTTTGGCGGCCCCTGTGGACAAAATGGGTAGTGTTTCAATGAGCACCACAGCCTTGCCTCATTAAGATCTCGATCTGGCTAACACATGTATTTGTTTTGAAAGTCAGATAAAGAAAGAAACAACTTATTTCTAATGTATGCATAATGATTAGGTGATGTATCCGTTAGCGGCTCTTACGGCTGCACCTGAGTAAGAATTATGTCAGTTGTATCGGGTTTGGCTGTTAAATGTAAACAACACGGCGGCGTGGTAAGGAAGTGGTTAGCATTGTACCTCATACCAAGATGGTTCCTGGTTCAAACCCTGGGGTGGGGGAGTTTGCATGCTGTCCCTGTGTCAGTGTGGGTTTTCTCCAGGTACTCCAGCTTCCTTTCGCAGTCCAAAGACATGCAGGTTAATTGGTGACTCTGAATTGTCCGTAGGTGTGAATGTGAGCGTGAATGGTTGTCTGTCTCTATGTGTCAGCCCTGTGATAGTCTGGTGACCTGTCCAGGGTGTACCCTGCCTCTCACCCAGTGTCATCTGGGATAGGCTCCAGCCCCCTGCGACCCCTAACAGGATAAGTGGTTATGGAAAATGAATGAATGAATGTTCAATATGAATATTCAACTATTTGTCATTTTCTTCCATCTAGAACAGGGTTCAGCAGGACTTTCAGGTAATATAGCAAACAAGCCAAGTAAACCTAAGCTAATGCGGGCCAGCTTTGCCAATGACAGATCAGAAATGTGCAACGCCATTTTTTGCCGACACTATATATCAAATAAAAGCCAGAGACTGTATTGTATAAAGTTGCTGTGAGCTGTTAATTTACCTCTTCTAATTAGAAGGCAGAAAATAATGTTATTTTGGAACCTGACTGGGCAAAGCCTCTCTTCCTCTGGGCAGCTGCTTCTGTCTCGATCCACTTGAAGGAATCTCAGTCAACTGAAGTCAGTCTGTGACTGATGATTCCAATCTTTAGCTTTCAGGGGGTAGCCCCAGTGGCCATGTTAGATTAACTGTATTATGACGATGGTGAATCTAAGTAAACTTTGTTTTAGCCACCAACAGTAATTCATATATTGATGTAAAAACAAGTCTTGCGGTGTATAGCATGAATAAAATAGACAGGTTACATACCTGTCTCAGAGGAAGAGGAACAATTCCAGATCGATTCTTAATCCTTTAAAATCTCACAATATTCTCCATCTGTTGAATGACCAACCAAGGTTTTACCTGTTCTCTACTACTGTCTCTAATCTTTTTTCTGTTCTTCGGTCTGGTCTTTACTCTTTGCTGATCCTGCCCCACTATCAGCCATAACGTCAAAAATAAGATTCTCTAAAGAACAAGCTTCCTGCTTACCTTTACCTGGCTAACGTACCACTCACCACGAAAGTTTGCCTGGGAAACTAAACGTAGGCTCTTCCATCTAAGTGCCATAAATCTTTTTGTCTGTATTTGTGGGGAATCAGACCTGGTAACAGGCAGTAAAAATAACTCTATAGAAACAGCCAGTCTTCTCCCTGATGGTCTCATTTGCTTATGTGGGTCATATAGAGGCATCAGTATTAAACTGTGCCTGTTTAATAACCAGCTGAAAACTCCTTGTAGTTGCTTTAAATCTCTTGTGAAAATGCATCTTCAGTGTGTTATAAAAAGCTGAGGTGTTTCCCATTTGTTTCGTACATATGTTGTTTGTATGCATTTTCTCCACCACCTAAATGAGTGGACACGATTCTTAACTGATCCCAGCCCTGCGCTTAGAGAGCCATTAAACATGCAGCCACTCCTGGTCTCACCTAAAGATTGTTCTCTTCTTTCTTTCGCTGCCTCCGTCTTTTGTGAAACAAGTCTAGGAGAGTAAGTGGATTTCTTGGGAAAAATAAACATTACTGTGGTTGTTTGCATCCTGTTTTCATTGTGGTGTTTGCTTCCATTGTAGTGTTAGATTAATAGTGTTTTATGTGCTTTTTTTTTACAGCAGCATATGTTTTTATTCAGATTTGTCATCGCCATGTTTCAGTGCTTTGGTTCATTTTAGTTGTGCTTCTTATTTTAAATTACTTTTCAATGAGAAAAGCTCGAGCTGCATTCCCGCTCCTCCGAGATTATCCTGTTGGCTGTGTGTGTGTGTCTGCTGATAACGGCACACACCAATAAAGTCATTAAAGTCCCGTCAGTGCCGGCCTTCAGGAGTCATCCTCTCTGTTTGCCGTGGCATTTCCAGACAGGAAATGACATTATTCATACAAAAATCTGGCCTATGTTTGTTCATTTTTTACACTGAGGTGTTGTGACATTGTAATCAAACCAATTATCCAAAAGAAAAATCAAGTTAAGTTTAATCTAGCTAAGGTTAAATCTGTTAGAACTGCATTATGATCCTTTCGGACTTGCTTATGGCAGCTATTTGCCACCTGCTTTTGCAGATTCTTATTCAGAGGTGTAAAAGCTCCTCTTATTTTTCATCCCCATGTGTACAAAATCATTCAGGCTCTCAGCCGCAATCTTCTATTGTTCTTCACTCCGCTTCTAAATTCTCAGAGGAGCAGAAGACTCAGAATCAGAGCGTAAATCTGAGCCATTTAATGCTTCGGTGGCTCCCACTTGACAGCAATTTGAATTGGCAAATCCTACGTGCAGCACCTGCTTTTTTATTTGTTCTGGTTTTTTTTGTATTTGTGTGAAGGCTCTGATTTCTTGTCTCTATTTGTGTGTGTGTTTTCCCAGGATTCACAAGTGCGGCAGAGCACCACCTACAGCCTGCACCAGCCACAGGGTAACAAGGAGCATGGCACAGAGCGCAGCGGGTACCTTTACAAGAAAAGTGATGGGTGAGTTTTTGAAATATCTTTAGAAGATGAGTTGTGGTGCTGTATGTGAAATAAATATTAGTTTATTGAACACTGTTTTTTGCTGAGTTTTAAATTTGTAATAAATATATTAAGATAAGATTTTTCATACAAAAAACCCAACTGAAGATTTAAGCATATTTCAAATGTAAAATTATTTTCATTACAAATTAAACTGTTCATAATTTTCTCGTTCAATCACTTGAATTCATTTGTAAAATGTCACAAAATAGTGAAGTGCCCATCACAATTTACCAGAGCCCAAGAGGACATCTTCAAATCCCAAAGACTTTAAGTTTACAATGATTTAAAACAGAAAAGAAGGAGAGTGCTTCTTGGAGAGTGTGATTGGTGTTCTTAACTGAAAAATGGCTTGAAGGTCCAGTGTGTAGGATTGAGGGGGATATACTGGCAGAAATGGAATGTAATATACAGTACAGGCCAAAAGTTTGGACACACCTTCTCATTCAATGCGTTTTCTTTATTTTCATGACTATTTACATTGTAGATTCTCACTGAAGGCATCAAAACTATGAATGAACACATGTGGAGTTATGTACTTAACAAAAAAAGGTGAAATAACTGAAAACATGTTTTATATTTTAGTTTCTTCAAAATAGCCACCCTTTGCTCTGATTACTGCTTTGCACACTCTTGGCATTCTCTCGATGAGCTTCAAGAGGTAGTCACCTGAAATGGTTTCCACTTCACAGGTGTGCCTTATCAGGGTTAATTAGTGGAATTTCTTGCTTTATCAATGGGGTTGGGACCATCAGTTGTGTTGTGCAGAAGTCAGGTTAATACACAGCCGACAGCCCTATTGGACAACTGTTAAAATTCATATTATGGCAAGAACCAATCAGCTAACTAAAGAAAAACGAGTGGCCATCATTACTTTAAGAAATGAAGGCCAGTCAGTCCGGAAAATTGCAAAAACTTTAAATGTGTCCCCAAGTGGAGTCGCAAAAACCATCAAGCACTACAACGAAACTGGCACACATGAGGACCGACCCAGGAAAGGAAGACCAAGAGTCACCTCTGCTTCTGAGGATAAGTTCATCCGAGTCACCAGCCTCAGAAATCGCAAGTTAACAGCAGCTCAGATCAGAGACCAGATGAATGCCACACAGAGTTCTAGCAGCAGACCCATCTCTAGAACAACTGTTAAGAGGAGACTGCGAATCAGGCCTTCATGGTCAAATAGCTGCTAGGAAACCACTGCTAAGGAGAGGCAACAAGCAGAAGAGATTTGTTTGGGCCAAGAAACACAAGGAATGGACATTAGACCAGTGGAAATCTGTGCTTTGGTCTGATGAGTCCAAATTTGAGATCTTTGGTTCCAACCGTGTCTTTGTGAGACGCAGAAAAGGTGAACGGATGGATTCCACATGCCTGGTTCCCACTGTGAAGCATGGAGGAGGAGGTGTGATGGTGTGGGGGTGTTTTGCTGGTGACACTGTTGGGGATTTATTCAAAATTGAAGGCACGCTGAACCAGCATGGCTACCACAGCATCCTGCAGCGACATGCCATCCCATCCGGTTTGCGTTTAGTTGGACGATCATTTATTTTTCAACAGGACAATGACCCCAAACACACCTCCAGGCTGTGTAAGGGCTATTTGACCAAGAAGGAGAGTGATGGAGTGCTGCGGCAGATGACCTGGCCTCCACAGTCACCAGACCTGAACCCAATCGAGATGGTTTGGGGTGAGCTGGACCGCAGAGTGAAGGCAAAGGGGCCAACAAGTGCTAAACACCTCTGGGAACTCCTTCAAGACTGTTGGAAAACCATTTCAGGTGACTACCTCTTGAAGCTCATGGAGAGAATGCCAAGAGTGTGCAAAGCAGTAATCAGAGCAAAGGGTGGCTATTTTGAAGAAACTAGAATTCATAGTTCATTCATAGTTTTGATGCCTTCAGTGAGAATCTACAATGTAAATAGTCATGAAAATAAAGAAAACGCATTGAATGAGAAGGTGTGTCCAAACTTTTGGCCTGTACTGTGTATATATATATATATATATATATATATATATATATATATTTATATATATATATTAAGTGTTTTCTTTAGTGTATAATCACCTGAAAATAAGAACCGTAATGCTTATGTAACCTTCTATTGAGTTGGTTATATCTACATAGGGTGGGGATCCTCGTCTACGGAGATGGCCATGTTGCACCGCCATGTTTCTACAGCAGCCCACAATGGACAAAGCAAACACTGCCTCTTGATAGAACCATTCGTGTTATTGTATTGGCCACTGTATTTTGCAGCCCCTCTGTGATGAGCAGCAGCTGAAAAACACTGATTTTTTTTTAACATGAAACTGCTTAATTCAGTGTTTTTACCAGTTTAAATCACCTCGTCTGTTTGATTTGGAGAGGAAGAGACCTCTGTGGATAATTCAACTCCTGGTAAAAACCTCCTGAACGATGAACACTGAAGGAATTCTAACCTGGAGAAGTTTCAGCTGGTTGCAATATGCAATTCTCACCACTAGATGCCACTAAATCCCCCTAAATTTTAAACACTGCTCCTTCAAACTATTAAACAATTATCAAAATTGTTGCAGATTCATGTTCTATGGATCAGCTCATCAATTAATGAGCTATTGTCTTAGCTGTGGAACTTTATGATTAATAAATCTGAATTAATCACACACATCAATTTTTGCTGTGAAAGTATTTAATGCTGTCAGATGTGTTGTAGTAAAGCTGCTGGATTTTGGACACAAATGTCAATCTGTCCTCTACCACTGAAACTGGTCTGCAGTCCACTGCGATCCATTTTGCAAGGGAGTTAGTTCGTTGATCACAAACTTGTGTCTTAATACCTGGTCGAGTGTAGCTTGACGAGGTTGGCTGCTAGCGCTAGCATCAGAGGTTGTGCCAGCTCAGACATCCATGTTCGCTCCTAATTGCTATGTGTTTAAGTGATATTTCAGGCTTGAAGTACTCCGACGTGATTAAAAATTAACCGTGGAAACTGCAACAGTTCCATTCCATTCACAGGGCCAGGCAGCTCCATCTCTGACAAAGCCACTGTGGCCTTCAATGACGCACCAAGGAACGGGATTAATCAGCGTTCATTTTTTTTTGTAATTAATTAATTGAAGTTAACGTGTTATTTTGACAGCTCTAGTTTTATCATAAATATGAATACACTGCTCAGCCTGTGTGTCATACCTAATGCATATATTCTGTATTATAACATGATCATATTAAATATTTCATCACAAGTTTCTGCTCTTTGAGTTCAGTGTGTGTGTGTGTGTGTGTGTGTGTGTGTGTGTGTGTGTGTGAGACTTACTAACCACTGTCTTCTGTGTGTCACAGGCTGAGGAAAGTGTGGCAGAAGAGAAAATGCACAGCGAAGAACGGATACCTCACCATCTCACACGGCACAGTAAGTAAACAGTCACACATAGACAGTGTGTATGTTTGTGCTGGTTAAAACAATTGAGATGCACATATGCATGCTTCACTTAGTCACACACGTTAAAGTTTCATTGTCCGTCTCCCGAGCCAGTCATTATCTTCACCCGTTAAGAAAGCAGCAGAAAGCACAGGCTGAGTTAACATTCTCCTCACGGCGCCGCCTCAGCTGAGCCTCTTTTAACTTGAACTCTGTTTGTTCCCATATAAAGATCTAGCTGTGGCCCGGTCAGCTCCTCTCAGTAACGCAGCTTGTCTCACACATAGCAGCTTATCAGATGTTTCATTTGGCTGCAGCAGCAGGCAGATATGGTTAAAGACAACACTCCCCCTCATTTATGTTGTTGTTGTTACCCTCCCTCCCTCTCTGCTCTCCATCTCTGTCTGTCTGACAGGCTAACCGGCCGCCAGCTAAACTCAACCTGCTCACCTGCCAGGTGAAACACAATCCTGAAGAGAAGAGAAGCTTCGACCTCATATCCCGTAAGTTTAGCCCCGTCTCTGTCTTCTCATTTTGTATGTCACCTTCCTTAACTTTTTTTTCCTAATCTTTATACATTGCACTCAAATGCCTCATTTTAATTAGCTCCGTTCATGCAGACAGCAGCAGGTCATGATTTGTGGTGCTGCAGAGTGGATTTCAAATGTTTTTGTGTTTAGCACGCAGAATAAGAAGAATAAGCTGATTTCTTAAAACACATATTTACCCATCCAGGACATCTCAATCTAGCATTTAGTTTTAATCTTCGAGTGAAAGAACAGCAAACAAAAAGCTAAAATGATCGTGCTAATAACTGATTTGTCAACTGACAGATAATGAATCAGCAACTGTTTTGCTTGTGATGGACATTTTAATTATTGATGATAATAAAAAAAATCTGCAAATCAGTCGCTTAAGAAAAGAATCATTTACATTGTTTGTTGTTTCCTTAATAGTCCATTTCTCTCAAACAAATAAAGGGAACAGCATTTTTGAAACTTTACACTCTGCAGATTTTTCTATAACAAATCAACAGATTTTTTCTTTTTGTGGCCGCACTGAGAGAGGTAACATAACTTTTTTTAAAAGGTGATTGATAATTTATGATAATAACATTAATGACTTACAGTACGATATATGGACGTGACCTCGATCATTTTGCTGACCTTGATATTGTTTACATAAGAATGTCACCAAGATTTTAGCTAACATGATGCCAGAATAAACAGCAGGGATTTCCCCTCCGTGTCTCCACATACTATCACAAGTCCAAAGAAAAATAAAACAACACCTCAAAGACGACACAGCGTAGTTTACTACGTAGCCTGCAGCTGCACTTTTGGAGTTTAAGAGACACAGTCCTTATAGTCGTTAGCTTGCCAACGCCTGGCAACGAACCTGAAAGTCTGTTGTTCTTCATCCTCCACCAGCAAACCTCCTTCCCCCAGGCCATCCATCCCTGGCAACACACTGGCTGGTAAATGCGGCATTCCTGGAGCTTTGCGAAGATTTTCTATTAGTCACATCACTCGTTTCTGTTGGCCAAATTTTGTATGAAGTCTTAAACTGCCTAATTTTGAGCTCCTATAAATCCTCCTTTAACGATACCATAATTACATTTAAAAACAACTCACATTGACCAAGTGCACATAGGCAACAGAGGTAACAGAGGCAACATAACTGTCAGGTACACGGCTCAGACATTTAGAGACACAACACACACACACAGGCACACGTCAGAGAGAGCCACATCAGGGGGACTCAAACGCTAATGAATAAAAGTAGGTTTTGAGCCTGGAGTAAAGAGTAGGTGAAGGGGGTGGATCTGATTGGGAGGTGGATGCTGATCCACAGGCACGATCACCCCTGAGCTTAAGTCTGGAGCGTGGGACAGCCAGGAGCCCCAGGTCAGCTGACCTGAGGGACCTGAGGGTAGATAAGGAGACACACAGGAGAACCTTAAAATCAATTGTGAACTTTACAGGCAGCCAGTGGAGGCAGCCAATGTCTGAATATTCTTAAGAATCAAAAGTCTGTCGCTCTTTGAAAAGGCGTACTGCGGCATAAAATTGCCTCAAAATGACTAATAGTATTTATTGCAGTTATTTTTGGGACAGTATACTGTAATTAAAACAAAGTTATTGTGACCGGCCTTTTATCAAGCCTTTTTATTACCAAGTTGACAGTGGAGAGATGACAGGAAGTAAAGAGGGAGAGAGGAGGGGTCATGACATACTACAAAGATTGTGGTTCACAGTTATTTAAGATTCGGTTAGTTTTTCCACACATAAGAGTTACCGACATTGAACTGGAGGGGCCACTGGAGACATGACATGATTTAAGTTGCTTTGGATACAGCGGTGTAAAAATAGTTTTCCCTGGTTATTAGTGAGTGATTCACATCTGGAGACAGAAATAAAACTAAAAGAGGTTTTTTCTGTTCTGCAGTTTGACCTGTCAGCAGGATGCTTTAATACCAACTGCAGGATGTTGCTCCGAGCTTTTTCCTCCATCTCCACTGCTCTTTGATTCATGTTCTCCTTACTTTCCTCGCCCACTTCTCTCTTCTGTTGTGTCATCCTTTCCTTTTTTCTTTCAGACGACAGAACATATCACTTTCAGGCTGAGGACGACCAGGACTGTCAGATGTAAGTGCTTGTTCCTTCCTTCCCTTTGTGTGTGTGTGTGTGTGTGTGTGTGTGTGTGTGTGTGTGTGTGTGTGTGTGTGTGTGTGTGTGTTCAGTCTTGTGCCTGAGTGTATCCTGTTTACCACCTCGGCCACTTTCCACACACTTCCTACCTCACACCCAGTCAGACGCTTGGCCTTGTCTTTACCTCCCACCTCCTGACTGTAATGGCCTTTCACTCCCCTCTTCTCTCCCCCCCTTTTTTTTTACTTCCTCCATTGCGTTCTGCTTTGGCTGCTCCCATTCCTACCTCACAACCTACTTTCTCCTCCTCCTCCCTCTTCTTCTCCTTCTTTCTCTGTCATTATTCACATTTTCATCTGCCTGACTCACCTCTCCTCCTGTCTCCTCTCCCCTCCTCTCCTCTCACCTCCCTCGTCCAGCTGGATCTCGGTGCTACAGAACAGCAAAGAGGAGGCGCTGAATCAGGCCTTCAAAGGGGACCAGCATGTTGGAGAGAACAACATTGTTCAGGAGCTAACCAAGGCAATCCTGGGAGAGGTGAAGAGGATGACGGGAAATGACGTATGCTGTGACTGCGGAGCGCCCAGTGAGTAGCAAAGAACGACAGATGATTGACAGCACAGAATGAAAACAGATTTTGTGATCTTTCAATGATTGCTGAGAAAAAGACCACACCAGGGTCTTTTTGTTTTTTTAGCTGATTGCTGAGTGACATTTTTTCCAGAGCTTACAGCAAGTTTAAGACAGCCACCCACACCTGAGTTAGTCCACATGCAGAGGCACTTTTACAACCAGTGTTTCTGTAAAGTATTAAAAACTCTGAACGTTGCGGGTCAGGCTATGGCCTTAGATGCAAATCAAGTGCTTCACGACAGTTGGCAGCCACTGATAACTGTCAGCAGTTTGTCTCACTTGTTTCTTTTCCTCATCAGACTGCCAATTTAATGTCTGAAGCAGGGGTCGATGACTACACTGAGGACAGTGGCCTCGTTAGTGTCTGACATAGCCACCTCCTTTCAGTTTCCTCCACCCTTTTAGTGGTGAATAAATAAAATGGAAATTGAAGCATTCGAGGACTGATGTTGATTACTATGGCAACAAAGCTTTGAAGCTCCAAAGCGTTCAAGTCAGCCCTAATATGCTGTCTTAGTCTTAGCGACCACTCAAAGCGCTTCACACCACGGGTACCAGTCACCCCTTTCACACACACACACACACATATATACACAGGTGGTCAAGGCTACCATACATGGTGCCACCTGCTCATCAGATAATCATTCATGCATCACCAGAACCATTCACAAACATGGACTGTGATAAATCCGCAGCCAACAAAGTAATAAGATGCAAAAAGACTTAAGTGCACAAGTTATAGTAGCTGACAGCCGGGGCGTAAATATAGAAAGTGCAGGCAGTGCAATTGCACTCAGGCCCCTGGGATGGAGGGGCCCGGAGAGAGAGCGGATCCTTGCAAGTGATTCAGTTTGCCACCTTCGACATATACCTGTATTCAAAGATAAATGATGAAAAAAAGAATATTATTAATTGAAAAACACCATTTGCTATGTATTTTCTCAGAGAGGCAAACCCATCTACGTCAAGGTTTCTTTTTTTTAATAGTCAGTAGCTATCGAAAAGAAAATTACATACTTTTTCCATGTAAGCTATACATTCTCTAAATATACTATAAAAAACTGTTCAATTTAATGATTGATTCTTTATTTCTTAGATGTTTTTGTCAGATATGCAGTGATGATTGCTGGGTAATATGTATGTTGATGTTGTCCAATGTCAAGTCTCTATTTGTGTCAAGACAATGCATGCACAATAGCGTGCACTAGGGCCTGTCATAACTTCCTTACGTTACTGGCTGATAGGATGACATTTCCGAAATTGAAATGTCAACTATGACCAATTCCACGTGACAAATAAATAAATTATTGTTTAATGAGGATCTAACAGTAATTATCCTCAGCTCTGTGGTTACGATCACATAAAATTTATGGTGAGAGGATCCCAGAATTCCTGGGAAAAGAGTGACATATTCTCTGCACGTAGTGACCTTAAAATCACAGGAAATCCTTCAGCTTTACTTCGGCTTCCTGAATGTGTAAGAAAACATCACCAACAATATGTACACTGCAGTGGATTATTTGAAGCATGTTTACAGACTCTGAAGTGAATGAACAGAAATGATTTGTTGCCTGGAAGGTAGGAAATCGGACTAAAAATGAGTGGTATGCTTTGGGAAAGTGTTAGCAGTGATGTATATGCATAGTTGGGAGTTAATGGGCTGGTTTGGTCTCGGTATGATCACTCTGTGGCTCAGAAAGTCCTGCAGACTGCATCCTCTGTATTTGGAAAGATATTCTGACATGTCCCCCAGTAATTTCTCTTCCCATGAAATTTCATCCTCCAGACATGTATATACTTTAACATACTGTACATGTAATACACATACAGTATATCCACCAGCATATACAGCGAGTATCTAGGCCAGACATTGCTACAGTACTGCTTGGTCACTTTCCTCTGACATTGTGTGCTGTGAGATAGTAAAAAGCCCTTCAGGCAGCTATTAAATTTCCAGAGCCCACAGCTTTTCACAAGGACACATCAAAGTTGGCTCACGTGCTGCAGAAATTACTTCAGCTTTAGTGGTTTTTCGCCCAAGGACAGCATGTCACCCATATTCATTTCTCTCTTTTTTACCTCGTGCGTCATTTACCTCCTCTTCCCTGCATTCTCTTGACATTTTTTTTCTGTTCTCTCTCAGATCCAACGTGGCTGTCCACCAACCTGGGCATCCTCACCTGTATTGAATGTTCGGGGATCCACAGGGAGCTCGGAGTCCACTACTCCAGGATCCAGTCCCTCACTCTGGACGTACTCAGCACCTCAGAGCTCTTGGTAAATCACTTTTGGCATCCATCTTCTCGTTAAATCACCTCTCGTCTTCTGTTTTTGTCGCAGTTTGAGTCTCTTCATTGTATTGATTTTTGTCTGTACGAATCTCTGTGGAGATTTTTAGCCAGGATAAAACAGAGGAGAGGACAGATGGGAGTAGATACAGTGAAAAAGAATGAGGAGGAAATGAAATGAGGACAAAAGAGATAGTAAGTGGAGACAGGTAGGAAGGAGAGCATCACCTCAGGCCTCAGTCTCCTCTCCTCTCTCCTCTCTCCTCCGAGACTTACTCTGGAAGTCTCCACGCACAGAATAGCTGAGATTTTTTATGGCTTTCCTAATCACTGTTTGGTGTAGAGATTTACTGCCTGTGGGACGGTTGGGATTAAATACTTCCAGTCGTGATTGCTTTCCTCGGTGTCAAAGACGCCAGTCGCGTTAGCCACAATCAGAGGGGCGTTGTGCAGTTTTTAAGGCTCCACGCGCACAGCACTGCATGCTGAAGTGTCAGCAGAGCAGGCAAGGATGATGACTTTTAAATTAATGTATGTGGTGCAAGGAATGTCTAGTGTAACCATAATATATGTGTGATATATGTGTGTGTGTTTGTGTCCATGTGTGTGCTCCACAGCTGGCCAAGAATGTGGGGAATGCAGGCTTTAATGAAATCATGGAGGCTTGTTTAAGCGCTGAAAATGTGGTGAAACCCAACCCAGCCAGTGACATGTAAGTCACCCCTCCAACGTCTCTCCTCCGCACTCTCCCCGTCCCCTCCTCTCTCTTCCATCCCTGGACTCTTGCTCTCTGTCTTCTCACGTGTATCGCATCTCACTCATCTCAACAACTGTTGACACCATCACTGTGACATATAAGCACATTTATCCAGCATTGTACTGATCAGGATTTAATGTACAATCAAACCCACTCACATTAAGACTGTAAATGACACAGCTGTAACTGAGCAGCCGCCTCTTCACATGTCTAACCAGGCAGGCGAGGAAAGACTTCATCACCGCCAAATACACAGAGAAACGCTTCGCCAGGAAGAAGTGTCCCGATGCGACGTCGCGGCTCCACACGTTGTGTGACGCAGTGAAGGCCCGGGACATCTTCTCCCTCATCCAGGTCTACGCCGAGGGAGTGGACCTCATGGAGCCCATACCTCTGGCCAACGGACACGTCAGTACACAAAATATTCAACCTGTGAAATGTTTGAAGCTGAGTCTGTCCTTCAGCGGTGACTTTGCAACTTTATCCCTGTTGCTTTTCCAACAGGAGTTCTCAACAATCTGTTGCATCCTTCTTGCTCTTCACCTTTTTTCATGGTTCTCTATAAACACCTCACAGTCCCAGGGGAATATGTGCAAATGTTTTATCTTATTTTATTTCAGGAACAAGGAGAGACGGCGCTTCATCTCGCAGTCAGACTGGTGGATAGAACGTCTCTTCACATCGTCGACTTCCTCACTCAAAACAGGTAAACAAAGCTAGAAAACAACAGGTAAACAAAGCCGGGAAACAACAGAGGACAGTACATTTGCACTTCACTTCAGTTATTTGTTTCGTGCAGAATTCAATATGCTGGAATGGTTTTTCTCTCTGTCCATCTGACTGTGCAGCAAACATTGAACACACCATTGTAAAAAGACACCACTTGTCTGATTGATGGCTCTTAACTCGGTCTAGTCGACCAATAGTCATCATTTAAGGCCATTAGTTGACTAGTCACCTGCATGTTTACAATATTAACATAATTATTAAATGATATATTTTGGGTGGAGCAACACAATGGTTTGAGTTGAAGGTGTGAGAAAGAATAGTATCCGTAACATTGTTAACACTGTGCTACATTACAGAGAAATACAAAACCGTACTAATGAACCTTCATTAATATAGGCCTATATTTTATCTACAAGTGCACGTCACACACTGAGCGAGCCGCCTGTTAATGACGCTGTAGGCAAAGCAGTAATGATTGTGCTAAGTGGCTAATGGGCATGTAGCTACTGACATGTTTCAGATGATACGTCATGTTTGTAGTCGACCAATGAAGATGAGTTTACATATCACCTTGGGTTCGTCCTTCCCCTTCTCAAAATGATCCCACACTTTGGATTTCCTGGCCGACATGTTATTAACTAGCCTGTGGAATAACTGCAGGTACCAGCCCTGGAAATTAATGTGACTCCTGTCTGACTGCTGAGCATGGCCACTTCCTGTGTCTGTCCTTTCAAATGAAATTCCCACATGGTTCAGTCATATAGGTTTTGATGTATTTTGACAAGGCGCAGCTCTTAATAGAGTTTCACTTTGTCTTATCTTTATTTCTTAAAGCAACCAATGAAATCTTGCCGACTAATGATCTTTCTGTTCGACTAACGTTTGGTGTACTATTAATGGGCAGCCCTACTCTTAACAGTCAGTCAAATATTTAAATATTAAATATTTAGTTTTTTAACAGACCAATTTGCTGACAGGGGATATTATCCGTTGATTTCTCAGTTTTTCTCTCTTTAGAGTGAAGATATTTTGTATTTTTTTGTCTTTCTATATCGTAATACAATATTGAGTTTTGATTCCTACTTCCTAAAAACACAATAAACATAGTGTTTAAATATTTCACATATTACACAAATTCAAAACAACACTCTGGACAGACATTGTTGGGATTTAAAGTCCCCCCCCCCCCCGTCTGTTTCCCTCTGCAGTTTGAATTTGGACAAGCAGACGGCCAAAGGCAGCACAGCGCTGCACTACTGCTGCCTGACCGACAACAGTGAGTGTCTGAAGCTGCTGCTGCGGGGGAAGGCCTCCATAGAGATCGGTAAGGAAACACACACAGTAGTGGTGCATTCACTGTCCAGCTCTTTCTTTCCCATTTCCTCTGTTTTTCTCACACCTTGTTTCATTTGTATTACTTTTGCCGAGGAAGCACGACGTTTACAAGTAAATGAATGTTTTGTCTCACTGCTTCATCCTCTCTCTCTCACGCAGACACACACACACACACACACACACACACACACACACACACACTCACACACACACCTTAGTCCAAGTCTTTCAGGTTCAGTTCCCAAAGGTGCTGGCTCTGCCAACGGACCATGGTAACTCTTTCTCACAACACTAATCTTTCTCCTCCGCCGTGACATCAACAAAACATCCAGATAATAGATACACAGAGAGAAGGAGGACAGAGAGAAACCAGAGAGCTGTTCAGTGTGGGGAAACAGGCTAATTACACATTTCTCATGTCACAGTGAAATAGGAGGAAAGAAAACAGGCTGTGTGTTTGTGATCATGCGGCATGTGGATACAGTAGTGATTATACGTTTCTGTTGTTTTCCCTCACAGCTAATGAGGCCGGGGAGACACCGCTGGATATCGCCCGGAGGCTTAAACACCTACAGTGCGAAGAGCTGGTGAGCTTACTATGTTTAGACTTGGCTTGTGACTGCAAATACACTTCGCTTCCTGAAGCTGTGTGAAGAGCTGTCAGTCATTTGTGTTTACATGTGTGTGTAGTTGAACCAAGCGCTGGCGGGGAAATTCAACGCCCACGTCCATGTTGAATATGAATGGTGCCTGCAGCCTGAAGACTTGGATGAAAGTGACGAAGATCTGGATGAGAAGGTGAGAGACGCTTTGTAAGAAGAGTTTACAAAGAGCTCCAGGAGAAAACAAGAATAATAAAGTAAATAAAAATAACACATTCTGAAAGGGAACATTCAGTGGAGGATGATGAAACCTGAAACAACAGCCTGGAGAATCCTAAATAATTTCTACGAATGGACATTTTCTTTTGTTTTGTTACTAATAAAAAAAAATATGGTGTCCTCCAAAAAGAAAAAGCTGAATTAATTATTCCGTTTGCACTTAAAAATGCATGCACTTCTCGCTCTCTGTGTTCTTGTAATGATGTTGTGAACTTGTACTGTAGCTTTTTTTTTTTTTTTTTTTTTAAATGCATTTCCTTTAGTGACACTTCAGTGAATCTGGAAATATTTGCCAGTTTGGATTCCCAGAGGCTCAGATGAGTGCAAGAAAGAAGAGCTACTTGTGTACTTTTTTTTTTTGAAAATACCTCATTCAGTATTTGCCAGGAAGTTGTTTTTTCCCCAGAACAGTAATGCATTTTTAAAAACACAACTGTACAGCATACTTAGTTAACGGACACTTGACTTACAGTACGTCTGACCCGTCACACTCTCACATTATCCTGCCCCTCCAGCCCAGCCCTCATCGCAGAGACGAGCGTCCGGTCAGCTGCTACACCCCAAGCAGCAACTCCCACCTCCAGGCCGGTTTGGGCTCTGCGGGCCGGGACGGCATCGGCCTCGCCAAGGACAAGCAGCGTGCCTACATGCCCAACCTGGTCAACAACGAGACATACGGCACCATCCTCAACGCCAGCCCGCCTCAGTCTGCAACAACCTCTGCTCCGCCCCTGCCCCCGAGAAACCTGGGTAAGCTCAGACGCAGCAGCATCAGAAGTATATGTCTCATCATAGTTTCATGAGTATGTTAAAAGTTTTAACGGATGAGTAGATGAAAAAGATCCAGCTAAACCTGACGACCTCTCTGACCTGAACCTGACCTCTTTGTCTTCCTCAGAGAGCCGATATTTATAAGATATGCCTCAAAGGGACAGTCTCATTTAGATCTACATCTGTGAGGGCCTAGTCTCATTTAGCCTGTATCACTGGTTCCCAAAGCCTGTATGTTAATTACTGTGCAGGGCTGAGTGACTCTTTGACCTGTTTTAACACCACAGATGTCTCTGGGCACCACAGCAGGGGAAAGTCACATTGGACACAGATGGACGGGCAGCTTTTCCAAAAAGTCGTCGCCCTCTTAAATATGTCAAGTTGGCCTCGTGCTTTAAGTGGTCTTAAATCTAAACGGCAGGATTTCTTTTTGTGTTGGAAATAAGTGTTTTAGGACGCCAAACTGGGGGCGGCAGTAGAGTCACCGGTTCAAGTGCCAGTTCACCTCCTGGGCATTGCCAAGGTGCCCTTGAGCAAAGCCCCAACCTCCCAACTGCTCGGGGTGCCCGTCCAAGGCAGCACCCTTGCTCTGACACAATTGAACTTCCCCTCTGGGATTAATGAAGTGTATCTTCTTATTATCTTCTTCTCTTCTTAAATTTGGTTTCATGAAAAAGGTTACCTGATAAAAAAAAACTTAATTAATGAAAGTCTGTTTATGTGCTGCTCGTAAAAATCTTCATCATAGCTTTGCAGGCCAGCCGACTTGTGACAGTCCACCACAGTCGCTCTTTAATAACATTAGTGGCCGTCTGGAGCGCTGCCAACCGAGCAGAGGAGAAACAACAAGCTCTGTTGCCCACCTCGCCTCACCGCAGCCCGGCCCCAGCATTCTGCACATTCCCTCTCCCTATTAACTGTCACTTGCAATTACGCTCAAATGGAAATGGCTTGACTTTTAAAGTGGACGCTGGTTCTGGCAAAGTGCGGTACACTCTTCCTCTCTCTGTGTTTCTTTTTTCATCAGAGTAACCCTTCTCTGTCTCTGTCTCTCTGTCACAGTCCAGTTATCCAGTCTGGGGGGGATCGGTCAGTCTTCAGTGTCCAGCAGCTGGAAGCCCGGTTCTTTAGACTTGGTTGGCAGACAGAGGTCGTCTTCAGACCCCCCCAACATGCACCCTCCTGTCCCCCCCATGAGACTCACTTCAACTGGAGGTATGGACCCCAGCAGACCTAATCCTCCATCCTCCTTTAGCTGGACCGCTGCTGCAGTGAAGGCATTTTAGTACGATGTGGTGTTTTAGATTCACAGCCTGTTTATGTTTTTAGTATTTACTGAATACTTTACTGTAAGAAGCCATTTAAATCAGGTGTCCCAGATCTTACAGCCACTAGGGAGCACACACTTTAAATTCTTTGCAGGTGCTGAGTTGAGTGTTTATTTGCCAAATTAAAATCCAACAAATGACATAAACAGAAAAATTGAAATTGTGCCATGAGAACAACAAATCCCACAAGGGTTTATTAATTACATCTACCTAAATAAACAAAACAAAACAAATCCACAATTTTGAAAATATGAGCAGCACTTATTTATACTATGAGAAATTAAATGTGTACAACAAATGATTGAGGACACCAACTGAAAACTACTTTCTGTAAAAAGAAGACAGCTGCACTACGTAACTGAGCAACAACTGTGGAATTGAACAAATAATACAACTCAGTGTTAATGAAAACACTCCCTCCATATGGGAGTAAAGTTACCAGTAGAAAGGTTTTGCAACAAAGCCCTCAAGATGCTGACTGGCTATGTCTGCTCGGCACTCCAGACCTTAAATCACCATGTTATCAATGAGTAAGTGGGCACCACTGTGCTCAATCACCCAACACTCTGTAAGGAGGGGGAGGGCGGCACCTGGAGAGAGAGACACAAGAGAAGAGCACACACCGGACACATCCCCAGCTCTTCTTGGATTCAACATGGACATGATTAAAACAAACATGTCCCTTAACCAAAGGATTTGAATAGATCACTTTAATGTTCCAGTTGAATTTGATTAAATCTTTTTAATATTATTTTTTTAAATCAGTAAATTGGTATAAAAATAAGTTTGGACACAATATCAGATTTTTTTAGGACACGATTATTGTGGCCAAAATATTTCACAATAACAATATTATTGTGATATCTTAAGAAAATGTAAAAAAAAAAAAAAAAAAAAAATACAAAGAAAGTCAAATACATCTTTGATTTTGTTTGCTGTGCGTTTTGTCTATTTTTTTATTTTTTAATATTGTACTCAAAATATGAGTGTAGGGAGGCAGAGAGCGAGACGCAGTGAGAACAGAATTTTTAAGATACGCTGGATTATTTACACGATATCATCATAATGTGTACTATTAACACGATATCAGTAGTTCATTTTTAAAATATTACGGTATTCTTTCGTTGCTCATTGACTTCCAGTCTAGAAATTCTGACTGTCCAATGGTGTGTTAAGTTTGCCAAGGTATGAAAGAAAAAACAGTCATGGTGTGTTCCTGTGTGTCCCAGGTCTGGGTCCTCCTGTGGCGAAGATGGAATCCATGAGCATACAGTCCAAGTCAAGCCAGGGGCCGCTGGGATCCAGAGCGGTACCACCTAAGTCTCCTGCAGGGTAAGAGCAAAAGGGAAAAACACATTTTTTAAGATGTCTGCAACTATGAATTTAATGTTAACATGTTCAGAGTGTTTCAGCCTGCAGTTGGTGCTCAGAGGTGTTTTTGCAGCTTCATTAGCTGCTCAGGAAAACAATACATTCATATAATTCACTACACAGAGGCAGGGAGGCCGCGCTTTACCCCAGGGTTGTGTATCTTGCTTGTCTTGTAATGTGGTGTTTGTTTCCCAGGAGGAATGAGCCGACATGGCTGCTGTTTAGCCGCTTCATTAGCTCCCAGGCTGAGCTCTGCATCGAGCCAGACGAGCAGTAACTCTCCTCCGCAGTCGCCCTTTTGTCTTTTCGTCTCCCACAGGGCTGATAGTGCCGTAATAAATCTGTAACAGAGCTGTTAAGAGACTTAGAGAGCCGGACAGCTTTCTGTTAGATGTTTGTCTTTATATAACTCTGTTGATGAGACTACATTCTGTTTTTGTTTTACAGCAACGATAAAAGCTTCAACAGACCTCTTAATCGAACAGTGTCCATAGAAAGACCAGGTGAGTACATAGATAAGAGAGATAAAATACTCTGTGTCTGTCCACTGTGCGGAGAGTTACATTCACATTGTTCTACTATCTGTTTCTTCTGTGGAAACGTGGAAAGTGTTGTTGTCCTTGTGATTTAATTTCCTCTTCCTGTTCCAGCTAAGGAAGTGCCAGGATGCCCCCAGAACTCCATAGGTCAGTCTCTGCCTCCAGCCCCCACACCGAGGAAGGCCTACCCAGTGAGTCCCTCATTCTTCCTCTTATTATTATCCAGATACTGTCGATTGTGAAGTGCTTATTCATTCATGCTGTTGTACAGATTCACTGGCTGATCACTTTCCAAGTAATGGTTTGTTCCATTATTAGTGTTGTGCAGGTCAAACTATTGTCTCAGTGTTTCCAGTGACACTTAAGCAGTAAATTTCCTTCCTGTCCTCCATCAGGCAAAAAGCCTCTGTTTTTTAAGAGAAGCTCTTTTTTATTTTTTAAGGTGGAGGAGGGGCGGTTCATTCACAACTTTCTAGCCTGCAGTTATGAATAACTGTGACATTCATTTCAGGGTGCTTTCACACTTGTAGTTCGGTTCATTTGGTCACACCAGAGGGGAAAAATATACCTTGTTGAACTTAAGTTTTGGTTTGGTTTCTGATCACACTGGCTTTTTGCAAATTAACCAAGAGAACTAAACATGAAGTTCTACCTATCATCAGGACCCACGTGGGGAAATCAAATTCCAGGGACTGACAGAGGTTTATGCAGCAGCACTTCAATGAGTGCTGCTGCTCTTTTCGAGCAGTCTCGGTTTGGTTGTTTGGTCCACACCAGGGTGCGACTGACAGCTTTTACACCAGCCCAAATCAACTGTTCCAACTACACAAACGCACCTGAGTTCATGTGAAAGCACCCTTAGTTTTCAGTCAGTGGAGAATGCTAGGATTGACACGATGATTTTATTGTTTAGATTCCGTGCCTTGGAGCTTCACTGATGACACATTATTACTGAGTGAATCAGTGGTTGTAAAGGTTTTATATCTGATACCTACAGCTGTTTTCCAACCATAAGTCTTTGGCACAAATTAAATCAAAGTTACATTAAAATTTAAAAAAATGGCACCTTATCCTCAGTATGTTGATCAATGATGAAGACAGGAGGTAACAAGAAGTCACTATATTTATAGAAAACAAAGGGCTCTATTTAAACCATTTATAGCGCATGGTCTAAAAGTGCATGGTGCAAGTGCATTTAAAGCATGTCCACCTTGTTCGTCAAACGGTGTATAATCTGGGTGCAAAGTAAGGGGCAAAGGGGTTGTATTTAGTCCCTTAAGTAATTATAAGTGTGTGGGTGTAACATTTTAACCCATCGGAGTGTCGTTTCCCATTCCCTTTAAAAGCCAGGTGCACCTGGGGCGTCTGGTGGCCGAGTAGGTAGAGCAGGCATCCCATATACAAAGGCAATGTCCTTGCTGCAGCGACCATAGACTTGATTCCAGTCTGCGGCCCCCTGTCCCATCCAGTAAAGGCAAAAAGCCCCCAAAAAATCTTAAAAAGAATATAACAAAAATGCCAGGTACGCCTGAACCTGGAGTATTGCTGCTTACATGACAGATTCAGCAAATCGGAGAAGCTAGCGGTTTTGTGCTGACAGTGATGCAGTAAGAGCAGTAATGTCACTGCAGCAAATATAATGGGACATTTATCTAGCACAACTAAAAACTGTAGTTATAAACTCGACAAAGGAGTAAAACTAAACTTAGCTTCTGAACTAATCAATGAAGTTAAACTGCTACTGGTGTGTAAAAGTGTACAGCGTCTCTCTTACAGGGGGGTCAGACAGCAGCTCCGCTCTGCTCTCTGCTATAGTCACAGCTTAGAGAATGTAATTAATATTTTGTCATTAATGATGTTTTATTTCACCCATTCGTGTGTCCCTGTGTGTGTAACAAGCAGAGAGTACATGCATCTTACTATCTGAATAATGCAACCTTTTAATAGCAGAAGAATACTACACTATTCTGACTTTTGACCAGGTTGTTTGTTGGTCAATGGCACAGTCATTTTTGCTGTCTCAAAAAAAGCAGTGTGTCAGCAGTGCACCTGACCATACCTCATTTTAAGACCTACACGCCCGTGTGTGCACAGATGGGCGCAAGTACATTTGCTACCTGCACAACATGGTGGTCAGATCCTAACAATGACAGTTGTGCTGCCCTGTGTGCTGCTTTGCCGGGTGTGAGATAGGGCCCAAAATGTTTTTGGCCATTCAGTCTTTATAGCTTCAAATCATGAATGTGCCTCTAAGGGCTTTATAACCTGCACAGCTACAACACCCACGATCATTAGACCCTTAATTTGGAGGGAAGGAAGGACAAACTCCCCCAAACATTTAAGAGGAGGTTAAAAAACAGAACAATAGTAGAAGACGAGAGCTCCCGAGGAGTTTTGTCCTGTGTCTATTTGGAGACTCTCACTGACTTCATCTTCTCTGTGTAACTTGGCCTTTGTTCCCGATAATAAAAAAAAAAAGATCCCAAGAGTATAAGACAAACAAAAAAGGCAAGACTGTGAGTCCTGACTGTGTTGCAGCATTTTCACCACTATTTTCTCTTCTGCACAAACTTGTGTGAACCTGTCTGTGTGCTTTTGTCCCGTCTCTCAGAAGCAGAGGCCGAAGCGAGTAAAAGCCATCTACAACTGTGTAGCCGACAACCCAGACGAGCTGACCTTCTCTGAGGGCGAGGTGATCATAGTGGACGGAGAGGAGGACCAGGAGTGGTGGGTCAGTATCTCCCACGCTGCACATCTGAGTGTTACGTGTGTCTTTGCATTTTGGATACTTGTTTTCAGATTAAAACACAAAGCGCTCCCAGTGCGGCCCGTGTCCCACTCTGGTCCCATTTTCACCATGTGGATGTCAGTGCACTCGGTAACCATGGTGGCTAAAGCAAAAAGCCATGACCTCATTCAGGCTGATATTCCCCCCCTCCTCCTCTTTTTCCGCCTGCTGCTGCTTCCTCTGTGGAGCCCCTTGTGTGAACGTCCACCAGCTGCAACTTGTTTTCCTCTGAGCCACCTCTGCAGATATGACCGTATTTAGTCACTCTCTCTCTCTGTCCCCTGCATGGACCCTAAAGATCCCCAGGGTCCCCACTATGCTTCCTCTCTGTCCCGCATACAGCAGCCTTATCACTCTGTGTGTGTGAAATATTAAAATGAAAGCACAGTCATGAGGCAGCACAAAAAGGGGATGAAGTCAGATGTCGTGAGTTTCGCTGTGGTGCTTCGGTTGCAAGTTAAATTTGTCTCTTCACTGGAAAACAAGCTACAAAGTTGGATTTTTAATTTCTGAGTATAAAAATAATTCATAAGGAATGTAAAACAAACAACAGAAGGATGTTTTGCTGTTTGTAGAAGCTGTATTTATAACACAAGTTTTCCGTTTAGGCTGTATCAACAACTCTTATTATTCTGTTTTTATTTCCTCATTGGCCTGTCATGTGTCACTTATAGCCTTGTGTGAACCTTGTTGGAGCAGAAACATGTCTTAGCTTTTTATTTTCAGGTATAGAAGACGTTTAAAATGACTTAAATGGACGTAATAAGTTCTGTCTTCTTTTTGGGCCAAGGTAATACAATGTGGGAATGTCATCTAAAGTATTATGTAGATGTTAATTGTGATTTAGTCTCTCATAGTCCACTGTGTGTACTCAGTTAGATGGTGTTTGGTAAGGCTAGATGTTGGCACTGATCTCCTGATTCATTTCAATTTGGATTTTATATAGTGCAGAAATATAAAAGCAGTTTTCAGTTTTTATCCTGAAAACTTTTTTTTTTTGTATGTTGTAATAATTTGATTTTCATTGTGTAGACATTTTAGACATCTTGCATCTCTAACTGCACCTTTTTTTTTCCAAGTCACGACAGTGTTCACATTTATGCATATTTGCTGAGAAGAGGCAGATCATATGGAATTCTGAAAGTCGATATGGAATAATAAATAAATAAATCTATTAAATAAATACGGCTATAAAATCATTATTTAAAAAAAGAGGCAATAAATGAATAATTAAATAAATAAATATGGCTATGAAATAAATCCTAAAATAAATAAATATGCCTATTAAATGAATAATTCTGTCTGTAAAATAACCCTGAAATAAATAAGAGGCAATAAATAAATAAATAAACCTACAAAATAAATAAATATGGCAATGAAATAAATCCTGAAATAAATAAATGAGGCAATAAATAAATAACTAAATAAATTTGCTTGTAAAATAAATAATTTTGTTTATAAAATAAATCCTGAAATAAATATAAGAGGCAACAAATAAATAAACCTACAAAATGAATAAACATGGCAATGAAATAAATCCTGAAATAAATAAATGAGGCAATAAATAAATAAAAATGCCTGTAAAATGAATAATTTTATCTATAAATTAAATCCTGAAATAAATAAGAGGCAATAAATAAATAGATAACCCTACAAAATAAATAAATATAGCTATGAAATAAATCATGAAATACAAAAATGTGTCAATATTGTTCAATAAATAAGTAAAAGGTTTTTATTTATTTATTTAATAATTTTTAAAGACATTTTTATTTAAAAAAAAAAAAAAAATCAGGGGGCTTTTATTTCCTACTGCCATATTTATTATCTAGCTGTTTTTATTTTTCTTATCAGACTGTAGCAGTAGCACCAGAACATCACTGAATCACAGTCTCTTGGATATATTTTATGTTTTTTCACATATAATATTGACTTAAATGGTGCTCCATACATTAGTCTTGTGGTTTTAAGAATCGATATTGAATTCTTTCAATAGCGATTAATCGGAACACCCAGCCTCAGTGTGTAGTGGTGTTTTAGTTTTGTGTATGTGCCCTAGATGACTTATTTTGTTTTAAGCAGTCAAACTGTTTAGTGTTCAGTGATATTACGCCCACCTAATAGAACAAGACCCATCTTAACTGCAACTATAGCTGCCTCTTATCATCCTCTGACGTTGCTTCTGTCTTCCCTCTTCACAGCTGGGTCACATTGAAGGTGATCCGATGAGAAGAGGAGCCTTCCCGGTGACATTTGTACACTTCATCCCTGACTGAAAGCTTCCTCTCTGGGTCTCACGAAGTGTCGCAGGATGCGGCGTCCCTCCTTCACCTGTCTCTATCCAAAACCAGCCAGCAAATCATCCAGCTTGGTCCCAGCGTTTGTTGTCGACATCATCACCTTCATCATCAGCGAGCTTCGTAAAGTGTCACCGCTGTATCGTCACCTCGGCTGCAACTTTGTGTGGGCGTTGGCGCGGCAACCATAGCAGAAAGTCAGGGTGTCGCTCCTGGCGAGGCCTCGTGGGACTCTGAGTGGTTTTAATGCTTGCTGTTAATGTTTCTGACAAAGACTCCTAAGATTTAAAAACAATGATTGTAGTGAATGACCTCTCGCAATAAATGCACTTTGCTTGTCCTCATCCCTGTTACGAAACATCAGACAACATGTGACATAATGAAGGTTAATATGTACAGTATTCATTTCATCCAAGTTCTGTTGAGCTGCGTTGTACAGATAGAACTGAAAAGGCTCCAGCAATGAATTTTAACTTACTTACAACTGTAAATGTGAACACAGTCAACGTGCTTACGCTCCACCTCTGTGCATGAGCGATTTTAAATGCCTACCTGCTTATAGGTGCAACCTTTCAACCCTGTAGTAGGCCTCCTGTGTGGAGGCTTGTCTAATGGTGCTACGTTAACCCCCGCAATATGCTAGAAGCTGCACCCGAGGGAGCGCTTCCCTGTCCTCGTTTCAAAGACAGACAGACATTGAAAGGGGGCGACAATAATGTAAAAATAGCCTCCGACTCCTCACACCTGGGAGAGGCCGCTCGCTCACAGGTGTGTAGTGATGGAGCAGCTTTTCCACACACACACTGCCTGTACTGTTTCATCGTAGAGGATTATATTCAACAGTCCCTCCTCCCATGCAGTTAGAGGTTGGATGGTGACACTGACTGCAGCCAGTAATTACATTCATGCAGAGTCTGACACTTTGCGCTGTCATCTGCCTTATTAGAGGAACAGGAAGTGTGTGTGTGTGTGTGTGTGTGTGTGTGTGTGTGTGTGTGTGTGCGTGTGTGTGTGTGCAGAATAAGCTGAGACTGAAACAATATTGAAGTAAAGAAATAAAGAGGGCGTGGGAATGGAATGAAGAGTAGGAGTTAACTCTCTGACTAATGTTGCTTCCTCTTTTCTCTGTTCACAAATGAGTCTCTATCTCTAAAGAATTAGCCTTCCTGCAGCTTCAGCCTACTCCTATCTGTGCGTCTCTGGGGTCCCATGATGTAGAAAGATGAGTTTATCAATAGTGTTATGAAATAATTATCAAACATCCAATGTAATTAACTTCCTTTTGGTTGCAGAGCAACTTTCTCTCTGTTCATAATGTTGATATTTAGGCATTTAACCTGAAACCAGAGCCTTTCCGTGGATTTGTGAATGACGAGAAGAGAAGCGTGTGAATCATACAGTAGCTCTCTTCATCACGTTTAATATGAACTCACTGGAAACAGGAAGATTTAATAATCTATTCGTGTAAATAGATTTGATTTTGTTGATATTTATATGTTTAAAAAAAAAAAAGAAGACTTACCCTGGGCAGCAAATGTCTTTTAATGCGCTGTGGTGATGAGCAGATGCAACCTCAGCTGGACCTGTGTGTGCTGAAAACACAAATACACACACACACTTAACTGGGAAAATAAACTTAATTCATTCTTGTCAACTGTCTGTGGATCACTGCATCGACTCTTAACTCTGTTGTGCAAGTAAATGGGAAAACTGGAATAATAAAATGAAGTAATACGAGGCTCTGGTCTGTTTCTTTACAGTATTGTGTTATGATTTATATGTGTAAACAGTAATGCCTACTTTTACTGAACGATTGCTGACAACACATCCTGTTTATTTTGGGATATTTCAGTCTCAAAACAACTGTTTATGGTAGTGACCTGCAGTTTAAAAATACAACATGTGGCTGGTGTGATTCTTGTCAAGCTGAAAGTCAGAAGATGCATCAAGAGCTCCCTCTGATGGGGAATGTTTAAGCATGTTAGCACCACAGTGTAAAAACACACATTAATATTGTGCTCCCATCTTTTTTTATTTATTTATTTTTACAAGTTTAAGATAAAGATCTAAGACTTTTTTTATGCACTCAACAGATTCTTCTATTCCTCTCAAAGTTTGGTCACAAATTTGTTAAGATCAGTGTAAGTGGGCACTTCTTTTCATAGATAAGTCCATCCACCTGACAGGTGTGGCACATCAATGCTGATTGAATCGCATAATTACTACACAGGTGTGCCTTGGGCTGGTCACTATTAAAGGCCACTCTGAAATGTACAGTTTGATCACACAACACAATGCTACAGATGTCCAAAGTTTGGAGGGAGCGTGCCAGTGGCGTGCAGACCGCAGGAATGTCCACCAGAGCTGTCGTCTATTAACTGAATGTTAATTTCTCTAGCATAGGATGTCTCCAGTGTTGCTTTTCTTAATTTGGCAGTACATCCAACCGGCTTCACAATCATACAAGTTGGTTATGATGGCGAACTGCAGTCAGGTCAAGACCCTGGTGAGGATGATGAGCATGCAGATGAGTTTCCTTGAGATGGTTTGTGCAGAAATTATTTGGTTGCGCAAATGACTTGTTCCATCAGCTGCCAGGTCGGCTGGTCTCAGACAATCTTACAGGTGAAGACACTGGATATGGAAGTCCTAAGCTGGTGTGGTTGCACGTGGTGTGCAGTTGTAAGGTGAGCCAGATGTAATGCCAAAGTTAGGGAAGACACTGGTGACCAGTGATGCTAGTGAAATAAACGTTGAGTTCACAGGCAACAGCTTTGGTTGACATTCCTGCAGTCAGTATGCCAATGGAACGCACCCTCAAAACTTTGCTGCATTGTGTTGTGTGATAAAACTGCACATTACAGAGTGGCCTTTAATTGTGACCACCCCAAGACACACCTGTATAGTAACGGTGCTGTTTTATCAGCATCTTGTTAGTGTTGGGTTTAAATTTTTGTTCAGTGATTTTTGCCAAATCACCTGTCAGCCAAGCCAAAAAAAAAGACATTTAAAAGACAAAACACTTAAAAATGTATTCATAATTATATAATTATTATAATAAATATTTTTTAATAGTTTCTTACCAATATAAAGTGTCTTTGAGTACTACGAGAAGTGCTCTATACATAAAATAAATATTGTATGTACTGTGGAGGATTCAGTAGCATCTAGTGGTGAGGTTTCAGATTGCAGCCAACTGTAACTTTGCCTGTATGCCAAGCTTGTAGGACAGTGTTACAAATTTGCCCTTGATAAGGTGCTACATGGCCGGCTGAGCGTTTTCTTAACATAATACAATTAAAATTCACTCACACTGCTAGAGTGCATAAAAAAGCATTAAAGTAGAGAATGTTTAGCCAAAAAACTGCCAGGAGAGGATTCCCTGGCAGAGGCCCATGCATGCAGAGAGAAAAAGGAGACGATCCACTTTAATCAGTATCGAAAACAAAATAAAGTCATCCACTCCATTATTGTCAGATCAAATTCTTTATCTTAATTCATGTGACACATTTTAAACTCAGTCTTAACAGGACCATGTTGAAAAGGAGGACAGGGAAAAAGGGGGAATGGGCTATTATTATGTACAAGGTGAAGTCAAGTTAAGTACCATGACTGTAAACACATTTTTCCTCCATATATCCATATATGGATTTAATTTATATTTCAACACTACATAAAAACAAGGAGTTACCAAATCAGAAAACACATCAAGCTTTTGGTACCAAGAATCTTGCAGTATAAAGAACTTTAAAAAGATACAATAAAAGTAAAAAAACTGAGTAAAATCGCACAAATTAAAAAAGTAAGACTCCTCTCAGGCAGTTAAAGCATCTTTGTGTACCTTCAAATCCAAAAAGTGACTACTGTTGTACCAGTATTTCATTTCAGAAGAGATCTGAGTGGTTTCCACGCTGAGAGAAACAAACTGTGGTCAAATAAGTGTACCATGTAGCTTCTCCACTGATGGATGTCTCCCATGAGTTGTCACATGCTGACACAGCTGGGTGGAGATGGGTTATGTACCATGTTCTACCATTATTTGCACTGAATATGATTTACATTCTGCAACCATCTCCCTTTTTTCTGAACTTTGCTCATTTGACTTCATGTGAAAGGTCAAAGGAACATGTGAGGTAAGGGAAAGACTCAAAGGAAATGATTCAGACAAATTCAGTCATTCTGTCTCAACTGGAGAATGATGGGAAGGTGATACTGTGTGTCACAAACTGAGCGGGATGTGACTTTGCCATCAGTACAAAGGCTTGAATCATGCTTTCCTTCAGACTAACCTCCAGTTAATCTCACTTAAACAAAGCAAAGTTGGAGAAAAGGGAAATGGTTGCTGTTTTTGGCAATCCGCTGATTTTCTGTTGCTGGTTTTGCAGTTGTTTCATCTCTCTTCTGGACAGATCTCAGCTCCCGTCGTCCTCTCCGCTCTCAGGACTTGTCTGATGTCAGAGCGCAGTCAAAGGAAGCCGACAGCACCTTGCAGATGGACTGAGCCTGCTCCTGTTCAGACAGATGAGAGAGAACACTCAGGGAAAAAACTAAAAACCAGAAAACTGTTTCATGTTATACTTTGGTCACACTCACCGAGCTGCTGCACTGGTACACCCAGATGCTGCACTCCTCTTGCTTTGCATCGGTGGTTTTGAGAGCCAGGAGGTTCTTCCCTGCGCCCAGGCCGTCATCGTAACACAGCATGCGCACTATCAGGTACAGAGGGTGTCGGTGCAGCACGTCCTGGACCAGAGGTACGATCAACAGCACTTTGTTACTGACTGTACATCAAGCTCACATTTCTCTGTTTGTATTACATGGTTAACACGATTCGTTGCTGACTTTCAACCAGCTTTATGTCATAACAATGTGGGCAGTATGTGTAAATGAAATGTGATAAACTTCACAGATCTCCCTGTTTAAATCTTTGACTCTGGTTCTAGGGCTGTTGCTTCAACTACAGGTTGTACGTCCACACTTTTGTTAGGGCTATCAAATGAAGGCTGGGACATGGTGTTTGACCCCAAGACAACTATGGGGTATGAGACATGAGCAACGTAACTGCAGCTGTGATGTTGCAGGGTTACAGTTGACTGCACAAGAAATGCGCTCAACGTTTTTTCGGCATTTGTTTATGGTCCTTTATTAAGACCATAAACAAGAGAGGTCTTTTATTATTACCTTTTCAGTAAATCATTGATTCATTTACTTAATATCTGTAACCGCCTTCCTGATACAGGGTTGTGTGGGGTTGGAACCTATCCCAGCTGGCACTGGGGAAGAGGTGGAGTACACCCTGGACAGGTCACCAGACTATCACAGGACTGACACATAGAGACAGACAACCATTCACGCTCACATTCACAGGAAGCAGGAGTACCCCATGCTGACACAGGGAGAACATACAAACTCCACTGAAGGGCGGCACGGTGGTGCACTGTTCCGCATAGCAAGAAGGTTCCAGGTTCCCATTTCAAAATATTTTTTGACCCAAAGTTGACTGCCTCTGTCAAAGGAATTAATAGTCCCCATGTTCTATGACTACTACGCCAGCTGTTTAGCCTTTCAGCAAGTGCAGACCAGATTTTACTACGCATGTGTTGTACCCCAACAGTATGGCACGCTATGACACCTTGAATTTTCCTCTTTTTAACCTCCTTTGTTTTCATAAGTGCGCCACCAAGGACACAAAGAGTACAGAGAGACGCCCCTCTCATTCTCTTTCTATAAAACTCAGATCAAACTGTAAAACCAGGCGGTGCTGATCAAATATAAACCAAGATTCTGTTACTGTATTGCCTATTTTCAAACCTCAAATGTCTATAGAAACATATTTTAGTGCACTGTTTAGCTGTAATAGGAGAGTTCGTGAACAGGAAGCGCCATACTGTTTCCTGTATTCTAAAAACAGAGGCTGAAAAAACTGAGTTCAAATGGTAAAACTAAGCAGTGCTGATAAAATACGAGCCAAGATTCTGTTACTGCGTTGCCTATTTTTGCCTAAAATGTTTTCAGTAACGTATTTTAACTTACTGTTGAACTGTAATTCGAGAAAACAAACTAGCTCGCATTACGTCACCAACCAGCAGGGGTGTTTATTGGTCCAGTGTGGTGCAGTGCATTCTGGTGGTTTTAGGTTTTCTTTTTTTTTTTCTTAAGATATTTTTTGGGGCATTTTTTAACTTTTTATTTGATAGGACAGACAAGTGTGAAAGGGGAAGAGAGAGAGGGAGTGACATGCAGCAAAGGGCCACAGGCTGGAGTCAAACCCGGGCCGCTGCGGCAACAGCCTTGTACATGGGGCGCCTGCTCTGCCACTAAGCCACCGACACCCCGGTTTTAGGTTTTCTACCCCTTGAGCTAATGACACAGTCCCTTTTCTCTGGTCATGTTTAAAAGTATCTGCGTCTTTCTGCTGCATAGACAGCCCAGTTTTATGAAAACAGCATCTTTCCAGCAGTGAAATACTTCTTTAAGACAGATAAGCAACATTGATCAGTGTGGCTTCAGAGGTAAATCTCTGTGTAGCACTATCTCAGAGATATACACCAAACATAAAGGGAATTTCTGAAAACTCTTGTGTCAGCAGCTTTGCACAGAAACTATAAACTGATGCTGAATTCATAACCGTGCTGCTCGGCTGTATTGATGACACAGTAATACTGCACAGTCTAATCAATGAGCATTCAATCTCAAGTACAGTATATCACTTTATCAGCTGCTTTTCTACTCACACACTGGTCCAGTGAGGCCACTTTGACTCCGTACTTTGACACTCCCAGGATCATCTCCTCGTCTCCGGGCACGAAGGGCAGCTTTCCATCTTGCTGTGAAAAGAAGCAGAATATTTATTTATAGCGTCTTCATAAATGAATGATGCAATATTGACCGCCTGGAGTGACTGCGAGAGCCAATCATTGCTACTTGAAGTGTGTCCCTTCAGCTTCCTACCTGAGCAGCATCTATATAGTTGATGAGGTCCAGAGGCTCCTGGAGGGTCTTGCTCATGTCAAACTGTAACTTCTCAATGGCTCCAACATATTTCACTCGAAACTCAGCGCATGTTTCAGACGTGCTGTTACCTTTATGCAGAGGGCACACATCAAATAATCAGTTAGAAAATAAAAGGTGGAGGTCAACATTGTCAACTGTCATGAGTTAGCTGACTAACCTGAGCTCTTGGTGGAGTCTGTGTCGAGGCTGGCGACAGTGCTGGATCTGGAGAGGCCTCCCAAACTGGAGTCCACAGACTACATGGAGTCAGAAACACAAGAGGGTGTTGGCTCAACAAGGGTAAAGTGGCTTTGTCATAAAATTTATGTGTGTGTGTGGTTGTGTTGCTGTACTTTGCTTTTGGTGCTGATCTCACTGCTTTGTGAGCTGCTGCTGCTGTGGCGCTTTTTGACTTTCCGGAACATCCTTCACCATGACGACCACATCCAGCCCTCCAGCCTCACCAAACCTGAATCATCACAGACCTCAGTGTTAAACACACCGCAGAACTCTCTCTTCAAATGTTAATAGAGATGATTAATGACTGAATGTAGAACATAGCATAGTCTAAATTCTAAATAATGGATAAATAAGAGTGTTGACCTTCAGCTACATAATCCCATTGTTACTGTGACAACTGCACAGCTATTCAGGAAGTCTCGTTAAAAGGTAACACTGGACCCTGTTTTCACATTTTGCATCTAAGTGACTAATGGGAACAACAATTTTTGAAACTGGTCCAGTACTGAGTGAGAGAGCTGCAGCTGACAGCCACAAAATAATCTTCAGTGTAACCACTTGGGGCATTTGTACACCATGAATTTATGTCCAATAAAAGAGCTTGTTTTTGCCACTTACAGGCTCACTTGACGACATTATGGAAAGGATCCCTACAGAGATAAACCTTTTTGTTAATGAGAAAGATCCTTTCAGTGTACCCAGAAATAGTCCTGAAATCCCTTCTGCCACACCCACCAGAGTCAGCACATTTTCACATCTAACTGGGTGAATTAAGGGTTACTTTAGACAGAACCAGAGTTGGTGATTGTGAGAACAATGGAGAGATAAACCACGATGTCTTTTGTGAGTATTATTTTTTGTCAACTTTGAATGAAGTGTGTTTTACAAGAATATAATTACTGTTTATTTAAATAAAGTCTGGTGACTTTGGCAATGGTGATTTTGGGGCTGTTTCTGGTTAAACAAAAAGCATTTTACCTTAAATAAAATAGTCTATAAAGAGATCCTTTTCAAAATGTTGACAGACACCTAGAATAATAATCTGAGCCTGTCAGTGGCAAACACAAGCACTTTTAGTGGATGTAAATTGATGTTGCCAAATGCCCCAAGTGGTTACACTGCAGCCTGTCTCGCAGCTGCCAGCTGCAGCGCTCTCTCTCAAAACCGGACCAATTTCAAAAATTGTTGTTTCCATTAGTTACTGCACAAAACCATGGGTAAATAGGGTCCAGGTTAAAAAATTCTGAAGCTACCCTTTTATATCGACATCTCTTTTGCAAGAGAGACCTGAGAACAACATAAGCAGTCATCACATACACAGAGAAATCTAGACTATTTAAATGGATAACGTTTATGTTTGTGAGCACATTTTCTTTTCTTAGACAATCTACCCACCTGACAGGTGCGGCAGTAAAATGTGCAGTTGTATCACACAACACAATGTCACAGATGTTGGAAATTTAGAGGGAGCGTGCCAATGACATGCTGACTGCAGTAATGTCTACCAGAGCTGTTGCCCATGAACTGAATGTTCATTTCACTACCATAAACCATCTCCAATGTTGTTTCTGTGAATTTGGCAGTACATCCAACCAGCCTCACAACTGCGGACCACATGTAGCCACACCAGCTCAAAACCTCCACATCTCCACACCTGCAAAATCGTCTCAGACCAGCCACACTAACAGGTGATGCAACAATTGGCTTGCACAACCAAACAATTTCTGCACAGACCATGGGAAGTGTATCTGCATGCTCACCTTACACACCAGGGTCTTGACCTGACAGCAGTTTGCCATTATGACTGACCTGTGCTATTGTGAAGCAGGCTGGATGTACTGCCAAATTAAGAGAAACAACTATGGAGATGGTAGTGAAATGAACACATTATAGTGTGGCCTTTAATTGTGGTCACCCCAAGGCACACCTGTGTAGTAATGATGCTGTGTAATCAGTATCTCTTAGTATTAAATAAATGTTGAGACTTTGTCAGAGGTGTTGATTCATACTAACTTATATGCTGGCAATTTCAAAGGCTGTAGTTTGTGTAAATGAGTAACTACTGGTAAAGTTACAGAGTGGCATCATTTTAAATGGAAACCAGTTTGTCTGTTACACCTGCTGCTGTAACTATACCTCCCGCCTCCATCATGTCAGAGCCAAATATTACTGCAGGTCTTTGTGATGGAGTCGGAGGGTGTATGTGTAACGGGGTGAGGTCAGGGGGCATAAAATATTTAAAACTGAATCAACAGGTTAGCTTGAATACATAATTTATCTAGCTAACTAAATACACGCTAAGCAGAAAACACCGCTCGTTAGCTTTAAGATATTGTACATGCTAACAGAAAAGCAAAGGTTTGGATGAAACTCATTCTACTCCACCTTAAATGTCCCCACCGCATTTATTTTCACACTAAGTTAAAAAGCGAGGACTTTCACAGTTGGCTGGCAAATACACACGCAATATATTCAACAAGTATACAAGCAAAACCTGTTGGTATCGTGACCCATTTCAATATTAATTTTCTATAAAGCAGCTTTCTGTTTACCTTCAGTTTGACTCTTCAGCTTCCCTTTGAGTTTCACAGCCTACACCCAACACCACTTAAAGGGGACGCGACCAAGCACTCGCCCAAAAAAAGTAGCTCTAAAGTTGAATATTGAGCCGACTGTCCTGTGGATAAAATGTTTTATTAAGCGTCTACAAAGGTTAAAGAAAAATGTTTTCATATATTTATGGTTATCGTTTTCCTTTTAACATTTTATTAATGTGAATTTGTAACCGTAACAAACGGCCAACGGCTATCCCGGAACGCTTAGTGTGTCGACCGCTTTTGATTTCTCGTCGGCTGTGTTTTGGCACACCACCGGAAATGTGACGCCACTAAAAGCCGCCCCCTCTCTCATTCATTCAGTAAACATGATTTCTTCTATTTTTATTATTACCTGCAGCATTTAACACACAATGGCGACAAAACGCAAAGTAGAGGTGATTGTCCCCGCAGAGGAGAGTGACCAGCTGCTTATCCGTCCACTGTGAGTTCATGTTTTTATTAGTAACTACCTCTATATGTATCCATTATAATAAGAATTAAATATAACGTTAGCTCAAACGCTATTTTCTTATTTGATTACAGGGGTGCTGGTCAGGAGGTTGGGAGGTCATGCATTATCCTGGAGTTCAAAGGAAGGAAAATTATGGTAGATATTTTTGTCTTGACTCTGACCGCATGCTGCTGTGTGATTTCAGACAAATTTCTATGCACCTCACTCTACATTAAAATTGCTAACAATATTCCTCAACCAAGTAAGGGACTGTTCGCTACTTATCAGAGTGGGGGGAGGCTGGGGTGTGATTTATTATTGTTATAATTATTATTATTATTATTATTATTAGTAGTAGTAGTAGTAGTAGTATTACCAGTATTATCTTAGCCCCTCAGAGCTACAAATATTTTTCCCTGAGCCTCCCTGAGTGCCTGGAGGGCACCAGCAGTTTATTTATTTATTTTTTTAATATTCACATTAAATGTAGGTATTAGAGTCAATGCAATTAGCCAACAGCACAGAGGGAGTGAGACTTATCACTGAAACAACCAGTGAATTTCTTAAGCAATATGCAAATCTGCCTAACAAGTCACATCATCACACAAGTTGCAGCAGCAGCTAGACAAAATCCTGGGGCTGTATTCACAAATATTCTGAGAATCCTCTCAGAGAGCTCCTAACATAGCCTAAAAAAAAATTAAATAAGAAGTCCTAGCTTTGGAGTGATTTAGGAAAGTTCAGAGCAACTCTGAGTAAGGAAGGGACAGAAACTTTTACCTTCAAGTGAGGAGGTGTGGTTGAACCCGTTGCTAGGTCTGATGCTTTCTTTTAACATATGTGATTGGTTGTCACAGACACACCCTTTTTGAGTCTAAAGTCATCACTGCCGCAGTGTTCCAGTTTTTCAAATATCTTTGTCATTTAAGGTCTAAGATGCTCTGTGAATAACTTTTATCTTTACAAGGACCTAGTCTGAATTTAACAGTACATTCTTGATGAAAATTTAAATGAGACATAGTGTAAAGTGATTTTCATAATACCTCTATTTTAAGGTTAGATTTGGTTATGTCTCCTGACAGAAGCATTTGTCACGCATGATGTTTTTAAGAGTTTAAGTTTGACAATCTGAGGATAATTTCATTTTTCACAGTTTCTGGCTATGATAAATGGTTTAATTTTGGTGTTTTTTAAAGAAAATGTGCCTTTCAAATATGCTGGCAGGGTTTGGAGTTTAGAGAGTATTAAATAAATACAAAATACAACCATTTAAAGTTGTATGTCCCTCACCCAAGCTATAATAAAAAACATACGTTACTCCCCAGAGCTTACAAAAAGGTTTGACGTGCCTCCCTTGTTTTGCACCACCTCCTCCTTATAAATAAATAACAGTCCCTAATGCAGCTATATTATATGACAGCAATAACTATAAGACATGTAATTTTATGTTCTTCTTCTTTGTGCAGGCCCTAATGTGCAGGTTGTTTTATTTTATGTGTTCTAATCATTCTGTTGTTGTTTTATTGAGTCCTGTGTTGACTTGGTGTACCCAGGACTCCCTGGAAAGCAGCAGTGATACTGAGTGCATTATCCTGGGTGAATAAATACAGTAATACTTGTGTTTTGCAGCTGGACTGTGGTATCCACCCTGGTTTGGAGGGAATGGATGCTCTCCCCTACATAGACTTGATCGACCCAGCTGAGATAGACCTGCTGCTCATCAGCCAGTGAGTCTTGAACTGTCTCTTTCATGTGTTCAATATTGTATTTTTCATAACCTCACAACCACATCTGTAATTTCCTTACTAAGGCATGTTCTGCTTATATACCATTTGGATTATATTCTATAACATAACTAAGGGTATTTAATGTCCATTCATGTATCTTCTCACCAGTTTCCACTTGGATCACTGTGGAGCTCTGCCCTGGTTCCTCCAGAAGACCAGCTTTAAAGGCAGGACCTTCATGACCCACGCCACCAAGGCCATCTACCGCTGGCTACTGTCAGACTACGTCAAAGTCAGGTAGAAGCAGGAACAGTCGCCTTTATGGAACACCTCCAAATGAATAATGCACCTACAGTAATTTAATCGTTGATTTATTGCAGCAACATTTCTGCAGATGACATGCTGTACACTGAGACTGATCTGGAGGAGAGCATGGATAAGATTGAGACCATCAACTTCCACGAGGTGAAGGAGGTGGCTGGAATCAAGTTCTGGTGCTATCACGCTGGTCATGTGCTGGGAGCTGCCATGTTCATGATCGAAATAGCTGGAGTCAAGGTAACAACTTGTGTGTTTTGTTTCAGAGTCCTGTTGATGCATAAAAGCTAAGCTTACTTAACCAGTCCATCGTCGGTCTGTTTTTTCCTCTCTGAAGCTGCTGTACACGGGAGACTTCTCCCGACAGGAAGACAGACATCTGATGGCAGCTGAGATCCCAAGTGTCAAACCTGACATCTTAATCATAGTATGCCACATAATAATTCCCTTTGAACGCTATCTTAAAAGATTTTTAAGTGATCACAACATGATTAATCCTGTTATTCTTCCTGCAGGAGTCGACCTACGGCACCCACATCCATGAGAAGAGGGAGGAGCGCGAAGCTCGGTTCTGCAACACAGTCCATGACATTGTTAACAGAGAGGGTCGCTGTTTAATCCCTGTGTTTGCCCTGGGGCGCGCCCAGGAACTGCTGCTCATCCTGGGTGAGAGGTTATACATTTTTATCTCATTTAAAAGGCAAAGAACCTTTATGTAATTGGCTATCTGATGATTTTTTGTATTTCTGTTTCATGTTCACCTGTAGACGAGTACTGGCAGAACCACCCAGAGCTCCATGACATCCCCATCTACTACGCTTCATCCCTGGCCAAGAAGTGCATGGCTGTGTACCAGACCTACGTCAACGCAATGAACGACAAGATCCGCAAGGCGATCAACATCAACAACCCTTTTGTCTTCAAACACATCAGCAACCTCAAGGTAGAAAGCTCTACTGATACATGCTGTATCAGGCTGTATCATCAGGGTGAAGCTGAATATCAATAACTGTGGTGGCTGTGTGTTTTCTTCCAGAGCATGGATCACTTTGATGACATCGGTCCCAGTGTGGTGATGGCGTCTCCAGGTATGATGCAGAGCGGGCTGTCCAGAGAGCTCTTCGAGAGCTGGTGCACCGATAAGAGGAACGGAGTCATCATCGCTGGATACTGTGTGGAGGGCACACTAGCCAAGGTCAGACGACAACAGGATGGTAGATGGGGTTTAAAGTAGAAAGTCTTTTTTGTCATTGAGCAGAATACAAGGAAATCAGGAGTGCTACTCCTTATCAGTGCAATAAAAGACACAGGAAGACACCAAAAATAAACAAAAAAACCCCAAAACACCTTCAGCAAACAAATAAGCTGACAGCACAAATAAGTAAATACACTGTAATTATTGCGCTACAATAGGAGTATTTATTGCACCAGAATAAATATAATTATTGTACTAGAATACATGTAATTATTGCCCTAAATACATGTTAATATTGCGTTAAAATAAATGTAATTATCGTACTAGAATAAATGTAATTATTGCTCTAAAATAAATGTAATATTGCACCAGAATAACTGTAATTATTGCACTAGAGTACTTGTAATTATTGAACTTGAATTATATAATTATTGCACTAGAATAAATGTTATAATTGCACTAGAATTAATAAAATTATTGTACCAGAATGATTGTATTTATTGCACTAAAATAAATATAATTATTGCACTAGAATAAATGTATTTATTGCACTAGGATAGATATAGTTATTACACAAGATCCAGTAGATTTGCCCTTAAGAGAGCTCTAATAATAGACAGATATGTCTAGTTTCTTGGATAACAGTGCCATCATTTATATACATTTTAATTCAGATGTGCCTGTTGAAACAATGAATGTATAGTTACAGCAGCTTACTGTGGTGTTGTGTTCTCTCTCTGCAGCACATCATGTCTGAGCCGGAGGAGATCACCACCATGTCAGGGCAGAAGCTGCAGCTGAAGATGTCAGTGGACTACATCTCTTTCTCTGCCCACACTGACTACCAGCAGACCAGCGAGTTCATCAGAGCCCTCAAACCGCCTCATGTGGTAGGAGGGAAAAAAACATTGATTTATTTGTGTGTAAAATTCACAGTTGTCTGCACCCTTCAGTTAGGAAAACCCTTGACTCTCCTTGTTGGTGTTATTGTCAGATCCTGGTTCACGGGGAGCAGAATGAGATGGCGCGTCTGAAGGCTGCGCTGATCAGGGAGTACGAGGATAACGACCAGGTTCACATCGAAGTCCACAACCCTCGCAACACAGAGGCTGTCACCCTCAACTTCAGGGGAGAGAAACTGGCCAAGGTCGATAAACTGCCTGTCTGTCTGACTCTGTGCTCGTGTTTTTACAAATGTTAAACACATAAATAAATCCAGTCTGAGACCTGAGGGAAGTTAACAACCGCTCCTCCTCTCAGGTGATGGGCTCTCTGGCTGATAAGAAGTGTGCGCAGGGCCAGAGGGTGTCAGGCATACTGGTGAAAAAGAACTTCAACTACCACATCCTTAATCCCTCCGACCTTTCTAGTAAGTATTTATTTTGTATTTCTCCAAACTGTCCCACCTGCAGGCCGCAGTATAGGACCACCTGTGTGTTAGCAGTACACCCCAGTAGAGTCAGTTAGTCAGAAACTGTCTTTTGGTTGCCTGCTGTCAGCAACAGACCAGCTACACACATATATGTTACATGTTTGTTCTGTTTAGGCCCTGTTTACACATATATAGATGTTTTTGATGTTCTCCCGCCATTTAAAACAAAATTCTGTCCACACGACTTTGTTTCACAAAATATCTCTGTCCATTACTCTCCCTCTGTCCTCTATTCATTTTTACACACTGCTGCTGCTTCTTTTTATATCTGACAAAGAAATAAGGCATCATGAGTTGACCTGATGTGTGTGTTCTGCAGCATACACAGAGCTGGCTATGAGCACAGTGAAACAGACCCAGGCCATCCCCTTCACTGGACCTTACTCACTGCTTGTCTGCCATCTGAGGAACCTCACCGGTAAGGCCGCCGTATCTGTGTACACCGGCAAACATTCTTGGCTTTTGTTCATCTATGCAGAAGCAACCACCTTCTTCTCTTCCCTCAGGTGACGTGGAGGAGCTTGACGGAACCGAGAAGAACACCTTGAGGATTTTTAAAAACATCACTCTGATCCACGAGGTTGGCATGGTGCTGCTGGAGGTGAGGGGTCAGGCAGGATCACGACACTTGGCTTTCTTTAGACTGGCTCATTTACCCAACCACCCTTTCTCTTTATGTCCTGTTTCAGTGGCTAGCAAACCCTCTCAATGACATGTACGCCGACGCCGTCACCACTGTAGTGCTCGAGGTCCAGTCAAACCCAAAAGCGCAGAAAGGTCAGTCTGGAAATCAGCTGTGTATGCTGTCTACATGGATCTTTAGTTTTGAATGCATTTTGGACTGTGGGAATGACACAATAAATTATTTGTGTTTCATTTATCACCTGAAAATAACAGTTGCCATATATTCATTACTTTAGCCCGAACGGACAAACCAAACACTTGCTCTAGATGGGGCCATTCGCATTTTCGTGTTTGGCATCCTAGTTATCAGCCTCTCCATGACAAGAGCAGTGAAAAATACATTTTCTTAACATGAAACTGCTTTATTCTGTGATTCTACCTGTTTAAATCACCAGGGGTCTCATTTATAAACATCACATATGCACAAAATGAGGCATGAAAGAGGCGTACGCCACTTCCTATGCAAAAGTTTTGATCGATAAAAACAGATTTGATGGAAGAAACTCTGACCCATGCCTCCAAATATTTTGGAGATGGGACACTGACAGCGCAGATGGTGAGGTAGAAGCCTGACTGTAGAAATTGTTGAACCTTTTTTGGCACAAGCTTTTTTTTGGCTTTTGGCCGTATGTACATTTTTAGTATGGATCCTACACTTTGTTTGATAAATGAGACCCCTGGTTCGCTTATTTTGGAGAGAAAGAAACCTCTGTGGATAATTCAGCTCCCAGTAAAAACCTCCTGAACAATGAACACTGAGGGAATTCTAACCAGGATAGGTTTCAGCTGGTTGCAGTCTACAATCCTCACCACTAGATGCCACTAAATCCCCCTAAATCTTACACACTGGACCTTTAATGCATTGTCTCGTTATTGTAAAGGACTTTTTTTAAAAAAATTCATTTTTAATGTGATTCCTGATTAACAGCCATGGAGACCCAGAGTGTCATCATGGACATGGACGTCTTCCAAACCCGACTGGCAGTCATGTTACAGTGAGTGAGACACAGTCCATACTGACTTGATTAAAACATTGCATACTGTACATCACTTTATTATGATAATAATTATAATAATAATAATAATAATATATCTCTGTGTTTTTAGGGACATGTTTGGGGAGGAATGTGTGGATTTCAGTGATGGTAAAAGCATCTCTGTGACCGTAGATGGAAAGACAGTTCTCATCTGCTTGCAAACAAGAGTGAGAAGCGTTTCTCTTGGTTTCTTTGGTGTGAGATTGTTGTTTTTTTCATCTCTCATTGACGTCCTCTCCCCTGATTAGTCGGTGTGCTACGAGGATGAATGCACAGAAGACGACTCTCTGAGGGAGATGGTGGAGCTGGCAGTGCAGCGGCTCTACGACGCCCTCAACCCAGTTATCTGAGAGCAGAGACGGGACTGCAGACGTGTTCATGGCCAGTCATCTATAAACTACTGAAGGACAGTTTCTTAAGCTAAGTCACCACAAATATAAAACGAAGAATACTTCATCAAATTCAGTGTTGAAAGTTAACAAGCAGCTTGTATTAGTGTGCTAAAACTGGATAAAGTGTTCTCAAGAATCAGTGATACATATACACTACCAGGATCTACAGTGTTTTAGTTTGTTTTAGCCCTAATACAGTTCACAAAATCAATCAGCACATCAGTATGCACTCACACTTTTACTAACTGTACATTAATGAACTTTCATGACCTGTGACCATGAAGCTACCATGTGAAAGAAGGGAATTAAATAAGCTGTGTAGGTTGGGTTTGTTTTCATAGATTTTAGTGTTCTGTGTTATGTCAGCACTTTTAATGATATTTAATAAGTTAACTGTATTTGTGTAGATGCACTGTAGGGTTTGTTTGACCTGAGTTTCTTGTTAATGAGCACTCATATGACAGATTTGTTTACTTTAAGTGTGATGTGTGTTGTCAACTTCTAAATGCACTTATTATGTTCATTGTACCATGTTTAAAACAGACTTTTACAAAACTCATCAGTGTTTGTGTTGTTGACTTACAACGTTGCCCACAAAAGACTCAAGCAACACTTGTTTCACTGTGCTCTGACAGGCACTGCTCATAGCTCATTTATTTCTTAAATATCCGAACAATGTAACTCGAGATTTTTACAATAAATATCCTCCAAGGCACATTTTAATGAGCATACATCTACAGTTCCTATAATGCCCCTGTTTAGTGGGTTACCAGTGATCCACACATCCCTTAATTCAATACATTGCCATAGGTTGTTTTCTATAAATAGCAACACATGAAACCATAATCGAAACTTGCTTTACCTTTAATAAGAGAAATCTGAAAGACAGATGACTTTATAAAAACCAAAGTTGAACCATGACACTACCAGGTTGTAAATCAACCAGTGAAATGTGGACTACATTTATAGGTATGCCATGCAGGATTGTTGTCGCTGTGTGTAAACACGCTCACCAACTACAGATTCACTCTTGTTTTGCATTTCACCTCACTATATCTGTGCGCCTGGTGTCCAATTTTTTTTATAAAGCCCTGACCTCACCTGAGGGCTGTGGGGGCACACACCAATGAACCCTGCAAACACAGAGAATCAGAAAATACAGGCAGAGGGCAGAGTCTCTGCAGATAAATACACCTCTACACACTTCTAGTGACTCATAAAAGATTGAGAGGGATAACTTCTGTATGAGTCTATACATTTTTTTAAGGAAAATCCTGCATTGTATACCTTTAAAGACAACATTTGTGGCACAGAGGGGAATTGATGACAGGTGGGCAGAGCTGGGTGCCGGACCTCAATACTCTAGACTAATGACTGCATTTTGGCGTACCAAAAGTTTTGAATGCCTGGTCCAATTCATAATGTTGTTACTGATTTAGATAACAATCTTTTCATTTCATTTTGACTGGTATGCCTGCTTGTGTTTAGATGACATTTAACATTTGAGAAGTTTGGCTTCTTTTGATTTAAAAGGAAAAAAAACAGCAGCCTCAAATTAAAGGATTAAGAGAAAAAGAGGAGATGATTTACTGAAAGTACTGAAAATGTCAGTACTATGGTAAATGTACCTGAACTTGTATCTTTCGACCACTCAAAGCGCTTTTTACACTAAGAGTCACATTCACTCAGTCACACACACACACGTTCACACCCGGGTGGCCGAGGCTACCACACAAGGTGCCACCTGCTACTCAGTTTTTAACACACCCACACAGCGATGGAACAGCCATCAGGAGCAATTTAGGGTTCAGTATCTTGCTCAAGGAGGAGCCGAGGATCAAACCTGCTCTACCTCTGACTTGTGTGTGACTGACAAACTGAGTAACAATATTTACGCCAGGAAAAAAAAGACAACTGTGTTCACAGACAGAATGAGAGGTATACAGTACTGTGCAGACTGAGGAACAGAAACATATGTACCAGGATGTCTACAGGTATCAAACATTTAAATTTAATGTTTTTAAAAGCCTTTTAAAATCATTTCAAACCAAATTTAAGACTATTTTTTGACTAATTGTCTTCACTCTTATTCAAGCACTGCAGGTAAACATAAAGGTAAGTTGTATATATGTGGTCAGGTGTAGAGGTAGGTTTTATGCAGGAGTATGGTTATTAAGGGGAGTTAGGTTAATCTACATTTTGCCAACAGGTGAGTTCAAGTCAGAAATGTGGACATTTTAAGATGGGTGAATTGAACTGGATAAAATGTTGGTGGCAATTGAGACCTCATACATTAAAATCCAAGCACACTAAATGAAATGTAAGGCCTAAACTTGAATTCAAGACTTGTTAAGAACCTGGAGACACCCTGGGTACATTAGTTTAGTCTTTGATTTGCAGCTCTTCAGAGGAGTGTGACCCCATTTTAATTGCACCATGTCACACTGGCCCAATGGATGATGTTAAGTCATCCATACTGTACAATAATTCATTATTTTTAATAGTTTGTGTGTCCCTACATAGAGAGGTCAGAGGACAGGGTCAAAACAAATGGCATTCAACGGCTGCCACGTGAATACTGTTGTTTTTTGTAGTGTGATTCAAGTGTCCTCCATCACCTCCATGTGAGTGAACTTCACCCGCGCTTTAAGCTGAACAGTATCCCAAAGGCCATCGCCAGCAGCAGAGCAACTCCCACTTCCGTCATCCCCCCGGCCTCCCGGTCCTCAAACCTCTCCTGCTTCTTCCTCAGCATCTCCTCTTTGCGGGCTGTGATGTCTCTCTGTTTCTGCAGCTGCTCGCTGTAGTGGGCTTTGACGAACTTGTCGAAATCAAAGATGCCTCCTCGGCTGTCGGTGCCCATCACAGACCGCCGGCTCTCGGTGTGCTGTCTCGCGGGGCTCCCTGTGTCTTTGGCGGAGGGTCTGGCTGTTGTGATGAGGTCTGACTGACTCAGCAGACCTCGGTCGTATTTCTTCCTCAGCGCCTTGTTGCCCAGCACGGTGTAGGCCTCGCTGATCTCAGAGAAGCGGACAGTGGCGTCCTCACTGCCGGCGTTTCTGTCCGGGTGGTAGATGAAGGACTGCTTGTAGTAGGCGGTTTTAATCTGGGCTTGAGTGGCGGTAGAAGTCACCTCCAGGATTTCATAGTAGCCTGTTCTGGTTTTGTACAGAGGTTCAGATCGGGTCCCGTTGCCGCTGTAGGCTCTGACAAACTGCCCATGTCCCCAACACAAAGCGAGGCTCTGCTGTCGACGAACGGACCGGAAACTGGAGAAAACCCTCCGAAACTTCCCATTAGTCCGGTACCGAGGGAAAATAGCTTCTACATTTTGTACTTGTGACTTACTAGAAACGGAATCATCTTTGTTGAGTCCGGAATAATAGTAATATCCAGCGACATTTTGGTTTTCAAAAGCATCGCTGACATTACCAAACAGTGGTGTTACCCTTGTGTAACTGTCCCGTGAAGCTCCAACGGTCACCCTGTCCGCTGCTTTTTCGGCTCCGTACACATCTCTGTTGTTGACACCACCCAACAGGAAGCCTGCCGACAGAGTTGAAGCTCGTATTGCACCTTTACTCAGCTTATTTTCACTTTCCAGGAGTTGCCGGTTACATATTTTGTGCGCAAAGTTGGCTGCTCCCCTTCCAAAACGTAGCCTGACCTCCGCCATGTTTGAAGGGGATAGAAGAAGAATGTTGATTTCCGGTATGATGATGGAAGCTCGTCTGACTGCAGCGCCCCCCGGCGGGGTGTAAATGTAAACTCACATTACATTGCACAGCAGATTTCAGTCTTTATAAAGGTCCTATCAGTAATTCATATTTTTCCCCCAATAACATCTTTGTATGAATATATATGAATACATGAAACCTAGCTGCTTAAATTTAATATTAAAAATGTGTCATTAAATAGGACACACCTCTTTATATCTGATTTTTAGTACTTCTTCTATTTTCTATTTATATTTTATTATGGACAATTCATGTTTTTCTCAATAACTTCCATGTAATATGCAAGGAAAGCATAAAATAATATTTAATATTTTCCTTTGTAATGTGACCCAGTGACTCAAACGTAATAGCAAAATGTGTTATTACATAGGACACACCAGCCACATCTCTTCATAATGTGATTTTAGTGCTTTTTCTATTATTATATTTATGGAAAATGTTTTGGTTTTTTTTAAAGAAAAAAAAACAACTTCTATGTAATGTGACGCAGTGACTCAGATATAATACCAGAATGTGTCACTACTTAGGACACACAGAACTCACTTCTTCATACGTGATGTTAGTGCTTTTACTATATTTAATTATTATTTTTTATATATTCTATTATTGCTATTAAGTATTTTATAACATCCATGTAATGAAATGCAGCTACTTAAATTTGACACTAAAATTTTTCACTACATGGGGCACACATCACACGCCTCTTCATTTATTATTTTAGTGCTTTTTTTCTATTTTATATTAATATTTTATGTAAAATTCTAAAGTTTTTTCTCAACAATTTCCAGTGACTCAAATATGATACCAAAATGTATCACCACATAGACCACACAGGACTTCAGGACTTAATATGAGATATTAGTACTTTTTATATTTTCCCTTTTTTTATTATTATTATTTTTGTGGAACATTTATTGATTTATTTCTTAATATCATCCCTGTCATGAAACCTGGCTACTTCATCTGTATACAGAATATTTTCACCCTGTAGGACACGCCTTATTATGTCTGATTTTTAATGTTCTTTCTATTTTTTTATGAGTATTTCTTATGGAAAATTCACGTTTTACTCAAAAACGTCCATGTAATGTGGCTCAATGACTCAAATGAAACACCAAAATGTGTCACTACGTAGGACACACAGGATACACCACTTCATATGTGATTTTAGTGCATTTCTATTTTCTATTATTTTTATGATTCCCTCACCCCCAATAACATGCATGTAATGAAATGCAGCTACTTTAATACGAGAAAAAATTTCACTACATAGGACTCACAAAACACATTTCTTCATATGGGATTTTAGTGCTTTTACTATTGTTCATTAATATTTAATGGAATTTTTTTTTTCTCTGTAGACTATTATTGTGAAGTACGGTAATAACGTCACAACATGTATTATTTAATATTATGATTAATGATATTTTTAAAAACCTAGATAGAAGGATTTGTTCATCCTTATATGCAGATGACGGAGCTATTTGGATCAGGGGAGGAGATGATAGAAGTGTTTTGAAAAATATAAAGGAGGCTATTCAAAAAGTAGAACAATGGTCATATAATTGGGGATTCAAACTTTCACCCAGTAAGTCTTGTTACATGTACTTCACCAGGAAGAGAAAGATAGAGGAACAGAGTCTTAATTTATATGGGCAACCAATAGAAAAAGTAAAGGAATTTAAGTATCTGGGGATCTGGTTTGATGAAAGGTGTACGTGGAAGTTGCATATTGAAAAATTAGAAACAAAATGCAAAAAAGTAATCAACTTAATGAGAGCTATATCAGGATATAACTGGGGAGCAGATAAGCAGGCATTAATAGATATATATAAGGCATTGATGAGATCAGCAGTAGACTATGGATGTTTTGTCTATGGAGCAGCAGCCAAAACACACTTAAACAAAATTGAAAGAATACAAAACAAAGCCTTGAGACTCTGTATTGGTGCAATGAGGACAACTCCAACTAATGCCGTGCTGGTGGAATCAGGTGAAAACCCACTAGAGTTCAGAAGGGACAAACTTTCATTAACATATTGGATTCGGTTAAGAGGATGTGGGGATGAAAACATCAAAAGTGTCATAAATGAATGCTGGGAATATAACTGTTTTAAGATAAATGGTTTTGGATGGAAGATAAAAGATAAAATAGAAAAATATGGCATTAAAGAAATTTGTTTTAATTCCCCATTGCCAATAATTAATGTTCCTCCATGGCTTTTTCCTAAGATTAAAGTAGTATTATGAACCTAAAGAAGGATTGGGTGGAAAGGGAAATAGGGCATTGTGCAAATCAATATATAAAGAATCATTATTACAGTTATTTACAAATATTCACTGATGGCTCAAAAGATCAAAATGATCGCGTTGGTACAGGAGTTTACATCCCACTTTTTCAAATTCAACTGAGCAATAGGATAACAGATAAATTATCAGTTTATTCAGCAGAGATGATGGCAGTCATTTTTGGACTTCAGTGGGTGGAGGAGGTGAGACCAGACAGGGTGGTGCTGTGTGTTGACTCTGCAGCAGTGTTACTGAGCTTACAGAATATGAAGTCACTCAAGGAAGATTTAATGTATGAAATTCTTCAGTGTCTGTTCAGAGTTCAGAAAGTGGGGATCGAGGTAGAATTTTGCTGGGTACCTGCCCATGTGAGATTAAGAGGTAATGAATTTGCAGGTAGGGTGGCAAAAAGAACACTTAGTATGAGACATATAATGGATATTCCATTTGGAAAAGATGAAGGAAAAGCACTAATCAAAAAGAAAATATCAGAATTTTGGCAGAAGAAGTGGGATGAGGACAGTAAGGGCAGAAATTATTACAGAATACAAAACACAGTCAGAGCACAGAATATTAAGGGAAGAAGTAGAAGAGAGGAGGTAGTTCTATCAAGATTAAGGTTTGATCACACTGGTTTAAATAAGACATTATTTTTATTGGGAAAAGTAAACTCACAAGTCTGCACATATTGTAATATTATAGAAAATGTAGAACATGTAATTATGTACTGTAGTAAATATAACGAATAAAGGGTAAGGTTGCAACAAAGGGTGAGAGAGGCAGGACAGGACTGGAATTTGGCAGGGATACTGGGAACTAAGGGAGATAAGGTGTGGGAGATACAGAGAGGGGTAATATATTACCTATATAAGACTGGTTTATTTTATAGAACATAATGGTTGGTTGGCGTTTTCTTTTTTTTTTTTTAATTAATTTATTTATTTTTTGTTTGTTGTGTTATGTCTCTCCATGACATAATGTAATATAAAACTAGATCCTGTCCTACATACTCTGGTTCAGTAGGTGGCGGTATGCACCTTTAAAGTTGGCATTGCAATCCGCCAGAAAACACAAAGCAGAAGAACGTCACAACATCCGCCTATGGCCCGCTTCCCTAACCGGAACAGTAGTTTCTGCAGCTAGTTTCATTATGTCTAAGTTCAAAACAGTAATTTGGCCTAAAGTGATTTTATTCGGGGACTCCATTACACAGGTTAGCTCATGTTAAATATATTTTTATAACTGTAGTATTATATAAGCTAGCAGTTAATGCTAACTCACTTACTGAGCAGCAGCAGTTAGCATTAGGTGCTAGGTTGCTAACTTAAGTTCTGAATTAATGAAACAGTGCTGTTGATTCTTTCAGTATTCATTTCAAGCCAGTGGCTGGGGTGCAGAAATTGCCAACAATCTAGCAAGGTAAGTACTTCCTGTGTATTGGTTCTTGATTCTAACAGAAGTTGTAATCTAATTTCTCAATCAATTTTAGTAAATCAGTGTTCTGTACATCCTGTGTATGCACGTCATTATAGCCTTACATCTGTGATTTATAGAGAGGGGATAACTTACATTTGTAGCACTGACTAATATCTGAATCTGACATATATTTCCCATCAGAAAATGTGATGTTGTAAACAGAGGGCTGTCTGGATACAACTCCAGATGGGCTAGGATAGTTCTTCCTCGCCTCATCAACACCTCAAACTCAGCAGACAACAACATAGCTGCTGTCACAGTCTTCTTTGGAGCCAATGACTGCGCACTGGAAGGTACAGTTTTACTGATGCAACCTGCACCGACAACTTAAGATGTTTAGTAGTGATAACTGTTCTGCCACAGACTCTGCCACTCTGATTATGTGGACAGATTTTGCACATGACAAATTGTGTGCTCATTAGGAGTATGATAAACAGTTGTGTCTTCTGTGCCTCAGTAGGAGCTTTCCTCCCAAGTTTAAGAAAATTACCATGGTGTGAAACTTTTTAAAAATACCATTTTATGTCATACTGTGAGAGTTTAATGACACTATTTCATGGCACACTAAACTATGACCATACTATACTATACCTTATTTAAATAATACTTGATTACCTTTTTTGACATATTATACTACAACATTTTTAACACATTTTTGACATTCTATAACATGACATTGTTTATGACATTTTTTATGACTTTTTTGACATACAATACTATGACTTTTTTTAATGACTTTTCGACATACTATATACTATATTTTTCATGACTTTTTTCGACATACTATACTATGATGTTTTTTTGATGACTTTTTTCGACATACTATACTATGAGGTTTTTATGACTTTTTTTGACGTACTTTGACGTTTTTATGACTTTTTTCGACATACTATGAAGTTTTTTATGACTTTTTTCGACATACTATACTATGACCTTTTTTGTGACTTTTTTCAATATAATATACTATGATGTTTTTCATGGCTTTTTTTGACTTTTTTTTACGTACTTTGACATTTTTTATGACTGTTTGACATACTATACTTTGAAGTTTTTTTTAATGACTTTTTTTGACATACTATACAATGATATTTTTTGTGACTTTTTTCAACATACTATACTATGAGGTTTTTTGATGACTTTTTTCAACATACTATACTATGAGGTTTTTATGACTTTTGGACATGCTATACTATGACCTTATTTTTACTTTTTTTACGTACTTTGACATTTTTTATGACTTTTTTCGATATACTATACTATGAAGTTTTTTATGACTTTATTTGACATACTATGACCTTTTTTATGACTTTTTTCAACATGGTATACTATGACGTTTTTTTATGACTTTTTTTTGACGTACTTTGACGTTTTTATGACTTTTTTCGACATACTATGAAGTTTTTTATGACTTTTTTCAACATACTATACTATGAAGTTTTTTATGACTTTTTTCAACATAATATACTATGACCTTTTTTGTGACTTTTTTCAACATACTATACTATGAGGTTTTTTTTATGACTTTTTTCAACATACTATACTATGAGTTTTTTTTATGACTTTTTTCAACATACTATACTATGAGGTTTTTATGACTTTTGGACATGCTATACTATGATGGGGTTTTTTACCTTTTTTTACGTACTTTGACATTTTTTATGACTTTTTTCAACATACTACACTATGAGGTTTTTATGACTTTTGGACATGCTATACTATGATGTTTTGGGGGGTTTTTTTACCTTTTTTTTACGTACTTTGACATTTTTTATGACTTTTTTCAACATACTACACTATGAGGTTTTTATGACTTTTGGACATGCTATACTATGATGGGTTTTTTTTTACCTTTTTTTACGTACTTTGACATTTTTTATGACTTTTTTCAACATACTACACTATGAGGTTTTTATGACTTTTGGACATGCTATACTATGATGTTTTGGTTTTTTTTTTACCTTTTTTTACGTACTTTGACATTTTTTATGACTTTTTTCGACATACTATACTATGAAGTTTTTTATGACTTTATTTGACATACTATGACCTTTTTTGTGACTTTTTTCAACATGGTATACTATGATGTTTTTTATGACTTTTTTTTACGTACTTTGACATTTTTATGACTTTTTTCGATATACTATACTATGAAATTTTTTATGACTTTTTTCGACATACTATGAAGTTTTTTATGACTTTTTTCGACATACTATACTATGAAGTTTTTTATGACTTTTTTCAACATAATATACTATGACCTTTTTTGTGACTTTTTTCAACATACTATACTATGAGGTTTTTTTATGACTTTTTTCAACATACTACACTATGAGGTTTTTATGACTTTTGGACATGCTATACTATGATGTTTTGTTTTTGTTTTTTTTACCTTTTTTTTACGTACTTTGACTTTTTGTGACATACTATATACTATGAAGTTTTTTATGACTTTTTTCGATATACTATACTATGAAGTTTTTTATGACTTTATTTGACATACTATGACCTTTTTTGTGACTTTTTTCAACATGGTATACTATGACGTTTTTTATGACTTTTTTTTTACGTACTTTGACATTTTTATGACTTTTTTGACATACTATACTATGAAGTTTTTTATGACTTTTTTCAACATACTATACTATGAAGTTTTTTATGACTTTTTTCAACATAATATACTATGACCTTTTTTGTGACTTTTTTCAACATACTATACTATGAGGTTTTTTTATGACTTTTTTCAACATACTATACTATGAAGTTTTTTATGACTTTATTTGACATACTATGACCTTTTTTGTGACTTTTTTCAACATACTATACTATGACCTTTTTTGTGACTTTTTTTTACGTACTTTGACGTTTTTATGACTTTTTTGACATACTATACTATGAAGTTTTTTATGACTTTTTTCAACATACTATACTATGACCTTTTTTGTGACTTTTTTCAACATAATATACTATGATGTTTTTCATGACTTTTTTCGACATTTTTTTACGTACTTTTTTTTACGTTTTTTATGACTGTTTGACATACTATACTATGATATTTTTTGTGACTTTTTTCAACATACTATACTATGAGGTTTTTTATGGCTTTTTTTTGACATTCTATACTATGACTTTTTCATGACTTTTTTGGACTTTTTTTACGTACTTTGACATTTTTATGACTTTTTGTGACATACTATACTATGAAGTTTTTTATGACTTTTTTGACATACTATACTATGATATTTTTCATGACTTTTTGGACATTTTTTTTTACTTTTTTCAGCATACTATACCATGATGTTTTTTATGACTTTTTCGACATACTATACGATGATTGTTTTTTTTTTACTTTTTTCGACATACTATATCATGGCATTTTTTTAATGACTTTTTTCGACATACTATACTATGACGATCTTTATGACTTTTATCGACATACTATACTATGACGTTTTTTGACTTTTTTTGACATATTATACTATGACGATTTTTATGACTTTTATCGACATACTATACTATGACATTTTTTGACTTTTTTCAACATACTATACTATGACGATCTTTATGACTTTTATCGACATACTATACTATGACGATTTTTATGACTTTTATCGACATACTATACTATGACGTTTTTTGACTTTTTTCGACATATTATACTATGACGATTTTTATGACTTTTATCGACATACTATACTATGACGTTTTTTTGACTTTTTTCAACATACTATACTATGATGATTTTTTTTTACTTTTTTCGACATACTATACTATGACGTTTTTTATGACTTTTATTGACATACTATACTATGACGTTTTTTGACTTTTTCGACATACTATACTATGACATTTTTTGACTTTTTTCGATATACTATACTGTGACATTTTTCGACATACTATACTATACTTTTCAACATACTATACTATGACTACTATGATTTTTTATGACTTTTTTGGACACACTACTATGACGCTTTTTATGACTTTTTTCGACATACTATACGATGACATTTTTTATGACTTTTTTCGATATACTGTACTATGATGTTTTTTATGACTTTTTGACATACTATACTGTGGCATTTTTTGACATACTATACTATGAAGGTTTTTCTGACTTTTTTTCGACAGTGTGCTATGTTTTTTGACTTTTTTCGATATGCTATACTATGACTGTTTTTTTGACATACTATACTATGACATTTTTCATGACTTTTTTCAACATACTATACTATGACAGTTTTTATGACTTTTTTCGACATACTGTACAATGATGTTTTTTCTTTTTTTGACATACTATATTATAACGTTCTTTATGACTTTTGTTCTACATACTATACTGTGAAGTTTTTTATGACACTTTTTCGACATACTATTCCATGATATTTTTTGTTACTTTTTTATGCCATGCTATACTATGACATTTTTGGTGCATTTTTATGCCATATTATACTATGGCATTTTTAACAATTTTTTTTGACATACTATACTGTCATTTTTCATTGCATTTTAATGACATACCATACTATGACATTTTTTATTGCATTTTTATGACATACTATATCATGACATTTTTAATTACATACTATGCTATGACATTTTTTCAGACATTTTTATGCCATATTATACTATGGCATTTTTATTGCATTTTAAAAGACATACTATACTTTGTCATTTTATATTGCATTTTTTATGACATCTATGACATTTTTATTGCATTTTTAATGACATACTTTACGTTGACATTTTCTATTGCATTTTAATGACATACTATACTATGACATTTTTTCAGACATTTTTATGCCATACTATACTATGGCATTTTTTATTGCATTTTTCATGACATACTATACTATGACATTTTTTGTCACATTTTTATGACATACTATACTAAGACTTTTTTTTTTTTGTTTTGGACATACCATACTGACATTTTTTAACACACACGACTTTCTCTGAAAACAATGACAGAGATATTGTCACTCAAAATTTAACATCCTTTCCTAATGTTTCTGTATGATTTATTCCTTTTTTCTCTGTTCCCGTCTTGAAGATAAAAACCCTCAGCAACACGTCCCTCTGCATGAGTATTCAGAGAACCTGAAGGAGATCAGCAGGCTTCTAGCTTCAGCTGGAGTGTCTGCAGACAGAGTTATCTTCATCACCCCTCCACCTCTTTATGAGCCAGCCTGGGAGAAGGAGTGCATTCTGAAAGGTGACACTCATTCAGTCTTTCCTCTCTCTTATTCTGGTATCATCTCACAGGTCAAAGATCATGAATGCTTCTCCATCTTTTTCAGGATGTCCTCTCAATCGCCACAACTCTGTAGCGGGGCAGTATGCCCAGGCGTGTGTCCAGGCTGCCAGTCAGTGTGGTGCAGACGTCCTGGACCTCTGGACTCTCATGCAAAAAGATGGTCAGGTGGGTACTTGTTACTGTTGCTTCTTCACGTACACATTTACATGAATCCCACAAACTATACGTTAAGATAACGCTGCAACCCTTCGTATGGCACACGGGAGACATTTCAGTTTTGCAACCTCACCACTAGATGCCACTGAATCCTAAACATTGGCCCTTTAAATGTTTTAAATTATACAAATGTCTTTATTCGAGTAATGTGACCAGATATAGCATTGAGATTTTTCAGCATACCCGGTTATCTTCCTCTAAATTAATCAATCTAACGAGAGCTGTCCTGTTTTGTCCTCTGCTCCACAGGACTACTCAGTCTATCTGTCCGACGGCCTGCATCTCTCAGAGAAGGGAAACCAGTTTGTGGCTCAGCACCTGTGGGGGCTGATGGAAAGTCGTGTGGCCAATCTGCCCTTCCTCCTGCCGCACTGGGCAGACGTGGATACCAAGAGCCCAGAGAGCAGCCTCCTCTTTGACCAGTGAAGGAGTGGATGTTGGCTTTGGATCAAAAACCAGCGCTATTTTTTGCACTTGTTGTAAATTTCCCAGGTAAACCGAGAGAGCCTGACATGGGACTGCATTCCTGCTTTGAAACACTGAAGCAGCTGTGATTTGTTTGTGCTGGTATGTTAAATGTGAGACCATGTATTAATGTCAAAATGCACAATAAAGATTTTTATTTTGACATGTGTGCAGTGGTAATGCAAGCAAGAAACATAAAAAAAGCAACTCATGGTGGACTTAAGCATAGAAACATTAAGAATATACACATCATCAAAATATGAACGACACAGGACATCTGCTCGTTGTGTAACAGCTCACATCACTCCAGTAGAGTCAATGTTACCTACACAGTCGTTTTTTCCTTGACCTACAGTTAATACATATTTTAATATGCGACACAGCAGGCGGTGGTGAGACAGCATTAAATAACAGAGAGATGCATAACTCACATTGGCACAAAGACAGACAACAAAGTGGGGAAAAATAACATTTGAGCACCTCAGAAAGTTTCTTTTAAAATTAAATTCGGGATTGTCCAGATTCGTTTTCATCTACTGCACAGTTAGGCACAGAATCAGAAGGCACCATGTTTCATACAGATGATACAACCTTCTTACTTGGGGTGCATAAGCTGGACAAATAAGTGAAATACTGAAAAGACTACCAGTTGTCCCCGCACAGTGTTAAAATGTGTTGTAAATAAAAAGGGGACAAATTGTTTCACAAGCCTTTTTAAAAGAAACCATTGAGGACACAGCACAGTTTGAACATGTTTAAAACTTATTTAAATTCTCCAGTGATGTGAAAAATACTTCAAGTGCAGTTATAACACAAAGATTCAGGATAAAACATCTTAAAGTCAAAGTTTGCCGCTTAATATATCACACTGAAATGTTCCTTTGTACGATAAAATAACCACAGTTACATCACCAATAATATTACGTTACACCTTTCACCTCTTGTGTGGAGCAAACTGGTGAGGTTGTGTTGCTATGGAGACAGTACTTTGTGCATAAGCATTTAGGAGGGGAAAGGCCAGGATGTTTCCTCTGATTTTAAGTTATAATCCACAGTGATCGTTCATATTTTTTTGACAATAAACACTGGCAGAATTTGGATTCAGCCTCAGGATCTATGTAATTATTTTTAACTTTTTTTGTCCCTAAAATAAATAGCATAAAAAGAGACTATGATGTGTTTGGTAGTTCAGTCCCTTCAGGATTTTGCAAGCTTTTATTTTAGATTGTCGCAGTCTAAAATGGCTGATTTTGCAGCAGCTTTTCTAAAAAAAATCGCGATGCATGTTGCAGTGCTTTTAAGTTGTTGCTGTTTGTTTTTTTTAATGCAGAACAACCACCGCACCACACACTGTGTTCTTGGTCTTCTACCACGTGATTTTTTGGCAATAAAAAACTGTGGGAGGAACGGAAACTTGCAAAAATAGTTGTGAATTTTTTTTTGTATAATTCATTAAAAATCGAAGGCAACTCGTTTCAGTAAGGGAAAAAAATGCATTGTTCTAAATTTGTGATTCATACTTGGTACATGTTTGTAATTGTGAGACATTTGTCTTGCACGTCTGCATCTTCACAACCAGAAATACAGACGTGAGTCTTGTGACGTTAAAGTCGGGAGTGATATGATTGAGGAAAGGAAACGATTGGTTAGATTTGCAGAAAAGTCACAGCGATTATACAAAATTGCAAGGTAACGGCTGACTTTGCATTAATTGCAACATCCTGGAGGGGCTGCTAGATTCATTTCCACCCACCTACTCAGATCTCCCAGGCTCCATCTGGCCAAGGACCCCCAACCTAACTGAGAAAAGGCACAGCATTATTTCACCGCAGGCACACAAAAACATGAATTCACTCAGTAACTATTTCACTGTCACAGGGATTTGTGACTGTTCTGTGAGGTGGTTCAATCCATGTTGAAGCTGACTGAATGATATCCACATCTAGTTTTGCCTGAAATGTTGTCCTTCGTTCAGTTTGACACCAAATCTGACCTGCTAAACATGTATGCTATTACCTTTAAACAGTTGCTATGAAATGCTCATGATGCAGCAAGTATTGGCATGTTCCCTAAAACGCATATCAGGTTGCATCATGAATGTGTTGGTGCTTTTGATCACAAAGTATTGTTGGTGATTTACTCTCAGCACTCTGTCTCTTTTGTGTCAATGTGATCCTGCCTCCTGAGGCGCCGCCGGTCCCTGGCCTGCAGGTTCGGCTCTATCAGATCCTCGTAGGAGGATTTCGTAGCCGACGAGGAGGCTCCTGCGGTTGTGAAATCGTCCGACAGGCCCTCCTCTCCCAGGTGAGAGTCGCTGCTGGTGTCCTCCTGGATTGTGGCCATCCGCGGCCCCCCTGCGCTGTCCGGGGTGGGGACGTAGCTCGGGCCGGGGGCCTGGGTACTGGTGCTGGCCGCGGGAGAGGCCGCGACCTGGCTCTGCTGCTGAGGCTGCTGGGGCAGGGAGGAGGGCGCGGTCCGGCCGGCGGAGGAGAAGCGAGGCGGAGGAGGCTTGACGATGCGCACGGACGCTGACTCGAGGTTGCTGAGCATTTCTTGACTCTGAAGAGCAAAAAAACACATGTGAGACTAAAGCACATTGAAGATGACTGTCTCTGACTGAGGTGGAACCCATTCCCTTTTTACTCCATTCAGCTCCAATCTTCATAGTTTAAAGGGAAAGTTTGGATTTTTTTGAAGTTCAAACTATCCCTTTAACATCATGAAATAGTTATAATCAAACCATGAAAGATACTTAAAGAGAAATTTAGTAACAGCTATCTGCTATTTCCATCCCATTATCATCCCAAAACCCCCTTTTAAAGTGGGAATGAGTAAAACAAACATTTCTCACAGCAGACATTTTGTGTTGTCAAACAGAGGTGTAACTAATATTAATAATGGCCGCAGTCCATTTAGGAGCACGTGTTCCCTGACAATGAGGATCCTGGCTCCTTTGCTTAAGCCATCATTGATGTTATTAGTTGCTCCTGTGCTTGTCCTGCTTCTACAAGTCAAAATGTCTGCCATGACAAAGGTCCATGGAGGAATGTACCCTCAGTCTCCATGTGTTCCTAATCAATCCTAATAAACACAGTGCAGACAGCCATTACAAAAAGAAAAACAAAAAAAAGGGAAATGAAATAACAAATGACCACCTGAAGGACATTACCCTCTTCTCGATGTGGCGTTGAACAGCAGCAGATGCAAACTTAAAACGCTGACACACACCGCATCAGAGTTCACAAAAGACAACAAGGTGCAACCTGTTCAGTCCTCTCTCTGTTTGAATACTCCTAAAATGCAATCTTGCTTTCTTGAGGTAATTTCTGATCAGGTATGACTCTGCGTGGATGATCTGTGTGCAGAGGAGCACACTTACAGCTATGCTGTCACATTAATTAGCTTAAGTTTGAGTGTCTCTCACTTAATCTCTCCAGGTGAAAGACACAGTTTGAGGGCTGGAAATGTGCAGCCAGATCAGTGATTACATCAAGGAGTAAGTGACTGCAGGAGTATCCCAAACGTGGGCCACTGACCATGCATCATCATGGACTCAATGGCGACGCAACACCAAGCCATGGCACACGCACTCACCTATGGCGGGAGCTCTACTACAAACTTCCACCATCTGCTGCAGTTCCAGTGAGAATGGAAAGGGCCAAGTCAAAGAGTGATGGACAGGTCATTCGGAGCTTGAACCTGGCAGTGACAGTGAGGCCCTTACTGACGGATTCTGAATCCATTTGTGTTCTGCTCTAATTATAAGACTGTGAGCCAATTTGTCACCATAGCAATTTGTGTTGCAAAAATGTTTATGAGGTACAAGAGTGTTTTGTAGTAGTGCATATTGAATGTCAAGGTACTGCGCTCTTGTGATGCACTACAGCATGTCTTTATACCCCTGATAACTGACAAATCTTACTTTTTCTCAATTAAGAAGAGCCACAATCAAAGTTACAGTTTTGAAAGGCACAGCCTAAACCCGGGCTCAGGCTACAGGAGTTTTAGGCAAAATTATTCCCAAATCATCCCTCCTAAAAATCAGAGAATAAATTTGATCTGGAAACTTAGTCGGTACCGATGTTTGGCCAAGATTATCTGGTAATGTGAGAGGTTTGCAGATCATTCTTAAATCTCCAGAACTGCTTACAGATCATTTAAAAAATGTTTGATATTAAGAATTTAAAATCTAAGTGATTATTGTTACGGTTACATTAGTACAGAGCTGCCAACGGTGTAGCCAAGCAATGGTAAACATTCCCCTGTGACAAACGTCAGGTGTTCCTATGGTCATTGAAAACCTGGAAAAAAGTCATAGAATTTCACAATAACATTTTCCAGGCCTGGAAAAATCATGGAATTAGAAAAAAAATCATTGAACGTTTTGGAAAAGGCATGAAATTCTGTTGCGTGTAAAGACATTACCATCGTCTACGAATCGTAAAATAAAGGCAAATTTATTTTCCGTCACTGTCAAGTTAACATTTCGTTTACCACCGTGTACGTGTCTTCATTTTCTCCTCACGCTCTGTCTCTCCCTTTATGTGTGCCAGCTAGCTGCAATTATGTTTGAATAGAGTTGGAGTCTCATATGTTTGAAAAGTAGCGCAAAAAAAACAACAACAACAACAAAAAAAAAACGTTATTATTGTTCGTTGAAAAGTCAGACATTTTTTGAAAATTTGTCCATAAAAATGTGTGGGAACCCTAAATATTAAAGATGACATTTCAGATCTCACCTCCAGATCAACACATGGTGGCCATTTCCTCATCCAGACCTGTTTATCCTTCTGCTTTTTTCGCGTTTTTAACATCAAACCAATCTGTTGCACCGCTTCAGTCTCATTTTGTTTTACTTCCCTATGAGATCACATGAGGTGGTGCATTCAGGCTCCCTCTGGTATTTGCTACAATTTTTAAGTCTTACAGTGTGTGCATGTTTGAAATTAGAGAGAAGAACATCTGTGAAGTTTCTCCTTATGTGCGTGATGAGACCTGATTCCAAAGTCGATTAGGATTTTAAAACTGTAGTCTGAGCCCGGCTTAATATATTATTAAGTGTCTAACACTTAAAAGCTCAACTAATCTGCGTTATCAGGACTGTGTGCATGAGGTTTAATCAGATTATCTGTGGCACCAGCAAACAACCCCAAAACTGTTACAAGATTTTAATACAGTGCTCCAGGGATGACTTTTTTTGATAGACCAACCCCAAAGTTAGCATCACTCTGGTTCCCTTGACAAAGAGCCAATGGTGTTTTCTCGCTGGATTTTGAATTACTGCAGAAAATAAGCTCTGTGGCAAAAAAAGAAGTTTATGATACTTACAAATTTTATTCAGCAAGATTATCTTCACAAACACCACTTTTATGATTTTAGAAGCATAAATGCAATCGCTAGAGGTAAAAAGCTAACATTAGGCTATAAGCAAACCTCACCATGGTCACACGACTTTAATATCACCACCACAACAAGGCTGTAAAGTGGGGAGCACTTTGGTAGCTCACTGCACAGAGTGCATTCTAATATGTCTGAGTCCTTACTACAGCTCCTCCCCTCTCTTTCCCTTTTCATATCTGTCTCTGTTTCTCAATAACGTAGCGTCAATAACGCCTGAAAAATGCCAAAAAATAGCTTTAAAAAAGGCTGTGTATGGCGTGATGATGCTCTGTAGTTTAATTTAGCCATTTGTTAGCAGTCATGTTTTTTAAGACACATAAAAGCTTCAAAATTCACAAGTGGGGTGGTTACTGATGAATTCAAGTTTGTGTTCACCACAGACCTTATTTCTGACATCTAATTAAAAACCCATTCAAAAAAACAGCTGACTTTGAGATGAGGGAGCCAGGAGTAGTAACATGTAAAAAGTACATTTTTCCAGTGGAGCTCTGGCACTTCAAACCAATGGAACAAGACACAAATACAAAGATTCCTCCAGAGCTGTCATAAGTTTAGCACATATGTTGTGTTCATGTACAACTCCTCACCTCAGAGGAAAAAGTTGATTGACCAAAATATGTTTGCAGGGCCTTTTAGATTAAAAAAAACAAACAAAAAAAAAACACTTTTTATTTTTATTTTACTTGCCTAAAATAATCTCAAAAGCCAGTTATACAGTTCAAGATTGATTTCTACTTATTTTAAACTCTTTTTAAACACTGCAGAGCAGGGATACATTTGGTGTTAAAAAGCAAGAATTCTCATTTTATGTTGGTCATTTAATCTAATTTATTTTTTGCTAAATGTACATGTTGTAGTTTTATATTAACATGGATGATGCGGGGATCCAAACATATATTCAGATAAAGGGCAAATGCCTCAACCTGAACAATCAATCTTCATACTCCCCTCTACCTCCCTTATTAAAGATATCAGTGTTAAAAAAAACAACAACGTGGGATTGTATTAGTTTGGTTAGTGTGGCAGCAAGGCTAGTGCACAGAGTCATACATGGGCATTTGAGAGATGAGAAACTTACGCTTGGAGGGTAGTAGAAGGACTTTGTGTTCTCCTCATACTGCTGGTCAAGTCGTTTGTCCTGCAGAAGAAAACACAGAAGGACAGGGCTGTCAGGATTTGACCAAGTAAAATAATTAAGGTCATTACAGTAAAGACCTTCAACCACAGAGTTGACACTGGGAACTAGTGCAAATTGATGTGCGGCAGATTCTTACCACACAGTGAACCAGGATACTGAGAGGAATCCAGAAGATGAGTGAAAACACCACCACAGAGCCCACAATGTTATCAGCCAGGAACTTCCCTGATGGAGGGGGTGGCGTTTGAGGATGGAGACGACAAAACAGACGAAGCAAGGTCAGGAGAGTGACAAGGAATTGACGCAACCACGACTGTCATCAGCAACAAAACAAAGACTGACTTTCCATTAATCATGTCTGCTTAGGTTACCCTTTTCTTTTCCTTTCCTTTAAGTGCTTTTTTTTATATTATTGTTACTTACAACTCCAGGTTTGGCTTTGTATTTGTTGTTTTGCTTCTCACCCTGTGTGTATGTATACGAGTGTGTGAGCACTCAAGTAAAAAAAAGTATATGTTTCTATTCTGAAAGTAAATTGTTGGTAAACTAAGTGTTAAAGGCATATTTAGACACATGTGCTTATCTGAGAGTATATCTGCAATTTATCATTAGTTCATTCATTTTCCGTAACTGCTTATGCTGTTAGGGAACAGCTGACATTGAGCGAGGGGTAGGGTACACCCTGGACAGGTCGCCACACCATCACAGGGCTGACACATGGAGACAGACAACCATTCACACTCACATACACACCTAGGGACAATTTAGAGTCATCAATTAACCTGCATGTCTTTGGACTGTGGGAGGAAGCTGGAGTACCCGGAGAAAACCCACACTAACACAGGGAGAACATGCAAACTCTGTTGTATCATTAGTGCTTTATCGTATTATTTATAGTGTGATGTCATGAATTTGATGTAAACTGTATACTGTATACATTGTATACCCGCATTAGGTGTTTACGAAACTTGTAGGTTGTACTTTAGTAAATTAATAATAAATGTATTATTTAAAGTAACCAAGAACACACTGACTGTATAATATCATCTTGAATACAACTTTTAACACACCAAGTACAATTTGAGAGTTCAATTTCACACAGCTTTAGGTTTTTTTTTCTGAAAAGATAAAGGGGATACTAAGGTATATAAACTGTAGTTTCGGAAAATATACTCAACTATATTTTTCTGTCTGTTTGCTTGTTTTGTTTTCTTTTATGTGGCAGTATGAGGGTAGAGGGAATGGATAGGGGATACATCACTCAAAGTACTGCTATGTTTGAATGTTCACCCACTGATGAATGCTAACTATTGTACTTTCTTCCGAAATAAAAAGCTAATGAAAACTAGACGCCTTGCGACTATATGCCTCTACAAACCTGTCAAGTTACACTTAGATTTCCATCCATGTCTGTGAAAACATGGACAGCACAGAAGACCTAAACAATCAGTGCAGTTTCAAGGTGGACACTCAAGATTAGTGTCGCCAATTCAGTATCAGACCAACTGTTCTTCCCTCTGTTCCTGAGATATGACATTGAGTAACAGCCAGGTGTTTGAGAACATTATGATGTCACAGTGAAGCTGACCTTTGACCTTTTAGATATGAAATGTCATCACTTCATGATGTTATACTGTTAAAATTTCATTTGTGTGAAATTTTGTCATAATTAGTGTATGAATTTTTGCTTATGGCCAGAAACATGTTTTGTGAGGTCACAGTAACCTTGACCTTTGACCACCAATTTCTAATCAGTTCATTGAGTTCAAATGGACGTTTGTGCCAAATTTGAAGAAATCCCTCAAGGCGTTCTTGAGATGCCATGTTCAAAAGAATGCAACTGATGAGGTCACAGTGACCTTGACCTTTGACCACCAAATGCTTATTAGTTCATCCTTGACCAAAAGTGGACGCTTGTGCCAAATTTGAAAAAAAAAAAAATCCCTCAAGGCATTCTTGAGACATCGCGTTCACGGGAATGGAATGTATGGATAGACAACCCAAAAACATTACGCCACCGGCCACAGCTACAGCCAGCGCGGAGGCATAAAACAATATTTCAAAGCGGCTTGTTGTAACCAGCTTACCAAATGTGTTAATGTCCAGCTTGTCGATAAAATCCCACAACCTCTCGATCACGTCCTGTACCTGCTTCATGCATTTTCCCTATTTTAACAAGAGAAAGTTGACACTCTTCAAACAGCCAAATAAAGCACACATCAATACAATAATTGTAACATTCATAACATTTTGTGAGACACTATGTAATATAACAAAACACTAAACATGATGGAAAAATGGTAGATCAGCTTTAATCCTGTCTGTAGAGTGAAGAGATATGAAAGATATGATGACTCACGCCCTCGTCACAGAAGCCCACGGTGCAGGGTTTTCCTTTGCGAAGAAACAGGAAACTGCCATTGGCCTGGATAAAGGGAGCGCAGGTGCCATCTTTTCCCCTACAGCACACTTTACAGGAGTCCTCCGTCTCTGCAAACAGAAGACGAGATTAAGTAATCACTATACCCTCCATTAACAGTGGCAGTGCACACATCCATTTCACTTTTCAGGGAAGAAACTAAAAAAAACTTTATTCCCAAATTCATAACCCAAAGCCTAAAGCTTTTATCATGTTTGCCCTTGATCATGTTGTTAATTAACTTCTCTTTACCGTTGCAGGCACAGGACTGAAGGTTCTGCATGGCCTCACAGAAAGGATTGCACTCTCCATTGCGGCACTTGCCGTTGTCAACACAGGTGGTGTTGTCAGAGGCATTCTCAGGTGGTGGACATTGACTGCTGTAGCCTAACATATGAAGGAAATTTGGAGAGATCTTGTTTTTCAAGGTTTTATCAGTTGATCAATTTAAAAAGGTACAAAAAAAAGCAGCTTTCCAGTGATCGGTGCAGTTCTTAAGTTTGACCAGCAGGAGGTGCTCACCTGTGCAGGAGGATATGCCTTTACAGGTCGCATTAATAGGTTCCTGGCACCTTACTCCTGCAAGTTGAAACATGCAGCCGTTACAGCAAGGGCTGTTTCTGTCACTGAGGAGAGAACAGAGACATGCGGATGACTCAAACTAGAACAGCAAAGATTTTTTAGACATATTACATTCAATTAATCCAATGTCTGAGTGGATGAGTGTGATATGTATCTTTGGTATCTCATACCTGCACTGTGCACCAAATTTGAATTTGCAATCGGCTGAGCAGCAGTCGTCGTTGTTGAGGTGGAGGAGCCCAGGGTCGCACTCCTCCCCCTCTTCCACTCTGGAGTTCCCACATACCTTACTGTTCCTCTCCTTGAAGCACACAGGAGCTTTAAAACGCAATGTCTTCCCTACGGAGATCTTGCTGCAGTTGGAGAAACGCTTTAGGAGAGAGGGAGAGGAAGACAAGGGTTAGATATAAACTAGAAGAGGATACTTTATGCTCAGCATTGAAAGGTGGTGTGATAAAGGGCTGCCATGATGCTATTGACTTAAATCAATTGTTGCATTGATAAGATGTCTAACAAATCAGTGACACAATGGTGTTTCTTCAAAGCTAAGTTTGAATTTACAGCCAGACAAACGTTTTAGCAAAAGTTTCATGGCCTTTGTCTGCATTTTTATTATTGCATTCTGATGTAACTCAAGATTTAGTTTCACCCTTGGCACATATCTTCAAGAGCATCTAAATTCAAGAGCAGAGCAAGTCACAGCAAATAAACAGCACCACTTTTCACCTTAAACTTCAGCAAGAAAAAAAGAAGTCATATGCATATTAGATGTTAAGGTCAATGATGGAGGAGGCACAGTACATTTACTGTCTGTCATTATATTTCACAGGAACAACTGTGACTCACATTTATCCAACACTCTGTAGATTAAGCAACTCAAATTCACACTTTCCATCACACTGTGCAGCACGAACTCAGTGTATCCTCATAGCTGTCTGCATAGTTTGTTATATACTTAAGCAGTTACTTGATACTAACGCGTCTGTAACTGCATGTTGAAGTCTACATACTGTTTTAACTTGTTCACTATTTGGAAAGGTACCTTGTTGTTGACATGGTCTCCGCTCACAGCAATAGGGTACATGACAAACTTTCCGCCGTGGTCGTCACTGGGAGCGCAGTAAGGGATGTTGTCGGGATCGTGCTCTGCTCCAAAGTTGTGGCCAAGCTCGTGAGTGGTCACCAAATCTGCCTCCTGATGGGACACAAACACACCAGTTACCTTCTGGGAAAATGTTACACAGCGCCAAGGATAGAGGATATACTTGTCATTGTGATGTAGACACGCAAGATTAGTGTCACCAATTCAGTATCTGACCAAATATCTCCCTTTCTGCTCCGAGCCGAGTTGAGTTGAGGCTTTAATGTCCAAGAGGGAAAATTTGAGATAAAGACAGTAATCATGAGTACAACAAAACACACAAAATCCAGTATCACATGCTGTCAGGGGTAATCATGGACAATTAGTGGTCACTGCTGGCTATGATAAGCAATAGCAGAAGGAACAAAGGATGATCTGTAACGCTTAGTAATACGTTTAGGGAGGCAAAACCCGCACCCTAATAGACGCATCTGAAACTCGACATGGATGGGATATTGAGAGTCTGAGACAACAGAGTTATGACGTTAAATAGTGGTCAGAAAACTGTTTTTGCAGAACATTATGTCATCACAGCGAAGATGACCTTTGACCTTTCAAATATGAAATGTCATCACTTCATCTTTATATCTCTATATCCTATTATGGAGTATGGAGTTTTCATCATAATCACTCCACGGATTCTTGAGATATGGCCAAAAATGTGTTTTTTAAGGTCTCAGTGACCTTGACTTTTGACAGCCAAATTCTAATCAGTTCATTCTTGAGTCCAAGTGGACGTTTGTGCCAAATTTGAAAAATATCCCTGATGGTGTTCTTGAAATATTGCGTTCATAAACATAAGACAGATGAGGTCACAGTGACCTTGACCTTTGACCACCAAAATCTATGTAATAATTTCATTTTTAAGGCCAAGTGGACATTTCTGCCAAATTTGAAGAAATTCCCTCAAGATGTTCTTGAGATATTGCGATCATGAGAACCGACGGACAGATGTACAGAGAGACAGACATACAGATGTACCTACGGATGGACAGACAACCTAAAACATAATGCCTCTTGCCATGGCTGTTGCTGGCGCAGAGGCATGAAACAGTTACCTATCCCACTAAGTTGTAGGGACATTACTTTATTCTTTGATGTTGGGTTGCTGAAAAACCAAATCCTGACAATGGATGTTACTGTGAGACTCTGCAGTCCTGTGGGAGAGCTCCTCTGAGACCGCTAAGTCTCTGCTCTAACAGAGCCATATAAATCTATGATGGAAGCACTTAATTTTACAAATTGTTGGAATGTCTTGTTTTATACCTGTATTGACATACTTTTTAATAGAAAATAGTGCAATGTTGTATTACACTTAATTAATTTATATTTATTAAATTTAAAATATTTTCTTATTAAATGTTTGAAATTTTATGCACCCACCACACGATGAGGCAGTCTTTCTGAAGACAAAAGGTACTTAAATTGTAAAACACAGAATATGGAAGAAAAAATTAAACACACTGGAAAAAAAAAAAAAAATCAAGGACACAGGTAGGCTAAAAGAGAGACTGTGGCTAAAAATATTCCTGGAAATGATCTCCATGGAGGGAGCTACATCTAATCTTTCTGAAATTTATGATGAGGAACAATTTTGCAAGGTCACACTGGACCAGAGTTATTCAGTATGAATATATAGTTTACTACTGTATGATTCAATTAAGATTGTCACCGACTCATAACACTGATTTTACTGAAAAAAAAGCACATCATCATAGAGGCTACAGATGCAATTTTCAAAACTTCCTCTCAGCTTACATTAATGTTTTGTGACTTATCTGTAAACTGTGCTGAGGAGCAAGCAACATACTGATAACTGAGGTGTCAAAATGCAACAGCGTTAACATAATTACTCATAACACCCACACAAAAAGGTGTGTCTGCTTTGCTTGCAGCCTACACTTGGCAGGATGACATGTTGCATAACTTCCTGGCTAACACTGGACCTAGTAATTTTGTCAAAGATAATGACTGATGTTAAACCGACCTTTGTGAGGATGGTTTTGCCATAGTTCTTGGTGCTTGTCAGGCCTGTGTTGAGGTAACTGGGCTTCTTTGCAGAGTGAGATGGGTAGTATGCTGTAAAAGGACAAAACCAAAGCAAGATGTCAGAAACTGTTTTGCTTTACAAAAGCCCACTATCCAGTTCTTCCAAAACTGCATGTCATTTTTGGCATTTCCCTGGCAAGGATTCAGCCACTTGGAGTCTATCTACTAGTGAACAGATCTATTAGCAGCTTTACACACTACTTTCACTTGACATGACTGTGGCGGGTTTTCATTCATGCTGCAACACAGATAGTCTTTAAATCATGATTTGCAATAACCACATATTAGTAATGCAGGTGTTGCATGATGAATATCATTTCATGCTTAGCTTGTAAAAACAAAGCCATTTTGCCACAATTACCCCATTTAAACCAACACACAGCAGCTTATCTTCCAGCATTTCCATCAAAAACAAACTGGTTTAGAATAGGAAAAGTTAGGGGCCAGGTGAAACCAAAAAATACCACGTTTTCTTGTCCTGAAGTGTGAATCATGACAATAGAAGTGAGCATGTCATATTCTACAGGCTGCATGCACACAGTAGTCCAATGCGTCTTCTACTCATCATCAGTGGGTTCATGCATTTTTGGATAAAACCATCTGTAATAACAGAACGCTTGCAGAAAAGCAATGCAATCTGCTATCATGCTGCTACTGATTACTTCTGTTGTACATTGTGCAACAGCCTCTGTTGATGACACAACCTTGATTACTATCATTCCACTAAAACTGGCGGAAATGCGGGCTGGTTTGCTAGATAGCGCCATGGTCAAAGAAACCTGCATGAAACTGGTTCAAGGACAAAAGCTAATCTGGTGGAAAAGACGTATAAGTGATGTGTCCTTACGTCTTGGGCAGAGGCCGCCCAGGGCCTGAGGTTTGGACGGGGCCACATAGGCCAGCCCCAGTGTGCCCTCGGCGAAATCCTGGTAGGTGAACAGGTGTGCCAGACACACAGTGGAGGCGTTGTCAGCTATGTCTGAGCTGAATTGCTGAGGGGGAAAAAGCAGAACTACCTCAGAGTTAGATTTACTCCCTGTTTCACACAAGGGCTTGCAACACTGCATTAACCTCTTCCACTCTGCTGGGATGCCTGTGTCAGAGGCTGACATTGCTGTCTGTCAGAGGCTGTGGTGGGTTTTAAAGCTACTGGTATCATAAAAGAGAAGACCTAAGGAATCAGTTGGTACCAACCATGCCATGCTGGGTTGTCCTCAATGGGGCTAAATAATGCTCTAAAGTTTGGCAAAATTTTGGCAAGGGAAAAACTTGCATGACCATTCTCATGAGGGTTCCTTGACCTCTCACCTCAAGTTATCTGAATGAAAATGGGTTCTATGTGTAACCATGAATCTCCCCTTCACAGACATGCCCACTTTGTGCTAGTCCTATGCGGTCTTAAGGAAATACCATAGTGCAAATGTGGTTTTGCCCATTATATTTGAACATTTCTGCATACTGGGGTCCCTGAGTAATATTGGAATTGCGTAAATTGGGTTTGACTGGATAGCTGAGACTCTTGTGGATTCAAGGAGTCCAATTTAATTCATGTGTGATGATGTTAGCCCCCCTAGCAGCGTTTTCATTGTGGTGACACCATTATTTTAAACAGACATCACTGTATAATGTGACCTACTGTGACCTCTAGAATAATCACAGCCTCATGAAATTTAACAGCCACAAACTAGAGACCTCGGTCTTTCAGAGGATGGATGGCTTTCATAGGTATATTGACAACACAGGGAGTTTCTCAGCAGTTTCCAAAGCAGAAACGCTTGCCATCCAATCCACAAAAAAAGCAGTTCCTACTGAAATGTCAAAAGGTTCTGAAATTAAATCACAGCATGGATTTTTCTTTGGTGTTTTTTAAGGTCTTGGTGTCTGGTATTTTGGAGGGATTTTTTTTATCCTTTTGATCAATTCTGGATTGGTAAAAAATGCTTACATTTTGCACGAAACCAGTATGACAGATTGTTATCAACCCAAAAATTGCTGAGACATAACTGAGCATAGGAATGGCCATTATACACTTATGCTCTAAGCCCTTATTACTAAACTTCCAGAGTCTGAACAGACGCCTAACACACATTTCTAACTAAAAAAAACCTGACAGACAGTGCTGAGCTGCATCTCAAATTTATCTTTAGGTTTCCAGCTTTAACTTGATGTATACCACGTCTTTGCAGCATATACTGTTGTCCTGCTATCTTCCCCTAAATGTCCCCTGTCCCCATCCCAAAAAAGACAAAAATGGGTCTATGGTAGGAAAGGAGGGAAATGGAAGAGGTTAAGACGAGGACATTAACATTTGGAAATGCAGCTATTTGTAATATCATCACTCTTAATCACACTTATCACACATCTAAACTAGACTTCTTAACTGCAGTGTCACAGCAAAATATTTTTCAGTACGTTTTTTGATTGATTAAATGATGATTACATTTAATTTTTCCTTATCACATCCAGTCCCAAGGTTTTGATAGACAGAAGACCCACTGTATCCCTAAAACCTTCCCTCCCTTCATGCACATCTTTCTCTCAGTCTCTCTTTCCCACCTCCAGAAGCTTCTTCACGTCCCAGACGTCCTTGTCTTCCACAGGGCTGTTCTTCATGTTATAGTGGACCCAGCCTCTGTCAGCAGGGTCAGTGGGAGGCTTTGTGGGCTCCTTGTTGATGATGATCTGAGAATGGTAAAGACACCATTTAAGGAACGTTTCATGAAGTCAACAAGTCATTACGTAGTGGCTCATAATTAATGCCATGTGCAACATTTTATAGTATGAAGTATTAATTATTTTACATTTAACTGCAACATAATTTGCCAGAAGTTGCCCCAGAGTTTTTAAAGCTTCATCAAAGCTTTAATGCACAGGTAGAGGGGACCACGTCACTCTTTACCAGTCAGTCAGCATCATGCTTTTAAGTTTTTTCTAAAAGGTATTTTGGTTAAAGGTGGTGCATTAAAAGTTTTTCTTGATATGTATGGTGAAGAAAATTTGAAAATAACTCAAGAGCAGCTGAATGAATGCATATCTTTTCAGTGAGAAAACCCAGGGCTCACAGTATGACAAACAGTGTCTCCATTCATTCCCAAAGCCTGTGGAACTAATTAAATTACCCCATGGGGCATACACAAAAGCTTTCAGTTCCTCCTAAAAATGCTGTTCTCAAACAGACTGAGGGGCAGTTTTATTCTCAACTTCACTTCCGGGAGTGACTCGATGTAGAACAAAGCTGTCATGCTGCTGGGAGCAGTGGGGTCTGATGCTAAAACGCCACAAACTGTTTCACGAGTCAGGCTGTTACTACATGTGATTTGCTCTGTCATTTGCATGTTTTAGGGTTTGAATGTTAGTTTTCTAATGATATCAGTATTGTTTGTGTACTCCATTATTAACCACATTAACCACAATACCCTACATTATTATAACTGAGCAATGACTTTGAGAAGAAGTCCGTGGCGCAGCCCATTGGCCTTCAAAACCCTGAGCACATGCTGTCCCAGATTGAAAAATTGACAGAAAGTATGGGGACACATTAATTTTTTAGCCAACACTGTGCAGAACGACAAGAAAAAATTGTTTATGGTGGCAGAACTGCAGAAAATTGGGCGAAAGAAGTTAGCATAAAGTGAGCAACGGACTTATTCAGGACTTGGATAAATTTTATTTAGAAAAAAATTTTGATTCTCTTGTTCTGTGGACCCGTCTGACTACAGAAATATAAATAATTGAAGAATGGACACATTTTCAGACTTAAGGAACATTTCAAAGGTAGGGTGTAACCATCTTTTTTTATTCTCTCTTGTTTACCAGACCAGTAAATCTCACTGAATGATGCTTTGGTGTTCATAGTTTACGTAAAATGTACTAAATGATTGAATTGTGGAGGATACAGCTATGCGTATAGCATGTCCATACTGACAAAAGTTTAACATCTAATGTTATATTTTGACGCACAATGCTAAGCCACTTGGAACTACATTAACTCAAACGGTTGGGCCCTGATGACCTGCTGGGTTTTAAGAGGTTTTATTATTTTGATTTCTTCTTTATTTGAAGTCAGACGAAATCCCACTGTCCCAGACCCTGCTTTGTTACTACAAGCCTTTCATTAATAATTTCAAGGAGGTATGGAGGGGGGGGGGGGGCGGGGAGAGTGCGATTGACGAGCGTTCACTGCTAGCTTGTCATCACACCTTTGCAAACTTCAAAATAGTATTTACCGTCTGAATTTGGTGAAAAAAAGTTTCATATTCTGAGAGCCAGGACTTAATTCAAAATCAAACAAAACCCCAAGCTAACCAAAAATCTAGATGTTGACATAAATACATGTGTCTAGAAATGAACTGTTGCGACACCTGACTGATTTCAACAGAGCATGCCGCAAGCAGCCAGCCAAACTCACCTGATGGATCTGTACCCCATAGCCTTTGAATTCATCATCCCAGGTTGTGTTCCTGTAAATGTCATCAACTCGATCAATCAGCTCGATCTGGAGTGAGAAAAGAAAAAAAATCATATGGCGAGAATTATTAATGTACAGAAATACATGGATTTATTGTGACTTTCTTTCACAGGTGCAGTAGACATGTTGATCATAGGTCACAGATTTGTCAATCTGATGTAAAACTAAACTGTGGCAATAGAAAAATATTCTCCTCTAGTCCTGTTCAATGTAACACCCTATGGAGGCATCTTTACAAGGTCTCTTTCTGCACTACTTCTGTACATGGCATAATAAAGACAAACCAGGTAGTTAAGAGTGACGCTCTCTTGTCCGCGGCCCATGTGCTCAAAGAAGCGGTAATCTGCAACCAGCAACAGGGGGCAGGTATTCTTCTTGTGATCGTGCGCCTGCCTCTTCTCTCTGTGGGGGAACCCTACAAGGAGGGAGTAACAGCAACAGTGAGAGAGACACAGGAACAGGTAGAGAATGAACAGTGGTCACCAGCAGACAACAGTGATCAGTTTTTGTAAGCAGTGCCATCAAGATTAAGCTTACATAAAAATACATGAAGAAGTTAAACAATGAGGCCATGCTCCTCCAGTATCCCGCTGTTAATTGCCCTCATTTTCACATTTAGCAGCACGTCTTCTTTTTTCCTTGCCTGTGAACTGATTAAACTCTCCTTCTGTTTGTCAAGCCACAATTAAACAGCAGTTTTTCTTTACAGCAGAGTGCATAACAGCACAATGAATAGGGTCTACTGTATATAGTACATCCACAGTAAACTAAAGTCCATTTCATTTACACTGTATTCACCAACAATACTGTGCTGAATCTGTTACCACATGATTAACTGTTACATTAAATGATGCTCATGCACAACTTAACATCTACAATTAAGTGTTTTAACTTTGTAAAGGTGATGCTTAGGGCTAGCACCAATGAGTATTCTCAAAGGCAATAAATATATTGAGTTTTCCCACTAAATAATCATTTAATCTAGAACAGCGGTTCCCAAAAACTATAAATAAAATGAGCCGAATAAAATTTTACCAAATAATATAATGTAAACCTCACTTGTTATCCATACATGTTTCTTCAGAGTTACATCTGTTTTAAACTTTTGCGAAAGAGACACAAATTTCTCCCACTGCAATGACTGTTAAGTAGAACTGGACGATATGGAGAAATTCAAATATCGTGATATATCTAAATACCTCGATATCGATATTACAACAATAATGCAGGCTTGGCTATTGGTGTTTTCTCAAAATATTTACACAGCAAGATTTTTTATAAGTAATCATCAGTAATGTGGATATAATGACTAAGTCAGTAAAGGCAAATAACAGAAGAGCTAGAACAATCTGGGAAGTTCAGGAAATTATATCACTTTACTGTAATGCAGTCAAGGTCAGTAATTCACACCCACCAACCGCAAAATGCGGATACAATTTCCGTTTTGTAAGTGAATCTCAGAAGGCTATCGGCTACATGGGCAGGTAAATGTCTGTATCAAAATAGAACGACAGTTTCTACCACTGGCTGATCTACTAAACTGTCCCTTGCAGCAGGTTGTGCTCATACTTAAATGATACTTAGGTACTCAAAAAACATGGGGGCCCTGTAGTTTAAACCAAGAGGGCAAACTCTATATTGCCTCCCACATTGTTAACAGCAGCAATAGCTTCACTCTTTTCATTCTTACCTTTCACAGTAAAAGCCCTAGTCATATACACAGCATGACTGCTTATCAGAGGGAATGTATTCTCATGCTGAGGGTGTGGTGATGAGTTGTTCAATATATTAAAATAATTTTGCTTCAGATTTTGCTCTGGCCTCTTCTTTACGTTTGTATCCAACATAATACCTCATTGTCACAATTAAATGTACTGAAACAAACAAACTGTAGATGTGACACTAAAAGTCAATTTATTATTTTGGCTGGTAAAAAATATGCCTAGCCAGTGGATTTTTTCATCTACCTGAATGCAGTCCTTAAAAACAGTAAAGGACAACACTTATGATATTATGATATCCAAAATCTAAGATGATATCTAATACCACAATATCAATATCATTGATTCATTGCCAAGCCCTGCTGTAAACCTAAATACAAAGCAATTATGGGTTCATTTAACACTGAATGTCTCCACAGTTTTTCCCCTGCATGCATTTCCCTCTTGCAATGGCTCTACGCCCCTCAGTTTGAGAACCACTGGACCATAAAATAGTAGGAAACTGTAAAACATGCCCACTGAAATTTCCCAGAGCACATGGTGAGCTCTTAAAAATCCTAATTTTGTAATTTATGAATAAATTAAGCAATAACTAATCTCACTGCCACAGAAAAGCACAAAGGAACAGAAGAAATCTGCCTCACATCTTCATACAGCCTTAGCTCTTCAAACAATGCATAGCTGAATAATAACAGAAAAGGACAACAGGAAGACATCCCATTTGAGCATTACAACATACAGTTGGCTGCGCACTGCTGAGAAGTGTGGGTGTGCGCTGCCCTGGCTTCCACAACAAGCTGTGGGAGACCAGTGACGACTCAGAGTCATCTCATTGGGCAGCAGAGCCTCCATGAATTTTAATGCCTCCTCCATAAGAACCTTCACCTCAACTCTTATCCCCCATGAGTGCTTTCAACCAGCAGCTGGTGAGAGGTTTTCTAGACATCTCCTCTGGCACATTATCACTGTTATATGCTTTACATTTCCGAGGCAGCACAAAAGAATCAAAAGGCGTTTGGTTGTTACATAATATCCACTTGTCAGCAGTGTGTATGTGCATAACTTAGGCTAGGTTTTACAGATAAAAAGGCTTTTATTAAAGTGACTGTTGCAGAATTGAACACCCACCTCCTTTGTCTCACTACTACAGCCCCCTGCTTCCTTCTCTCCACCTTAAACATTTGTTATCCTCCTACTCTATTTTCTTATCTACACTTTACCGTCCACAAACCAGAGCATGGAGCCTAGGCTCCACCAGATCTGTGCTCTCCAACCCCTGATAAACTCCATCCTCCTCCTACACATTTACACTGCAAATATGACCACACACATTTGCAAGACTCTCCACCACTAGTGAGGGAAAGAGACAGCAGAGCTCACCCTTCTCCTTGTCCACCTCCTCATGTTTTTCCCAATCCCTCCTAGCGGTCTGTGGCAGCAGGTCACTAGCCTCAGCGTGGATGTAACCACACACTTTTGGAGAGACGATGCGGCTCAGATTCTTGATGTCTTCTGAGCGATAAACCAACAGCCTGCCATCAGCTGGGGAATCTGTAAACCGCCACAGGGGCTGGACGGCCAGAGAAAGACAGGTGACATTAGAGGACAAAACAGGAGAGTCAGAGAAGGTCACAAGTGAGGAAGAAAAAGAGAGCAACAAAAGGAGAAAAGGGAAATATAGATATATAGGTGAGGAATGAAAACAAGAGAAGAGACAGACATTGGCCATTGCAATGTAGACATTCTTCTCATTCTTCACTGGCTTTAATGCACAGTATCATCTTTCAGTATGTAGACAGCAACACTTTATTTTGATGCAGCACTTAGAAAAAAAATAGCCCCTTTGTATGAAGTCTAAACAGTGCAGTAGGAGAATGATGGAGCTATAACTCATACACTGTTGAGCCAAAACTGGATGTGAAACAACAGAAAAATTAAGCTGACAGTTGGTACTTTATGCTCACTGTAATCGTTTTATTTCAGAACCAATTTGCCGGTGGGAAGACCAAAATGTGTGTCGCTGTCAAAATACTTAGAAAATGTACTGTGTACTGAATGCTTTTACATACCTATACTGAATTTGCGTAAATCCGAATAATTACTATTTTCTCGATGTAAAATATCCTCATCATAAGAAGTTAGGCTACAAGGCATTGACTATAAATGCGCAGACTTCTCCTCAAGCATCTTTTGCATCAGCTACTACTAATGTCTGGTATAGTAAATCAAAAACTAGTTTAAACCACTTGAGTGACCTTTGATAATATTATCAGAGACAGAAAAGCCCAAGTTATTATACAGAATATGAAAGAAAATCACAGCAGGGTATCGCACACATTAACTTATTTTTAGCGGCCGCCACATATTGATTTTCTATTTTTGGGAGACATGTATGGCTGCAGACACATTCCGTTTGTCGTGTACACAACACGCCCCTACAAAGCACAGCCGCCACTAGTACAAGACAAACCCACTATTGCGAGCATCACCTGAACCCTGCTACCACACAACACTGTTGTGAATAAATACGAGGCTAAACACAGTAATAAACCACTTCATAATTCATTATACATGAAGACGTGATGCCTCTCGGAAATGCCTTAATGCCTCTCTTTTAACCTACTACTTCACAACTAGCTAATCACTAACTTAGCATTTTCATCTGGGCTTCCTCTTCTGAGTCAAAGGGGCAAATGAGGCTGATTGTGGACTGACATATAGGTATGCTAGGCAAGTGTTGTAGCTAGTGGGTGCTTGAGCTGAAGTTATACCTGCTCAATTTTTGGGGCTGGACCATTAATTTGGAGCACTGTTGGAATAAATGTACCTTTTTGTTATTCAGGGCACCATCTTCCTGGAGGACAGAGCGTACTCTGGGCACAGACAAAGCAGCAGAGTGCCAGACACAGTGAAAGTGAAACTTAACCATTCACTACTTCCTATAGCAACAGAACGCTCTACTTCTTAGAACGATATTGCTCTAATGTTATTGCTGTCCATTAACTCTCTATTTGGATCCAACAAAGACACAATGATTTTACAGCCGCGTCTTACCTCAACATTGTACTCCGCTTCATCAGTTAGAATGTGAGCAGAAAACTCATCTCCTTCTATGTGTGCCTGCACACGTGAATTCTCCTCTCCTGCAAACACAATACACATAAGGTTACTTTCATTCATTCATACGCAGACTATATCTGGTAATCTATTCAGCAAAAGCTGTAGAGATACAGTAATATACGTAACATACAATATAACTTCAGAGTTATTGCTCATATTTGGCAAATAGTGGCAATTATGATATAAGAATTTCTCATATTAACATCTTACAAAAACAGTTATTTGTCTGTTAAACTTTACTTGTTCTCAACATGAAAAAGACTGTGAAATGTGGGTTCAAGAGGAAAAAAAAGAACATAATGCTGAAACCCTAAAAATTATTCACTCACCGACAACATGTCCAGTGAAATAGTTCTGAAGATGAACATCATAGTTTTCCTCCTTTCCATGTTTATCAACGAACACTGCTTTAAAGTTGTCAGTGAAGAGATCCGTATTGGTGGTCAAGTAAAGCTTGAAATGTCTGTAGAGAGAAAAACGAAACACGACATCTACATTAACTCAAACTAAATTACATAGCTGCTTTCAGTACTATGAGGAGTCACATGGAATTTAGTGTTGGGCCTATTTAGTGTCACAAAAAAAGGGAAAGAGAAAATACTTTGAGAATAATCTCTCTTCATATGCCGTTGTCTCAATATTAGTGATGTCTGAAGTTGACATTTTTTAAGTACGTCTGAAAACAATACTTTGTTGGAGTTATTGGTCGCTGTAAATGTATGTCCTGTCCTGTCCATACTGGTCATGAGATGATCTATTCCTGTACTGACTTTAATGTAAGCGATGGGGGTCAAAATCTACAGTGCTTGTTCTGAGCAGAAATGTATCCTAAAGATCAGCTAAGACTAAAATGGCTCTTCAGCAGTTAATCAAGAGGGTATTTTCCAAAGTTACACTTGTTTTAGTTTTTAAAAATCCCCTTTTTTGTTTTCATTGACAGTGTTGCCTTGCTAAGTAACAGTAAAGTCACACAGAGAAAGAATTTCTTACTAAAGGGACTGTAATTTGGGAAACCATCACTGGCTGTCATTTGAACTTTGAAGTACATTTGTGCAACATAAAAGTACTGTGGATTTTTATGTCCTCATCAGGTGGCTGGTCCAAGCAGTGCAACAGTCTATACTCTGGAGTCTCTGATCCCCGCCACTGTCAACAATGACATTTTACAGTTTAATTGAAAATAAAATCTGCAGTGTAGCCACCAACTGTGTGTTTCTTCAGTACAAGTAATAGGTTTTTATTTAGTTTGGCTTTTGTGGCCCCTGTAATTTCTTCCTCCTATTCCCCAACTCATAGGTTCTGTTTTGAAAGGATAAATATATATAGAGAGGGATTGTGCCAGAACTTTTATGATGAATGATAGTCTTTACTGCTTGTGAAAAGGTTAATTTCATCTCCTATATGTTCCACAGTCACTTTCAAATCAACGTGTAATGTAAGTTTGATCTTACACTGGGGATCTCCTCACATCCAGTGTGGACATCAGAAGTGATTACAGCAACCACTATCGTTTTCAATATGTGCACGGGCATGTGAGTTTTAATCTAACACAGATTGAGAAGATGTGGGCCTTTCCTACATCAGTACTCCAAAGCTCAACTCTACTGTGAGGTAGGTTTCTGTCAGACATGAGGGTGTGCTGCTGTACCTGTGCAGGGCTCTGAAGCTCACCAGGCGCTCCAGGTGGGATTGGGTGTGGACGTCTCTCTTCCTTACAGAGTGCAGCTGGAGGCTTGACACCGGCAGCACTTCAAAATCTGACAGGACGGAGTTCAGAGCATCTGGAAGACGTGGACAGGCAATGGTCATACACAGAACCGAGCATAAACTGCGTGTGTCCATTTAAAACACTAGAATAATACGGTCAAATACTACAATACGTAACGGTCAATCCGCTTCCTGTAGCTTGATGATGTGGTTTCACTTAGCAGCTAACCAAGACTCGGTGCCTTTACATTTGATAACACTTAACAGTAAAAATGTCAGTATTAGTAATCACCATAAATAAACATAACACACATAAAACTAAGTTAAAAGAATCGTCGTTAACCGTTGTTAACCATAAACCAGCATTAACGTCAATGCTAACGTTAGCTTGTGTTCGCATGCTAAGTTACGTACCGAACTCCGGGTTTTCTTCGTGACTCTCTTCCGTAGTAACTCTCGACTTAATGGCACCGTTGACCCAACAAGGAGCCAGAAAGGCAATTAACAATATGCTCCTCATTTTCAGGTAGCTCTGTCACTATGCTAGTGCTGTCATTCTCACAAGTTAGTCGATTTGTCTGGACAGCGAGCTAGCTGAGCTACCCGGAAGTGCACCGGGTGGAAAACATCCGGTTTTGGCAATCTTGGGAAGATGAGGTAAAATATAGACGCTGTGCACGGGTGGTTAATTAGGGACCCTCTTGTTCTTGTAGCGTTTATTATTATTATTATTATTATTATTATTATTATTATTATTATTATTATTATTTATTTCTTTCTTTCAGCGTACGCGACTTTCAACTGGAATTTGACCCCCTAAACATGCTCAAAAACTCACCAAAATTGGCACGCGTGTCAGGACTGGCGAAAAATTTTATAAACTGACGAAATTAATCTGAAAAGTGCCAAAATGGGCTCTCTAGCGCCACCTAGAAACACAAAAATGGCCGCTGCAGCCAGTAGGAACGTCGTAGGAAGATCAAACCAAAACAGCCTCGTTTGTCTCATCAAGACCTACAAATCACGCGCTCGCACCCATGACCTAACTCCAACAGGAAGTGAGATATTTCCCTTTCAAAATAAGAGTTTTCTTCAAAAAAAAAAAAAAATCCTTTAAAAATCAACTAGTCCGACACCGTTTATCGTATCGGCTTCAAACTCGCACACATTATTCTTCAACGTGTCCTTATCAATTATTGTGCGTAACTTTTTCAATCCTCAAATGGTTTGGATGTAATGGCGTGTTACAGGTGATGTGCTCCCAACCCTCCTGAGGATTTGTTGTGCCACCTGGGGTCCGTTTCACAAAGCAGGTTCAACAAACTCTGAGTCTAATCCTGAACTCTGAGTTGATCTACTCTGAGATAGGAAACTCTGAGTTTCCGGTTCCAGAACAGCTGATTTGAATCAGTTTAATCAACTCAGAGTAGTTTCACCTGGAGTTAAGCGCGTGCACCACGACTATAAAAAGCCAGCATCAATGGAGCCCCGATTCGACGAGTCACCATGGCAACGGGGAAGAGGAGGGCTGCGTTTTTCACCCCACTAGAATTAGAAATCTTAATGCACTCATACAGCGAGTTTGCACACGTTTTCAAAAAGAAGTGCAACACCGCTGCAGCTGCAAAAGAGAGGGAGACGGCGTGGGAGAACATTGCTGCTCGGGTCAATGCAAAATTTGAATGTAGTCCTTTGCAATCACAATAATATTACAGGGGAAAACTGCCTGAATGGTAGCCTATTAATTTATTTCATTTAGGTGCAATCCCGCGGGGGAGAAACACACTTGGCAGCAGTTTAGGATGAAATATAAAAACATTGTTCAAACAGGTAAGACCTCGGCATAATCTCATGGGGGTGCCTCATTTTGATCATGTTTTACATTGTAAAGTAAATATTAAGTGGCTGTTTGACTGTGCAGTTGTTTTATCCCCAACATAATGCTGTTTTCACACACATAAATGTTCTCATCTATATCATGTTCTGTTAAATAATTAAGCCTGTTTAAACTAACACAGACTTCTACTGAGCCAACAGAAAGAAGGCAGATGCCCGTAAAACCCACAGTTGCTTTACTCAAGTGCTCAGCGTCTCCGACATTGTACAAAAAACTTCCATTTGCAAAGAAACGCAGCGCAACACACAATATCTGCTGGGATGTGAGAGCATGACTATGACTGGTAATGTTGCAGATGTCAGGACGGATTAGGTTGTGTATGTAGATGATGGACTGTGACGTGAAACGGTACAGCTCAAAAAGATAATTGTGTGGAAATGCTAAAACATCTATGCGCGGTCTGATAACCACCTCCCGACGAATATTTAATTCTCTGTGCAGTAATGCTGCACCTTCATCCACGGGATCGTTATCAAAAGGACATGTCATGTTAGTGAAAAAAGTCGCCACCTACTGTGCCTACATGGACTTCAAATATACTGACTCTGATTTTTTTTAATGATTTTTTTTAAATAACAGACGGCAGAACTAGGCTACGCCAAAACTCGGCTGCTGACTGACTGAATGAGGAAATCAAATGGAGTGTGTGGCTCTGAAAGAGGGCGGAGACAGAGAGAAACTGGAGGTTCATTGAGAAAAACCTGGTCCCGACCAGGTTAGGTTCATAGAGTCTGTTACTACGGTAACTGACCGAGAGCTTAAGTTACCTCTCTCTCTGAAACAGGCTAGAGTTACCCCTCTTTCTCTGGTTTGAGTTACCTCCCTTTTTGAAACGGAAAACTCAGAGTTTCCCTCATTTCAGGGTTAACAGACTCTGAGTTTTCACTAAACCTGCTTTGTGAAACGGACCCCTGGACCCACGAAAATGCCCGCTGTGACGGGTAGGAACCACTTAGAAAGACCAAACCAAAACTGTCTCGTTCGTCACATCAAGACCTACAAATGTCGCGCTGCAACCCCTGACCTAACTCCAACAGGAAGTGCGCTGTTGTTATTTGAATGTAAGGTGACGTTTTGGACAAATTCTGTCGAACAAAAATTATTTGCTCCTACACCGTTTATCATAACTGCTTCAAACTTGCACAAATTACAGCTCTACCCCTGCTGAACATTACTTGTGAAGGACTTTGTCATAACTTGAACGGTTTGGATTTAAGAAGCGTTAGAAGGTGCAGGACACAACTCCTCATGATGATCTCTGGAAGAAAAGATGAGGGCCAACACACTGTAAACCTGTGATTAAGGTGACATTTTTCAGTCCATAGACATACAAGCTTTATACATTTGCGTTCAGAACAAATGTATCTATCTGGTGATGCTTTCAGATTGAAGATGGGACCCACGGTTTGGCATCTGGAAGGATTTGTTTGAGAAAGTTTCAAGCCATTCTGCTCTGTGTGTGAGCTGCATGCAGTCCTTAATTAGCATAACAAAGGCTTGACTCTGACAGTCTGTGTGTCAGAGTGAAGTGTGTGTGGTCACACAGACATGACAGTATAACATTTACCAAACTCATTCCTAAAACTTTGAAAGAAATGCCTGATACCAAAAACCTGTAAATACAAGATATCCTGGTGAAACTCTTTCACCTCATGAAGAACTGGAATACATGCAGTCCTGCTCACTTTCTCCACTGACATTAACTAGTATATATTAGTGTGTGATTGCTGCACTTAGATCCTCAAAGCAGTTAGTACATATCAGTCAAGCTTTCACTAGTTCACATGATTTCAAATGAATATGGATGTGTTGTTTGATCATCACACATGTCAAAGTTTCATTAGGTCACATGGCTTTTGTCTACAAATTGCAAAATATACGCTCACACCACCTTCATAAGAACCCTTTACAGTTTTTAAAATTGAGTTTGACTTATGATTCTGGCTATTGTGGTACAACATGTGGGAAGTATATATTAATATCTAATAGTATACAAATGTGACAATAATCATATGTGTGTAATAACAGTAGAAGTATGGCACACACAGACAGACAGAGACACAGACACACACTCCACTCCCTGCCCCCCCCCGTCCTCTTTCTCCCTTCTCTCCCTCTCTGTATGTGGCTAACTCGGCCGTCTATGTCTGTCTGTCTGTCTGTGTCGTACTTCTACTGTTATTATACAAATATGATAAGTGTCACATATGTATACAATCAGATATTAATTCAACATATTGTATAATTGCCAGAATTATAATTATAATATTATTACTTTTATTAATGTTGTTGTAAGCTACATTATGTGCAATAAACATTTCAGAGCTGCTCTGACAGATTGACAGTCTGATCCTTGTGCACAGTGTCATTAAAACAAATAAATATAAAAACGACAGAGGTTTGATTTGAGCTGAGGATAATTCATGCAGTGTAATATTTGAACGTTAAGACAAAAAGTGATGTTCAAAGAAATGACTGATCTGCATAAATTCAGTAACTTAAGACAGTCCTGAGTAACAAAGAAATATGCAGCAGGTTAACTTCTATCACAGCGGTGCCTGGATCATGTGACGTGTGAGGTTGTGTTGCTGCTGTAGTGTGAAATGACTCCTGCTGATTCTGTTAACATTAGTCATTAGTCAAACTGAGCTTGAAGTGCCTGTGCTGTCACCTAAGTACATGGTCATTAATTAGCATAACAATGGCTTCACTCTGACAGACACAGGCCTGTGTGTGTTGTTTGATCATCGCACATGTCAAAGTTTCATTAGGTCACATGGCTTACGTCTGCAACTTGAGCTGGGGGACGACGGCGGGGGGCCGAGGTCCCTCCCAACGCTGCTTGCAGCTTTAATTTGGATTATTTTTTTATTATTATTTTCAATTTAAAAGTAAAATATGCTTTGTAACTCTGCCCCGCCTTCAAAAGTAAAGTCCCTATAAAGCAGAAAGGCCCATTTAAGAGTGTTAATGTATAATTTATTCAACTGGATTATCATCAGAGATGGATGGAGTATTCAGATCCTTACTGTAAATAAAAGTAGCAATACAACACTTTAAAAATACTCCGTTACTACTAAAAGCCCTGCATGGCAATACAAAACATTACTCAAATTAAAGTTGGTATTATCAGTAAAGTATTTTAAGTACAAGTAATCATCATATAGGAGATGCCCTCCTCAGTGTTAAAGTGTAAAATGCATTTTGATGTTGTAATTAGTGGAAACCCAGGTTTATCAATACTTTACATACTGTTGGATAATTAAATCTGTAATAATGCATCCTAATTTATGAGTTTTTAATATAAAATCTTAAAATGTTAAGTGGCCAATATCTATAACTGTTTAAAAGAGTAAAAAAGTGCAATATTTTTCTCTGAAATGTAGGAAAGTAAAAGTATAAGACATTAACTAGAAATTGTCATGTATATTAAAATTGTACAGGTACAGTCTTTAAATAAATGTACCTTTGCCAAGGATACATTAGTGAAAACACTGTATTGTATTTCAATAAAGTCAGAATATCTTGTGTACATTTTTTTGGTCCATGTGGCAATTGTGTATTAGCTGTAGCACAAATATAATGATTCAAGCAACGTAAGAGATTTTCCCCATTATAGGCAGTTATTTTTTAGCCCCTTAATTAACCCAAGGATTAGATAAGGGAATGCCAGAAGTAAATGTTTAATTTCACTTCAGAAATGTAACAAGAAAAATTCTATTTTAGTATAAACAAAATCAGCAGGATTACATGGACAAAAATTGTAAATTAAGTTTAATTCCTTTACAGTAACTGTTAAATTCCAATCTAATTCCTGTCTAAGGTTGCCAGAGCCATATAAATATTAAGTATAGATAAATGAAATGTACAAACATCCAAGTACTTTATTAAGCAAAAGAAAATAAAGACAAAGACCAGCTTGGACTTGGTTTATAAAATGTTTTATTCATGTTAACATAGCTGATACATAGGGATTGAAACAGTTCCACAAGGCTTTTGGGGACTACAACTGAATGAATAGCAAAACAATAGTGGTCCAAATCTCTAATGACAATCACTGGACAGACTAACAAATCACCCACTTGTAGGATGTGTACAAACCTGCATTGAAAATTACTAAACTTGACACTTGAACTTGTGTGTTACAGCATTTGTTCCCATTCCAGTGTAATATCTCAAGAGACGTGCATGACAGAATGTTCTTCCCATTAGAAAGGTCCCTGTATTTGGTCAGACAAGCCCCACCATTTCCCAACCTTAAACAATAGGCATGCTTCAGTGAAAAGAGTGGCATCATAACCAGGGCAGAAAGTGAGGATTTAACCAATTGGCACTACTTGGCTGTATTATAGTATTCGTTGCCAGCATGTAAAGTGCACTAGCTTTCCCTGCAGTGTGAAGATTTAATCTGTCTGAAGTTGGACTTCAGCTGCTGTAACCGTACCAGGTAACTGTGAGGAGACAGACACACGTTAAATTAAAAAAAATAAAAATTAAAAAAAAAAAAAAAAAAAAAAAAAAAAAGGCATGGGGGGAAAGTTTTTAAATCTTAACATTTCTCATCGGGAAAAAAATCCAAACTGCCTCAATAAATGGGAGTTAGGCTTCCAGTTGTTTAATGATGGGACTTAAGTTTTCTTGCCTCTAAATTGAGCTAGGAGTCTGATACAATGTCAAGCTATCAATCACTTTTCTACAGCTGAGACTGCACAAATGGGAAGGCCAGGACAGACACAAACCAAAGGAATGGAGGGGTTCTCTTTTCACCAGTCCACATCTATACTGTGAAAAGAATGATTTTTTTCTTCTTATCATTATTTCCTTACATTACTCTTTTCAGTAATGGGATTCAATTGTAGAATATTTGAGTGGAGCAATAAGGAATGAAGACTGTGTAAAAAGTTTTTTTTTTCCTTTTGTTGTTTTTGGAGATGGCCCAAACATCAAGAGGGCTTGTGCTTCTTTAGCTCTCAGCCTGCTGGCACTGTCCTGCTTCTACAGCATCGCCATCGTCAGTAGCGTTGTCTGATGTCCACAACTGAGGAGAGAAACACAGATATGTTAAAAATACAGTGCAAGACAGTCAAGTATCACTTCACTTTTTCTGAATTTTGATGCTTTACAGAGTATATTAGGGTCCAGCAGCTCTGCTACCAGACAACAGCTCAGGAGACTGGAGATCTTTGAATTTATTATTTTACTTCTTTATGTTGAAGTGATTTTACATAATTTTCTAAAAGTTCAAATTTATAATGGTAGTCTTCAGATCATGTTCGAATGATCGTCTCCTATGTTATCTGCCTTTCCATCAAACCGTAACCAATCAAGCAGGGCTGGAAAATGAAGCCAACATGAAGTGCCAAAAACTGCAGTTCCTTAAACAGCCACTTGAGGCTGGCTCCAGAAGACAGTCAATCCCCATAGGCCTGCATGTTAAAATGCCCCAGGTTGCAGAGAAAATAAAATGCTTACAACCTGGTACAAAAAACTGTTTTGGTCTCTATAGACAACATTCATGACTAGGGATAGACCGATATGGATTTTTTAGGGCCGATGCCGATACCGATTTTTTTCCAGCACCCTTAGCCGATGACTGATTATGGACTGCCGATTTTCTTGAGCCGATATTTGCTATCTGCTTTTGCTCCCTCAATTCACATAAAAAAATGACACAATGATAACAAATATTACAGGTCTCAAGTTTAAAATAAGAAACATTTATTGAACAGTAAAAAATACTAAAACAAGATGGAAAGTTGAGGTAGAACAGGTAGAATATTATTATTATTATTATTATTATACATTCAAATAAAAAAAGAGTTCAGTGCTCTTAAATCTTCCAGTAATGTCTTTATAAATAAACAAATATTTAAGCTGAAGCATAAATAAAACAACAACTACTGTACACAGTAGGATTCAACAGCTTTGTTCAACTTAACCACATACTTTCAAATGAAAAAAAGTGCCAGGGAAAAATAAATCCGCGAACCCACGCGCGTATCGGCCAATGCCGATACAAGTAAAAAAACTCAAATATCAGCCCGATATATTGGCTGGCCGATGTATCGGTCTATCCTTATTCATGACAACTGTACAGGGGGTGAATTTTTTTTGTAACTCACCCATTTACATTTTATAAAGGGTTAAGGTTATGCATAATTAAGGGCGTGCCACTTTGAGTGACAGGCTGTCTACTGTGTCCTCAGCACCACTCGCTCCTCCACAGCTCCAGCCTCGCGCCCAAATATAGTCACATCTGGCTCCAAAACACCAAGTTGCTTTCCATGCATGAAAATACACAAAACTTTCCACATAGTTCTACGCCAAACTTAACAAAAGTTGTGGGCTAATAATCCTCATGGTGGCACTAAAGTAACAACCTAAAGTTTAAATCATCCATCCATCCAATCATCCATCTGAGATCTGAGCACTTCTTCCACCACCGCTGGACAGTAAATAAATGCAGTGGAATTCGGGGGTGAATTTCTGAAACAGGCAGTCTGACAATTATAATAGTGTAGCCAATGACTTCTAGTGGCTTCCCTACTCCTAGCTCCATTGCTTGGACCACACCCATCTTAAACATGGCTTTAATTTTGATCTCAACTATACACCTGCAAAGGTTGGTGACAGCATCTTGCCCAGATGTGATGCTACTGCTGTGACAAACTGCCCACAGACTGACATATGAGCATCTGTCAAAGTACTCAAAAAGGCTTATGTGGTAGTTCCTGCTACAAATAGGTGTCTCCAGGACCACACGAGGCAGGCTTTTGTCTGCTGCATATCGATAACCTAAGGTTGTTTGAAGCATACTGAGACCATAAGACAGACATTGAGGCAAACAGAACTATTGTTACACAGCAAGGATCACTTTTGTGCCACGTCAGAGCAGAACACTCACTGTCAGGTTGTCTCTGAGAAGCTGCATGATAAGAGTGCTGTCTTTGTAGGACTCCTCATTTAGCTGGTCAAGCTCTGCAATGGCGTCGTCGAATGCCTGTAAGCAAAAAGGAAAATGTTACCAGTTGCAACTTAGAACTAGGGATGGGCAGCACAAGCAAAAACAGTATTCGAAAATCATGGTAACTATTCAACAATTTTTCAAGAGGCTGCATGTAGGCTGCATGAAATGTTAAAGCATTTTCCACCTAAGTTATTACATATATTTGAATTATCTACAAGTTTACTATGCTGTTTGTCATCTACTTGCTTTCAAATGTCTGCCACGGACATTTACACAATGTCACGGATAAACATGGGTAAATGCATGAAAAAAAAAAATCATCACATATCACCTCTGATAATGGTTTATTCATTTAAAAACACATTGTGCACGTTTAGCACACTATTTCATGTAGTTTTTATCTGCTGGAGGGGCACGTAGGGGATTGTAGCGCGACAAAAATAGAAGAGCCGCGTAAAATAGAGAGCTGTCGCTCGGCAGACGGGGGTTGCCGGTGGAGCAGCTGTAATTGACTAACAGGGAGGCGAGCTGCTACGGCACTCGTGCTACAGACGTGTCGCGCCGCAGAGCCCGGCCGTACGGTCCCTCGCCGCCTCCTGCGTGCCTCGCTCTCAAATGACTGTGCATACTTGTTGTAGACTTATGATGAGTTTGCACTGCAGCTCATTTTCATTTATTTTGTCGAAGTTGTTCCACACGGAACTTTTTGATGACTGTAGTAGTCTCTGCATGTTTCTCCTGTTTGTAGAAGAGCGTCAAACTAGCTGGTAGCCCATCTCACGCTGCTGTAGCAATCCTATACTGCCCTTGTGCGGTTAGGAGCTGAATTGCATGTCAATAAAGGGGGGAATAAGACGGCGAATAGTAATAGTCGCATTAAAAAAACGATTTTTCAAAATGAAACGACTACTCGAAAATTTTAAAATCGTGACCCATCCCTACTTAGAACTACTGTGAACTAAGTGACAGATTTTTATAACAAAGTCAACAGACCTTTTTGGCCAATTCACAGGCTTTATCTGGGGAGTTGAGGATCTCATAGTAGAAGACAGAGAAGTTAAGTGCCAAGCCCAAGCGGATAGGATGTGTGGGGTCCATATCATTCTTGCTGATATCAAACGCTTCCTGGTATGCCATCTGTGAGCTCTCCATGGTCTCTGGAGACAAAGGAATCAAACAGAATTGTCAATCTATGTATGTATTAGGGGTGTAACGATCAATCGATCTGGATCGATATATGGAATATAATACAATTAATCTTATTTCTACACTTCTCAAAAAAATTAAGGGAATGCTTAAATCACACATCAGATCTTGATGGACACATTTTTCTAGTTGAAATTCTTTACTAATGTACATTGTTTAATTTGTTGAGAACAAAATGATGTAACAACAGTCAGCGGAAAGTCAAATCCTCAACCTATTTAGGGCTGGATTCAAAATCACAACAAAAGTGAAATCACAGGCTGATCCAACTTGTGTGATTTTAATCACAGCAACTCGTTATGTGACTCAGGAGTGTGTGTGGCCCTGAGTGCCTGTATGCACTCCTGACAACATCTGGGCATGCTCCTGACGAGTCGGCAGATGGTGTCTTGGGGGCTCTCCTCCCAGACCTGGGCCAGGGCATCAGTGAGCTCCTGGACAGCCTGCAGCGGTACTTGGCGCCATTGGATGCACCAATACATAATGTCCCATAGGTGCTCAATTGGATTCAGGTCAGAGGAATGAGAGGGCCAGTAAAGGGCATCAATGCCTTCGTCATCCAGGAACTGCCTACACACTCTGGTCACATGAGGCTGGGCACTGTACTGCACCAGGATGAACCCTGGGCCCACTGCACCAGCGTAAGGTCTGACAATCGCTCTGAGGGTTCCATCCCGGTACAGTGTATTGTTGGCTATGATATGGAGGTCTGTGAGACCCTCCAAGGATATGCCTCCCCAAAGCACCCACTGCCTAACCAGTCACATATGCTTAGCGTGAACCTGCTCTCATCTGTGAAGAGAACAGGGTGCCAATGGCAGACCTACCAATTCAGGTGTTCTCTGGCAAATGCCAATTGAGCTGCACAGTGCTGGGCTGTAAGCACAGGTCCCACTAGAGGACATTAGGCCCTCATGCCACCCTCATGGACTCTGTTTCTGACAGTTCGGTCAGAAACATGCACACCAGTTGCCTGCTCGAGGTCATTTTGTAGGGCTGTGGCAGTGCTCTTCTTGTTCCTCCTCACACAAAGGAGCAGATACCAGTCCTGTTGCTGGGTTGATGTCCTTCTATGGCCCTGTCCAGCTCTCCTCGTGTAATGGCTAGTCTCCTGGTATCTCCTCCATGCTCTTGAGACTGTGCTGGGAGACAGCAAATCTTCTTGCGACCGCACATATGGATGTGCCATCCTGGAGAACATGGACTACCTGTGCAACCTGATTGGGCTGTAGGTGCCACCTCATGCTACCAGTAGTGACAAGGACACTAGCAGAACACAAATTACAGAAGAAGTCAGGAAGGATAAAGAGAGAGCAACTGCCTGTGGTCGCCACACGCAAAGCCATTCCCTTTTATGGGGTTGTCTCCATTGCACCTGCAGTCACTTTAATTTGCACCAAAGCAGGTAAAACTGATTCACAATCACTTGTGCTTCCTAAATGGACATATTGATATCCCTGAAGTTTAAATGACTTGGAGTTCAACTGTGACCATTAAGTGTTCGTACCAGGATGAAATACTCATAGCGACTGCAGACCTTACCCTGGTGCAGTGAGCCCTGGGTTTCTCCTGGTGCAGGACAATGCCCGGTCTTATGTGGCAAGAGTGTATAGGCAGTTCCTGGATGACAAAGGCATTGATGCCATTGACTGGCTCTCTCGTTCCCCTGACCTAAATCCAGTTGAGCGCCTATGGGAAGTTATGTATTGTTGCATCTGACGCCACCAAGTACCGCCACAGACTGTCCAGTAGCACACTGATGCCTTGATCCAGGTCTGGGGTAACGATCCCCCAGGACACCATCTGCCAACTCAGCAGGAGCATGCCCAGACATACATGCACGTGGGGGCCCTACACACTAGTAAGTTACATTATGAACTGCTGTGAAAAAATTCACTCAAGTTGGATCAGCCTGTGATTCCAATATTTTGCTTTGATTTTCAGTGTGTTTTTGAATCCAGTCGTCAATGGATTGATGATTTTAGTTTCCGCTGACCATTTTTACATCTTTTTGTTCTCAAGAAAGCTTTAAAGACAACTGGGAATCTCAAAGACTCCCAACTACAACATACACTGCACACAAAGAAGTAAATCACAAAACAAGGCAAAACAACACAGTCGTTGAAAACAGGAGGAAGAAAGGCCTTTTATATTTATTTTATTTTTAAATAAAATAAATATAAAACTGTGAACTCACTTCCTTTTTCGCCTCCACTGGCAACTTCAGCAAGGTATCTATAGTAGTCCCCCTTCATCTTTAGATAGAAGACTTTGCTTTCAGGGTTTTTAGAGCTTTCAATTAAATGATCATCCAGCAGTTTCTGTGAGGACAGAAAATGTCAGATTAATTTTATTAGATGCACTAAACAAATACTGAACAGATGAAGTGAAAGACTCAACACACTGAGACATGTGACTGAAAGATTAAGAGCCAAATCCGAAGGATGATGTTAGCAAAATTATTCAAACAGCAGACGCACTATATTTGAAGAGTTATATCACCACTGGTGCCAAATTAGGCACAAATTGTTGTGTGAGGACAAACACATCCACATCTCATGTTACAACACTAAAAATAGGTGGGGCTCAACCACTGTAAGAGTCCCATCAGCCTCCATCCACCAGAGAGCACTACTCCCTTCATCCCTCCATCTAGTCTAAATGGTGCAGAAATAAGAGCTAACAGCTAGATTTTTTTAAGTTCAGATGTTCAATGACAAGTTTACAACTTCAACTGCCTGCTCCTTTTCCATTAGATCACTCAGTTGAAGTTAAATATTAATTTTAACGACTTTGGATTGTTAACAAATTAAACCTTCCCACTGAAAAGGCATGGTAGCTTAAAACAGATACAGGATTAAAAAAAAAAAAAAGAACATAGTAATTGAAGTAAAATAAGTGGTAATACAGGTAAGAAATTAAAACTGTTAAAAATCACATCCTGTGATTACACTCTTAGCCAAGTCATCCGTCTTTGAATGGACATGAGAAGATTACCAGGGCTAATCTGTGTCGGTGAAACCGTGGTTCAAGCTCAAATTAAACGATTTAGAGAACAGATTAACTGTTCACTCTGAATGAGTTGCTTGTCAATACCTCAACCCTAAGGACAGTCCTGACTATGATGCAATATGGTGTACAAAACAGATATAGGCATCGTCTTGCCTTTCACTTGAAAACATTTTTCTTTAAGTCAAAGAAAAGAGCTTTGCTTCCAAACCCTGGGATAAAGACGCTGCCCTTGTCTGAGCCAAACCCACCCCAGCAGCCACTCCCCAGTCATTTACTGACACAAAGATTGGCTCAGCTGAAACATGCGCATGTCTCAAGTGCTACGCATTTCTTTCACTGCATGCTCTGTACAATAGACAAGAAGAGGAGTAGCCTCGCTCTCAGTGCTTTCACACAAAGCTCTTATATCAGTCACCAGTGCTGACAAGAAAGCACAAACTGTGTTTCTGGATAAAAGCCTGACTAGTTTTGTGTGTGAGTGCCTTTACATGTCAGGATATGATACATTCTTTCCTAACATGGACTAATTCCTCATTATCAATTTAATTAGCGCACTACAATTAGCTGTGAGGTGTTTTTTTTCCTACTCAGCAAAGGTAATGACCAGACACCAAGATGACTGAGCAAAAAAAACATGTGTCAGTCTTTATGACAACTTTGACAAGAGGTCGATTTTGAAATGTCCCACCACTGGTATACCAGACAAGCCTACACTAGAAATCCAGTTGGAAGAACCTGATTCACATCCTGTGTGGAAACTGAAGCCCAAACATCCCCAAGCCCCTGCTACCACCCAACTGAAACCTGCTTTTAGCTGAGACGAAAGTCCGTCTGGTTGCACAGTCTGCTGTGCAGGAAATCAAGAGGGGCACACAAGCAGCTTGCTTGTCTATTGCGGTCTCTGTGCTTCTGCCTTTGTGGGTGCATAACTAAACTGTCAGGCTTCTGCAGACAAGTTAGGGCATGAGGACTGACACACCCTCCTCTGCTGACAAAGTACCCTCAGTAAACACTTACAATCAGAGATACTGGAAGCTGCTTTCCAGCTGTGGAGGTGCATATTCTCAGCAAACGCACATGGAAAGCTGGTTAAAAAATGAATGGCCCCTGCAGCTTTGCAGTGCATTTTTATAGACAGCAGCTCAGGGAAATTATCTCAATCTTACAGCTAAGCTTCCACCCAGATCTCCTCTAATCCATTATCAAGGCAGGCTGGAAATAATGCAAAGCGCCAATCGGTGCTGTCGCATTAGATAAAACAAGAGTACACCACCAGAGAATATTCCAGTAAAAACCTAAGCCTTCAAATGTGCATTTAGCTCAACCGTCAAGCACAGCCTTATTGATTTCAATAAGTGGCTCTGCAGGAGGGTGTCATTTTTGATGATCTGTACAAACTGGTCTAAAGGGAGTGAGTCATTTAGGAATGTAAATTCTTGCACTTGGCTAACCACATTAGGCATCTATCTGCCAGATGGGACTACATGAAAGCCGAACATAGCACAGAGTAATATAGAGCATATCTTTCCCGTGTGTACCCTTAGTTCTCCACCCATTCAGACACACCTTGCTGGTGTAGTCACTATGACCTTTTGTCACTTCACGCCCTCACAAGGTTTTAAGCCTATTGTTTCAACTCTCGATTCCCAAAAGGCAGGAACAGTGGGAGGACTACATAATGCATCCTTATCCTCTCCGGCCACACTTATGCAGCAGAGGAGCTCACAGGAAACAGGGCAGATGCCATTTCACATACATTATTGGGCTAAAATTATCATAGGTCACTTTAAATTTTGTGACTACAAATGTCATGAAGTCAGACAGCTGTGAATGACTTAATGCAAACACTTTGTTGAACTCATATAATTTCTTCCACCAATTTTTAAATGTATCACCAAATTGCAAAGCCACACAAGACTCTTAAAATGTGCTATTGCTCTGCTTCGAGAGTATTTTGTCCAGGATGGCATCTATCTCACATACAGTTCAAACAAATCTGGGTTAAATAGGATACTTTACCAAAACCTCATTGCAGATATCTCGCAGCTCCTTCTCCACCTCCTCCAGATATTCCTTGGCCAGTTGCTGCTTCTTCTCACACCCCTCGATCTTCAGTAAAATACTGGACAAAACCCTCCATGCGGACCGCCTTGCTCCAACCTTGTTTTTGTAGGAGACAGACAGCAAGTTCCTCTCCTCGTTTGACAGCTCGTCTCCTTTCTCTGTAACCTCCTTCATGTTTTGTGCCATGTCATCGTAACGCTCAGCCTGCTCCGCCAGCTTGGCCATCTGAATACGTTCATCTCTTTCCATAGTTTGTGTATATTTTGGGGGGACTGATAAATTGGAAATCCGGGGGTATGTAGCTGACAATCAGGGAACTGGTGGTGCGTTGAAGAATGGGTGCAGCAAGCGATCGACGATGTTATTCCCCACAGCAACGTTACAATCTGCGAAAAGGAGGAGAAAGTCAGTAAATGTCGTTAACGTTATAGTTATTGCAAAATAGGCCGTCGATCATCATGACATGAAAGAACATGCATCCGCCTGATGTGAGCTGGAAAGCGGCACTATCTCGCTAGGTAACAACAGTCGTTAAAACAACGTTAACCGCTTAAGGGAAAAAATAAAAAAAAAACGTTTCTAGAGAAATTAACCTTCAATTACAAAATTACAAGCCCGTTTTCACCACCTAACTGATGTCCAATAATATGAAGTGTAAAACGAACCGTCTTAATAAACGGTGTCTAAACCGAGGCTGGCTGCGACCATCGGAAGCATAGATGTGCTGGCAAGCTCGTTACGCACGGCAACCCGCCACAAAGCTGTCTGGTGCAGCTAGCTAGCAAGTTAGCAAAAGCTAGTTGCCGTTAGCTACAACGGCCACTCCTATCAATAAAAAATGTCACGCTAGCGGTATCTTTACTTACAAAAACACAAAACGAACCACGCGCTCTCAGTCCAGCAACCAACCTGTGATAATATACTTAGAGGTAAGACAAAAAAGTACTCATCGTTTCTGACCTGCGGAGGTCCAAATTCGCTCCACCAATTGATCCGATTTGAGAGGTTGGTCAGGGAGGCAAAGAACGGCAGTAGCAGTGAAAATGCGACTGAACTTGCTAAAATGGGGCGGGTCATCTGAATGTGGACGCTCCAATCATAAATCGTACTCTCACTTGATTGACAGGTCGGTTGAGCAGTGTAAACCAATAGTTGTCTAGCGCGGGGGAAAGAGGCGGTCCTCCCGTGATAGTTTGCCAGACCGGAACGCTGCAGCGGCTGGGGCCACGGGGTTTTCTCCAATTAGAGCAAGGGATGAAGACGTCATCGCATTGCCATGGAGATGCTCCATCCAATCACTCCCTGCTTTCACACGCAGTAGGCACTGTAGGCGGGTGTGGCACTCAGTAGACATTTACCTGTCTTAAATGTTTATTCAGGGATTATCTGGCCATGTTTTATATTTTTCATATTGTCAAAAAAAATCTCATTAAAACACTGTAACCAACACCAGCGATTAATCTAACCATCTCACTGGTACTGTCCAGGCAATGCAGACTCTGCATTGGTGTAACTTTGCCATAGACCTTCATTGTTGTCCAGCAACTATTAAATGAAACATACACACCTCATTGTGACACACTCTTGCACTGGATGAAAAAGCCTTCAGTCCCATGTAGCTACACTATCTCAGTCTTGGATTATCCTGCTTTTTTTTAAGGAAGTAATCTTCACTTTTTTAGCAAAGAAAAGTAAACTTAAACGTACTAAAGAGAAGTGACAGATGGAGGTGCAGTGCTTTGGTCTTTCCATGAGATTTATTGACTTGTAACCATGTGACACTTTACTGTCCTTATAGATGTACAGCAAAATTATGTTTGGTGACTCTCAGGCTGACAGCTGCACATAAATGAAATTAAAAAAAAATAATAAAGCAAATTTAAAACATTACAACAATACAAGAATAATAAAATCACAGATAATGACAAGACAAAACTGTGACAAATTTATTAAACCATGAATAACAATGTGTGTCTTAATAAATAAACGGCAGCAGCAGGTTTTAACTTGTAGATCAAGTTATTGCACCATATTAAGTACATGTCCTAGGAGCTCAAGTGGTCAGAGGACCCCTAGGCCTGGGCCCAAGAAGAATGGGGGATGGGAGAGTGTCTATCTGTTTGGTAGGAGTGGGAAACTTTGTGCTGTTAAGACATGCCAGCTGAAAGTTATGTTTTTAAATCCTTATTGAGGCAGAGTTTGCCATAAAGCCCAGGGTCTTTTATATGTGACATGAATGTTATAATGCATTTAAGCATGAATTCATACACAGATCCAAAGGGTGACTAGTAAACCCTTTGTTGTGGGTACACTGGGATGAGTCAAATGAATCGTGTACATACTGTACGTCATAGCAGATATTAATCAGTGCTAGACCTAGCACATTTGGTGCCCTAGGCAAGCTTCGGGCGTCACATTTTCATCAGCAATCAATCAGAATTGCAGCATGGTAATTTTATTCAAAACATTATTTAGTGCCACCTTACTAAGGCACACTGTGCTGTCTTATGTGGTGCAGTGGTTAGCATTGTCGCCCCACAGCAAGTTCCTGATTCAAACCCAGAGTGGGGGGCTCGAATCTGAGTTTGTTCTCCCCATGTCAGCGTGGGTTTTCTCCAGGTACTCTGGCTTCCTCCCACAGTCCAAAGACATACACATCAGGTTAATTGATGTGAATGTGAGCATGAATGGTTGTCTGTCTCTATGTGTCAGCCCTGCGATAGTAGATTTTGACACAGGTACCCTCCTAGAGGCAGCGCCTTAAGATCACATCATAAAGTAAATATGTGCTTGCTTCATGTAGCTGGTAGTCCAGCCTTGTTTACTGGGAGCTCTATAATGGACTAAAAGCTGCCTGATTATCCTCTAATGTGTGGCTGGAATAATTGTTACTTCATCTAGTCAAAATCCATTGTGCATATGCACCAAAGGTTTGTTAAGAACATGTTTCAGTTTGTAATTTGGGTGCCGTTTCTCATCCTCTTTTCAGTCTACATCGTAGTTTAATTGTCTAAAACGACAGGGTGTGTGCTATTTACAAAGAGTGGGCTCCTCTCAGCCTTCAGAGGGCTCTGCGGATTGTCTCACATCCCACCTTTTAAGTACTGCTGTCATGTCTGGTTCAATTTAAACCACTTAATCCATATCTTACGAACACACTCCAGGTATCTCAGTGATGAGCTGTGTTGTCCCCCTGTGTGAAGGGGATGAAAATGGCCTCTCCTCAGTCTGATAAGGATCAGTTTCCACTCAGGAATGTCCCTCCCTGGACCACTGAAATTCTACCTGAAGCCTTTTGGCAATAGGTGAGCAGACAGGGATCGACTCACATAACAATGCCATTATTCTGTGCTTTTCTTATTGTCAACAAATCTAAAAAAAAAAAACAACAACCCAACAATCTGTTGATTCGCCTTTCAGTATTTTACAGATCTCTTTAACTCCCAGTCCCAATACTTCAGTTTTGTTGGGGATTTGGTGCTCTAGGACAGTGATTCCCAACTGGTCCAGCCACAGAGTCCAGATTCTCTTTAGTCATTTGATCCAGGTCCACATATAGCTCAATGTAGTCAGCGTCATTAATGCGTCTGGCCATGTCACTGGGCTAGTCTGCTGTCTCTGTCATATAGCTGTCTCACTCTAAAGCAGGGAACATCACTTCAAAGGAAAAGCTCTGTGCCAGAAACTCACCGTACTTCAAAATAAAGTGCGTTTTTCACAAACTTGACACGTCCACGAGTCACTTTTGAATGAGGAGTTTCAGAGAATTATTATTCTGACAATCTGCTGATGAAGAATATGTTTTTTAAAGTTTCCTACCTGTGGTGGATGTTCGACCTGGCGAACACAGCCTCCCTCTTTCATTCCCTCAACCTTGTAATATTGTAAAGGTCAGTGCTACAATATTTGTGCAGATCAGAAAACCTGTTGATATCTAAATCTTTCATAATGTTCAAAAGTAGGTGTGCTTCGACCAGATATGCATGCACTAAAAAAGCAATACAAAATACCTTTCTTTAGGGCATGTATACCTCCCCCGGCCTTGCAGGCTGTTTGTTTGTGTACAACACATCGACAACAATGCACGGAGATGACAGTAAACAGGCAAGAGGCTGTGTGTTGCACAGTGCGGTAAAAAACCCAATTGAGCATATTCAGAATTTGCTGTAAACATTCCCAAAGTATATCAATAAAACCCAAATAATACCAGCATTATCCCACATGTCTAAATTGTTTACCTGAAATTCAGGATAGTGTCACATTCAGACTAACAGTATAATATTAGTGTTCATGTAAATAGCTGATGTGCTTTTGGATTATGGAGTTATTCCACAGAAGAAAAATCAGGCTTTGGCTATGCAGATAATGCTTGTTAGCATAGGCTAATTTCCAGGGCGACACAGGGGACATAGCCCACTCCATAAAAGCACAAAAATAGCACAGGACTTTACTTTGACAGAATTAAAGCAATTTCCACCGCAGATTAATGCAGAAAAGGCAAAATTTGGTGCATAAAAATTCATCATAATGCAGGAAATTAAGTGTTTGACGCTCAAAATGTCCCATTTCATCTATGTCCCCCTCAATGTTGGAACAAAACCTATGCTCTTGCATGTTAGTAGTAGCAATTCATTGCTGATTTCAGCAGTTTCATGGGAGGTTTCATGGGGATATACATACTTGCTGCGAGAGGAGTGCAACAAATGTATGTGCATTAAAGGGTTGCCTATATATACATTATATTCATATGTTAATGTGTCCAACAACTGCTACTTGTGGCACTTCCCTCTACTCACTTACTCATTCAGTGCACAGTTTACAGTGGCTCCAACATCAGGTAGCAAACGTCTCTGGAGAAATATCAAGGGCAGCTTCTATTCAAATCCTGTTTGCCGTCAGCCGCCCTCCTCAGAGTGCTTTTATAAGCCTGTTCCGTCTCTTACACAATTCAAACCTTCACACTGTGACCTTTGCGCTTGCTTGATCTCCACCTTTGCTTTTCGTCTCAGTCACGGAGGAAGGCAGAGTGACAAGCCGCTGAGGTCATGAAAAGGCGTGGGCTTACGTAATGTGTGGAAACCCCTGGGTGTAGCTGGTTTCAGCTGAAACCTTTCTACCTGGCAACAGCTCTGAAACAGTCGCGTTGATCCACATGATGACTGACACAACATGCATACAGTATGTGACAAACCAATAACATGAATGAAAGAGAAAATGTAAAACCTGTTTCAGATGAATTAATGTACATATTACTGGGATTAACACGCCACATGAATAATAAAAATGCAGCCTTGGGTCTCCTCGTCATAGCTGCTTTTATCACTGTGAGCTTAGTCATACATCCCCACGGTAACCACAGATGCATTATTTACCCTTCCTGACAGATACAGTGGAGCTAATGGGAGCTTTAATCAAAGCCTCAGCTGGAAGAGATCAGGACAGACAGATAAAAAGACACACAGGATTAAACCCTGATAAAACGAGTTGCTAAGAATAACATCTTTATTCCCTCTCTCTTTGTGTTGTTATTGCATTTCTGCAGTATCACAAGAGTCCCTCCCACACTGCAGATTAATGGCGAATGATTGTGAAGGAGATAGTTTAAAAAGCTGTTGTTCTATTTAGTTATTTACTTTCTGACTCTTCTCCTCTTCACGGTAGACTGCAGGCCTGCTCTGGCACAGACTCTCCAATGGTGAAGCCAGCTGTCTGATGTGTTTTGGGAACTTGATTCAAAGTGAATCACAGTATAATCTGGGCCACTTTTATGTTTCAGAATTTTGAGACTACAGGTTAGAGTTTACCTTCCTAATCATAAATGGAATTTTCACTAGATGCTGTTTACGTTAAAAGGCGATTCAGACAGCCATTGTGTGGTACACCTTATATCCAAACGATTCTGTGCCTAACTGGATAACATAGGTGTAGATTTCAGGGGGGGCGCAGGGGACATGTCACCTTCAATGATAAGAACATGTGCATTTACAGATCTGAATTTATTTAAAGGGCAAAGCCGTGTATTCATTGAATTTTTCAGATGCAGATTGTCGCTTCAGGAATTTAGTTCTCATCTAAATTCAAATGTTTTTGCTCTCATCACTCTACACCACTAACACACAAAACTCTTCAGAGCTTAAATAAACTGTTAAAACCTGCCTGCTGGGTGTGAACGTGGCTGGATTTTCAAAATAAAAGCCCTCAGATGGTAACAAGAGTTTACTAGGGAACCAGGACAAGGCTGGGTTTTTTAAATAATTTTGATTTAATTTTTTAATTTTATATACTTTATTAATCCCCGAGGGGAAATTCAATTTTCACTCTGTTGTCAGTTACACACAGGTCCGAACACACACATATGCACAAACAGGACCTATAAAAGCCTTTAGATGCTAACAAGGCTGGATTTTCAAAATAAAAGCCCCCGGGTGGTAACAGGAGTTTAATAAGGTACCTGGACAAGGCTGGATTTTTGAAATAAAAGCCTCCATATGGTAACACAAGTTTACTAGGGAGCCTGGGCAAGGCTGGATTTTTCAAAATAAAAGCCCCCAGATGGCAATAGGAGTTTACCAGGGAACCAGGACAAGGCTGGATTTTGAAAAATAAAGATTCCAGATCGAAAGATTCCAGATTGTAAAGTGATCAAATTTAGAGTCTACTAAGTCTACTACTCTCCATACTTTTATCAACAGACTTAATTTAAGTTTTAAACAGGTCACAAAGTATTTATTCTTTTTTGTACATTTCTTCAATCAACTGCTAATTCTGCATACTTTCAGCTACAAAAAAACATGTAATGGTAATGTTATGCTCTTTAAGGACACTAATTCATTCATTTTCTGTAACCACTTATCCTGTTAGGGGTTGTGGAGGGGCGGGTTGGGGTGACACACAGAGACAGACAACCACTCACACTCACATAGACAGCTATGGCCAATTTAGAGTCACCAGTTAACCTGCATGTCTTTGGACTGTGGGAGGAAGCTGGAGTACCTGGAGAAAACCCACACTGGCCCAGGGAGAACATGCAAACTCCACAGAAGGGTTCCCCCAGCCCTCTTGCTGTGAGGCAACAATGCTAACCACTGCACCATCATGCTCCCACATTTATGCTTGTATCAAACTTTTTATACTTTTAATAGCAGAACGTTTCTTTGTCTGACTTTTCAGTTGCTTCCACCTTTGACAGTATTACAGTTTAGCTTCCACCTTGTCAAGCAATGTGTTTTAGCCCCTTTACCAAAAACCCACCAAGCAGCCTGCCGTGAGCTGCCATACAGTGGTTATGGAAAACTGCAGCGGCCGCTCTGAGTGTCATTTGATTCTGCAGTGAAGTGCAGCCAAATGAAAATTGGGGGGATAGTTTACCTGCAGCCAATCAGTGAACAGAGTCCTGTGACTCCTGACATCTTCCTGCCTTAAACATGTAAACAGAAAAATGTAATTATGGTTTCAAGCCCCACTTCAGCTTCCAGGTTTTCAGCAGTGCAACACATTTAAGTTTCCTGTATTTTCAGCAATGCTTTGCATTTTATTTTAGCTTTCACACACATATTCTACAGAAAATGCATTCTCTAGTTTTAAATGTAAATTAATGCTTTGCTCATATATAACTAGTATATAACCATCGTCTTGCATCAAATGGTGGAGTGCATCAACAGTATTTGATGCTGACATGGGGGTTTATAAAGCCAATCCAGACATGCTTTGAAAACTGTGCATGAATGCTTGCACTGTAGATTCAAGCAACTGTTTGCTGAAAAGAGCTAAAGAATTGAATTCACCAACTGACCATGTGTTGTATCAGAGCCGACAACAGACAGCAAACAGTGCATGAAGATCTTCTTTTACAGCCAGCAGTGCAGGTCAGGACACATAATGACAGCTATCATTGCTCTCCACTGGAAAGAACATTCAGGTTAACACCCTGTACATGGCTCCAAGCCTTCTCTTGGCTTACAGACTCCTTTGCAGTTTGCAATCATATTTTAAGAGCACCTGTATCAAGGAAAAAATCTAAAGCTGCTGCAGATGTAATGTACTGATGTATGTTTTAGGACTCAACTACTACTCTGTGAATACGCACTCTGACTAAACTGTCTTTCCTTTTCAGTATCTTGTGACTGTCCAACACAACCAGGTCCTTTCTCTTAACTTTAAATTCTATGTGAATTACCACTTACACTACATAGGCTAAAAACTAAGACATCTATTCCTGTCATTAGACATGGCGCTCTCAAATGAAGAGTCTCTTGTCCACAGTAGGCCAGATGGCTATAAATAGTAATGGTTAATAGGTTGGGAAATCCCATGGCATCAGCTCTAGTTTTGAGCTGCTTGTGTGAATATTAGCCAGCAGCATGGCAGCTTCTATAGCTCAGGTTCACATTTCCCTTTGTTTCATCCGAGATGTGGAGCAGCCAAAATATCAGGTTTGAAAACTTGTGCTCACATGCAGTGGACAATGTAAACTTTGCAATCTATCCCATAAATAATCCCCGGGTGTATTAGTCCTTTGTAGGTATTGCTGCAAATCAGTGAGCAGAACTTGTTCTTGGCAGTACTGGATTTGGCTTTATTTGACATTTATATTTGTTGTTTATGGTCACAAAACTTTTCACAAAAACTGATATTTCTGCCTGGTTGTTTTACCCACGAACAAAAGCTCCTCAGTTGTTTACAGGATCCTTACTGGATCACAATATCTCACTTGTAAATGCATTTTTTTTTGTTGTTGTTAGAATCCCCCTGAGTTTTGTATTTTCAACAACTGACAGCAGAGTAACACACAACCAAAATTAAAATGTGCTTTCATTTTATTTTTAAATTTACTTTATTTTGAAATGTGGGAGGAAACCAGAGCACCCAGAGTAAACCCACGCTAACACAGGGAGTATGGGCTGACGTTTCTCACAGCATTCTCACAGACATTTTTTGCAACTGTACTCCATTTAGATGTGTCTTACTGACACCTACGTCGAACACATCAACTGCTATTCTATGTCATAATGCATGCTGTGAGAAAGATTCTTAACTTGTTTGCACACAAAAGTTAGGATCAAATCTGTGTGTATGCAGAATTCCTGCATTAGGGCCCAATAAATGGGTAAGTGCTGGCAGGGAGGTTCGTATTGGCGTGATGAAAAACCTCCCTACCTCTGAAAAAAATCTGGCAGCTGCAGATTTCTTTGGGGGTGAACTGAGGAGAGCAGTCAGTTGGATTCTCAGACTCCTCACAACAGCATCATCAAATAATCTCTTAAATTGAATTAAAATATTCCTCATATGATCACTGATTATGCATATTAGTATTGCAAAATTAAATAAAGGCCTCTCTTCATAGTCACAGATGCTGCTTATTGAGAGTATTATCAAAATAATTTTGATGGAGAAACAAATTTAGACAAGTAAACAACGCTGTCATGTCACCATCAATGTCACGGTGAGCTGCTTTCAAATACGCCTTCTTAACGCAGCCATGTAGGTGAGTAGGTGAGTGGAACCTGCTCATATGACTTTGTCACGAGTTCAAGTAGAAACAAGTGAATGCCCGGTTTTCTGTTTTATTTTACCAGATGAAATATAACATTTTACATGGTCAGAGGTCAATGGAGGTGCCCTCATTTTATTGTGTTGTCCATATTATCTGGCCCATTGTCATTTACTCTATGCCAGTGGTTTGGGGTTAGAGGTGAGAGAACATGAAAACACATTTTAATAAAAATGTACTGAATAGAATATCAATTTTTATAACTGTTTACCTCTGTAACCGCTTGTCCTGTTAGGGGTCATGCAGGGGCTGGAACCTACACCCTGGACAGGTCGCCAGACTATCACAGGGCTGTAACATAGAGACAGACAACCGTTCACACTCACATTCACACCTATGGACAATTTAGAGTCACCAGTTAACCTGCATGTCTTTGGACTGTGGGAGGAAGCCAGAGTACCCAGAGAAAACCTGTGCTGACACGGGGAAGATACCTATTAATGCTTGGATAATGTGCAGTATTGCTAATACTCAACAAGAAGGTTTGCAGTTGTCATTGTAACCTGATGGCATTTAATGTTCTGAATCTAAAACACAGTCTATTATAGCCCTATATATCATCTATTTTAGGTTTCCCAGGTCTGCCACACACACTACTGTACATTGTGCTGTATTGAGAAGGACAGGAGCATTATTGGTTTGGACAGGTTTGGTGCCTCACTGAAAGGACACACACTGCCTGCTCATTTACAGCAGAGATAAAGAAGCATTGATTTTAGAGACAGGTCAAATTATATTCTATCACAGACAATCCACCGGAGGATGTTATTAAAATTGCATGTAATTTGCGCACACTCAGACAACCATTGCTGTGATTACACACACACACACTGAGCACATTAATGCTTTCTGTCATTGGTCGATGTGCTACCACAAATGGACAGACTGTGTTTGTGTGTTTGTGTGTGCGTGTGTGTGTGTGTGAGTGTGGAGCTGCTGATGGCAAGAGGTTGAATAATAGATGAGAGATGAAGCTATTTTCTGAACCTCATTAGTTTCTTGTCCTGTGTTCGAGAACTTCATCTTAAATAATGTTCTTAACAGTGGTTTGCTCACCTCATTCTGTAAAAAAGAAACTGATTAGAATATGACGTTTGGGTAAATTCAGTAACAAATGTAGGTGTGTGTCTTTTCCCAGAGTATTGCAAACCTCATTGGCTCATGACTGCCAAATGACTGACTGTAAGAGTAGAAGGTGGCCTCCACTCCACACCGCGCAGTGGTGGGAGGTCGTCTCATGGCAATTAGGCCTCTGTGCTCCAGTTCACAGCCCATTTCTCGGCTCTAATTAGAGGTAATTAAAACACTTTCTTTCAGTCTCCCTCACGCTGTCTCACACACAGACACATTACATAGATGCAAGCACACACCAGGATTTCAATAGGGTTTAGGCTCTAATTAAATCCAACAGAGAATGTCACTGAATTATCAAGTAGGATTTACACTCTGCTCCTGCATTTCAGTGAAGTCAGTGTGTTTTTCCCTTGGTGCATGTGCAGATTTCAGTGGCGCTGACGGGCTGAGCTTCCTCTCCACTTATCTGTCCTCACACTGGAAATCAGCCACTGCATATTTGCATCCACTGGCTCTTTATATGTGGGCCTGTGTGGAAAATGTACTGCATAAACTACCCCGTGTGTGTGTGTGTGTGTGTGTGTGTGTGTGTGTGTGTGTGTCTGTGTGTATTAGTCAGCTTGGTATGCAGGTTGCATTCACTCTCTCATTTACTTGTCTGCTTATATGAATAAAACATCACCTGTGCTCACTAAAGTGCACATCACTGTAGAGATTCACAACACTGTGTGCTCATATATACATGTAGGCTTCTCTGTCAAATAGGACATGCTTTCCGCAGCCATCACTGTACAGCGTGACCTTCATCAAAGTCAGCTGAATCATATTCCCAAGCCTTCTCCCCTCCTCCTCTTTTAAATAACAGATTTGCACTTGACATCTCGTCTGCGCAGTACCTTGCAATCTTGAAGAGGAGCAAACGCAGCTTACATTGTGTCACATCAAGACAGATGAGTAATCATTCTTGGATGCCCGGAGGGTAGGGAGGACCTTCATATTTTTCAGCAGTGAATGTTTTTCTTGCACAAACCAAGATTTGTGCATGTTACATCTGATTCTACTGTCCTTGTGGGAAAGGAGTATGAAGAGCAAATATGACTTTGCAATAAAATGCACACATTTCTAATGTAAACACGCAGGGCACCTGCAGTTTATATTTAGATCTAGGGAGGAGTCGTGGTCTCTTGTCAACAATTGCAGGAAGTCTTTTGTACTTTGACACATGCAGTCGTCACTGACTGACATGCTGACAATATTTCTTTGAAAATGACTTGAGAAGTTCATTCAAAAATACAAATGATGAAAGGCAGCTTCATGTTCAACTGATGGGCTTACAGAAGGGGAGAATGGGCTTGGTTGTCACAATCATTAGTTCAGTCAGGAACACTTTTGCCAAAGAAAATTTTATTTCCATTTGCAGTATTATATTTGGCGGTATGGCTCTGTTCTGGGGCCTCTCTGCCTTTCCTAGGCCTACACAGAAAGCCTCTTCCATGCACCTACATGGGAAGCATAAGGCAGAGAGCAAACCTCCCTGCCCTTCCATGCGCCTACATGGAAAGCCTCATGATGCAAATGAGTATTTGTAATTTGTAATTGAAGTTAATATTAGTTCAGATGGTGGGGTCAAATCTGCGGAATGCCATGAAGGAGCTAGGAGAGGAGGCAGAGAAAGCGAGCTCCTGGCTGTGACTCCGGAGGAAAGATAGTGGTTGGGGGACAACACCCAGATAAAGGCAGCTGCAGGGGGTGGCGGGGAGATGTCCCCTATCTGCCACTGCCCCCGCGCAGGGAGATGTACTGGAATAGGGGGTGAAACATCAGTGAGCGGTCGCTTCTAGCCGACGCCCCTGCAGCTGACCGTATGGCACCGGTGGAGGTGCAAATGCCAAAGGAAATATGACGAAGGAAATGTGGCAAAAACACACATAAAAGGCCACTTTTTATGTAATGAAAATAATGACTGATGTAGCATTTAAGTTTTGCATGCTCATTTGGTGTCAAGTGTGACAAAAAATGTGAAGAAATGTGTTTTTGTTTTTCGCACATTTGACATAAAGCAAGATAGCTGAAGAATCCTCTGCGTGATACAGTGGTTTAATACAGTGTACACTCAGTTCTCACTCCAACTTGCACACAGTACAATAATCATGACTCTTATGAAGCTGCTTCTGAGGTCATATTTTCAATATTGGATGTGGATGTTGCTGAAAGACACATTCATCGCAGATATTTATTCTTGAATCCTGAGCTTTGGACGAAATGGGACCGAAAATATTTACTGTGGTTCCTCTGCACAGATTTTGAAAGGTTTATTGAGGTTAATCCAGATGCAGAACCCTTTGGACAGTGTCCTCTGTAGCGTTTGTCTCCCTTCCCACATCCTCTGCTTTCATGGAGTCTGCTCACTGCCACTTCTCCCTCCCATCTCCCTCTCGTTCTTTCTCCTGACTGACTCAGCCTTTCCGTGGACAGTCAAACATGTTCAGACAGACATACGTACTGGCTCATCACTGGCAGAAAATCATGCTGCTTGTTCAGAGCTGCGCCTCTTTCCCCTCTTCACATCCTGTTCTTTTAACAAGTGTGGATGAAACACCTAAATTAACGTGCCCCCACACTCCCACACACACATACATACACACATGTACAGCATGCTGTACCACTTCCAGCCTGGAAGCCGGGAAACATCTTTCCACCTCGCTGCAGAGTAAAGTGGCAGTTGGCTGCAGGAGAGCCATGAGCGAGGCACACTCTGGCAGGATTCTGCGCCTCTCAGTTGGCTGCTCCATGTGAGCCAGAAAACATGTTATACTAACTGAGGAGGGGGTTAGAAAAACAGTCAATTACTGAGGATTTCTGTGGTGTAATCAGTCTGGCTGTGGTGTCCAATACAGTAAGAGGTCAATGTCGAGTGGAGTGAAGTGACCATAAGATGCTGATGTAAGGGCTGTTTTATCACTGTCTCCATTAATCTTAAAGTTAGACACGCAGGGAAGCCAATTTTCAACTCAGCACTGCAGAGAACTATTGTGGAGGTCAACCAAGAGCAGATCAGCACAGAAAAATCAATGAGGCTCGCCAGGAAGTGTGATTGCTCTTTAGCAGTGTGGCAGTGTGAGTCATTAGCCTCCTGTGCAGCAGCTTTATGCAACATTGCAGGTCCAGTGTGTAGGATTTAGGAGCATCTGGATTTAGGAGCATTGTTGTGTTTTCGTTACTTTAGAATGAGCCACTTATATCTACATACAGAGCAGGTCCTCTTCCACAGAGCAGACAAACCAAACCCTGGCTCCAGATAGGGCCATTTGCATTTTTGCGTTGACCACTGTAGCTCTCCTACACCTTTGACACATGGGACAAGGTCATAACTATTATGGCCCGTCAGTATGTTTAACATTAAAGGTCCAGTGTTTAGGATTTAGTAGCATATAGCAGTGAGGTTACAGAACGGAAACTTCTCCTGTGTGCCAAGTGTGTAGGAGAACTACAGTGACTGATACGAAAACGTGAATGGCCCGGTTCAGAGCCAGTTGTTGGTTTGTCCGTTCTGGGCTACTGTAGAACGACATGGCAAACTTTGTGGAAGAGAAACTGCGCCATAACTAGATATAAACAGCTCATTTTAAGGTAACAAAAACACATTGAGTCTTATTTTTATGTGATTATAAACAAGCAAATATTTGATGGTATCATCTGCATATATATATATATATATATATATATATATATATATCTGAACGATTCCCTGTTTTTATGTGGTATGCTTTGGACCTTTCACTGTGTCCTTCAAGTCATTATTATTATTACTATTATTATTATAGAGTGTGCCAGTAAACCTGGAACTCCTTTTAGCACTTCTGGTTCTCTCATCTAAAAGTCAATACGTTTTTTGAATGGGATTTTGGTAGAATACCTCAAATAAGGTCTGTGGTTAACAAAAGCTTAAGCGAGTTTCAGGTTTTGTTCTACGACATAAAACACGTCAGTAAATACCCTACTTGTGAATTTTGAAGCTTTTACATGTCGTAAAAAAGGCGGTTGCTAACAAGTTGCTCAATACGACTACAAACCCTGTCGGGGACATTAAACGTCATTACCCCCGAACAGGCGAGAGTGCTGGCAGTCCGCCATTACAGCTTCTTATTTAGCTTAAACAGTCCGATTTCCCCATTATACAATGTTTGTGGCCAAAAGTGGCCAAAATCAGTTGAAAGCTTAGTGGCAGTGACATCAAGAGTCGTGCGACCATGGAGTAGTCATGTAGTCTGTTAAAGCCTAACGTTAGGTTTTTACTTCTGGCGATCGCATTTAAGCTTCAAATACGGTATGAAAGGTGTTCATATGTGAAGATTATCTCGCTGAACAAAACCTGTAAGTATCATAAACTTGTGTTAGCCACAGAGCTTATTTTCTGATTTTCCAAAACGCAATGCAAAAATCACATTCACTTTCTCTTCTGGGAACCAGCGCGGTGCTAAACTTCCGGGTTTTGACGTCAGCCCTGGCACACTCTATTTTTGATTATGAATATTATATAGCATCCCCACCAACAGATGCTGCTAAATCAGACCCACTGGACCCACTGAATAAATTAAAAATGACATTATTAAATCATTAAATTGTTATTGGAGAAAATGCCATCATAAAATGAAAATTGAGTCCTATGAAGCTCTGTTATCATGAAAAGAAGAAGGATGATTTTATGATAACTAGCTTAAATTACTCACACATTGTTTTATATTTATTTTTTCACATGAGCTCCACACATTAGTGCTCTCAAAAATGAAATTCTGTAATTTGAGCTCTACCACAAACCAGATACTGTGTCTTTTATTCATGTATTTTGGACCAGTGATACATTTATTCTCACTTTCACACACTCAAAAAGTCATAAACTGAAAAAAAAAAAAAAAAAAAAAAAACCCACACAAAAAGAGAAAATAAACAGGGGTTAAAGACAATGACTCCACCCTCATCCATCTAAATCCTGGTAGAAAGCTGTACATTGAGAGAAAGAGAATCATCCAAGGACGTCCAATATTGCTGTCACCTGAAAGCCGGTTTTATTAAACTCGTCTTTACAGTGCCATGAGTCATGTGTTTCATAGCTGGGCAACAAATTTCTACAAGCAAACAAATACATGTTGAAAACACTTCTTTGAGCTGGGAATAAACTGTGATAATTAACTCAGGTTGTTCTGTTGATCTTACAGCATATTAACAGGGAAACTGGGAGAAGGGGAGGCAAGAAAACAGCATTAAATAAACTTTGAATATCCTACACTGGAAGATGAAAGCTGTTGTGATTCAACCTTGTTGTAGCAGAGTTTGGCGATAGTGTGGAGGAGGGAAAAGGTGTTACACAACAAGTGGGCTTCCAATACTCCCACCTAGGGTGCTACAGTACCAGAGACTCAGCCAAATGAAACAGTGATAGGAGTAGGCTGAAGTGCTCCAATCGCTCTTTCATCGCCATCTGTCTCTATCGCATTGTTTCATTTTCATTCCCTCCTTTCCCTTCGCTGTATTTTTGCTCAGTGCTGCTGGCTCACATGCAGTACATACTCCATGAACACACATGTATCGGAGAGAACATCTCTTATTCTGTTAAGTAAGCACTGCTGCTCTGTGTTCGCAACACCCAAATACCAACAGTCACACTGTGTGTGTATTGTCAGGTAGATCAGACAGGAGGGCTGGTGGGCTCCTGTGTCGACCTGCAGAGATGAGACGCAGCCAGCTCTGCACAGGAATGCAGCCAAGAATGAAGGTAGAAGGGATCGTAAAAAAAGAGGGAATGCGTTCTCTCAGGAAGTGCACTGGATAAGGACATGGGTCTCCTGAGGGGAGTAGCGTCGGTGTCCTGGTAGGAGTGCATTTTGTAACAGGGATAGAAAGCAGAGCCTGTACATAAAAGCATATTATATACATGTTTAACATATGTTTAATCCCTGGAGGGATCTGCTTCTGCATTCTCTTCAGCCCCCTTCCCCACTGGACAAAAAAATCACCAACACCCATGGACATCTGGCTTTTGTATTTAATGGTAAAGTTTACAATCAGAATTCATTCCCAGGACAAATGACTCTGCAGGAATCACAGGTGTTTATCGGCTTCAGCTCTGATTGGCTCCAATAATGGATGTATAAAGAGGACTGGGGCCCATTTCCGTCCTATTTCTCAGTGGTGCATGAAACCAAAAAGTTCAGCATCATGGGAAGGTGCACTACAGACTTACGCAAGCTAAGTGGCTAACTTCCTGTTTAGTGATTTGTTGGCTTGAATGGTGCCAAAATGGTTTAATTCTGCAGCTTTTCTAGACTTTTAAAAATGTTATCAGACAGAATGGATCAAATCTCGATAGTGAATCTAGTCATTTCACAGAGGTTGTGTGCTCAAAAAATGTATCTATTTACAGACATCTCTTTTAACATTCATTCATTTTGCATAACCTTTTATCCTGCTGGGGGTCGCGGAGGGGATGGAGCCTATCCCAGTTAACACTGAGTGAGAGACAGGGTACACCATTATCACGGGTCTGACACATAAAGACAGACAACCATTCACACTCACATTCACACCTATGGCCAGTTTAGAGTTACCAATTAACCTAACCTTTGGACTGTGGGAGGAAGCCGGAGTAAAACCCATGCTGGGAGGAACTTGCAAACTCCACACAGAAGGGCTCCCCCATCCCGAGTTTTGAACCTCCTTCCACAGGATTAAACCATGGAACCCTCTTGCTGTGAGGCGACAATGCTAACCACTACACCGCCATGCTGCCTTTTTAGCAATGAAAGTCAATTGGCATCATGTGATGGACCCCAAAGTTGCTATTTCACCGTTTCGCCGCTACAAAAACTGGCTTCAAAGCCTGGTGTACTTCTTGGGGGCCTGGCTTTGATTGGCAGTAATGTTAAGAAGACACCAGGATGGTCACGCAAACTTTGGCCCCTTTTCCAGCGCGATGTACTGCCCATCTCCGTCCAAGCGACACTCAAACATTGTTCAAAATTTGTCGACACCAAGTGTGAAAGATAGACTGAATAGATTAAGACAGAACAAATTAGAAAAAATAATAATAATTAAAAAAAATAATTAACACAGTAACATTTTCACTGGCCTCAATGCTGCTTTCTACTTTTTATTAACCCTGTTTTCAGACAAGGAAAAAAAAATGTATGTTTTGGTTTTTAAATAATCATACCAGTAGGGTTGCAGTGGTATACCAGTTTCAAGGTATACAGTAATATGAAGACTGTTATCATATCATGTACATAATAATAATGCAATTGGATGGAGCATTTTATTTTCAAAGGGGAGACTTTTTACACATACACACTTAAATAAATGTTCAATTATAAGAAAGCATTTAGTCAACAAAGAAACCTGTTTTCATTCCTTTGCAGGTCATTGTAACTTTAATTTCATTGAAACCTTTATTTAAGATTTGGGAAATCAGTTGAAGGAAACCCTAATTTTTTATTGAACAAAGATGTTAAAACAATCAATAAGCAAACAAGGAACCATCATGCATATCAGTTAAAACAGAAATGAAATCATACAAAACAACGAACAAATAAATGCTCTCTAAAAGTAGAAGTACATGGTGATAAACATGCTAAGGTGAAGATGTAGAGTTAAAAGCATTCACACTCAATAAAAACAAGATCAGAAATAAAGCATTTAAACAGCCACAAAGGTGGCAGAGTGTCCAACTTTAAGGTCTTTTGCACATTATTCCATGTATAAGGTGCACTGTAAGAGAATGACACTCTTCCTAGTTCAGTTCTGATTATGGGAGTGTGAAGCAACAACCTATTCTGAGAACGAGTGCAAAGATCATGTGAGGTCAGGGTTAAAAGGGATGACATATAGGGTGGAGGCATCTGCATCAAAGCTTTATAAAGGAACAGTTATCAATGCTGTACCTGCCTCACAGTCAAATGTGGCCAGCCAACCTTTTGGTAAAGGTGGCAGTAATGGGTGCTGTAAGAGTCACCTGTTGACAATGTGATACTGCTGTAACAGACGTCCATTGGTTTCAGTTAATTTCTGTGCAATATGAAAACCTATTAACAGATTAAAATGTTCTTGAAACTTGTATGAGTTTTGTAATTCCTCACAGTGAACACATTACATTATTGTTGCATAATAATGCAGTTGAAGCTCAAAGCTCAGACTGATACAAACAGTCTGCAGTGTTATCTCACATTTATGACTTGGACAGAAATACTAATGCAGACTTGAATGTTCACTGTGACAGACTACATGACTCCAACTGTAAAACCAAATAAATGGAACACGATAGACAAATACTTAAATGAATATTAAATGTATAAGTGTTATTATGTGTTATTAGGGAGGTGCATGTCATTATGTTCAGACAATAAATGTACCCATTGCTCAAGCACAAAGCTTGTCTATCACACAAGCCTCTCCCTTCCGCTTCTGTGGTGAGGTGAGGTGAACTGAAATGGAAAGTTACTAAAGTTGCTTTTTTATGATACGCCGGCCACTCCCTGTGGTTTACTCAAAGGTGAGGTGAGTGGCATGCTGCTGTTTCGCTCACAGTCGCACTCTGTAATGTGTCACAGGGTGTGTCCCTTGTGTGGCCTCAGTGCAGATTAGCAGTTTCGGACTAATAAATACAGGGATTTGCTTGTGACAAACAAAATAGCAACAGCTTGACCAAGAGATGGGCATAATTGCAAAGTGCAGAAGCCTTTACGGATGTCCCTTTTTTTTTCGTTGTCTTTGGTATTTTATGAGTCATCTGAGGGCGGGGCTCAACCACTGGGCCCGTAGGCAAATAGACACTGCCCTGACTGTGCTTCAACATGCCCAAAGAGAAAGCTCCTGCAGCTAAATCAAAGATGAGTCATGGAAATGTGATTTTTATAGTGCATGACTGTGAAGCTTCTGGAATACAATTCAGAAAATAAGCACATTTTGGTTGTTCATCATAATTGGGATTTTTAGATTTTAGATTACATCGAATTAAGAGCCTGAGGACACCGCTGTGGTAGCAACTTGTCAGTCACAAGGTGGCCACACCCTAAAGCACACCTTGCTTTATCATTTGTTTTCCTCTAATTGGATTGTGATTTACAGAATGAACATCATGCTGTATTAAAGAAGACTTGAAACTATTGATGGATAAACTCATTGAAAAAATGTTTATTGAGGTAATAAAGTAAGTGAGAAGTAGGATTATTTCCTCATTGACTTCTATACAACCAGATTTATTTTTGCAACCAATGGTGTAGCCCCCTGCTGGCCATTACAAAGAATGCAGGTTTGTGGTGCTACCATAATCCTGTTAGCATCATTGATCATAATGCTGTTAGCCCAACATACAAGGCATTAGCCACAAAACTGAATGTTCAAAAGTGACCAAAATACTGACCTTGAGGGATTTCTTCCTGAGTTGGGAAGTCATTCTTCCAGCTCTGCTGTGTTCATGAGCTTTAAGTCATCGTTCAGGGCTGTTTCAAGACACTCTGGGGGCCCTAGGCAAGAGGCACCTTGCTGCTGGTTGAAATCTGTACTTGCATAGCGTGCTGAATGATTTGTTTTGCTTGTGCAAGAGGGTGAGTGTCCATGCGCAACGGCGCATGGACACTCACTTGGGGCCTTAGGTAATTGCCTAGCTTGCCTGTCCGGTTGCGACGGCCCTGATCGTGTTTTATTTTTTATTTCTTTATTGCTCCGAGCATTTAAACAACACGTTGATAACAGTTTGAAGATTTTACCAAGTGAATTTGTCCCAGACTTGTTCCAGCATCAGTACATCCCCTTAAACTACTAAAATACTGCTTTACCTGACTAATTTTCAGGTTAAAGGCGGATTTATACTTGTGTGTCAGCTATAGGCTACAAGAGCCAGCACTGTAACCTATGCATGTGGCCTATGCCAGTGTGAGCATTTAAGTGGGATTTATACTGTACTTCTGTGTTGAATCGACGCCACACCTACGTCAACACAGACACAACACCGAAGCCCCAGAAATCTACATGCCACAGCAATGCAGACGTCTGTCTATTTTTGTAAGCTAAAACCATTTCCCTCTGTGGAAACAAAGCTTTTATTTACTTTGAGTTCACAGATAAGAACCATAAATTGTTAAGACAATAAAGCCTCCACAAAGTAGTATTTTAAATGATGTGTGTGTGATTTATCCTGGCTTCATAGAAGAAATCACTGCTATTCACTTGGCTAATTTATTCAATGTGAAATGCCATAGGCTTGTGCTAATAATGTTAGCATGTTGTATTTGTTTAGAAAACGTGTTTAGTATGAGACAGTTGTTTTGTTGGTGAACCTTGTGAGTTGTAATGGAACCGAATTTAGTAACGTTACCTTAGTTAAATGTTTCTGTTGTCCCTGGCTTCATATGAGTAGAGGAAATGTCCGCTAGCTGCCACCCAAAACACAAATTAAACACACATTAAACACACATTAAACATGGCTTAATAGCAACGATTTCAAATACAAATATACAAATCAGCTTCACTATAAGACAAGACAACTACTAAGACAACTGTCTTATACTAAACACGTTTTCTAAACAAATATAACATGCTAACGTTATTAGCTCAAACCTATGGCATCTTACATTGTATAAATTAGCCTAGCGACGAGCGAAAGTTTCCTCTGCTCATATGAAGCCAGGATAAATCACACACAAGGCTTAAAGGGATAGTGCACCCAAAACTGAAAATTCAGCCATTATCTACTCACCCATATGCCGACGGAGGCCCTGGTGAAGTTTTAGAGTCCTCACATCCCTTGCGGAGATCGGCAGGGGGAGCGGCTAGCACACCTAATGGCTGACGGCGCCCCAGACTAACGTCCAAGAACACAAAATTGAAACCACAAAATATCTCCAACATGCTCATCCGTAGTGATCCAAGTGTCGTGAAGCCCCGACATAAAATGTTGTTTCGATAAACGTCATATGAACTCTGTTTTTAGCCTCATTGTAGCCTGTAGCTCTGACTGCTTCTCTGTGCTCTGCGCTCACGTGTGTGTGCTCAGGGTGATCGGTGATGCACGGTCTCTGAAGAGCAGCAGTCTCGTCAGTACTGATGTCCAGATTCTCAAGCGCAGGCATCACCAATTCCCAGTCTGAGCAGCAAAGACTTTCCTCATCCGTTGGCATTGCTTTGCATTTAAAACAGCTACACCACCAGGTTTCTAGTGCTCGACTCCGGTATTCTGCGGCTGGCTGAGGGTTAGGCTCATGAGCTGCGGCGGCTGCTTCGTCCAGTAGCCTGAGTTCCGTACCCGTATACTTGGGCTCAAACAAATAAGGCTAAACAAAGAAATGCTGTTCCTCCTCAATTTCAAAGTCTTCAGACATGTTGGGCTGTCCTTTGCTAAAAGACCGTAGTGCACATGATCTTTTAGCTACTGTGGTTACTGCTGTCTCCCCCCGCGGTGCATGTGTCACGTGATGTAAATGGGGTAAGCAAAGCTCATGCTTTTGCTGGTCTCATGCAAGCACACACACGTGAGCATGGAGCACAGAGAAGCAGTCAGAGCTACAGGCTACAGTGAGGCTAAAAACAGAGTTCATATGACGTTTTTCGAAACAACTTTTTATGTCTGGGCTACAGCACACTTGGATCACTACGGATGAGCATGTTGGAGATATTTTGTGGTTTCAATTTTGCGTTCTTGGACGTTAGTCTGGGGCGCCGTCAGCCATTAGGTGTGCTAGCCGCTGCTCCCGCCGATCTCTGCAAGGGATGTGAGGACTCTAAAACTTCACCAGGGCCTCCATCGGCATATGGGTGAGTAGATAATGGCTGAATTTTCATTTTTGGGTGCACTATCCCTTTAAAATGCTATGTTTGTGGAGGCTTTATTGTCTTCAAAATTGAACTAAAGTAAAGTAAATGAAAGCTTTGTTTCTGCTGAGGGAAATGGTTTCAGCTTACAAAAGTAGCCAGGAGTTGTGCGTTGCTGCGACATGTAGCCTAGTTACATTTCAGGCTAGGTGTAGGGTGGCCAATTTGATGCAAAAGTATAAAGCTTGCTTAATGCTAAGAAAATCCCTCTCTAACTAATCTAGGTGACTCTAAGTGAACCATAACTAATACTTACAACCTAAAACCACGTTATTAAACCACATTATATTTCAAATTTTCCCAATTTTTTCGACAACATATTAATGCAGGGTAACATTTCAGGTCAATTTCATATGAAATTCCTGCCCCAAAAAACATCAGCCTCAGTGGCAACTTCAAAGACATGCAATAATGCATGCTTATGCAATCAGTAGGGACGTGTTGCACAGTCCCTTTTCAAATCTATATCCAAGTCTAAAAAGGGCAACACCCTGCTGCAATGCAGCATTACCTCCAAGGCCTCAGCCAGACGTCCCATATCTGCATACCACTCCATCGTATCAGGCTGGGCTGACATCTCCGGTCCTGGCCAGAGGGGCTTTTCCAGTACAGTGTAACGTTTGGCTTCAGACCCAGAGCGATGATGTCAGCTCTCCGCACAGAGGTCACAAACTCAATTATTCACAAGCATGCCTCCCTTTGGATCAATATATTGACGAATGGGTTTGGAGTATATTCCAGTGCACAAGTTCAAACAGCTGCTGTTCTCGGTTATCTGGTTTTTCTGATGTTGCTTGAAGGGTTAACATACATATGTATTTTAGGTCATGTTTCACTTCTTGTGCAAACCACGAGTCAGGTGTTAGAGTTTCAGTGGAAAAAATGAAGAAAAACTGATCAAGCAGACACTGGTACAGTACTGTGCTGCTGTAACCATGGCATAATTAGCATGGACCCCATGAAATTGTTTGGGGGGTTGGTGTTAATTATTAAGTGGGTGACTCAGCTCCAGAGCTTTGCAGGCAAACAGCAGCAGAAAGGTCAGCGGGCACGGGACACCAAGCTCATTTCTAATGATCAAAAAGCACCCCGCTATCATTCGCAGCTAATATTCTTGATGCCACTGTTATGAAATGGTTTCTCACGTTTAACCATCACACACATGCCCACGCGCTCACAGAACCACACTCGCTTATTACACGCACACGCTCGCCCACGGTCCCTTGTTCTGCAGCAGATTACAGCTCGTGGGTCGTGTAAAACAGAGCAGGCCATCATGAGTTTCACCCCCTCCTCCCTCCCTCCCACCCTCCCCTGATTATTCTAACTGACAGTGCACTCTGTCTTTTCTGGGTTGCCTCTGCATGCCTCTGGGGCACAGATTGGCACTGAGATAAACTTAGCAACAGCTAGCCGGGTCAGACTGCAGCCCTAATAGAGATAGAGGAGAGGGAGGAAGAGGGAATGAGGAAGAGGAGGAGTGAGGTGGGAATGCAGCATATACTAAACAGCAGGTAAAAGAGGTCAGCTTTATTACTGGAATTACAGAAAAGATCATTAGTTCTGTGAAGCATTTTACTGAAAAGTAAAAATCCAAAGCTCACTATCACATTTCATCATGGTTTATAATTTATATACCATCCTACATTTTAAAACTTCTAGACATTGGGTATTAAAAATCATCTGAAATACTTTTTCGACTTGTGAATCAAAGGAGAAAAATTGAACTTCAGGCACTTGTGTGGAGCAGGAACAGATGCATTTGAATTAAGTTAAAAAGCCTTCATTTCAAAACATGGCTGCCTACATTAAAACACCAAGCGGTTTCGACCCTGAAGTCTTCGTCAGGGTGCAAAAGGGTGGACAGGAGTCAAGCAAACATTTTATGAGCTTGGCAGGGGGTGTCACCTGGTCTTGATTATTAAGTGAGCACAGGTGGGTGACAGCAATGGATTACAGTGAGAAGCCATTTTAAAAGTGACACACCTCTGTTCTTTCTGATGTATGTTTTTCAATGTTTGTTACAGTAATTTTTATTTTTTTTTTTAAAAATAATTTTTTACATGCATATTTTTGATATTTGGTTAGTAATTCTTCATTTTAGTACAGGGATTTATTTTTATTTTAAAAACATGCTGAGTTGAAACTGTTTTAGTCTCTATTGAGTTTAAAAAAGCCTTAAAAATTTAAATGATTATGGAGTATAATGTAATATGATTACAATGTAAAATAATTGAGGAATATACTTTAGAGTATAATGTATTTAATTATTACTTAATTTCTTTCTTTTCTTTGGTATTGTGGATATTCTGGGTTATCTTTTGATTGATACAGGATAGGAAAAATTAAGCCTGGGATTTCAGCCTATTCCTTTTTCGGTTATTGACTGTGAGAGAATTTGTGTGAAATAATCTTTGTTTCTCCACATGTATGCAGGTAGGATGGCTGTAAACTATAACGTGTCATTTGTACAAATTAAAGGTATGCTGTACAGGATTGACGGTTACTGTTAATAAACAGGTTTGCTGGTAAAAGTGAAAGTAAAAGCTAACTGCAGATTGACAGTTGTTTGGTGTTTCACCTCACTATATTTTTGTTGTTTCTTTTATATTGTAAGATTTGAGCCCATTTCAGACCTGATTTTTAAGCCCCACAGCTTATTTTTTAGTTGGACTGAGTTTCATTTTTGTCAGACGTCGTTTCCCATGCAGTGTACAGTTTGCAGTGAAGGCCAATCATGGCCCAGTCAACTGCTCCCGACTTCGGACGAATGAATTTCTGACATGTCAGAAATTTGGTCAGCTGTCGTCAGGCCCTCGCATAGTTGAAGCTGAGCCACAAGTCGATTCCCCAGGGTCAGTGCTTTGTACAGTGTAGCAGATACCCAGCTAGTTTGTTGGTTCTGCAAACATCTAAGCTCTTTTTGGAACAACTGTCTCTTCATACTGTGGACCATACCTCCGCAAGCAAACAATCATCTACCTGCCCCAGAGCTTTCAGGCAAATCTGTATTGTATCTGAATTGTCAGAAGTCTTTATCGTCCACAGGGGCCAGCAGGCTGTTTAATTGTCTATCTTACACACACAGTGTGAGCACTCAGGTCATGGCTTGACAATCTGAATGCACAGTGTGAGCTAGGGTTGGGTATATACAATACAATATAATACAGGGCCAGAATTTCACTGATACTTTTAATTATTTAAAGTGGCTTATGTACTTTCATATAGGGAAGAACAGTGTGTCATGATTTATGAGGCAAATAATCAGACTATATTTTAAAAATGTAACATGATGTCACCTCTCTCAATGACAGCTTACCGACTTCGAACTGAGTTGGGAACATGTTGGCTTATTTACATTAATTTAGCTTGGCTCGTGATTAGCTGCTAACTAGCTTCCTGCACTCTGCACATGGAAGGATGGCGAGGCGTTTGGGTGCTGTTCACAAACAAAGGCTTTATTCCAGTCTTCACCACAGAACAGTAAACAGCAGCCCTGAGCTTATCTAGACACTTAATTTAGCTGTTATCATCAGTCTTTGCTTCATGCGTCTTCTCAGTGACAGAGCTACTTCCCTCCACATACACCAAAGCACATGTCACACACTCACAGGCCACCGCCCTTACAGGGGATTAAGGGTGAGCCGGTGACAGTTAACTAATGCTGAGGATCCAGTTGGACTAAAATATCAATTTCACCAGACTACTGTACCTGCGTATTCCTTGCCTGAGCCTTTTTCTCACAGTATGCTACACGTGTATGACTGTATGTTGTGTGTTATGTGCCTACAGCAATGGAGAAGCAGTACATGTTTCTAGCAGGCTATTCTCACAAAGTGCCTGTATGTTTTCCTACAAAAAAGTAATGCACTCTAATTTGGTCATATTCCACGCATTTTGAAAGACTGCGCTGACAAGAGTAGACACTCCCCCAATCCCAAATGGATTCCTTACAGACTTGTTGACTCAAGCCCTAAGCCCTTACAGACCTAGGACCAATTCCATTTCTTCTCCTTAGCTCTTGTCTTGGCCATTCCCCTTGGTTTTGCACATTCCATTGAAGAAATGGAATTGGTCCTAGGTCTGTAAGGGCTTAGGGCTTGAGTCAGTGAGTCTGTAAGGGATTCATTTGGGATTGGGGGAATGAATCAGTCTTGTACTGAGGCATGTTGGGGAGGTGGATGGGTCACAAAAACCCAGACTTTCCCTCGGGACTTTCCCTTGTAGTCGCAACTTTGAGTGAACTTTGAGACAGCTTACATGTTACTTTTCCTAAACCTAACCCCAGTAACTTAACTTGCTTAAATCTTAAGACACCCCAACCATGATTCATTTCCTAAACCTAACCTCAGTAACTTTATGGTAATTATGTAACTGGATGTTACGCCATTGCCGGGTGCCACTTTGAAAGATATCTTACGAACTGTTCTATGAGACTATGTTGGTTCTAGATGTGTTCAACAAAAAGGTCGCTGATCATGAAATACAAATGTGTCAACATGGACGAAAAACTGATGCCTTTTTGGGTATCGATCCCATCGACGCTAGAATGGATCTTCAAAATCTAAACGTAGTATCTGTAGTATGGATACAATGGTATTGATCTGCCAAACCCTGACGTGAACACATAAACTGTGAGTCTTGGGTTTCATTTGCAGGCTTTTTACCCTTACCGTAGGAGTTGGAATTATACAAAACATTTCTAAAACTGGCTCAACAGTGTACACTAACCTTCAGAGGTGCTGGCTGGTGGATTTTCCCACCTTTGATTAAAACCAGGTTAGCTTTTTCCACGTGTCTCCAGCATCTTTGCTACGCTAAGCTAACCAGTTGCTGCCTGTAGCCTTATATTTAGCGTTCAAACACGAGGGTAGTGACTAACTTCTTATCTAACTCTCAGTAAGAATGCAAATGAGCGTATCTCCCAAAATGTCAGACTATTTCTTTGGGCTTTTGCATGAATGTGTGTGTTTGCACGGGGGCGTATTTGAATGCCACGCAGGCCTCCATCATACCGAGGCCCTTCAGCTCAAGTGTTTGTTGTAGATACCACTGAGCTGCTGACATTTCCTCTACAACATTATACTTCCATTAGAGATGATATGAGAGGCTCTCTCCCTGTGCTATATCGTTCGCCCCTTTATCTCCATGTCTCTGCTTTTATTACTGACATCATCATTCTATCACTGATCTTCCCTCTCATGTTACAGATTCCTGCTCTTTTGCCTCTCTTACCTCCCGCTGTGGTCTTGTCACCATAGCAATGTGAGCTGCCTGCCCACGCTTTCTATTATCATTAAAAAGACAATGGCTCAATGAGAAGACAGAAGATATCCTGAGTGTTTAAAGTAAACTTTCACACAGCAATGTAATCAGATTACATCTTATTTTATGATTAATTTGTGGATAGTAAAGAAGAGGTGGGCTAAAATGTCCTTATCAGTCATCGTTTCTTTTCATTTACTATGCTAAATGCTATATTTGGGACAGGCATGGAGCCAGAACTGGTACAAATATCCTGTAGCTATAAGCACACAAAGGATATCCCTGGAGGAAGTGCTGCCACACTGTCTTCCCAACACAATGCTCCCAACAGGAAGTGATTTAAGAGCCAAATAAGGAAGATCTGATAAGACGTTGGTGCTTTGTTACTGTAAGTGTTGCATCAGCTTCTCATCAGATTAGATTTTTTAATCATTCTGCCATTTAAAAAAAACACATTTACTGTAATATAACAATGTGCATGTCAGGGGCATTAGTTAATTTGTTTCTCAGGCTAATTGTCTGCTCTGATCTGATTACGCAACCCTACCAGACTCACGCAGATGGATATCATCATCTTTTACACTTGTGATGAATGATTTTCCTCCACAGGCACAAAAGTGTCGACACAATGGCTTTGTTCCACCAAGGTAATCTGGCGAAAAAGACTGCGAAGCACAGACGGCAGCAGAGAGAGAGACAGAGAGAGGCTTCAATCTGCGTCCAAGCCTCGGGTCACGTTCTGCTCTGATGACGAGCACTCTGCTCTCCTTTCTATTTTCTCCTCCTCTTCTCCTCCTCCTCGCCTCACCCAAGGTGACCCTGCTCTGTGATGATGCAGCAGAGAGCTTTTGGAAAAGGGCTAATTTGCACAAAGTTCTTCTCCTCTGTCATCTGTCGAGTGTCCTTTCATGCTGTTCACCTTCTTTTTTCACTCTGTTGCCTACACACTAAACATGATTGTAATGTATTTTTTGGTTTTTATTTATTTATACAGAAATCAACATTTATATTTTCTCATTTTGGTCATTTTTTAAAAATATATTTTAGAAACACCCCCTCAAACTGCATCCCTGCAATGATTAATCAATTAGTTGTAAACTAATAAAGGAATACTATAAAATTCAGTTTATATATTTGCATATGATGTCAGACATTGGTGTGCTGTCCAGATAAAGGGCAGTTTACTGAAGGCAAAGACTACCAACACTGCACAAATACCTATGGTTTGTGCTGTTAACTGCTCATATCAATCAAATTGGTGAAAAAAACAAAAGCTACTTTAAGTGCTGAAATTAGTAGGACATAAAAGGGAGAAGTTAAAAAAAAAAACTCCCTGGAAACCAACGGCAGATGTGGATCACAAACCTCTGTCTTCAGTCTGGGGGAGTCGAGTCAACTAATTACAGTTGTAAATGTTATAATGTTGTGTTATAGACGCCACAATGTGCTGTGTCAACTTCTCCATGTTTTAACCATGACCCAGATTTTAAAGGCATTTCACCAGTCGTCTGGGAACATTTGACCTAGTAGGTAGAAAATAGTAACTAAAGTTAGCCAGCGTTACCTTGTAATGTTAGCCTGATGGCAATGAAATACAGAAATATATAGGGATAGTGTGCAATGTGCTGTGTGGTCAGTTTGGATGAAAGATAAAGAAATGGACATTCATTCAACCTGTGTTTGATAGTATGAATAAATACAGTGATTGTCTGTCAACTGGAAGCTGCAGTTTATTGTTTGAACTCAACACAACCAAGGAAGCTGTGGCATCATCTGTGCATCAGCGAGGTCAGGCTGGGTGAAACATCTACAGTATGTAGCTGCTTTGCTCCTACAGAAAGTTCTACTCAAGTACATCTATTTACTCGGCCAAAAACAAGACAGCAGTTGTTTCAGTCATGGACGGACGAGGTAATTTGTAACGGTGATCATGTCCACATCAGGCAAATCAGTCAAGTTTGGGAAAAATCACTTGTCTTCATTTTGTTTGAATCACATCCAACATGAGTTGCACTTTTCTAACAATACCTGCTCCCTGCAGGTTCATTCAACCTGTTTATGTAGTCACTTCCTCTATTTCCAGTTCACTCAGTGCATGGATTTTTCACTTCCTGCCTTCCATCTGAGTTTGGCGTGTCTTAATAGTCACGTACAGTTTAGCATACAAGCTGTTAGACAGGCTGTGCTACCTTGAATTCAGGAAGGAAATTGTTGTTCTCACATGCCTCCATGAAAAACAAACATATTAATTTACTGATTGATTGGGGACCACATTTAACATCAGCCAAACTATATCAAAACATTTCTTTACAAACGCTCACACATCTCATGCAGTATAATCCAAGTCTCATTTATCTAGTCGTATGCTCAGTTCTTCCCAAACACGTGTATTTTTGTCCAAATCCTATTGGTCCTATTTGTCCCCAGTTACTTACTTACTGGCATGACTAACTGATTCACAATTTCTTGGATGGAGTATTCCTTTAAAGTCTTTCAAAGGAAGCAAATCACTCTTTAGTGAACCTGCTCAATACTCATATCCACACTGATTTCATAGCCTGCCATGAGGGGATCACAAGTTGACATGTACAAGCTAAAAAAAGGTTTGGAAACACTCATCTAAACAACTGGTTTCCAACCTTTTCGGCTTGTGGTGCCTGAAAAGGTGGAACTATCCAGTATTTCACAAGGAAAGGGAAACTGTTGGAGAAACATCTGAATCTAAACAGAAATATTATGTAAAAGACGCCTGTTTGAGTCTGTCTTCTTCCGTTCATTCATCTCATGATCTAAGGAAGTCATATTTATCCAGTTGTATGCTCAGCACTTCCTGACACATGCTTTTCTGCTACAAAACAACATATTCTCACTCTGACCTCGTCATATATCACCGTTTGGTCATGGACCAACAATCAACGCACGTGGTTGGGTTTAGGAAAAAAGAACAGGGTTTGGCTTTGTAATCTTACAGGATGCGAGCACCATTCTCCCGGGTGAAAGTCAGTGTTTGTTGGCCTCAGTGGCGTCTGCTGGTCAAAACCTTAGTGTTGGAGTCTGGCTTTTAAGAAAGCAAAGATATGTTTCACTCTCAGTTCAGTTTTAAACACTAAGGTTTACTAACACTTGTGTTTGGGAAGTACTGAGCATACAACTGGATAATGAGACTTGAGATTTTGATGTAGTTGTGAAACGTGGTCCCCAGTCATTAAATAAATGAATATGCTCACTGTTCACTGTGGAGGCATGTGATTAAAATGATTTTCCTCATGAATTCAAGGCACAACAGTTTGACTAACTGATTCACAAATTGTCATTTTGTGGCTGAAATATTCCTTTAAATTTATCACCTCATAATTTGATAATCCATTAAGTGGTTTATATAATTTTTCTTGGAAAAAAAAAGTTAAAATGATCTTATTCCAGTTTCTTTACTCCTCAATGTGAGTAAACTGTGTACTTTTAGGATGTGGACAAAATGAGACATTCGAGGAGGTCACCTTGGGCTGTTGGAAACACGGATCGACATTTTTCACCATTTTTCAACATTTTCTAAACCATCGACTAATCAATTAATTGAGAAATAACTGACAGATTAATTGACAAGAATAATAAAATGGTTTCAACATTACGGCCTATGTGAGGGTGGGATTTACTGCAGGGCTCCTGTATTAGACTGCATCAGTTTTTGTAGGAGCTCATCCACACTCAGAGCTTTAAATGGTCTGCATCCTGTCGTGATTTATCTCTTCAGACCTGCCTCACTGTCTCTTTTTCCCTCTCCCACTCCCTGACTTTGACTGTTGCCATGGAGACCAAGCGTGGTTAAAAAAAAACAAAAAAAACCAACAGATTGACATGCTCGCTGGCATCCCTGTGTGATCTCTTGGCAGTGAGGTCATGTGGTGCATACAACACAGAGAGAGACAGATGAAGAGAGTCAAACACAGACGGAGACAGACAGGATTTGGGGGAGAGGTGGGAGAGCAGACAGAGGGAGGATGCCAGCAGAGTGTGTCACCACCGACTGGTCAGTAATCTGGCCGACACCTGGTACTACACACACAAAGGAAGGATGACAGAATAAAGGATGAGTCTGTGTCTTCACTGTGGCTTCTGGTGTGAACAGAGGGTTTGTATTTTCCCGTCTTTAATCGTGACTCTTTATGCGACTCCATCAGTGCTGTTTACATTCCAACATGACAGCTGTACCAGGGCGTTAACTGGGATGATAACTGGACCGCAGTGTGCACCAGTAGACACAATGAGAGAAACCAGACAGAAACCAAGGCAGGAAGGTGTGTGTGGGAGGTGGGGTTTATGAGCACAGGACAAGCAAACTAAGTTGTATAACATATATAGTTACATAAATACCACCAAATTACAGTTACACAGACAAGCAGTGAGAACATGGAGCAACAAAGATCTTGATGACTTGAATAAATGCAAATAGAAAATGACACACAGGTACTTTTTTTTAAGTTTTATATGTATATTTTCGAAAATACAAAAGAACAAACATTTTATGTTGTAGAAAAGGCATATAGTGGATTTGTTGGTAACGTGGCTTGTTCATGAAACAAATAAAAAACATCTAGTTTGACTTTGGCCGGTCTTTATCATGGTTTAAACTGGAAAGGCATGGGTGGGCCATGATTGGATAATTGCAATATGTTCTCATTACAAATCATAGACTGTAAAATAAAGATGGACGACATGACAGCTCCCAAAAAGTTTTTTTTTTTAATTGACAAATTTACAATACAATTTGGCATAGAACAGTGTTATACAACCATATAGGCTACAGGCAAGCCTCAAGATGGGTTTTAACAGTACAAATAGTCAAAATGTCACAGTAAAAGTTTACCCAATTACTGAGAGTAAAGAAAATAAATAAGCAAATTAAAACAACAACAACAACAACAACAACAACAACAACAACAAAAAACTTATTAAGTAAAGAAATAGGAAATAAAGGGGAGAGAGCTAGGGGAACTCTGTGAGGTTAAGCTCCTCTACTAAATTACGAAGTTTCACAGCCGTCTTTTTTTCCATGCATTTTAAAGATGAGAAATAATGACACAACTCCTTATGAAAAACATAGATTTGGGGTTTTTTTTTCATGAATTTGTTCTTATGTATAAAAAAATTGCAAGGATGATGATTGTATTAATTCCCAGATCATGTATTGGATCTTTTACAGATATGCCATATAAAATATTCTCTTTTGTTAAATTAGAGAAATTGACAAATTTGGGGAATAACCAGTCATGTAAATCTTCCCAAAAGACATTAATAAACTTGCAATCATAAAATAAATGTTCTGTGGTTTCAATTTCATCATCACAGAATGAGCAATTGTTATGCTCAAAACCAAAACGACATCATAAAAATTCAGCAGAAGGGTATATTATTGCTCCCAAAAAGTGAAGCCAAACCATGTTGATCACCCCCTGGTCGCTGGCTGCAGTGTAAGTCATAAACCCCGCCCCCTAAATTTTAATACTCAAAGCACTGTTTCTGTACCCTGGAAATCCAGAGTTCTCGCGAGAGCACAATTTGAAATTGCTCATCGAGTCACTCTGGCAATCAGTAATGATGCTCATTACCCATGCTGTTGGAGCCGAGCTGCACTAATCACATCGGTGTATCTGATATAGGCAGGCCAGAGCTGAGCTAAACAGATGGCGACAGCGCTGCGACGACGAAGTCTGGAATCAGTCAGTAAACATTGCAAGATGGCTACGGATGAACACCAGTTGTTTGAGACTTGGCTTTTTCTCTAAAAGAAGACGGCGCTCGAATCTTTCCTTTGCAAGAAGGACGTTTTTGCTGTTTTGCCGACCGGATACGGCAAGAGTCTAATCTATCAGTTAGCTCCGCTCAGTTATCTATCGCTCTGTCCGCTGGTAGCGCTCTGGATACGTCACCCCGTGTATTGTTCTGATTGGTCATAGTGTTATCCAATTGTGTGCAGTGATATTTTCAAATGTATGCTTGGTGCCGCCCCTTGAGTTGGGCCATTTGCATTACTCATGGCCAGACCCTAAATCTTTCTAGATTTGGATCTGGATTTCCAGGTTACTGTTTCTGTCATCTCTGGTAGTTCTTATCATGCGTTTGTTTTTCAGATAAGTCCAGTTATTTGATGCTATAAAAAGGGGGTGTGACATCATGAGTGACAGTTGTGTGTACCAATCACCATGCTCGCCAACAGTGGCACTACTCTCGATTGGTTGAATAGGTGTATGATGATAAATGTAATTTAAAAGGTGTTTTCCCACTTGTATACCAAAAAAGATCAACACAAATGTCCCCCCAAAAGTGTATGTTTGAGTATGTGAGTGTTTGGAATGATACAAATATTTTGAAGTTTACAAAATTCAAATATTAGATTGGATGAGAGATGATGATAGCATCATCTTGGGGCGGCAGCAGCTCAGTCCATAGGGACTTGGGTTGGGAACTGGAGGGTTGAGTCCCTGTCCAGTCCAAATGGAGGACTGGTAGCTGGAGAGGTGCCAGTTCACCTCCTGGGCACTGCTGAAGTCCCCTTGAGCAAGGCACCAAACCCCCAACTGCTCAGGGTGCCTGTCCATGGGCAGCCCCCCACTCTTTGTGCATGACAACAGAGTGAAAAAATTGTATTTCCCATCTGGGATCAATAAAGTACATCTTCTTCTTCTAACGTGCAACAAAGATACTATGAATCTCAGCAACTGGACTGCTGGGACACCTAAATAGAAATGTATTTTGACAATCAAACAAACAAAAAAAACTGTGGAAAGTGTCTTCCAGAGTACTGTCTTTCTGTCTGTCTTAGTTCAGTTGTCATGAAGGTTGTCCAAGGTGACAAGTGAGCAAACTCTATCCACAGAGGACGACCCTGAGATAAGAAACTCCATGAAAAGCTATTAAGTAGACCTTAGAGTTTTCTATTAAACTTTCCAAGATAAAGACGAAGCTTTCTCATACCCAGCAGGACTTAAGATTTTAATATCACTAACCAAGGCAGGAAAAACGGCATTTACATACATGAATATGAAACAAATGGCCGTGATGATGAAATTTTCTCATCTAAGACAAAAAAAGTTATTCATTATTAGGCCTGTTATGAGAAATTTACATATTAGTTGTACCCTGTTTATTTAACAGATATGATATAAATCAACATTTCTACACTGGAAGGAACACAGTAGCTATAATGTCCATATATTTCTGGCTGTCGAAGACATTGTCTCTCTTAGAAACATGTCACTCTAATTGAGTTTATAATACATCCTTGTGTGCTGTGAGAACAAAAGAAACGAGAGGAGATGTTATTCTTGGACTCAACTAGTTGTGTCGACCACCCAGCGCTCCCCTCGTCATGTGATGAATGCAGCCTCTCCAGTGGGTGGGACAGTCCCCCTTCTTTTTTTCACTCTGCGATTCTTATGAATACATTTTCAAGCGGGCCCGGCATGCAGCAGTTTCCATGGTTACCAGCTGCACGCCAACATTTTACAAGTGGAGAGGATTGGGAGGGTTAGGAAGTACATGGGAACATCTGTGTGTGTGAGTGCATGGTGAGGAGGAGGAGGAGGAGAAGGAGGAGGCGGAACAGCAGGGGAAGGATGATGTTGTTGCTGCACTTCCCGTCTTGATATCCTGTTTCCTGTTTCCTCTCCTGTGTGGAAGGGAGAATCTGTCCATCCTCCATCTGTCTTGTCATATATATATCCTACTGCTTTATCTACCTCGGTGTGTGTCTGGAAACAAGCAGCGCACAGTGGATTTCCCCTAATATAGATGTTTGAGTGTGGCAGAAGCCATTTTCAGCTTGGATGGATTACTGAACAGGCCTAGTGGGCACAGGACCAGCGCCCCCCCTGGCCCGCACCTGCAAACTGTCAGTCAAATTAACATGTACTGACCAGGAAGAGACACAAAATGACCAAAGAGACACACAAAATGAATTCAATTAGGCTCAAAATGACGACAAAGAGACACGGAACAACCAAAAAGATGCAAAATTACCTCATTGAAACACAGAATGACCCTCAAGTGACACAAAACAACCACAATGAGGCACAAAATGAATACAAAGGGACACAAGGTAATCTTAATGATATAAAAAATAAAAACATAAAACAACCACAAGGAGACACATAATGACTGCAAAGAGCCAAGAAAAAGATGCATATTAGCCTCGAATTGACTCAAAACAAGTACAAAGAGACACAAAATTACCTCAAAGAAACACAAAATGACCTTAGAGAGACACATAATGACTACAAAGACCCAAAGAAACACACACGTTCCTCAAATTGACTATACAACAACCACAAGAAGGCATAAAAGACACAAAATGACCAAACAAGACACAAAATTATCTCAAAGTGACACAAAACTGCTTCAAAGAAACACAAAATGACCTTAGAGAGAGACAGAAAACAACCACAAGGACACACACAACATCCACAAGGAGGCACAAAATGAATACAAAGAGACACAAAACAACATTAAAAAAAACACGAAATACATCAAAGAAACCCAAAGTAGTCTTAAAGAGACACAAAACAACTATTAAGGCACACAAATCAAACACAAATGACCACATAATGACTGCAAAGGGCCAAGAAAAAGAAACAAAATTACTTCAAAGTGACACAAAATGACCTTAGAGAGACAGAAAACAGCCAAAGGCGACACACAACAACCACAAAGAGGCACACAACAATTACAAGGAGGCACAAAATGACTACAAAGAGGCACAAAACAAACAAAAACGTAACAAAATTACCTCATATAAACACAAAATGACCTTAGAGAGACACAAAACAACCACAAAGAGGCACAAAATGACTAACAAGAGACACAAAACCACAACAAGATGCATAAAGACTACCAAGTAGAAAACCCCACAAAGTCTTGCCCCTAAGTAGGAGAGGCGGTGGAGATTTTCACCTCATTATCAGCCCATGGTTTTCAGATATCAGATGGACAGTTTCAAGTAACAGACCCCTGAGTGTTTGGGCAGCTCATTAGTCATCAGTGTTTGCGGGTGAAATAATCTGTGATAATAAATTCTGTTTTTTTCTTCTGCCAAACAGATCAATACCAAACCCCCTCCTCACGCTCATCAGGATGAAAGAGCAGGAGAAAGGAGGGGAGAAGAAGATGAGAGAGGAAGAGTATGTTGGAGAGTGAGGCAGCCAGCGAGAGCAGAAACTCAACAGGGGAATGAAAATGGTGAAATATTCATGAGGGACAGAGACAGGAGAGCAGAGAGGAAAGAGACAAAGAGTCAGACACAGTGTGTGTGTGTGTGTGTGTGTGTGTATTACTCCTAATAGGAGGCCTCCCAGCTCAGAGGCCTTATATATCAAACATTGTCTTTTATCTGCAGCGTCAGTTACAGCCCGCTGCTAATTTCCATAGACAAGAGCGTCTATACGCTGTCCCTACAGGAAGACATTTGCATAAAAATAGAGGGGTCAGAAAAGGCTGTGAGCACATAGAGCCCTCGTTAGCTGTGTGAAGTTGTGTGTTGTATGTAGTAGTGTAGATGTGTGTGTGTGTGTGTGTGTGTGTGTGTGTGTGTGTGTGTGTGTGAAGCTCAGTTTCTTGCCTGAAGGCAGAACAGGACAGGAGGCGTGCTGGAACAGATCTTTGAAAAAGATCAATGTTATACAACCTGTTTCCTTTTACAGCAGAGTGAGAGCAGTGGGTTTGATTGCTGTGTGTTAATCTCACATAATGTTATCATATGCTGCCCTCTACTGGCCTTCATCTCACACTGCAGCACTGACAAAGATGGTGCTGTTTCCTGTGAGCGCAGAGAGACAGTGATCGTACTGATGCTTTGTTTCTAAAGGTCTGGTGTCTGTACAGTGGCAGTCGGCTCAGAGATGCACTCCAAAAAAACCACAATGTTCTGTTCAGTCTGGATCAGTTACTGTAAATTGTGTCTGGCCACTGGCCACGTCTGATTTCCAGTTAACTTTTAAGAAACATACTTACCTACGTGTCATTCAGTTCTGTTATTCCAGTGAAGAAACAGTGCTACACTGCACCTCCTCTGACGTTTCCAACCCCTAGAACAAATCATCAGTTTGCTGTCTCCTCTTGTCTTGACCACTGTGCTGCACTGTAGTTCTCTATCAGCCACAGATCTGTGGCACTACTGACAGTTGTTCCAAACTCTGATGCAAGATTAGTAAGAGTCTGGCACGATGCCATGTCACTGGCTTCCTGTTAAGTTTGGGATTGAAATTTTTAGGGCCTAACGCGACCTGGCTCCAACATATATCTATAAATTGTAATCACTAATCAGAGGTGACATTGGCCTGGATTGATTTGATACTTTCCAGACACATCGTATTAAAAAGTGACTTTATGTACATGTTGGAAAAAGTGTCAACACATATATGGTGAAGATTTCCTGGAGGACTCAGAAGACACCTCCCTCTCATTATTTAGAACATGTGCATCTGTCCCCCCCAATAAAAACATGAAAGTAGCAGAGGACTTTTATTTTGAGAAAATTAAAGACATTTACACCATAAATTGATGTATAAAAGGCAAAAAATTGGTGCATAAAAATTCATCAGAATGTAGGAGATTAAGTGTTTGGTGCTCAGAATTTTCTGGCAGTGGGTAGCATTGACGTCTTACAGCAAGAGGGTTCCAGGTTTGGATCCCCAGGGTGGGGAGCCTTCGTGTCTGTAGCCTGCATGATCTCCCCATGGGTACTCCGGCTTCCTCCCACAGTCCAAAGACATGCAGGTTAGGTTAACTGGTGTGAATGTGAGTGTGAATGTTTGTCTGTTTCTATGTGTCAGCCCTGTGATAGTCTGGTGACCTGTCCAGGGTGTTACCTCGCCTGTCAGCTGGGATCGGCTCCAGCTCTTCCACAACCCCCAAATGAATGAATGAATGAGGACCCCCAAACCCCTAGTTACATACGTGTTCCCCCCAAATGTTGAAATGAAACCTACGCCCTTGCGTCATACAAAAGATCTGACCTTCATGAGTAGGAGGACTAACTTTAAGAATGTGAGCTGATGTGGTCTAAAAATGTCCACTGAAATCTTACATTTCCACTTGGTAACAGGTTACTAAACCTCCCACATCCCCGATAATATGAGGGCCTCGACTGTTCCGCTCAGGTCATCAGAACACTTTTCGCTTAGTTCTACTAACTTTACTGTGCATTTGTAGCCCAGCTATTTGAGTGCCTCTTCAAAATGTCCTAAATTCATGCCTGGTCAAGGGTCAAGTTTAGTCTTTACAGGACTGTAATTTACACATTGGGTGACCCAACCCTGCAGGGGGATCAAGGGTGAATTCCCCCAGGAGACATTTTTACAGACTTGTAAACAGATTTTGAAACGAAGCATCATAGATCAGGGGTTCGGAAAGTTTTGATGACTGAGCGCCATTTTAGGGAGCCAGCACGTGATTGGAGACCGCACAGGAAAAGTGCATACACTATGACTTTTTCAACACTTTACTTCAAAGAGAGACATTCACACATCCAACTGTCTCAGATGCAGATGCATTGGAAAATATCACTTGAGTCTTTGAACAGAAAATCCTGCACACTCCTCTTACCAGTAACACTAACGATTCAGTCCTCCTGGACCTTCGTCAAGAGTATTCAACGCCATTAATTACAACACTGAGCTTGAATAGAAAATGCTCCACCCATTAGTTTCAACACTTTACAAAAACAATAGCAGTCAACAGTGATATAGCTTACATAACACTCATGTTACATTATAGTTTTCCACTTTTTAATACATTTAAAAGTAATGACACAGGAGGACAGGACAGTGTTTGACATTTATTGCACCACAGCAGTTGAGCAACGGCTTCTGCTGGAGTACAGCAACATGTCCCTCCAATATTCATTATAATTACTGCCTAGACTCTTAATGTCTCGACAGTTCAGTTTATGTTTGGAGCAACTGCAACAGACATGATCACTTAAAAGTCACTTACAGAGTTAAAAGACACACACACACACACAAAAAAAACATGTCACAGACTTTCAGGATTTACCACAAGAACACACAGTTCTGTCTTCCTGTGCATGTGCGCGTGCTCATGCACTCCTCACATCTCTGTGAACAAATCTCAACAGCTCACAAACTGAAACTCTGACCCACATTAATAAAAACAAAGGTGACGGTTAGCCTAACCCAGCTTGTCAACCGCAGTGATTTCTCTGCTCCACCCAGGGATGGACCAGGGACGGAGGTGCTGCTGGTTTGACTGGTCTGTGGATCAGCTAACAAAAGACATCCATGTAAAGAAGTTGTTTTAGCAGGAATTTCACACTCCCTCTGACCTCTGGGCTCTGCGCGCACATGGAAGCATCACACGTGACAATGGAGCAGATTTGACTGATGCAATCAAACTGTTTATTGACGACATAGATTATATAAACTGCAAAACTTTTATCAGGTACAATTCAGTTTGTGACTAATGCTGATATTGTTTCCCATGACAAAACACTAGCTACACACTGAGATCATGATTTACATCTCACAGTTTTTAGTAATTGGATTTCTCATGTTATCCAGTGAGCTGTTCGGCTGCATTTCTGTATTTGCATATCAGCAAAACCACTTTGAATAATCTCTATCTTAACCTCTTCATCCCCAGACTCACGCTGTGCAGCCAAGCATAATTTAAAACTACAGCAGTTTCCAAAGACATCCAACATGCCAAGCTGAATATTTGGATAAATGTGTATAAAACGATGCAAAAACATCCATATTTGCATGCAGTCTTGTGTTTTATGTGTGATAGTGTGAGACGTAGTTGAATTAGACAATTTGTTTAAAGCTTTAAGGGGAAATAAACACGTAAAAACTTGATTATAAGTGTTTAAAAGCCTGTCTTAGAGCATTTTCTTTGCTATACCTACATATTACATGTTGCATTTCTTTCCTGGAAATCAAAATATGGCTGTTTTATTTCCCAACAGGAGGCTGTAAATGTCTAAAAACACGTATCCCTGCATGCTTCCAGGAATAACAATTTGTCCGAGCAATACTGAAATCTTTATTTATTCATTTATTTGGTCTAAAATCAGTCAAGTTTAAATACATCAAGTGCACTGAAGCTCATACATTTCTGCAGATGAGGAACTTCCCTACTGTCTTCTACTACACCACCAATCAACTTAATATTTTACTGTAATTGCAATGTGTTACGGAATATTGTCCCAATCTTCCCGGCTTCTCACCCCCCTCAGGCTCCAAGCTTTGGCCCCGGTTCAAGTGAAACTCCTGTGTTTTCTCCAGCTCTCTATCGGGGCCTTGTCACTTGCCTCCAACCTCCTTTTTTTTTTGTAGTTTCTCAAGTATTCCCCAAAACCTTCCCATTCAGGATGAGGCAAGCCCTTTGCCGTGTTGCACCACAGTTGATGCTTTCTGTATGTTACAGGTTGAACGGGTGGAGAGGACAAATGAGTTTCACTGCAGCGTCTCCTTCACAATATGAAGATCGCCAAAAAGTAACGGTTGGCTTGAAGACAACAGAAACTCCTGCAGGTTTACACATGCCCTCTGAGATCATGTTGACTGTATCGCCACAGAGAAATCAAATCTGAGACTCTGTGTGTGTGTGTGTGTGTGTGTGTGTGTGTGAACATGTGTGTGAGCATGTGGGTGTGTGTTGTGATAAATCAAATCAATAATCCCTGAGTGAAACTTCTATGTGTCTTGCTCTTCACTGCTCTGTTGTCATCTTGACATCCTGTAATTACTGTGAACACTGATGAAGCAAACGTGTCTTTATTGTCACTTTTTATGTGTAAAATCTCTACACACAGGTGTCAACTTTTTTTTTTACCCTTCCATGTAAAAACAAGGTCATGTTTCTAATGTTTAGGAGGAAACAGTGGAACAAAAAGAAGGCCGATGACACTTCAGGCAGAATTGCAACGTCTCTTCCAACAGGCAGGAAGGAGGAACTACATCATGTCTGTGCAAAGTCTCCTCAGTGATTTTAAACATCATATGTTTTGCATGTGGTGTGTCAGGCGGTCCTCATGCACTGTTCATATGTATATTTATGAAAAGTTATGCACCAGAATTCATTTGTAACCATGTGCCAGTAATTTGTATAGAACCAACATAATTAGGAAGGCAGCGTAAGGAGGCCGTAGATTTTAATAATAACAAGATACGGACGCCAAGATGGAATTTGGGGGGGCAAGTGTGGCACCGACTTATGCAGAGGTGGCATGAAGTACAAGCACTGCTGCGGGCACAAATGTTGGCATAGCTTTGAGTTACTATTTTTGTCTCCGGTACCTATACCTGAGTTAATTACTAACATCGCAGGGTCTTATATGTGGACACTTTTAAGGCTAGACTTAAGACCCACTTTTACTCTAAAGCTTTTGAGCACTCCTGAACTCTAATTTGATTTGATTTATATTCCTGTTTATAGTGTAGTTTAAAAGATGAAAAAAGACCCATGAATCACAACACGACAGAGTGACACCACACAAATGTAAAATAAAGCTTTTTCAGGAGCCATGGTGAGTAACGAGAACAGTGTAGCTCGGAATCTCAAGAGACTTCTTGTCAGACGGACCTCTCACCACTGGCTCAGCTCCAAATCAAAACAGATCTTACTCTTCTGTGGCTTTTTGGCAAGCGAGACACTCTTGGGCACATTACTGCCTCTCAGATTTAAGACTGAATTGCACCCATAAACGAAAACTCATATTGGTCTGTGGCACCCCAGGCCACTCCCTGGACACAGCCCTGTTACAGATGTGTCTTCTATAATGGTGGCCTGAAGGGGAAATGCTTTTTGTTGCAATACTGCAAGTGGCCACTGGGAAATATGTGCTGCAAGGCTGAGTGGCCGTCCTGCATGGGGGCCTGAAGGAGACACAGTGGGGTGGTGAATGACTTGCCCCCAGGGAACAAGTGTTTATGTCCTTTGTGAAACCAAGTGAACTTACGTTAAGTATGTGACATGACAACGCCCAACACCCAACGCCCAACCTTTTCCTAAAAACCTACTTTCCTAAACCTAACTTACGTAATTTTACATTGTGTATGTAACATAACAATGCTAATTTCTTAGATATCATACAAACCATTATGGGAGGATACGTTGGATGTTTATAAATCAGGCCTGACCCATTGTGTCAGTTTGATAGCTGTGAATGTTACAAAAAAGACCTAATTAATCTAAGAGATGTTTTACTAAACACTACAGGAAAACATCCAGCCGAAACAAACGACTGTGAGCGTCGACCTGTTGTTTGAACTCAGTGCATTTTCTTGAGACATGTAAGATTTTGTCTTTGTTTCCTGCTTCCTTTTGAAGACACATTTCAGGTTTGACAACAAATCTGTTCAGGAAGGATTCCTCTCTGCTGAGCGGTGTGACTCTGGGGGTGTCACGCAAGTGTGCTTGTTTGAGGGTGAGAATGAACGTATGTATGCCTGAGTACATGAAGGTGACACGAAGGCCCACAGCACGCACAAATCCAGCTTTTCCTTTCTCTCCTTTAGTTTTTAATGGCTGGAAAAAGGGCAAATTCCTCAGCATAGCTGCTCTCTGGGATGACACGTGACTTTTATGCAACTGTCTACTTCTAGTTCACCACATGCCAGAAGCACCTGTACTTTCTATTCCACATTTTTTTGGCTACAGTTACTTTGCAGATGACGCTTTTTAAAACCCTTCGCAGTGTCCTGAACATTTGGATATTTGCAGTCGAGTATGTACAAAATTTAATTGTACATGTTTTCCTTAAATTGTGATGTACATACGTTTTTTTTTATATGTATTCATAATTTTAGATCTTTTCCTATGCTTTAAACACCTAGGGTTACAACCTATGCATTAAATCTCTGGAAAAGAAAGCTAGCACAACTAAGAATGCCAAATGGCAGCTGTTTGTCTTTGTAGTAGAGGTAAGTACAGATGGTAATGTTGCTAAAATTTATTTTTACACTGTATTATTGCTACATTTACTTCAGTAAATGTAACCTGACTACTTCTCCGGTGCAATAAGAAGTGAGGAGGCTGTGATTGCTGCACATGCGGGTGAGTAAGACTCAATCACAGACAGACACAAAACTGGACTGGGAGGCTGAACCAGGTGACAAGTGGCAGAGCTTGTTTGGTAGTCTCCCACGCTTTCCTCAACAATAACCGCCTTTAGTCACAAGTCACTTCATCCATAAAGCTCCACCGCTCTGCTCAGCTCCCATGTGACACATACATAAGGTGCACATTGTTGTCTTTATGTTTCTGAAGTCACAACACCACAATGAGTAAAGGCAGGGCAATTATCAAGTAAAGAAAAAAGGTGAAAAGAGGATTTTGTTTGATTATGCTGAACCTCAAACTCTGTGAGACTGAACATTGATATTATGAGACATGTGAAGGTTGTAAACATCCAGACAATCAAGCAGATCCAGACAAACCACCCCTTGAGTCTGAGGCCTGATGAGCGATTGAGGGATTTCAACTGATGAGCTCTCATCTGATTGGGATGTTACAACAGCACAGGATGATTTACATAATCACACTTAGACACCACTTTGCTAAAAACACACAGATGAGTGCAGGATCGTACAAGAGCGGATTTGCATTTGACAGCATGATCCAAACTGAACAACAGGGCTGACTGTAGATCTTTAAGGGCCTTAAGTATAGGGTTTAGTTTGGGGGGCTCACTCATTTTAACATGTTCACATAGCACTGAACCAACTACAGTCAATGCAGTGTCAGTCTACACTGCACTGCCCCCAAACCTCATAAATATCCCTTCTAAGGGCCTTTTGCTTGATCCGGTCAAAGTTTGATGCATATTTTAGTGTTACATAGTCATTTTGAAAAGGCTGGTTCACCTGTCTTCATGTATAAGATGCCCAAATTTAGAAAAGATTCAATACAGCCAAAAAGATATGATGCACCAGGCAACTATATGGTGATGAACATACATTTATTACAAATAGCTAATAACACTTTGCAAAGTCTGGTACAGGAATCAAATGAGAAACAAAGACAAAAGGAGCACTGTTTGAATAAAATGTTTACATAAAACGTCCCAGCTGAGAGCAAAATTTCCAGGAACAGGTAAACCATAAATCCACAGTTAGTGTGGAAAAGTACAGGCAAGTAGTTTAGTCTTATTCCTTGATCATTATTACAGTCACTTTTCGTATACTAGAGTTTTTTTGGGATCCTCATGAGCAACTTCCAAATATAATCATTTGCAGTGACACAGTAAATTCCAAACTGGTTGAAACACGTTCAACACGGTGTCACTGCCAACTCATCAAATACTGATGCTTGCCCTCAGCGTCAGACACCGATGCACTGAGGCTCCCTTCAGCAGCAGTATGGGGCGCATCGGATGGCAGCATTTTTTAACACTCCGAGCAGCTGCAGTAGAGGAGCAAGACAGTCTGCATAGGACGGGTAGGAGGGGAAGCGGATGCGTCAAACAATCTCTGGACTTTCAGCCAGGACACCACTGTTCATGTCCTGTGTGAAACCAAAAGTCAGTTGGATATTTTATTACCAAGTTGTCTGCTAGCATGTGTAGCATACTATGCTACTGATGTATCACCTGAGGTCCGTGATAAATGGCACGTGATGCTACATTAATAATACATTTTTTATAATCATTTTGTAGCAAACGTACTTATTTAAAGCTAAACCATGATGTTTTTATTTAAACCTAACCAGGTGCTTTTGTTGCCGAAGCCTAAGAAAGTGAAATCAAAGTGTTTTACCTACATTGTAAGTTTATTTTGAAAGAGAGAGAATATATGCATTTAGCAAGCAGAAACTGTGCATTTCCTGTGAAAACTGAAGTTTATTTTGAGAAGACACAATGCATGTATGAAGCATGAATTGACATGCTGTCCCAACACATTCTCACTGCGACCACGTCACGTATTGACGGTTTCCACGTCCACATACGACGTGCAAGGTACCCTGGGTTCGTTGTTTGTTGTTTGCTGACATTCTGGGACACAGTGTCAAGTTCTGCCTGTTACATGCATTGTCTTGTCATGCATTATCAGGGGAAATTTAATGTTTACATACAGTGTCTTTCAAAATAAACGCAGCAAATTGGTGGGGTTTTTTTTTCTTTTTTCCTCCCCCAACAAATATCACATGTGGTTGGGTTTAGGCAACAAAAGCACTAAGTTAGGTTTAGAAAAAAAGAATGGAGTTTGGCTGTATAACCTCACGGGACGTGAAAACAGGCCTCTCATCGGATGAAAGTTGGTGTGAAACATTTGTCCTTGTCCCGTGGCATTTCTTCCCCAATGCTGCCGATTGCCATTAAACTGTAATGGCAACTGGCCGTTAAAGGATGCCTTAGTTCGTTGGTTTCTGACACCGCAAGTCGCTGTCCAAGCATCAAAAACTAATGCAGGAGGGGTACCCAGAGCATGATAGTCTGACTTGGGGCCACTGACCAAGCATAGGTATTTTTCAACATCCTCCATGCAGGCACATTAAGACATAACATAGTTGTAGCTAGCTAAGAATTACAGCCTACAACTTTCTTAAAGCAGCCTCTAGATGTAGTTTGATTTAATTTAAATCATGGGCTGCAGTGCTGGTAAACATTCAAAGAATATGTGATATACCTATCCCACTTAGTGCTGACTTTCGTTTTTGTTGCATTCATTCATTTTGCTTAACTTATCATGTCTAATACAGCCCAAATTTTATTTATTTATTTATTTATTCATTCATTTTCACCACAGAAACCTGGAAGTGCCTGTTTTGTAGGGGGACAGTAAATTACTTACTTATCCTCTTTTAATTGTGCATTTTGCCCACTTCCTAGCTCATTGTTTGTCACTATTTGCTGGTAGAAAATGGCACAAAATGTTGTCAGTTTTTGTGAAGGAAGTTTAATTTCTATTCCATTACTGTCTCATGTTTATGAGCCCTAAGCAGCTGCTTGTATTGCTTGATGGTCAGAGCTCTGCTGTTGAGCAGTTTGTTTCTCTGCAGGTGAATCGAAAGATATCTGTCATCGTGTTCCGAGACTCTGTGTGTGTTTTAATTGAAGGTGACAAAATTTCCCATGGACTCAAGTCTTAAAATAGTGCATTGAAGCGATCATGATCACGCAGGAATGTCGTGCGTTCTGTTCGCCTGCATTCCTTAAACCCAACTCACCTCACTCACCTTGCACTTATAGCTGACTGTAAACACAGAAACAGTTAGTACAGTGTCACCTCTAACAGGAATTAAACATGTATCTAAATAGAGACGTGCCCTGATAAGATAAATGATGCACACACATTGTCTTCCAATAACTGTAACAGAATATGTTTTGAGTGTAATTTGGGTATATGCTGACTTCTACGTCTACCCATGGAAATGTCCGGGCCTGTAGAGCTGCTCCACAACACAGCGCTCAGGTTACTGTTAGTGTTTTTACGCTAACGGTTCACAGATGATCTCACCTCTGATAGGTAAATGAGGCTGAGGTCGCACAAACACAAGGACATGGAAGGATTCATTTGGTTTGCAGTTTTTCTGCAGCAGATGTGTCTGTTGTTTTACAGTATGAGGCACAGGACACTGGAGGGCCTTTGTACAGGCTTTTGTGTGTGTGTGTGTGTGTGTGTGTGTGTGTGTGTGTGTGTGTGTTTTGTTTATTTGTTTATTTGTTTATTTCTAGGATCCCCATTAGCTGATGTCATGACATCAGCTATTCTCCCTGTGGTCCACAATGCAATTAAAAAAACAACAACAACAAAAAAAAAAAGACATAGTACATACTCACATTCATCACTGTTACAGATCACTGTAACACATCCTTACATACACAAACAGCAAACTGTCTAGTCTAAAACTACATGATTAGGTACAAAGAGTACACCAGACATCACATTACATTACCAGAACAGTTCAACCCACAAATAATTCCTACAATAATTATTCTGCATTATATTTCTATCAATCTATTTAAATAGTCCTACCTTTTTAAAAATTTGTTTTGAATTAATATTTTTGATGTTGCCCTGTAATAGTCTGGCGACCTGTCCAGGGTGTACCCTGCCTCTCGCCCGGTGTCAGCTGGGATAGGCTCCAGCCCCCCCGCGACCCTCAAGAGGATGAAGCAGTTAGAAGATGAATGAATGAATGAATGAATGAATTTTTGATGTTATTGGGTAATGTGTTCCATCCTATAATGGCTCTATACATTACAGTATGTTTTAAAAAGTTTGTTCTTGGTTTAGGTGTAAGTAAGTTATCATATCTTGATGTGATGTGATGTGTCTTGGTGTGTGTGTGTGTGTGTGTGTGTGTGTGTGTGTGTGTGTGTGTGTGTGTGTGTGCTTGGTTGATTTGTTAACCTAAAGACTTCCCAAAGGTCTTTACAAGATTAAAATGTGAAGTTTTCTTTTACATTATAACATCTGGATCTTCATTTTGAGACTGAAACAAGTGGAAGTTTATTGATATGCGACTACTGATAATGATATATGCTGATGGTGTGGTGGTTAGCACTCTCGCCTCACAGCAAGAGGGTTGCCGGTTCGATCCCGGGCGTGGGAGCCCTTCTGTGCGGAGTTTGCATGTTCTCCCCGTGTCAGCGTGGGTTCTCTCTGGGCACTCCGGCTTTCTCCCACAGTCCAAAGACATGCAGATTGGGGACTAGGTTAATTGGTGACTCTAAATTGTCCATAGGTGTGAATGTGAGTGTGAATGGTTGTTTGTCTCTATGTGTCAGCCCTGCGATAGTCTGGCGACCTGTCCAGGGTGTACCCTGCCTCTCGCCCGGTGTCAGCTGGGATAGGCTCCAGCCCCCCACGACCCTCAAGAGGATGAAGCGGTTAGAAGATGAATGAATGAATGAATGTTCATATATACGTGATAGATGATGGCATGTATATGTTTAGTGGAAAAAGTGATGATAAGATGCAATGAGAAGATGCAGCATCCCACATCGTGTTTATCTCTGCCAGCTAAATCTCTTGACACCAATCTACAGCCTGTAGATAATAGATAATAATTATAACCTTTCCACACCCACGCAGCATCTTGTACTTTATTCCATTGGCTTATTTGTACTGTGACAAGCAATGCTGCGATGTGTTTATATATGCTTCGGGTGGTGCTTTTATATCTTTGGTACTGCTGCTCGGGAGACATTTCACTGCAAAAGAGGATAAAGAAAATAAACTAGAATTTATTGCATCTTCACTTTTACAGTAGCTGACTTTTTATTTCAACACAGTTTTAAGAGGTTTGACATTTTCTTTAAACTATAAAAATACGATTATATGATGAGGAAAACATGACTCAAAGTAAAGTGATTTTACAGTTAAATTATATTGATCTAATTTAAATAATTCATCTGCTGTGTTCAGCCCATGAGGACAAACTATTAGAATTACAATACTCAATCAAAATTCAGAAAATGGTGAAAAGCCCCCAGATGTCTTCATATTCAGGGTTCTTACACATCCTTAAAACGTTTTAAAAAGTACTGAATTCAAAAATTCTAAAAAATAAAAATAAAAAAATAAGGCCTTAATTGGTTTTTAAAATATCTTAAATCAATATTTTAAAATGTGGAACGTGGGATTTTATGAACTGTTTTTTCTGATGTTGCATTGTAAATTCTCAGAATATTTGATAACTTTTTTTTTTTTTTTTTTTTTTTTTTTTTAAATAATTAACCAACCTCTTGCATTAAAGCAACACTTACCTTTCTGGAAATTTTACGCTTTTCTTTGTTTAGGTTAAAATGCTATTAATAAGCTGATGGCACACTGAAATGTAAGTGAATTCCACCAGAGATAAAAACTCATAATCATACCATTCTCATATGGTTCTAAGAAAACTCTGACCAATCATTGCATTCGAATGCCTAATGCAACGACTGCCCGAGCGTCCTGTCTGTCTTCCCCATGTGGAGGCCTCCAACTGACGTAACCACTCGCATAACAGTGTTGAGTTTTAAAACTCTGGGATTGCGTTTGACTGTCTTGGTTGTAACATTACGCTCGCTTTCCTCTTCTGTGTATCTAACGTTACCTTGCCAACGCCTACGTCTATCATAGACATAATGAGGATGTAATGGAGGAGGGGCTAGTCGGCCTTTGGAGGGAGGTGGAGTTGCAGGAGGAGAGTGGTGGGACTTTGGAGGGAGGCAGGAGTTGTGGATGTTCAAATTTTTTCTAAGTGCTGTGTGAAATGCAAGAAAGGTAAGAGTAGCTTTAATGTCACACAGATCAGGATAGCGGAGACAACAATGCTCATATTTTGTTTCCAGCTGAACTATGCCCAACGCGGAAGAACCAACGTCTGCTGGCTAGCTGTCACTGCACCCTGGGTGACATGCGGAAGTGCAAGTTGGCAACACTGTCTGATTGATTTTAAAGCTGTCATAAATACAATGATGAATGAGGCGGTTGGGTCTCGTCATTGTGTGAGGTGTTCTACATGTTACTGTGAATCTTTTATGTTTTTTTGTGTGGTTGTTTGACTGTAATTTATTGTGTGCTGCTGTCTTGGCCAGGTCTCCCAAGTAAAAGAGATTGTTGATCTCAACGGGACATACCTGGTTAAACATAGGTTTAAAATAAATAAAAAAATCAACAACAAAAGGAGGCTATTTAATCAACACCACGCAGCATGGCTGAAACTGGTAGAAAGCAAAGCATACGAGGCCTAGTGTATTTTACGGAAAAGTTTTTTAAACCCATGATGGGGATCAAATCATTGAAACCTCCCAACAAATGTCAGGTATTTCCAAGTTCTGTTCTACTCTCATCTCTGCCATGAGACAAAAAAAGTCATGTTTTATGTTAAATATTTAGGCAAAATTGTCCTTAACCCTAAGTCATTTATGCCAGTTCATGTTTTCTTCGGTTTTGGTTGTCTTAAAATTTCATTACAATCAGCATTAAAACATTGTGAAAAGTCTTAAATCTAACTTGTCTTAAATTGTAGGAACCCTGATACAACTTCTTTTGCTCAGCATTCCAATATTTTATTTACACTGATTGAAAAAATACCTAAAAAAGGAAATCCTGACAACGGAGAAGCTGACATGACCATATGTTTTGCCTGAAAAATAACTTAAATGATCAGTCATTTATTAAAATAGTTGGCCATTAAAATTCCGCCAGATGACTAACCAATTATGACAATTATAATTATTAAGTTCTCTGCACCATCCACTTCTTTCTGTGAATAATAACGGTCCCTTTAATTTGGCTGAATGGTCAGTAACATCCACAGCTCAGGGCTAAAACATCAGCAGTGTTGTGAAGCAAAACACACAAACACTCCATCAAGAATCCCAGAATCCCATAACACCTGGAAAAAAGCACTGACCTGTTTCTTCCTGTGTGTGTATGTGTATGTGTGCTCGTGTGCGTGCATTAACTCAAGTGTTGCAGGAGTTTTGGAGCAGCATGCGGGTCTGCCGTGCCCTCAGTGTCTGTGACTGTTTTTACTGTCATCAGTGGGAATCGTGTGATACCATCTAACCCCGGCCTCAGCAAAACACTGAAACACACCACGGAGAGAGTCCCAACTGATGAGGACTGTGACAGCAAATGAAAACCACAGTTAGTTACACGGGAGCAATGACAATCCCACAAAGTCAATATATAATATTTGTGGATCAGACTCATGTGTCATCCAGGAAGAGCTGAGCAGATGTAAATAATAATCCTACGCATCATTCATGATGCCTGTTAACATGTAGTGAGACAACGGCCAGCAGCCTGATAATGATCTTCAAACACATTACAGCACTGTTTCATTGTTCATATAGGCTCTTCCGCTGTTTACCCAACAACAGCAAGATTCGCTGTGAGCTCACTGACTTCAAATCAGCACTGACGGTCCAGTGTGACTCAAACAAACCTCAAAACAGTTACAAGCGTACTCGCCCCAGACAAGTGCTCACATGCTAGAAAAGTAGGGATGGATTTGCATCTTATTTCCATCCCGGTTAGATGCCTGGAGTGAAGCGGGACAACGTTAAAAGCCAACTGTCTTCTAGGAGGCGGGAGGTGGAAAAGATGGGAGAGAGGACGAGGGGGGTGAATCCCACTGAGCAAATAGACAAAGGTGACACAAAGAATCCTGGAGGGTTTGAGTCGTTAGAAAACTGTTGGGATCTGCCTCATGTTGCATCCAGGGTGCACTGACACATGCTTGGATGTCCACTTGTCTGTGGTTTATTGAAGCACCTTTCATTTCTCTCGTGTCTCTCTTGCAAACAGTCATGAGATCATCTCTTTGCCTCGGGCTGTTGAACACCAGCAACTACTGCAAGCCTGGCCTGGGTGTGGGTTCCCTTCTGTTAGAGAGCAGACTTAACACAACTACAGCAACAACAACAGAAAGGCTGGCAAAAAGTTTTTCTTTTGCCTTTAAAATAGTGGATATCAAGATCTTTCTTTCTTCAAGACGGGTCTTATTAAGATGGGCTTTCTTTCTCTTTTGGCATGTTTTTTAGGGTTTTTGTTGGTAGGTCATTAAAGAACACTTTCTAGGTCAAACATCACAAAGTGTTTTAAAGCTATAAACAAAACAAAAAATGAAAAAGAGGACCTGCTTTTAAAAGGTGTCCAAAATGTCCAAAGGGTTAAAATCAAACAGGAGAGAGTTGCAAAAACATTTAAAGACATTCTGGTGACTGAAAACTGGAAAAGCACTCTGCACCATTTGCTAACGGTTTGTGGAAGTCTAACTGACGTAAGACAGGTGAAGAGGGAATTATAGTAGTCTGGATGGGATGAAATAAAAACACGCATAACAATCCATCTCAGTTTGAGACACAGTAGGCTAAGAAAAGCAAAATTCTTCAGCTGGGAAAAAACAGTAAAGAATCCCACACTTCACATACTAATCAGGAAATGAGTGACCAATCACCAGAAAAAATGTTGGCAATTGCACATTATTATGTGGCGGATACGTTGACACTTTATGTTTCAACAAAGCTGTGGTTAACGTGATCAGATTTGGGCACAAAAACCAGTTGGTTATGGTTAGGAAAAGATCATGGCTTCAAATATCCTGTTTGGGGGGTACAATCCTGGCAGGCAAAGCAGATATGTGTCGGTGAAAAACAAGACATGGCACTATCCCCACTGACAGGTTGCTACACAACACCCATGACTGAAGCCTAAAAAGCTACTAGAAACAGTAATGACTCACTAAAACACAAGCGGTTTTGTTGTCTGGTCTGCAGTTTGGCAGCCATCTTGTATCAGTGTCACACCATTCCTTCCATCTCGCAATGACTAACTCATCTCATATATTATGTCACTTTATAAATGTTGATATGATACATATGTGCATATGTGCAAATGTAATGTTTTACAGGTTTGCAGAAAGGTATAATGCCAGCATTTTCTTCTAGCGACTAAGCTGGGTGACAAGTGATACCTAAAGAGGGAAGCGCCATTTTCATGTAACCCAAGGATAAGACCAGTAGGGACACCATTTTATTAGCATTTGTATCAGCCATCATCATGATGTGTTGAGGATTAAGAGAGATGTAGACTGAACACCATCTGAATAGCAGTGATCAGATCACAACTGTTCTTTGATCGTTGCATTGGTTTCCAGTTAGTTTCAGAATGAATTACACATTTAGTCTATAAATATGTACCTCTCTATCAGAGGTGTTAGGCCACGAAAATCAAATGTGCTAATGCTTTGCCTGTTTGATTGATATATACCTCTAAAACTTCTTAATATGTGTACACAAGGTAAACAAGACAGGACCCAGAACAGGACCTTGGGACACACCACAAGGCAGAGGTGCAGATGAGAAGTCATAAAACTCCAGAGAGATACTTATCAATAAAAGATATTTTCAGACCAGAGGAACTTTTCATAACTCTAAGAACCCACCTGTTACTGTGTCTGCAACTGCAAGATTTGGCAGCAACTGTAGTTTTTGAATGCCATTTTGAGGGACAATTCAGCTCTAGAGGAACCCTGAGGGAGGCAAGTGTACATTGATTGGATGAGCACGAGCCACAAGCAGCACTGACAACTGCCATTTTTAAAAAGCTGTTAGCTGTGTAAACAACAAACAACACAAAACACAAACAATGTCTGGTACTTAAAAAAAAGAAGAAAACATAGACAAATGGACCAACAGTGACGTCCAGGCTTATACTATGTGACAGGTGAAATACAAAAACACCTAATGTTATGTTCATCTAATCAACTACTTTTTTGGGTTTGTTTTTAACACTACCACAACAATTTATTAGTTGCAGATTTAGATTTTTTAAGATTTTTTTTTTTTCTTTTTTTTTTGGCCTTTAATGGATAGGATAAATTTTAAGTGAAAGGGACATGCAAAGGTCCATTGGTTGGAATCAAACCCTTGGCCACTGCAGGAAGGACAAAGTCTTTGTGCTTGGGGCACCCGCTCTACCTAATGAGCAACTAGGTGCCCGGACATTTTTACTTGTGACCCCTTATAGAAAATTAGTGTCTACTTGGGACACGTTGTTACATTTCAAACGTGTTAGCATTTCCACCAAAGATACATTTCCCCTAAAACTTCTCAGATGGTTTCATTGACATAACTATTTAAAATATTCAACCTTTTAGAAATTTAACAAAGAAAAGAGAAAAGTAAAAAAGCTGAATACAAACGTGTGTCGCTCCTACTTCTTTCCCACCCCATTAATCATCTCCCGACCCTCCAGATTTATTTTGTGACCCTTTGGAGGGGTCCTACCCCTGGAGTTAAATACTTTACTGTAAATAAAGTGTATAGACTAGTTTAAACTAGTGCCACCCTGACAAGCCACAACAATAAAATGCCAAATGGCTGCATGTGTAGTAATAGTCTCATAATGTTATATAATACATCAGTCATACTGGCAATTCGTCTACAGAGTATTTTTACTTTTAGGATTTGTATTGGAGTATTGTGTTGTAGTATTCATGCTTTTACTAAAAGGTCTGCTGTATCTTCTTCTTCCCGAGAATATCTCAGCAAGTCTTTTCTCAGGTTTGATCCCACGCTTTGATCCGTACTAGTTGTCTTTTGTCTGTTTTCCCCCATTGGTCTCCCGTCTCTTTTGTCGACTCAGCACCGAGTCAGACCCACCATCAGCAGTCCTGGCACACATTTCCAGCCTCACGCAGATACAGAAAACCACACAGATCCACGTATCCCTCCCTCGCTGTATTATCCCATGTCCACAGTGCAAACACAAACAAGCTCCAGGAGAAGCAGGTGTCCTTCCACTGGGATAAATAAACAGTAAACCAGGATCCAGGAGCAGGAGGTTGTCTCTGTTTGAGAGGGAGAGTGGAGTGGGGGGAGGGGGAATTACTGTTAGTTTCTGTCTCAGTGTGTGTTTGTGGGGAGAAACTTTGAATATTGCTGATAGCATCTTTTAAGCTTCCACTATCTCTAACAAAGCTGTTTGTTTTCACTCAGGGTGTTTCTTTTTATCTCCTGTTATTGGGTTTTAAGGTTTTATTGTTGAATGCGTTTTTGTGTCCCAATCATCACAACTTGTTGCAGAGGATTATGAAAAGTAGAGGCAAATACAGTTTGTAACATTAGCTCAAAGCAGCTTAAAATACACTGTAGATAGATAAACCTGTTTAAAGTTGGCACCTTATTGTTTTGATTTTTAATTTCAGACTTCTACAGAAAAACTCTGCACTGACAGTAATTTGCTTCTACTTACTGTAGGATGCTGTAAGTTGTTAACCGTTAAGAGTGGCCCCCCTGATTTGGTTGCATGTTAATTCGTCGTTTCATTTGCACCCTTTGATGATTCTAGAGGTTTCAGGACTAATTTGCCTGTTTCTTACCTGCAGCTGTGCAAGGTGATGGTAATCTGTCCTCCAGGAGAATGTAAACAAACTTTCTGTGTCATCATCCGCGAACAGTGACATAGGTGGGAGTATTTCTTTATAACTGAGGATAAAGGTTGACTTACAGTTAGGCAGGATATAAACTGACTCACAGCCATGGGAACAAATTTTTTGGGGGAGTTTCAGTCTTTTTCTGGGGAAGTAATGGAGGAAAGAAATCCTAACCTTCACAGTTCACCTACTTTTACATTATATTCTACTTCATTTCATTAATTTATTTATTGAAGTAGATTTTTCCAACTTTTCAGGCACACAAAATGCTCAAACATGTAACCAGACAGGTCTAACCTTTCAGTATTTAAAGGTCCCGTCTGTAGTTTTTAGGAGCATCTATAGGCAGAAATAATGTTCATTACAATGATCTTATTAGTTTGTAATCACATGGAAATAAGAATCATTGTGTTTTCATTACCTTAGAATTAGTGATGTCAATGGTTAACCAATGATCGGTTAATCACAGGGATTATTTTTGACTGCTAACCCATGTTGATCTGTAGGTTTATTTTGCTTCCCTTGACTTTATTGCACTGCACACCTCCTGTGTCTTGTGGGCACTAACGTAAGCTGGTGGCACCACTAATTCAGCTATGACCGCTTGTAATGCTGTCCAAGTAAGTGGTCTAGTTTTAACCTGCGAACCCCCTGTAGCATTGCTAACTGTGTTACCACCGTTAGCTTTGTTATAAGGAAGTTAAAAAGTCACTGTGTCATATCACATCATACCAGTGGGGTAAAACACATGTGCAATGAAATCTGGTCTGCGCTTTCTCAAAGACTCAATACCTGGCACACTACAACATGGAAATGACTGATCTGTTTTACTAAGATGTACGCATTGGGTCAGAATATTTTTGTACGAAAAGTAGAGATATACAATTCTGTAGTTACTGAAAAAGTCTGTAATAAAAGACCATAAACAAATGCTTTCTATATGCAAACATTCTATTGTGTATATCGGCCCCCATCAAATTGAGTGTACCGAAAAGTTCTGTTAGTGCATCCAAGAGCACCTGAGCGGACACCGCCACTTGCTGTAACCCTCCACCCTTGCATTTCCAGTTACATTGCATGTGTCATAGCCCATAGATCCCATAGGGTTACAGAGTGTGTCCCAGCCTCCTCTGATTAGCCTTGCCCTGTTAACAACGTTAGCATTGTCAGCATGGCTGGTTGTGCTAACACAGTTAACAATGCTAAAGGGGTTTTATGGCTCAAAATGAAACTGGTTACTTACCTGGGCAACCTGGGGGGAGCCTGGAGGGTGGCCACCATGTTTCCGCAGGTTACCGGCATTAATTGCTAATGAGCAGCTCCATTAGCTATCTCCACCACTACTAAATCCTACACACTAGACCTCTAAATATAAGTATTTCTAAAACCATAGTTGATGGTTTATGATATTCATAACTAATGAACTCAAGTGATCCTGCATGTTCTAAAACTTTTAATTAGAGGTGGAGAAAACAATCTCACCACAAGGTCCATTAAGTAGGGAAACTCTCTGTGTAGGAGCTTTCGACTGTGTCACAGGATCTGTATCAGTAGATGGAGTTTGCCCAGTTGTCATAAATTTGTGGATTTCAGATTTACATTTGTTCTTGCAATTAATTGTGATGAAGTTGCTATAAAGTCACAGTTTATCACCGCAAACACTATAAATTTCTATAACAGTATACAACATATTCATGGCCATGGTCAGAAAGTTTCATATTTGAAGTAGTGAAGCACCGACCTGATACACCAGACTAGTATTGATGCCGATACTGACTTTATTAAGCAGACCAAGTATCGGCCATGATGATGAAAGGATACAATTTTTTTAAGTCTCTCTCTGAATTTCGCACCAAAATAACTAATAATAGAAGATACTCACTTGACTTGTCAAACTTCAGATAAACACAAGAACATATTTTGTAACTAACCTGTGGATTTTTGCCCCCCATCTTTGAGATCTGAAACCCATACGAGAGGGATTTCTTCATGGCCACAGTAAGTTAAACCTGTTTCATTATTCATGTGGGCACCTGATGAAAAATGTCTATTGTTCTTTGCCTGTTTCATCATAAACATGTTGGTGTTTAGCATCATGTTAACTAACATTAAAAGATATACAGATCTGACATTTGGGGGAAAGTATCGCATCAGTACTTGTTACCTGCAGATACACAGATTTTTTTAATACTAATAAACTTTATATATACAGCGCAAAATAAGTTACAAGGTGTTTGACATGGTTGAAACAGAAGTAAAAAGAAACAAAAAACATCAGGATGGCAATGTAATTAAATTAAACAATTGCAACAATAGTTATCAGAGCCAGACCCACCCATTAAGCGATATAAGTAGTTGCTTAAGGCCCCTGGCCTCTGGTGGCCCCTAGAATTTTTTTAATGAACTTGAGACAATAACAAAATAATAACTGAACCTCCTTGACAAAAACTGGCAATATTTTGTACCATTTTTGCCAACAAATACTGACAAAACATTGAACTTAGAGACAGGAGAAATAGACAATTTGAAGGCTGAGTAATTTGCTGTCACCATGATACTGTGGTACCAAAAAAAAAAAACATTGATGATTTCAATTAAATAAATTACATTTGGAGGTCGCTTTAAGACAGCGGTATACTTCTTTACATATTGCATCAGCTGCATATTGTAATGAACATAATGGATGTTTCAACCGGTCTAGAATTTACTGTCTCACTATGAATTATTATATTTAGAAGTTCCTCTAAAGAAATCTAGCACAAATGTACTTTAAATGTAAAAGTATATGGTATAGTCATATACAAGGTCACTGTAATAAGAACAGAAAATAAATAAAATAAAACAACAAACAAATCCTGTGTCTAGTCTAGGTCTAAGTGAAATAAGATATGCAAATATGCATATATGAAAAATAAGGCAGTAACATTAATCAGGTCATAAGACATATTGGAAATTAAATTGTGTGCTCACAGAATTTTTTTTGTAAAGATAAGTTTTAAGAAGAAGATTTTGTTTCTGCAAGTCTATGAGTTTTCTTTTTATTCTCTGCATTGATTGTGGCCAAAGTCTGGATTCCTGCTCTTCCAGTTCTTAAATTAGCAGCACATTGCTTGCTTGTAAAACATAGATTTTATCCAGTGCCTTTAATAAAGCTTCAGTTGTGATTGTGACTGTTAAACTGTTGCATCCTTAGTTTTATGTTCCTTCTTGTCCTTTTTATCTTTTCATTGCCTTTTCTTTTCTTTTTTTTTAAAGAATATAGTTTGAAATGTGATTATTTATCCTTATTAATGACCCATGATGATAAAATCACAGCTGTTAAACCCTGCTCCTCCTCTGGCTCACCCTGAATCCCTCCACAGCTCGCAGGTAGGCCACCAGCCGAGCCAATCACAACCCCACACAGGGTAATTGACAGTGTGGCCCCGCCCCCCCAGTCCACCTGTAATCCAATCCGCGGGCCTGTCACAGGTAAAACCGGCCTTAATTTCTCAGCATAGCCCCAAAAAAGCGAGAAAAGCCGACAAAACCCGTTCTCTCAGTCGGGGACACCTTGTTTGTTGCCGCGGCCCTCATCCAGCGTTAGCGGCGGAGTTTACCACGGTAAAGAAGACGGATCGGATTTTCAGTACCAACTAGAAAGTCCAGTTCGACCGACCGAGATGTCACAGGAGCATGACAAGTAAGTTGTCCTGACTCTCCACTTTTATCCTGCACCAGGAGCACGAGACACTTTATACTGACTCTAAATATCTTTTGGGGATTTTTACACTTTTTTATAAGCTCATTGCGCACAGGGATTTTAAAAAGAGGCGCACTGTGGTGCACCTCTCACCTGCAGCTGCTGACGTATATTTTTCACCTGTATAATTTAATCATCATTATTTATCATAGCTTCTTTTGTTAAAGGGTGAGTTTTACTTTAAGACTTGGCTGCCAGGCTGGAGAAGCGATTAGATCTCATAGTTTCCCATGGAGTAACTCCGCTCGCTTCACCTGTCATGTTCAAGCCTGTACAGGTGTATCTCCACCTGTCGTGCGAGCACAGGCGCCTGTTAGAATAAAAACTGTCCCGTGATAGCGATGGGCGGTTTAGTGTTTGATTTTGCTTTAAGCTCTAACAGTTATGTGGATAGTCTTAATGATGTTTGTTCAGGAATAAACATGGAGCTCAGCAGGGAGCTGTCAGCCAAAGAAAAGTGTCTCTGCGGGTTGTTTTATATCAATGTAGGAGTTTTGATCAGTGGCTTTACTCAAATGTGTTGAAATAAATTATTTTTTAAATGCTGATATAAAAGCTTTTACTATGTTGTGTATGTTTTTTTGAGGGCAATGACACGCAGACTTTTGAGGGGAGTGAAACTGTACACCTGTTAGGCGTTGGCTCGACTTTACTAACACAGACAATGTAAGCAAGCACAGGGCCATATGAGGTTTTAGTGGATTTTACTCTACATGATACAAATGTTTTGGCTGTCAGAAATGAAGGACTGCATGCACACTTCTGTAAATGTTAAAAAAAAAATGTGTGTGTTTTCACGCTCCTGTGCATTAAAGGTGAGATATGTCAGTGAATTCATGCTGCTCCACTGACTTTATGTGAAATCTAATTTTAATTTCTGCCTGAAAACAAACTTTTCTTTCGTTGTTTTGTTGTAGTAATTGGTTACCCTTTCTCAGAGTTTGATTGCCAGTAAATACAGGATCTTATCAGGTTGCCTTTTATGAATAGCACAATTAGATATAGGATTACTAATTATCACTTTGCCTTGACCATTGAAGGGAAAAAGAAGCTGGATTTGTTGTAGTTACTCAGCGTGGAAACTGAGCCAGTCCGTTTACACTTTATCATAATTGCTTTGTTGTGGCAGAAAATCAGGCAGATGGATTTGGTGACAGGATGATTGTAGACGTATTATACAGGAGTGTAGTCTCCAGAGTTTGACAGGGAGAGCTAATGACCGAGATGAAACTTTAATAACAAGAGCTTGACTAATGACTTTGTTTCAGTAGTTAGGATTAATACGTCTGTGTAAACAGGAGCTGAGTAAACATTAAAATTGACTCTAAATAGGCCAGTTCAGCACTGAAATGTTTTTTGTTTCACTTCTCAAAACTGTTTACCTGAGTTCTATGAGCTTAAATTAACACATTAATACCATTACAAGCAGATGAGACACACAAAAACACAAGGTGCTGTGTTCTCATTGGCCCAACTCAGTCCTGTTTACAAAGCAGTGACTCTTAAGGTGTTACAAGATAAAAGAGGAAGAAGAGGGAAAATACGCACACAGTGACTTAGAATAACAACTTTAGCTTCCCTTATGAAAGACAGTAGCATGGCGCAGGAATGTGGCAGGGTCAGGTGCGTCACTTGCGGTCAGCTTCCCAACCAATGAGAATTCCCCGAACCAGAGTCGCCACACCGGACGAGCCTGTAGAGCATCTTTCGCTGGAAACACTTCGGTGGTTCGATGGCTGAGATTTGTTGCACAATGGTTGAAAAGCTTGAACAACAGGTCTTACGATAAAGAACATCTACATGGTTGATCTCTCGCTCTTATAACCTGTTTGTCTGTTCTGAACGAGGTCGTGATTGCAGGTCTTGGTTTTGTGAGCTCGTGTGGAGTCAGTGAGGAGAGTCAATCTGGAGATCTTAATCCTAGAGGCCATATCTGCTCTTTTAAACATGTACAAGCACTTTCCTTACAGTGTATTTTAAATAATGTCTTTAATTGTTGACATCAAACAAAATATTTTAAATGACATAATCAGATCTCTCCGTTAAAAAAACATAAAGTAATAACTGAAGAATTGCATGTAGATAAATGTGGGTTAAGTCACTATCTATCACAGAATTAGGAAACACGACGGTGAGCAAAGCCCTTGCATTGGGTGTCTGTGGCCAAGGGTGTAGGTTTCGTTTTAACACTCAGGCGAGCATACACGAAATGTGGTGTTTGGGGTCCTCTGCCAGATAGTTTCGAGCATCAAACGCTTCATTTCCTGCATTCTGGTGAATTTTTATGTCCTAATTTCTGCATTTTCTGCATCAGTTTTTGGTCTAAATGTCTTTAAAGCTGTCAAAATAAAAGTCCTCTCCTATTTTCATGTTTTTTAAATGGGAAAAAATCTATACCTATGTCTGTGGCGACAAGTAGCGTACAGTTAATGACACATATTTCAGCATCCAGCAGTGGTTGCTCCTCCAGAGAGTGTAGGCGGAGCTACATAACAGACTCTTCAGCTCACTGAGTGTGAAGTGGTGGACTGTCTTTTTCTGGTCTCTGCTTGACTTCATGTGTGAATGGTTACTTTGGCTGAACAGTCAAAGAAAAGAGTGAAACTTAAAAAACAATTGAAACTGAGGTGCCATGCCATTGTTCCAAAGGCCCATTTGTCCAATAAAAGTCCCATTGAACCTAAAGCCTATTTCTCCAACAGCCTGTTTTCATCAAAAACAAACATCTATTGCTCCGAAATCCCGAGTCTCCAAAAAACACACTCCCTGTAGTTGGTTTCAGTTTCCCTGCTGTGTTTGAGCCACTGGCCCTGGGTATTTTTACTGACCCTTTGCAGCGTTTCTCAGGAGCATTTGAGCCACCGAATCCAGATGTTTTTCGGCGACCCATCCCTGCTTTTCTTGCGACTATTGTTCCACCAAACATGGGTGTTTTAAGCCAAAATATGATCTTCTGCTAAGGCTTTTGTGCCTAAACGTAACTACGTCTTCACCACGTCGTTGTTGACAGTTATAATGTGTCCATAGTTTACAGAGACGTACAATGCAAACATTTTTTTCTGGCGATTATTTTGTCTCACCACACTGAGAATATATTTTTGGAAAAAACAGGACTTCAGAGCAATGGTAATTTGTTTTTGGTAAAAATGGCTGTCTGAGAAATGGCCTTTTGGTCCAATTAGACATTTTTTGGACAGGGCTTCAGAATTTTCAAAACAATGGGCGGTCCCCAAAATGGAAAGAGAGATCCTAAAAACCCACCTGCAGTTACTGGATATTGACATAGTTGCCACCAAAGCGAACAGTCAAGGAGATCTTCATGAATGTAACTTTGACTTCTTATTCATCTGGATAATACACGGTAACTTATGACACTACTTCTTCTGTTTACAGTAAACGTGCGGTCCTGGTTCTCCAGAACGAGCCAGGCTACGGCGGCCAGCGTCGCTCCTTCACCACAGAGGATGAAGCTTGGAAATCCTTCCTGGAGAACCCGCTGACGGCTGCCACCAAGGCCATGATGAGCATAAACGGAGACGAGGACAGCGCCGCAGCTCTTGGCCTGCTCTACGACTACTATAAGGTAACAGAAAACTTACATAGGAATTACTGTGGGAAACAATTCTCCATCTTTCTAAGCTCATCATGAACTTGCAGTGGATCTGTACACAATCAAAAGCAAAATCTTGTATTAGTTACCAAATCCTTTCAGCCTTTACCTATATGATCTTTCTCCATACTGACATCCAACCATGAGGCAACATCTGTGAGGCAGAGCTTATGTCATGTAACTGATCTATAGACAGCATGATGGACCCGGCTTGTTGGATGTGATGTGGTCAGACGCTGAGCGGCTGTGTTTACCCTCCCATACAGGTGCCCAGGGAAAAGAGAACAATAACCCAGAACAAGCCAGAAGCCTTGGTCTGTGATGTGGATCCCAACAAAAGGTAGGCAGCAGCCCTCACCTAATACCACCCCCCTTTAAAAAATAAGAGCATGAAATGCAGAGGGGAACCACGGCGTGAAGGGAATGGAGGGACTTGAGCTGTTTTTGCATTCTCTGAATTTTGTGTAAATTTGCATATATATATGAGGAAGCGGTACGGAGTGCAGCCTTAACCGCTCGTTTATTAAAATCTATTTAAAACTGCACACATATACATCATGGAGGAGAACCTGGTGTCTCCAAAAAGTCTCTTCAGGAAGAACAACAGCCTTGTTTTTCATTTGAACTCAATTTATGGGTAACCCACTAGATTTGCTCTTCATTTAAAAGGGACCTATGACGCTCATTTATTAATGTCTCACTTGTATTTTCTGTTTTTACAAGGGCATTTTTAAACACTTAAATGTAAAAAAAAAACACTTTATTTTTTCCCCACTGTCTTTGGAAGAACACCTGTATTCACCCTGAGTCAGAAACTCTCCGTTTTAGCAACTGTCTTTTTAAGCTCCCCTCCCCAAAAAGCCTGGTCTGATCTGAATGGTCAGTGTTTCCCTTTGTACATCACTGCAGCAGAGGGAATGACTGTAATAAAATATAGCGACTCTTTCTACAATGGTACACAATGGTACATAATTGGAGAAATGTACAACATCGGTGATGAAGATTGGATGTTTTCTTTACATTAGCATGTAGCTACATGTAGCAGTGTATGTAATGCTAACACCTGCACTAATGTGCCTGGAACAGATGAACATATAAAGAAATCAATAACGAAATGAAGTCGGCTTGTCTCAAAAATCAAAAATGAAAGTGTTGGAACGACCCGAAGCCTGAGGTTTTTGCTCACAGGGTTTCCTTTTACATATGTTTACCTCATTATTTTAAACTTTGTCCGCATTTAATATGAGCATTTGACATTGTAACATTAAAAATATGTGACAGAAAATATGTGACAGAAAAAAAGTAAAAGCACAATCAGTCTCCTTTAAGGTAATACACAAGGTTATACTAACTTAATTTCATCAGTAGGTCTCACCCAGGTCAAGATGTACTTTTCAAGGGACCTAAAAGTAAAAAACATTCACAGTCACACAACCAAGTGACACAAAACAAATGAATAAAACCAGGCACAGGTGTCATAAAGTAACATAAAGCTTTAAAATCTCAAAAAAGGATCAAATAATTTATCTTGAGAGTTGCGTAATTCATTTTAAGCACATGTGTAAAACCTGAATCTGAGAGTTTTGCATACGTATTAGTTATGCAAGGGTAATAAATCAATCACTTAAGAAGTCCCCGGAGGGCAAATGGTTGCGAAGCAGTGAAACATAAAACATCAAATTAAAAACACAAAGCACATTAAACACATATGCAAAACAAAATAGAAAATGTTCTGCATGAGGGGCGGGCTGCTTTGAGTGTCAGGCTGTGACCTCGGCTTCTCAGTCAAATCCACTCCTTGCTCCAGCCTCTTGACCAAAGTTGGCCACTTTTGTGTCCAAAAAAAAAACAATATGGCAGTGGATGAAATTCTGTCCACAGTCCACAATCCAATGGGTGACATTATAGTAGCTATGTCCATTACTTTTACAGTCTATGGTTTCTAATCATCTGAACCTAAGAACCTTTGTGTGAATACAGGTCCTGAAGGTGCACATGAGCTCATGTCAGCATTGTTAGTGTTGTGTTGTCAATGGGATTTAAACTAAGGTGGACAACATATTAAATCCAGCGCTACATATGTGCTGTTTTTCTTTGTTGCAGACACCAGATCCAGGCTGGACACTCATTAGCTCAACTTCAGGAAGCTGGAATGGAGAACAGGATCCAGGTCCTCAAGGGGCCCTTCAATATCCTGCAGCTGGCCCAGGAAAAGAGGGCCCAGTTCCCCTCACCAGGTCTGTTCACAGTCAACAACATAAACAGACATGAGCAGCTTAGAAGTAAAAAAAAACCTGATTGTTATATTGCCGTTTGTCCACTCAGACACGACCGTCACTGTTTCCATCGCCGCCGTGCCAAACTACCCGCCCGTCAAGACAGAGGTGCCCACCCACGGCTTCTCAGTGACCGTGCCAAACGACTGTGCCGAAACCGACGGCCACGTGAGCGTCTTTGACCGCCAGCTTGCCCACAATGCGGTTCAGTTCAGCCCCAGCACCCAATCCCGCACGCCCCCCGACTCCACCTTCTCCGAGAGTTACAAGGATGGTTCCCAGGAGGTGTGTGTTTCGATCCCCCTCTTTCTAAACCCCGCTAATGCTCTCCCTACAACCCCCCCTTCACTCTACTCTCCTCTCCGCTCTCAGATCTCTCCCATCACACAATAGGATATTCACCTGATCCCATGGAGCCAGCGGTGGGCTCAGCCTTCCCTGGTTTTATTTGAACATGCCAAAATAGCGGCCAGTGTGTTATTATGCCATTGTCTCACCAACACAATAAAGTGCTGTACTTTTCTCCTACAATAGCCAAAGCCCTTTCTCTCTCCTCTTATTCTATTTAACCTGGAGGGGAATTACCTTAGAATAGAGTAACCCAACAAAACCGCTGTACGGGAGGGGGTGAGGGGTGTTAGCAACATGAGGGACTAGAAGAAAAGGGGATGAAGTGGACAAATTAATTAAATCTACAAAAACTCTCAGAACGATCGTTAATTAAAATATTGGTGGTGAATTATAAGTATTTGTTGGTGAATATGCGGAGCCTCACTTCACACTCTGTATCTGTTCTCTTTGTGCGCTGCAGGTGTTTTCCTTCCCAGGGGATCTCCAGTTACGTATGGCCTCCATGGCGCCTGAGGACTACACTCAGTTTGACACTGTGCCGGGGTAAGTCGCGCTGCCGCCGGCCCACCGTCCGACTTCCACCGCCATTCAGCTTTTTGACACAAGACCGCAGAATAGTTTCATTCATAGTGGTCACAGGGGAGACACCAGACTCCCCTACGTGTGAAAGACAAAAGTCTGCACACACACACAGGCGTTATCTGGTCCTGTACACTGATTTTAAGGTCACGGTGTAGCTGCAGCAGCTACATGATGCACGTTTTTGAATCCTGTTGTTGCATTGTCATCCAGTTTTCCAGAAAACAAATGCCTTTTCTTTGTGTTTCATTCTTGATGTTTACTTCATTCCCTTGTATTTCAGGAATAACTTCGAGTACACTCTTGAGGCGTCCAAGTCTCTGCGTCAGAAGACAGGTGACGGGACGATGACGTATCTCAACAAGGGCCAGTTTTACCCCATTACCCTCAGGGAGGCTGACACCAAAGGCATTCAGCAACCCATCACCAAAGTCAGGGTAAGAAGGGAAGATAAATAAACCTGAGAGATACTGACATTAATCACATGCTGAAACATCATTATGACATATTGAGTTTTAACTGTGTGTGATCATCCATTGTCAGAGTGTAGTGATGGTGGTGTTCGGAGAGGAGAAGTGCAGAGATGATCAGCTGAAACACTGGAAGTACTGGCACTCCAGACAGCACACTGCCAAACAGAGGTGTCTGGATATCGGTAAGAACCACTTTCTTTAATTTAATTGATACACAAATGATCATCCTGTGGGGGAAGTGATCCTTTAAGCTGTCAAATACATTTAAAAAAAGAGCACTGCTGCAATATCAAATTAAAAAAGAGTCATATAAAGTCAAATATAACGTCAGAGACCCTGCTGGTGCACAGATGGTGGTAATTTTAATGATCCACTGATTCATTCATGGTGATATCATTGAGTCGACTTATTAATCCTCCCATGTCTGCACAGTTAAGTGGCGGGTTGAAAGGGCAGCTTAGCAGCAGCTGACAGGAAAAGGTGTGTTGCTGGGGATTAATGCTGCAGCCTTTAAAGCTACAGTTGGGAACTTTTATAAAAATAATTGTCATATTAACTGAAACTGTCAGTGTATTATGAAAGAAGTACATGAGACAGATAGTCATTGAAAAGAATCATGTCCCCCCTCCTCTACTTACTGCCTCGGCACTGGAAACAACCAATCAGAGTCGAGGAGTCTCTAAAGCAGCTGTCAGTCATATCAATTGCTCCATGAACTGTGGTCAAAGTGTCAGACTAGGCAAGGCAAAAAAAAAATTTCTTTATGAAAGTTGCCAGCTGTAGCTTTAAGGTCTCATCTACATGTATACAGAGGTTTTTGAAAAGTTATTTTCCCACTACGTTCAAAAAAAATTCTGCCCACATGGCCTTTGTTCTACAAAATGTCTTTGTACACACTAGAAGGCAAGAACGTTCGCTAGCATCACAGTCTCCCCTCAAACATAGTAAAGCGTGCAGGCTAATGAAACCCTTCTTAAAAACACCTCGTGGAGATCTCATCACAGTTGATTCTCCTCTGATATAAGGATGAAAGCGCTCACTCAGAGATACAAGCTATGGTCTGGACATGCTCATGATATTGTCCCACCATCTGCTGGTTCAAGTGGACCTGATCCAAAACCAAGAAATTCTGGCGGACCATTAACATTCGGTGCAGCTGATGCCTCTGTGCATCTGTAAAGTGATGCAGCAATACAAAGCTGAAGTGTAAAGTAGTCATTAGACCAAGCAGTGCAAACAATATGTTAGCAAACAGCTAAGTTAGTTCTCTGTTGTTATTGTTTCTGGCTCATGCCAACTACACAAAGCAACAATGAGCATGTATGAATCATAGACTATAAATAATCGGTTGGTGGACTCCAGTTTTGAAGCCTCCAGTTCGGCATTTTAGCTGCCGCCATCTTGGTTTTTTGGAGCCAGGAGTAGAATTTGGCCATTTGAGGAACTGTAGTTCTTGGCAGTTTGGTGTTGGAGGTTGCCACTTGGCGCAAACTGAGAAGCTGAGAACCTTAGAAGTCGTTTTAAAAACTTTAGAGACCTAAAGCTCCATTTTGAGCGTGGGACACATTGTCAAGGAAAACATCTGTTTACAGAAATATCTCCATACATGCAGACAGGGCTTAAAACTTAAAAGTTCAGAAAGTTTTCAGTACACTTTTACAGTAGCCAGGTTGGTTCAGTCATACATCTCACTCTGCTGCTAAATTAGCCGCTTAACTCTTGTTTTATTGTCACAGCTGACTACAAGGAGAGCTTCAACACCATTGGAAACATTGAGGAGATCTCCTATAACGCCATTTCCTTCACCTGGGACACCAATGAGGAGGCCAAAGTAAGAGACACTCACACACACACACAGCTTCACAGGCATCCAACTGATTGACGTTACTTCCACTCTCAAGGCTGCATCTAATATCATTCATGTAAGAACAAGTGTAGTGTTTGGTCCACAGGGTTTCCATACACTTCCTTGTCTTGAACTCTTAATATCAACACACGTAAAACTTTAAGCCAAAAATAGACCAGTAGACTCCATTTTAAGGTCCTGTGTGCTTTTCGCCACAGACCAGACTTAAGGTTTCAGGTGCTGACACCTCTTTGTCGGTGATCATCAGCGGCTTTGTTCATTGTGATCCTCCAAAACAGTCGTTAAAGAAAATTGAGGCCTGTGTAGAGGAGTGAGGATGCTGTCATGTCGTTCCTCCCCTCCTCCCGTGTGTTTGGTCTTGTCGTGTAGAAACGTAGTGGAGATGTGTGGTGTGAGTTTTCTTGACTGGTCCAACCTGCCTGTCACCCCTATTGTGATGGTGTGTGTTAAGGTATTTCTGCGCACCAGACAGGAGCAACAAAGAGTGCAGGAATGAGGAAACTCAGCGAGGGGGCACAAGGACAGTTAACAAATAAAATCCCGTCCAGCAGGTAGCCAGGAGAGGTTAATGAGAAGAGGAGCTTCTGTCCTCTCTTGATTCTTATTGTTGACCCTCATGTCAGTGCTCCCTGGCACTGATCCACCGTCAGCCTGAGATGGAGGACAACTGACAGGAGACAACATGGCGCCACAGCTCATCCCCCAGCGTCTCGCTCTCTGTGGACTTCATTTAACTTAAAGTCACATGCACAAACCTCTCTCATACACACACACACATATACACAGTACATACACACACACACCAGGATGTGGGTCTAACTGTCTCATGACTCCAGGCCTGTGTCCATAGGATGTTCATCCTTCTGTGTGTTCACTGCCTCTCCGTGTGTGTATTTTTGGAAGCACCGCCCTGCCGCGTTGTTTGAGCATCTCATCAATGAGATGTTAAATGAAAGATGAAATGTGTGTGTGTGTGTGTGTGTGTGTGTGTGTGTGTGTGTGTGTGTGTGTGTGTGTGTGTGTGGCTTGGCCCTGGGGTAATTGCTCTGCAGCATATACGTATTTGCTGTGTATTTGCACAAGGCAGCCCCTCCCTTATGTTTACCTGCTCTGGGGCAGCTTACTGGTGTTATCACAAAAACATCTTGTGATGACAATGATTTCTTTTCTGCTTTTAACTGTTTGAAGCTTTATATTATTAATTTTTTGCTGCACCATTACATTCCCTAAAACCATTAAAATATTGCTTTACCTGCCTTGTTTTCAAGGTAAATGCTGATAAATAACTTTACTAACTAATCTAGGTCACTTTATCAGCCATTTTAGGATTTCGTAGGTGATGATTCCGCAATTCAATTTTCAATTCAATTCAAAAATTGCCAAAGAAGTTGCAATGCTGTCATGGATTTAGAGCTTACTATTTTGAGCATTATGCTCTCTCCGCTGGGTTAGCATGAGCAAACACATCAGCAGTGGCTAACATACAACACAGAGCCATTTAACAATGTCATACATACACCGAAACGGCTTTACTCTGTCATTGAATCCCTCAATAAATGCTGGGTAACATCAGCAGTGTGATGCTAACAGTTATCCCTGTCACCGTGTGTGGCTCTGTCACAGGTGCAGCAGTAGTCTCGTGATAAACAGAGACAAAGCATCAAGGAGGGGCTGAGTGAATCAATATGTTGTGTGCAGTTCTACAATGAAAAAAGTGGTGCACCAAAATTTCTTTTCTGAGTTGTTGTTCTGACTTGAGGGGGCATTCATGTGAATTTTCCCAGTCAGGAACTCATTTTTACAATTATTCTGACATGTCACGAATGCAGCTTTAAGTTGCCAGAAACATAACATACTAGAAAAATCACACCTCTAAAAATGTACAGATCTTTTCTGATTATCACTCCAAATATTATCATAGAACACTGTAGAAAATATTGTATCATTTACACGCACAAATGCAGCAGAAAAAATGAAAGAGAAATAATAATACAGTCTGTTTACATGTAAAGTGATTTCACTCGACACTTGACATCAAAACTTTCAACTGGTTTTCTCAGCTTGTTTCCACATGATATATGAATAACGTTTCTTTGCTTTGAATAAAACAGGGTCAGTGTGTATTCACTGATGAAGAGCTCCAGAGGATTTTATTTAAATTCATGCAATGCATGAATGCACAAATTAATTCACAAAGATCCATTTTATTTGCCTCTTAATAATATTCACATTATCAGTGATATCTGCTGCTCACTCCTCGGTGTCTCTGTGTAAGGTGCTTCCAAATGCTCTGTTATGATAGTGCGTTTTGTTGACACAATGACAACCTGTTTTCAGTACAAGCACCACGAGGACAAAGGAGCATCTCCACATTTTAAAAAAAACACCTAACTTGTGATTACTAGAGTTGGTCAATAGAGGGCAACACAGAACACTGAATGTAGTGTGAGGACTGAAGTGCAGAAAGGCCTCCAGTATTTCACTATGATGCTCATGTGAATGATAAAGTAAAAAGAAGCAGCCATTGATGAAACAAGTTGCTGTTGACTTTAAGCTAGCAGATGTTTTTATGTTAAAGTTGGACTTTTTCTCAGTGCTTTAACCACAGCTGTCCCTCCTTCCTCCCTCCGCAGATCTTCATCTCTGTCAACTGTCTGAGCACTGACTTCTCCTCCCAGAAGGGCGTGAAGGGTCTCCCTCTGAACCTGCAGATCGACACCTACAGCTACAACAACCGCAGCAACAAGCCCATCCACCGTGCCTACTGCCAGATCAAAGTCTTCTGTGACAAGGGAGCCGAGAGGAAGATCAGAGATGAGGAGAGGAAGCAGTCCCGCAGGAAAGGGAAGGTCGCCGATCTCAACCCCAGCCTGGCCTGTAAGTCACTCAGGAGTACTTCACCTTGTTTAACATGCAGAGGCAGGGCAATGAAACCACTGTTGTTTGATTTAGGTTTATTTACTACCTAATCCCAGAGGTTGTGTAGCAGTGAACAGTGATACAGACACTTAATAACGGATCACCCTAAATCACCCATATCAGATTTTAAAGGTGACCTTTTCACCCCCAAATCAAAAATACATATCTTTCCTCTTACCTGTAGTGCTGTTTATGAATCTAAATTGTTTTAGTGTGAGGTGCCCAGTGTTGGCGATATCGGCTGTAGAGATGTCCGCCTTCTCTCCAATATAATGGAACTAGATGGCACTCGGCTTGTGGTGCTCAAAGCGCCAAAAAGATTAATTTTAACAGCAATGTCTCTTTCCAGAAATCATGACTCGGTCACCCAAGAAAATCACGGACTTTGTTGTGAGCAGTTTTATGTAGGAACTATTTTCCGTCTAACAAACTACACCCGCCAACTGTATCACTGTGCAGAAGGAAGAGTGCATCTACTGCTAGCTCACCTAGCACCACTGAGCTAGCTGATGCTACAGCTCAGCTGAGGAGGACGCCATTAATGCTACATCTTGGGCTTGTCACAAGCATGAGTAGATGCACACTTCCCTCTGCACAGTGATATGGTTGGTGGGTGTAGTTCGGTAGAAAAGAAAAGTTCCTGCATGAAACTGCTCACAACAAGGTCTGTGGATTATCTTGAATAACCAGGTCATGATTTCTGGACAGAGTCACTGTACAGGATTGTCGATTAGTGTTTGTAAACACGCTCGCCAGCGAAAGTGAAAGTAAAAGCCAACCCCAGATTCCCTGTCGTTTGGCGTTTCGCCTCGCTATATTCAGTGTATGGTGGATGCCAGCTGCTAACTTGCTGCTGGTCACCACCTTTTACTAATGCCCCGACCTCCCCTGAATGCTTTGGGTATACTGTACATGTCCTGAGCACAGAAAATAAGAAAAAATTGAAAATAAAGTTGTAGGGCAGAGTGTCTGCAGGAAAGATTACCACCACACACTTCTAATGGGTCATAGGGGATATTTGAGAGGGATTACTTCTGTATGAGTCTGTACTTAAAAAAAATAACAACTGTATAGTGAATGTTTAATGCAGACTTTAAGACTTTTTAAAATGTCCCTCTACATTAATGGACACGTAAGTCTAACCCGTTCCCTGTTGTGTCTTTTCCTCCCAGTCGTGGACGTCAAAGTTCCCATCCTCCAGAAACGCAACGACGTGACCATCTTCAAGATGATGACCGACCACGAGACCCAGCCTGTCCTCTTCATTCCTGATATCCACTTCTCTACCTTCCAGCGCCATGTGAGTGCCAGTCACAGACACACAACTCTAGCATAGGTTTACATGTCTTGTGTGTCATCTCTGACCATGAACATTTTGTTTTGCTACATTTATGTAACACTCGTAGCATCTTCGTCGATCCATAAACAGTTTTATTTTTCAGCTTCCACCCACCCATCAGCCAGCTGGGTCGAGGTGACCTGCTTGTTTGCTAGCTGGCAGGAACAGTGAGTTCTGGTTGCGAGCTCTGATAGGAGTCCTACATACCGATGGCTGTATTTCAGACTGCTTACTCACAAGATGAATCATTTACCAGTGACTCAAAACAAACCGGGGGCTCAGAAGATACTACCTGTTCTGCCAACCTCATGTGTGCTCAGAACAAAATAAATAGGCAGATTTAGAAACAGGAGGAGGACTGTGGTTTTTGTTAATGATGTATAGATGCTGCATGTTGCAGATTTTACCTGCATGTGTGCAGTTTGTCAGGGTTTTATCTTCTCGGTGACTGGACTCTGAGCTTTGCTTCCTGCACTTAGGATGAACATGTCACATGACACTTACAAAGGTGTGTGTGGCCCGCACACAAACGTTTTTTAGGTCACTTCTGGCACCTTTAATGTCTTCTTTGTCATATGATGAGCTGCTCTATATATAGTGAAAATGACAGCACAGAAAATAAACTTACCTTACCTTTGAGCGCCCCCTGCTGGCCACATTTTGAGCAGGCCCACCTGAGTACAAGTCAAATAAGTACTTTTTCTACCTTTCTCTCACTCTCACTATGTTTACTTTGCTACCAGCGAGACTGAGGGACGGACAGGAGGTTATTTTTAGTGTTGCCAGTGACATTGAACCTGACTGAACTGCTATCAGTTTCTGATAAACTCTGGGTTTACTGGGTTTCCTCTTAGAATAGAATTCTATTAACAGCAGCGTCTGCAATCAATACAGTCACAGAGCGAAAAGGCTGCAAAAAACAGCTCCTTTCCGAGGATTAAAAAACCAATAGCAGATTATTTTTGATTGATCTTGCGCTTTATTTCAAATAATGATGGATGGACTTTGCTTCTACTAAATTTGACCTAATTTTAGAGTTCTTAAAGTCTGTTTTTTCTATTTTAATCGTTTTTATGTAGCTTTTCATTGTTTTTAGATGCATTTCTTCACCATATGTAAAGCACTTTGAATTACCTCTGTTTTTGTAAGGTGTTGCAAAAATTAAAATGCTTTGCTTTGCATAAAAAGAGAATGTGATAGCAACTGATGTATTACGTATGTCCCTATGTAATTAAACGAACAGTATGTAAGATTTAGGGTGATTTAGTGGTATCTAGCGGTGAGGACTGCAGATTGCAACCAGCTGAAACTTGTACCGCCTAGAACTCTTAGAAGTCTTTATCATTTAGGAGGTTTTTACCGGGAGCTGAATTATCCGCAGAGGTCACCTCCTCTCTAAAACAAAGCAACAAGGTGAATAAAACCATTATTAACACTGAATAAAGTAGTTTTACGTCACAAAATCTGTGTTTTTCCCATGCTCTCGTCATGGAGGGGCTGCTATCTATGGTGACGGACGCAAAATCGTGAACTGGAACCAGTGTTTGGTTTGTCACTTCTAGGCTACTGTAGAAACATGGCAATCTCTGTAGACGAGGACCCGCTCCCTATGTAGATATAATCTTCTCGTTCTAAGGTATTAAAGAAAACCTCTGTATATCAATCCAGTTCTGCCAATATATCCCCCTGAATCCTATGCACTGGACCTTTAATAGAAGACCGTGAGGAAGAAGAGGCTTATTCTGTAGTTCTTAAAAAAGAACAATAACTCAAAAACATGTTTTCCGACCTTTTGACCCCTGAAAGTGATTCTGTGCAGACCTGCATTTGGATCACAGTACCTCCAGCTGAGTTGCCGCTTAGTGTTGAGCAGGGTCAGTTCTCAGTGATAAAGCAAGAGTAAATGGGTCAATAGAGGAAACCTTTGGCTGTTGACTTTATCTCTGACCTGGCTGACTGATTTAGCCGCCAATTTGGGCTTGCAAACTGTTATTTGTGATATTGGGCTTCATAAATAGAATTGAATTGACTTAAACATGCAGGGTTAGTACTGCAGCAGTCACAAAGTAGTGGATTTTAAACATGCATTGCAGGATATATATTAAAATCATGTTTAAGTGCTTCTTAATGTCAGTTATTGCCATGAGTATCAGGTTCCCAATACTCAGACGTCCATATCTGATACTAATAGCAATTTAAAGTAATCTCTGATATGTTGGTTGGTTGTTTTTGAATTAATGTCTCTGTTTCTGTTTCCTCTGCAGCCTTACTCGCAAGAAGATGCAGAGGACAGGTGAGTTCATTGGGGCCCTGATTTCATACTTGCTTTTAAAGTATTTTTGAACCGAGACAACCTTTGGCACCTTCCCAGTAAAAGCCATATGCATATACATGCTTCTAGGAAATGCCCGAGGGCTTTGTGTGCATACGTGTTTTATAGCCTGCTAACTGGTTGTTAAGGACATTTAAGCAGTAATTTGTGTGTTTCTGTGTGTTCACCGCAGCTCGGGCATGAAGAGATTACCCTTCAGTGACGATGAGTTCGGTTCGCCCCCAAACAAGATGGCGAGAGCGGAGGAGCCAAAGAAAGGTACGTGTGTGTGTGTGTGTATGTGAGTGTGTGTTGCTGTAGTGCAATGCTTTGACTGTTCACATGCTCATCAGGTGAGTTATGCTCTTCTCATGGGCTAAATCAGCGTTTTAAAGTGTCTGTGTGTGTTTGCTGTGGTTGGCCCCTGAGGGCGACCCACACACACATTCTCTCTCGGCCATGTGACTATTCCAGGTCTTTCAAAACACACACGTGCCCAAGGCCTCCATTGACCCAACAAAATACCACTGATCACTACATGCACACACACGCATGCAAACAAGTCTGTGCCCTTTACCCTACATCCTATCTCTAGGCATACAGCAAGCTTTCTTTTAGTATGTAACGCATTATTTAAGTATTGTTATAGCCAGAAGAGGAAAGTCTTGATCATTTAAAACTGGTTTCACACAGATTCTGCATGAATACACCTGCAGAAAGTCAGACTTGATCATGTAAAACAAGTTTGTGCTGAGAACCAATTGACCTTATATATGTATATTTTACAGATGTGAAAGCATGGGTAATTTGTCATCTTAAATCGACTTTAAATCAAACTAAATTTATCTATAAAAGTCTAGGTGAAGTTTAATCTCTCCACGACAGCTGCCATGTTTTTCCACTTAGAAAACTGGCAGCAGTGCAATGCGTGAAAGAGAGAACTGCCAATCATATGAAATGACGTCTGTTTCAAAGTTATCCACGGCAGCTCCAAACCACAATGAACTTTGCCCTACAAATACGTTGTTGCATTATAAACACCACCATACACTCACTTACTGTACTGTTTCACTTCTTTCTTATTGAGTTTCGCTCCATATACAGACATGACACTAGTGAAACTTCCTGTGCACGTACAGTAGATACGTCTTTAAATGTTTGCTGTATTTAGAGGCCACATACATCACACGCTGCTGTCACAGGTTGGAAAACAATATGAGGAAATCTATTTAGAGTCTGATCTATTTTGAGATGGGTCTTGTGAATGAGAGGTGGGTCTGTTCATTTATGATGATTGTGCTTTCTAGGTGTGCTTTGTCTGTGGCATGTCTTTGAGTCTGGATGAGCGCCCATGCAGTCTGGCAGGAGGGGTGTTTTGTTAAAATGGCCTGTAACACTATACAGTACATCTTGAAATTTAATAAAGGATTAATCATACAGTGCACGTGCCTAAGCTTCACTGCTTCAACACTGAGACATGCATGCAGTAAAGCCACGATTCCTCAAACCCACACAAGTGAACCAACGCGGCTGTCAAGCTGTTCAGACTGACGTAAATACATGCTTCGTGTCTGCCAGTGACTTTTATCTGAGGCCAGATTTGGGGTTTGTTTTTGTATCCAACCCATGAACATACGTGCTTTCTTTTGACGCCTTCTCGTTTCTTCTTTCCCTTTCCACCACACAGTCCTGCTGTACGTGCGCAAGGAGACGGAGGAGGTGTTTGATGCCCTCATGCTGAAGAATCCCACGCTGAAAGGCCTGGTGGAAGCTGTAAGTGGTTCTCAGTTCATTAAACTGGTAGTGGCTGGTGTTGAACTTCATGTTTCTGATGTATATCAGTGGTCTCGGCCTTGTACCTGTGTTCAAAATCACATACTAACATACCGCATACTCATGGAAGGATTACTGAACAGGCCTACCTGGCACAGGTCGGCTCTTAACGGCTCTCGCTATCATTTGTAATTATTTTATCCAGCTGTTAATTATTTAAAGCGTCTGCCTCACAGTCTGCCATTGGACAGTTTGAAGAGCCACAGTGCATTTTTGGGCGGTCGAGTATGTCCAGTAAGCTCATGTCTCAAACTCAGAAACTCTTGCTAACCTAGTATACTTCCTGACATATCCCACATATACAAACTCCACATACTGTGCAGTTGGAACGCACTACATACTCAGCTTTACATCACACTTAATATGCATATTGCGTTATTATGTGATTTTGTACACAATCTGTGTGTCTAAGCAGCTACAGCAGGTTAAATAAGCTGTGACAGGACACCAACCCAGCATAATGTACAAAAGGATGAGAACAAGGAGTGGATTTAGGAAAGTGAGAGAGCGAGAAAGGGTGTGTGTGTGTTAAAAGGGGACACAGGGGGACAATAAAGTCAGTAATTGAGGGGAGGGATGGGAAAAAAGTTGTGGAAAAGAGGAAAGTGGAGGCGTCCTGGGGAGAGAAGAAGAGGAGAACGTGGGAACAGGGGTGTGTACAGCAATTATGGAGAACCAACAGTGGAGTTGATGAGGTAAAGCAGATAAGCTGTAACAGGTGTGTAAAGGATAATGCTTTTTGTTTATACTATCTTCCGTCCTGATAGACAGAGATAGAGCTACAGTGCTGTTACAGAGTCCCTTCTTTATGCCCCCTTTGCATTTTTACACAGAACCAAACAATGGTGACATCATGCTGCACTGCTGGGTGTGACATGTAACACAACAGCGTCAGCCTCTAGTCTGACATATAACATAGGCATTGGCAGGGTTTTCGAAACAATAACAATGGCATAACATGTCAGCAACAATCAATTACTAATCATGTTGTATGGTGGCTGATCTCGTCCTCTGTTAAGAGGGTAACAAAAGCTCCTGGACCTTATTGTTTTACCAGTTTGTGGACATTTTTGGCCACTTTTCTTTGCCTTTGAGTTAGCTGCTAACTGCTAACAGCTACTATTTAAATCTCCCATGGTCAAATTGTCACATATGTCCCACCCATGACCCCATCCTGCTGGCTGTCCCGTTTATACAGAGGTTGTTGTTACTTCCTCCGAAGGGGGAGAAAACTCTGCCCCCCCTGTCCGTGATTGTACCGTCTATACAGAACAGCGAGGCGGCATAATGGCGTGAAATTCCCGCCTTGAAGAGGCAGTGTAAAAGGGGCTTTTGAAAGCTTGAAAGAAGCTTTTATATTTCTTTAAATAATTTGACATTGATTTGTTTTTTTCTTTAATCAACCAGATTTCAGAGAAGTACGAACTACCTTTGGAAAAGGTTGGAAAGGTCTACAAGAAGTGCAAGAAAGGGTGAGTATGAGTCAGTAACACTGCGCCACACTATGTCTGAAACTCTGTGAGGGACCAAATCTGATACCAATTAATAACCAAATTAACTAGAGATTGCCATGGAATGGCATCACTTTAGCCACGACACAGCGATCCACGACTTAAAATTAATGTATACCATGGGCGTAAAGTGGGGGAGCCAATGGTTCCTTCTACCACATCCATCTTCAAACTTAATCTACAATTTGAAGAGTTTGTGACTGCATCTTGCACAGTTGTGACACTATTGCATTGACAAAATCTGTCCACAGACAGACAAACAGACACAGACTAACCCCTGTCAGAATACTCAAAACCACTTCTGTGGTAGTTCTCACTACAACAGGTGCCACCAGGACCACGTTTTGCCATAATGATACGCACACATAGACTCACAAGGGTAAAACAATACCTGCCATTGCAACCTTGTAGCCGCAGGTGACAAATGCTGTTCTACCTCATTCAGCAGGATTCTCCTTAGGGGCTCCCTCAAATTGTATCTGTCTAATTGGCAAATGAAGCTTAATTTAGTTCTTCTTGAAAATGCAAATAATGACAGTGTCAGTCAAACCCCTCGCTTTCCCAGATTCATGATTGGCTGATTTATGCCATATCCCTGAAACACAAAACAGCACTCCTTTACACTCACACCATGCAAAACTAAAATAATTTCTCCTTATTTAAACTTCTTTCTAACAAATTAATACGGACATTTGTGAGTTAACTGAGCATTAGCAAGCTGCTGTTGCTATGGCTGCTGCTGTGATGCACATCAGCCAATCATGAGCTGTAGGAGCAGACTCATACAGGCTTGATTGACATCACCATAATTGGGATGTTGAAGGTAAATTAAACTGTGCGATGATTACATTTGCATATTGAAGGTAAAGCCATGATCTTGAGCAAATCTTGCTGTAGTACAATACATCTTAAAGGAATGTTTGGTGTTTTGGGAAATATGCTAATTTCTTGTCTAAAGTTAGATGAGAAAATTGACAGTTAAAACGTAGTTGCAGCCAGTTAGTTTAGCTTAGCACAAAGACTGGAAACAGGGAAAGTGTTAGCCGGCTCTAAGGGTAAGCTAATGGGCTACAGCTACATTTTCAAGAAAGTGAACAAAGATGTTCCCCAAAACGTTGAAGTATTGTTCTAAAGGTCCAGTGTGTAGCATTTCAGGGTATATATTGGAAGAAATGGAATATAATGTAATAAGTATGTTTGCTTTAGCGTATAATCACCTGAAAGTAAGAACTGTTGTCTTTTCGCTAGCTTAGAATGAGCCGTTGATATCTACATAGGTAGCAGTTCCTCGTTGACGGAGTCTGCCATAATGCTCCACCATGTTTGTACAGTAGCTCAGAGGAGACTAACCAAACACTAGCTAGGGCAATTTGCGTTTTCGAGTCGGCCATCGTAGTTAGCAGACCCTCCACGACAAGCAGCATCAGAAAAACACAGGTTTTTTAACGTGAAACTGCTTTATTCTGTGTTTTTACTGGTTTAAATCACTTGGTCTGTTTGTTTTGGAGGGGAAGAGACCTCTGCAGATAATTTATCTCCCGGTAAAAACTTCCTGAACAATGAACACTGGGGGGAATTCTAACTGGGAGTAGTTTCAGCTGGTTGCTATTTGCAGTCCTCACCACTAGATACCATGCTGTTCTTCAACAGAGAAGATGAAATAAAATGATAGCAGCCCATGTTCAATGTCCTGCCAGTCTGTACTCTCAAATAAAGGCAGAAAAAGTCCACAAAATAATATTTAAAAAATATTATTGCGGCCATTGAATTAGTCAGGATTCTACTCCGCAATATTTTTTTGGTATGAAGATGAAATAAAGAGGTCGCTAACACCCATGTCTGTTTTCTAATAGGATCCTAGTCCACATGGACGACAATATCATCAAACACTACTCCAACGAAGACACCTTCCAGATCACCATGGAGGAGCTGGGCGGCATGTACAAACTCACCCTCACTGAAATCTGATTGGATGGTGCGAGGTGACATCACCTAGACCAGAGGGATGGAGGACTTATGACATGCAGCTGTCAGGAGTAGTGGTTTACACGTCTAACTACGCAGTGATTATGGACTTTATCTGAAACTTAAATCATGTTGTCTTTGTGCTGTATTAATGTCAAACAGATTTTTAAAGTCCCACAGGAGGTATTTTAAAAAAAAGCCATAGCTCTTAATAGACAGCAGTGCTAATTAGATATGTAAGCTATACATTTTAATTCATTTTAAAAACTTTTTTTTTAATGTATACAAATCAACGAGTGAGGACAGACTTGATTGTTGTGACACCTTCTCAGTAAGTCGCAGAAAATAGCGCCCACTTTTGTAAATTTTTGGGCAGAGCATTTGTGGTGCTGCTATACCTCATGCTATGCTAGCAGCAGTGTTTCTTGTTCTGAGGAGAAACGGCCCATGTTCCTAAAGCCATAGCACTGATGATTACAATTCGTAAAGTTGGGTATTTAGCGCACAAAATAAAGACAGCAAATTGTTGATGGAGCCCGAGAGGTTCAGTGTATTAAAACTAAACAACATGGCAGTATTTAGTGTGTAAAACTCTCTTTAAACATCATACAGTTAGGGTAGAATATTGTAAATGTTTGTTGTATTTTTTTTAGCATAGGATACATGTTTGTGAATGAAATTACCTTTTTTGTCAGATTGATTTAAATGATGGCCTTTTTTGTAAGTATTAAATAGTCACTAAATGTATTGATAATAATTTTAAAACACCCCTTACCTGTAGAGTAGTTTTCTGAATGTCGATGAAATAGGTCAATGAATGTCTAGTCCAGTCCATGCAGGCTGTTCTGGAAGTGCAATATGATATTTAGGTTCAGACACATTCAGAAAAGAAATCTCCTCTATTGCCATAACTAAAGTATATAATACATATTAACAGATAAACATTTTTTTTGGAAATATTGTTGTATATATCCACTGAAAAAATGGATCTATATGATCCCTCTTTTGTATCTCAGTACTTATTGTGTATATATTTATTAAAAGAAAGGATGTGGGTCATTGTTGTTGTTGTTTTGGTTTTTTTTTTACCATATATATCCAAATTTCTGTTATTCCTATTAATATAATGTTTTTTTTCTTTTTATATGAAGTTATTCTAACATTACATGTCAAGGGACAAAAAGTAATTAACATGTTTTTAACTGATGTTTTTTGTTTTGTAAAAGACTTGATGCACAAAGTGCCCAATAAAGGCTCTCTAGCAGTGTCTGTTTTGGTTGTCTCAGAGTTTTTCATACAGTTAGACTTATTTTATTCCCTTCCAAACACAAACTTTACAAATTTTCCATTTTAAAACAGACTTGTGATCTATGGATATGAAATGGTTTCATTAGCAGCTCTGTTTGCGGTTGATGTGTTGAGCTGTAGCAGAGATCATCTGTGCCTATGCCGGTGTCTTCTGTGTCTGTCCACGGGAACAGATGTCTGGGCATCAACCCTAACCCTGAGCACAGGAAACAGGCATGACAGAACAGCCTGCTGCAGAGAAGCTGCTCGGTCGGAAACCTGGCCACAAATTCCTGCACACACCCTCTGGTTGAAGTGGGGTATTATTTGATATTTTAGCCACATATTTTTGCTCTAGGGATGGTAATGTCAATCAGCTGGTCCACACCTATTGGATAAATTACCAGGAAATGTTGACACAGATGTCCTAATGACTCCGGTGATCCACTGACTTTTCCTGTACTGCCACCATGAGCTTGACATTTCAGGTTTTGAGTCAAGTGTATCAACAACTATTGCAATCAGAGTCCAAAACCAAGGAATCAAACACAAGGCGTAGGCTGCAAAACATGAGCACACTAACAACAAATCTGGCAACTGAATGGGGGAAACACTGGGCTTTAAATACACAAGGGTTGATTACTATCTACACACAGGTGAGTGAAACAAGACACAGGTGAAACACATGAGGTAATTAACAAAGGCAGGAAAATTCAAGAGGTAAAACAAGCACTAAACACAATGAGAACACATTTCAAAATAAGACAGGGTGTGGACACAAACACATGAGCATAAACTTGACAGAATATCACAAGATATTTCCTCAGTGTGTTCTTAAGATGTGGAGTTTACGAGAATGAGAAGGACATACGGTCACAGCAACCTTTAACTTTGACCACCAAAATCTAATCAGTTCATCACTGAGTCTAAATGGACATTTGCGTTTATGAGAATGAGATGGATGCAAGATCATGGCCACCTTGAACTTTGACCACTAAAATCTAATCAGTTTATTAAGTCCAATTTGACATTTGTGCTGTAATTGAAGAAATTCCCTTAATTAGTTACTGAGCTAATAGCCCCTTTTCCACCAACATTTCCAGGAACTTTTATTTCCAGGAATTTATTTACCTGGGTAAAGGAATTCCTGGTAATCTGTATGGTTTGGGTTTCAACTTAAAGTTCCAGAAAATGTCTTCAAATCAGGCTGATGATGTAGATGATTCGGCATGTGCCCTATATTTAGCGCCGGCAGCTTATTGACTGGTAACATGGTAACATTAGTGCTGATAGAGAGAGGAGGAGCTGTTTGTCTCTATACTATACTCTATACTACGGTCTTTGATAATTTAGCCCTGGGGCTAATTTAGTACCGGGTTTCGGTACCCATCCTTAATGAAAACACAAACGAAGTGAAGCTTGTAGAGATGAAATTAAGTTTGCAGCCACACGGGCACGGAAGTGTGGAACGCTACCAATGTGTTTTCCACCAATTAGCGTTCTTCAGCAAACAGCCCCGCCCCTTGAGAATTCTGGGGAATCTGAAAAGTCCTACCCCCTACTAGGTACTTTTTTCAGGGAAAGTTTGGGGTTGAGGGAAAGCTTTTCCCCTGGGTAATTTCGGTGGAAATGCACCAAGGTTTTTCAAAATCCAGGGTAAATGATAAAAGTTCCTATGGTGGAAAAAGGGCTATTGTGTTCATGACAATGAGATGGACACAAGGTCACCGCAACCTTGACCTATGACCACCAATATCTAATCAAAGTGGATGTTCGGGCCAAATTTGAAGAAATTTCCTGAAGGTGTTCTTGAGATTTGAATACAAGTGAGGTCACAGTGACCTTGACCTTTGACCACCAAAATCTAATCCATTTAATGCTAAGTCCTTGTGTACGTTTGTGCCAAATTTGAAGAAATTGCTGATAGTTCAACTACTTTCATATTTGCATAGTTTTTCAAGTAGTTAAATAACTTTTTGCCATTTGTACAAATAATTTTAGGCCATAAAATGAATTCTTTTTTTAAATTTTACCATTGCTTCTCTGCTGTAACTGTTCTTCCTTTGACCACAACTAGCCACAAGTATTGATTAGTGCTTTTTATTAACAAATGTTCACAGAAGTTGTTGCACGTTATTTTAAGTTACCTGGCTAAGTGAACAATCCTGCCTGCTGCAACCCCCCGACATGAACTCTAGTTTCTGGAGGCAGGTGTCTGACTGATGGACATGGTATACAAAACCAAAGCTGACATTCTTTGCAGTGTTTTATTTTTTTGTGTGTGTTATAAGTTTGTACCACATGTACATTGTCAACACCACACTAGATGTGTTCCCCGGGTAGCTTTGTTGTAGTTCATCTTCTTCCAGAGGGAAGTAATCGGTACCTTGCAAAGCTATCCTTTCAACATAGCTTCCCCAACACTGCTGAAAGGCTTGAAGACTCATTTAATAATAATTTGACCAACTAGCTGCACTAATGTTTTCATGCTTCCCTGTTGCCCTTTGGTGCAATGCCATCTGCTCTGTGTCTCCTTTACTGTCTCTCTCAGTTTATTCCTGAGATGTCCTCGTTTGAACCCACAGTTGGTGTCAAGATGCAGCTTCTGCCCTCCGTATTGATGACTCTGAGCGAGGTCAGGAAACTAGCCGAGCTCACAACTTGAACATATGGTCACTCTTTGTTTTCCGTCATATTTTCCTGTCAACAGTAAAACATTACATCAACAGAAGGCACAGAGTAAAGTGGGTATCGGCCAAACATTGAATCACTCTACTGATTTCTGCTAATCTGCTTGTTCGTTCTTTGTTTGGAAAAATAGTGTTTTTTATTAGGACTTACTACAAACAATCTTGTCATGAGCGGTGGTATTTTTATGGTGTGACGGGATTTGGCTGGAGTTTTTCCATTGCATTATTGTTTATAAAAATGAATGTGTGTTCTTTTTTCCTCATTTCATATCCTATTTCCTCCATTTTTTTTATAACCCAACTAACATGAGTCCAGTGAGTTTAAATACTTTTTGGCAGTATTTTTAAATAATTTTTAAATGTGGATTGAGAATCTAGTCAGACATGGACAGACAGGCATATCATGTACTGATGTTGAGTGACAAAAGTGTAATTTTAGGTGTCATTCTCTTCCACAAATTCTGATTTAATACATCCCCTCTCTGTCATGTCATTCCAAACATGTGAAAACATAGTGTGGACATTAAGAGTACAGTGTGAAGGAAAATACAGGAAAAATCACACATTTTAATTCAGTAAGGGACAGCACATTTCATTTTTCAATATGGGACAATCCGGTATTAACCTTATACAGAAAGAGCGGCAACCTGCTCCTCTCTGTAGGTAGGCTAGAGCACAGGAATGAGTCCTGAAACTAGGGAATGTGTTAGCATTTTAATGCTCCTGGCTCCCTCTTCTCAAAGTCAGTGTTTTTTAATGGGTTTTTGGTTAAATGCCTGAATAAGGTCTGTGGTTAACACAAGTTTCATGTTTCAAGTTTCAAGCTGGTTGCTAACAAGTGCCTAAATGAGACTACAGAACATCATCATGCCCAACACAGCTTTACAGCCTTGTTGTGGTAGGGACATTAGGTCATGTGACCTTTTGTTTATATCTAACTTTAGCTTTTTATTTTTGGAGATTGCATTATGACTATATAAGTGCTGTGCAGCCAGTGATACAAAAGGAAAAGAAAGGAACACAGACAGGTGGTGCAGATCTTTGTCTGTGTTGGCTGACTGTGCGGCGATCCTCAGGGCTCCAGTAGAGGGACTGTGCTCTTCTTCCAAACTCAATACAGTGCTCCACGGATGATGTTTTTCTAAAGGCTGCCCTGTTTACCCTGTCAAAACACCTACGGGATTTTTCTATTTAATTTTGGATTACTGTAGAAAATAAGCTCTGTGGCAAACAAACGCTCATGATACTTACACGCTTTGTTCAGCAGGATAATGAACACCACTGTTATGACTTCTGTAGCGCAAACACAATCGCCAGAAGTATAAAATGCTATAAACAAACTACACCACAGTCGCATGACTTAACGTCCCTACCACAGCGAGGCTTTAAGGCCATGTCTCATTTAGCAACTTGTTAGCAACCGCCCTTTTAAAGACACATTAAAGCTTCAAAATTCTCGAGTGTTGTATTTACTGATGTATTTTATGTCGTAGAACAAAACATGAACATCTCTTCAGCTTGTGTTAACCACAGACCTTATTTCAGGCATCTCACCAAAAACCCATTCAAGAAACCCATTGACTTTAAGATGAGGAAACCAGGAGCGCTAAAACACTAACTTATTCCTTGGTTTCAGGAATCCTTTTTGGGCACTCTATACAGACGAGTGAAGGCGAGAGCAGTGTGTGGGTTTCTCTTCCCCCTGCTAAAGGTAATTACGTCCAAAAAGCACTGTAAACCTGTAAACACATATTGCTAATAATTCATAAAGCTTTAATGTTGGTCATTATAGGAGAAATGTAAATGAGCTTTGTTATATATGATGGGATCTTTTGTCTTATTGAATTAGAAGACGCGATGTGTATTTTGCCACTGCTGTGACACTGAACTCAAGGAGAAAAAGCTCAGTGGGTCTCCATCTGTGCATAAAAGCAGCATATAGTCCTCTGAATTATAGCTATGAGGGCATTAACATTAAAAACACACAGGAGATGATGAATAGAACAGTGTGTGCTTCCTCCATTGATCATTGTTTGATGAGCCACTGCAGAGGAATACATTTTCCCCGCAGCCAGACGACCACACAGATGATCATTTAAAGTGTGTTATTTAATGGTATTCCAGATCTCCGAGCCTTCATCATTAGGCACCACACATGCTCAGACCATCTCCAGGGGAGCTCCTCGAGGGAGCCGTCAAAACCTGCCTCCTGTTGCTCATGTTGCCAGGACAACAGAAAGCGAGCTGGCATAGGAGTCAGCGTGTCATAGCAACAGATTGGCTTCAGAATCCCACTCCGACCAATCAGGAGCCAGGTGCCTGTAGAGGAATCTCTGTTGTCACTCAGCTGTAATGTGTAGGAGGAGGAGGAGAGAAGGCGGGGCCACGTGTGTTGTGTGGTGCACAAAGCATTGTTCCATGTAGTGTTGACAATAGGAGATGCTCCAACAACAAGCCATCTGTGGTTTGTTGTCAGGCAATATTTACTATCTATGACACACACACTCACACCAATGTGTTTCATTGATTATAAATATCCAGGCAAAGCTGATCACGACTATTTTGAGATCAGTTCCACACATAATGTTCTTATAAAAGTACAGAAGGCTCACAGTTTAATCAGGAACAGGAACAGGAAATGAAAGCTTTTCTTACGACTCTGCCAGATGGAGTGGTCGTGCTTTTGTACCACTAAACACATTTCAGACATTGACATTATGGGCTGTTTTATTTTTCTGTACTTTTAAAGCACTGAGACAGAATTTTAATGAGTCACATAAACATGTTACTGTCAGTGTACTTTGACTGAAACCACACCAAAGATTGTCCATGTTTAAGAATCAGAGGCTCTCTATAAACCAGCCCACTTCAGTATTAAAGGCTCTCTGCAATATTAAAGTGACAATATGATCTATAAACCCTTAAGAAAAGCTTAATTCCTCTCATCGTTTAAGAGCACCAGCCCTTCAATTACTTCACATAGCTTTTGCAGCATTAACCGTATCATAGACTGTATAATTAAAGATCAAGCAGCTCTCCAAAAGTGAAGCCAAAACATTTTGATCACCCCCTGGTGGCTGGCTGCAGCACAGGTCATATACTCTGCCCCCCTTTCAGGTCGGATCAACATCTCAGATTTTACAGTGTACAGTACAATAACACATTTGTTGTTATCAACTTCCAGAACACAACTGTGCATAGGGTTGATAGAGATGTTTCGCAAGTGAGAGAGGGAAAAAATATGGCAAGCCTTAATTACTTTATACATCTTCAGTCACATGATGCAAGGATACGCAACAGTGGTTTTAAACAATAAATAGCTTTGTCTTTTTCTCAGTGGAGCTGTGAACAAAGACACATAATAGTAACAAAGAAATGTTCATTCTTGTTTCAAGTTTGGGCGATCCTATGTTGTCATTTCAAATCCAAATATCACAGCACATCATTGGTTCCTTTTTCACCATTAAAACACAAGTCAGTAACAGAAGAATACAAACAATGAGCAAAAATCATGCATATGATACATAAACTAGTGCATCACTACCCATCCTGTATGCTATGGTTAACATAAGATTATCTGTGTTTTTTTTTTTTCTTTTTCTATATTTAATTTTAGTATTTCAGTGTTAGAAATACGTTTGGCTTTTTGGCTTTTGGCAGTTACATGTTGATGGATGGGACATGGGAAAAAATAATACCCCTTTCCACCCAAATTAGCACATGTAAGTGGCAATAGACTGCTTTACTATTGCCAGTAGACCAGAGCACTGTCCACTGCTCTGCTGCAGATGATTATGCCTTTCTGCTTTTTTTTTTTTTTGTGTGTGTGTGTGTGTGTCACATTCAATGTCTCGGTCAGGCCGGAAAACAGGTTAGTAAACAGTTAGTCTGAGTGGGTGGAAGTTCGCTGCATAGATCAGCCTCTCATTGGGCGGAACGAGCCAACCGCTGAAGTCCCGCCCTACCACCTCCGGTTGCAGTTTTCAACACGTCCTTTACTAACTTTTGCAGTGTTTGATCTTGCGGGGATGTAGCCATTTTTCTGCCATAGTTCGCATCCTGTAGGCGATATTTTTGTGGGCGTGTTACACCAAAACCTGTTTCCCCCCGGCAATATTTTTGCAAGGGCACCGTTGCTGTGGCACCGCCCAGAACGATTGTGATTGGTTGAAAGAAATAAAAGCAGCCGCAGCGTTTTTTTCTCCAATCTTAAAGTGAGAGTCGGCCCAGCCAGACCTTTCTTTTCTTGAGAAAGGTCTGGTGAGCGAGACTAGTAGACAGTAAAAAGCAGCATGGAGGCCAGTGACACTGTTATGGTGGTTACCTCTTTTTTTTTTATATCCCTTACTTATTCAATTTCCAACTCATGCTTGGACGGAGATGGATTGTGTTGCATCTTGCCAGCAAAGAAGCTAAAATTGGTGGTTCCATGTGGGTGTCATATTTCCATCACTGCCATTCCAAGCAGCCGATAAATACCTGTGATTATTACTACAGTCATTTGTCCTGGGAGTGAATGTTGATTGTGACTTTTCCCATTAAATACAAGCGCGAGATGTTAGTGAGTGTTAGTGGGGGGGTTTCTCCAGTGAGAAAGGGGTATTAAAGGTCAAAGTACACATCAAATACATTTTTAATATAATATAATACATTTTTAAAGATGTAATTTATCATTTTAGGTAGATCTTATCACAGTGATGCATTCAAGTGTTTGTTTTTCTGATAATTTTGGTTTTAATTAGTTATTTGATGCTATAAAAAAGAAAGTTTTAAATCATGATTGATGGCTATGTGTGCCAATTGGTGTGCTTGTGATCGATAGCGCCGCTCACAATTGGTGGGACAGCTGTATGTACTGATATTGTTACTGTGTAGACTTTGGCTCCACGTAATGTCACCAGCGAAAGATGGTAGCACCCATATCTGGGTTATTTTGGCTTGGGGATGTGTCATTCATCTTTGTGTTTGGTTGCTATGTCATTGAATTGGGGATTGTTGTGGGTCTAAAAGTCCAATATTTACCTTTTTATCTCTAATATTTTCATATTAGTGCTTTTCATGCACACATGGAGACGAATGCAGTAAATATGGATTTCTGATTCATTTGGTGGCCATTTTGCATCCTTTCAGGCAATCTAAAAATTAATGCACTGACATTTATGAGCTGAAGTAAGGGCTGAAATGGGTTTAAACCATCGAAGTGAGTCATTAAAGATGAAATTTCCATGCCGCAGTTTTCCTTTAAAACCCTCTATCATCATACACTGTGTCCATCACAAACAGAATACACACAGCTGTTACTCTTTGATTCCATTTTTGCCCATGTGTAAATAATACATTGAATGCCAAAATAACTTTGTGACGTAAAGAAATCTGGAAAGAACACGCCATTTCATCTTTTCAGGAAGAGCACTTGCACGCATCAGCTCTACATATTTATTGTGTATTGTGGTCTGCCTGACCATCAGATGTCTGCAATAGAAAGGCAGTGTCTTTTTTTTGATGTATGCACAGAGCAGAGAGAGAGTTTTTCTATTCTTTTTTCATCTGTGTCCAGTATTTGCATTGATCTGAGATTAAAAAGCGATCAGAGCAGGCGACAAAAAGGGGCATAAGAAGTCTATGTCTGGGGTCGGCAACCTTTACTATTAAAAGAGGCATCATTGGCCCAAAAACAGAGAAAAAAAATCTGACTGCAGCCACAAAACATATTTGAATAAAGGTAACAGCATATTAAGTCTAAATTAGTCCACCAACATTACAAATAGGTCTAAATGAGCATTCATAAATGTGATCTTCTACAAGGTGGCTACTCTGCAGTGGGCTATTTATAATTATTCAGTACTTTAACTTTGCAGCGTTGGTGCTGAAAGCAAATTAATCTGTCCACACACTATTAAATCCTCTGTTTTCCTCCAAGACTTTTCCTTTTTTGGATTTGGAAGCCATAGATAGCCATACTAGAGAGACTTCAGGCCTCCACTACTGAAGTTCAGAAAAATCTAAAGGAAAAGGCACCAAGTTGTAGATGTATGATGCATGTTTTAGTTGATGAAACACTGAAACATGTTTTAATTCGATGTATAGGCTGCACATTTTTGCAGTTGGAGAATGTAAGAATTACTTTAGGCCTACAACAATGACAAATGAAAATCTGATTATTCATTTCCATATTTTATCTCAATGCCACAGAGAGCCACTGGAGAGGGTCTAAGGAGCCACAGGTTGCCCACCCCTGGTCTATGGGTCTTCCAAATTCTCTTTGCTTGCTGTGTCCTTTCACCCAGATGCCAGTTTGTAGTGATGATGTGGAGGAGCATTTAACTGACAAGTGTTTTCCATGAGTTCAACTGAGCTCACAGAGCATTCTGGACACATGTATAACACTGGCATCAGCGTCTGTAATTAAACATTATCACCAAAGCTTGTAAAGTTAAAATAAAAAATGTAAGTCAGAGGCATAAGAGTCAAGTGCAACAGCATCTTCAACAGTAATCTGCACAATCCATTTTGGCTCTGCATAAAATAAAATAAATAAAATTAAATAAAATTAAATTAAATTAAATTAAAATAAAATAAAATACAATAAAATAAGATAAAATTAAAAAATAAGTTAAATTACATTTAATTAAATTAAATCAAAAATTAAAAATGTAAGCCTTTTGAAGCTCTCAGTGAAATTATGTATTTTAGTGAGGATATGTTTTTCCAGCTATACGCTTTAAGTGTTAGTAATATCCAATCTTTATTCCACCCCGTCAGCTCTCTTAAAACATTTATTTAAAACCTTTCCAAGCATGCATTTGCCTCCTCAGTGGGAGCTTAGATTGTGAATAACAAACTGTGTACTGTGACATGAAACCATTTAAAACAATGTAAATTTATGAACTCAAGACCTCATGCTACTCCTCTCAGCAATCTGCTATTTTCAAATTATATCAGTGTATAACAACATTATAATAAATTGTGTTGATAATGGTGGCAGTCTCCCTAATATGGCAGCATTTTACATTTAGAGTAGAAATACTTCACGTGGAAATAACCCTCTTTTCTAGATGACACAGCCCATGGGTGCCTGTCAGAGCTCAGGGCCTGTTAGTGAAATATAGCCTTGGGGTGATATATTTAACCCTGCTGGGGCAACTCCCCCCTTTCTGAGTCCGCTCCTGGATTCCTGAATTGGGGGAGTTGGCCTAACAGGGGAGGTGTGCATGCAGAGGCCCAGATAGGGCCAGCGTAACCTTTCCTCCAGATTCCCTCACTAAGTTGAAACGGCCTGCCCCACTTATATCACAAACTGGCTGCTGTGCTAAAGCCCGGGCTGCCTGTCATGACGGCGTGCTAACTGGTTTTCCTCGTAACTCCTCCCTCTTCCTCTCACTTCTCACTAACTGCTGGCACTGCACTGCTCCAGCTCCAAGCCCTCATTGCTCCCTGAGGTCATGCTTATGTGAGTCATACCAAGGCATGGCCTTCCTTAGCAGCTAGGTGCTGCCAGGGCCTGCGCCAACACACCTGCTCCACTCCCATCTGCTGCAGGCAAGCCACCAAACAAACAGCGGTTGACTGATCTCATGCAAGGTGTGAAGGTGTCAGCATAAAAGTTTTGTTTTTATGTAAACAGGAAGGAGCAGGGACAGAATATGAAATGCAAGATGCTTATGAAAATGCCACTGGGCCTGCTATTGTTTGCACTAAACACATCTTGGTTATATTGGATTGTCAGTATCTCCGAATTTCAGTTGGACCCTTTGTCATATCGTGCTTCCAGAAGTTTACTGGGACTTATCTTTTCTTTCCTTCTTTGTCCAAGTGCAGTTGGTGATATAACAGCATATGTGGGTCAAGATCAATTTGAATTCCCTGACATGCACAGCACTTGTGGGAATGATCTCATAGCAATGGTCACACAATAGGCCACAGGAAGAAACAGCCCAACATAGGTTCAGGTTTATATAAAGTTTAAGCAATATATTCAGTATCAGGAGAACAAAGCACAATGTCCTTTTCTCTGCACCTAGGACAAAAGATTGCCAGTGCATGCAACTGCAGACTTAAATGCTTATGTAAAATCATTTATCTGCAAATGTAATACAGATTAATACACAAATCATAAACCGTATATAGTCCATGTGTATATAAATGGGGCAGTATGGGCGGCTCCACCCCAGACAAAACAAGTGAGATGACCAAAAGTGGGGTGCATTAGTCAGGCTGCATGTTACCCAATGTGTTGTCATTTATAGAGTTTAATTTGCAGCCCTCTCATGGGTGAGCAAACAATTTGAAGGGATTATAATAAATTATTGCACTCTCAAGGGCTGAAACAAAGTATTTTACTCACCTTGTAACTGAGTGACAATGTGTTTGTGCTATGGAATATTAAAGTAATGGCAGTAAATCATTTGCTTATCAACTTTTTCTGTGAGAAAACTGCACACATATTTCCAAAAAACAAGCCAGAAACCCGCGCTTCATCTGGTGGTAGTGTTGCATTTAAGTGTTATGGGAAAGGTGGTACAAAATAGTTTTGTCCAGACCCCCTCGCCTTGTAGTTGACACTAGAGCTTGCAAAACCGAGGTTACTCTGGATGGACTTTTTACATTAGCTAGTTAAATGCAATCAAATACAGGTGAATATGACAGATTCTAATAGCCTAAAACATGATCAAGTGTTTATAACCTTTATTAATAGCCTACTTAATCCTTCCTCCTGACATGTTTTGCAAAGTGTAAACTACAAACTCAACTCACTTCTGCAAAAGCTGGTTAGAATTATCTAAAGTAGTCAAAGTCAAACCCTAAAATGTTGACTTTAGCTAGATATGTACCTTTGGCCATAAATATTATTCATTTTATTAAAAAATATAATAAAAGAATGCAGTGCAACATCAGTGATTGACAAATGGACCACGTAAAATTAAACTATTTTTAATGCAATCCTTGTTTGTTTGTTTTTTAAACATTCTTTCCAACAATAAAGAAAATAAATAAATTAATAAGTAAATATTTTTCTCAATAAGAGAGGCAACACAATATTCTGTAATCCACACTTAAGATGCCACACAGTAACAATGAAACAAACAGACATACTCTTGGTTCAATATATTATACTGTCTCAATTTTCCACTGGGAAGCAGTCAGAGATGTCTTTATGTCATGCTCCCAAGCTAGCTGGACAGAAAAATATGCATTAGGGGCAGCTATAGACATTAGGTTACAGATAGAAAGAGCAATCAAATTCTGCAAACACAGAAAAACAAGTGGCCTCAACTCCTACTATTACAACTCCTACTACTCTCATTGCCAAGAGGAGAACACAGGGAGGCCTCTCAGCCAGCTGGTCCTGAGGCTCACCTCCTCTAACAGCACAAGGCCTCAGGACAACCCTCACACAATCCAGCCCAACCAAAGTATCGCCAAAGAAAAAGAAAACTACATCAGCTATTGGACATCTACCACAAAAACCCAAAACAGACTTCAATGGTATCTGGCTCTAAACAGGAAGTAGACTATGTCACATTTTCTGAGCACTGTGACAGATCAAAAAATTGAGAAAGATACAAATTATGCACAGACTCAGTGATCACAGCCTGGACATAGAGACAGACGGACACCTGCACACCTGGCTGTGTCAGCTCTGTCCTCAGAGACACGTGGAGACAGAGCAACATGTCCTGCTATAATGTAGCACATATGAAGGCATCGGAACAAAATTTCTTATAAAAATTAAATGTAAACTCCAAGATTTTGATCCACTCTCTGACCAGACTAACATGCAACATATGCTTGGAGAAAATACTTTCAGAGCCATAGGTGCGGCAAGATATGTCAGTGCATGTCACAGCCAACAACATAGAGTTCATCACCTCACAGCTCACACCCTGCCTTTTCATTCATTTATTCAGTGAATGGGTTTTTTTGTCTTGAAAGTTTAAGTCTATAATTTTGCATTAATGCATTGTTGTTAATTGTTTCTGAATTTGGCAATCAAAAAGTGAAATTTAGATATTTATTTCATGTAACTGTGTTTTTTAAAAATATAAAAGTGTCTTTCAGCAGAGAAATGATTCTCTGTGTCCTGCCCAGGGACTACAGATGGAAATTAGTTGTGCACTGTCCCTCTTAAATAATAATAAGTTTGTACTTTCTCCCACTCATTTTAGGACATGTAGTAACCTGTTTTGTTTTTTTTTTGTTTTGTTTTGTTTTGTTTTTTAAAGTTGTCTGTCTACTACTCTCTACACACCTCACTTCTCACTGTGTTGTGTATATAATGTATCTCTTTTTTTTACTCCTGCAATTTTATATATTTTTTTGCTTTATACCTGTTTATATTTTTCTTGTATATTTCAAATTTTACTACTACTTATTTTTGATATAAATTTTACTTTTCCATATTCTCATTTATTTTTATTTTGATCTGTTTTCGTCTTCTCGCATTTACATACTGACACATACTGTTTGATTACTTGCTGCTGTAACACAAGAATCTTCTAGTTTGGGATCAATAAAGCACTATCTATTAACTAACTAAATAATTGTGTTTTGGCAACACAAAATGAAATGAAATGTCATGCCAATAAAGCTTCTTAAATTGAATTGATATTTGAGATCCTTAACAACACAACTGAATACTCCACCAGTTGAATTCTCAGTGTGTTGGTTTATGCATACATGTCAAAACATATGTAAATGTCTTTTTAATTTTACAGTTTATCGACTTTGCTCTTACGGGGGCCATCTTCCCCCATCTTACCCTTTGTTAGTATAATGATTTCCTTTTTTGGATGACTTACAAGCTGTTGCCTGGAGCCGTTAGCTCGTTTTCTCCAGGTCTCTCCCACATTCCGTGAACGCCTCATAGACTGGATCGACCTTTCGCCTAGTTTAGCGGCTGGCAGTTCATCGGGTTTACCCTGACACTGCTGACTCTCACGGCCACGCCCACCAACGGCCACGCACCCTATTTCCTCCAACCGTCCGGCGAGCACGCACTGTTCACGCGCTCTCTGCTCTCCGATTGGCCGGCGCTCCGCACACACTCAATTGTGATTGGCCGAGTGTTGCCACCCGCCAGTGCGTGTTGTGAGTTTTGTTTTTCTTTTTTTTTTCTCCTCCTCCCCATGTTTTACACACACAGCTGAGAGAAGAGGCAGCCAGTCAGAGGAAAAAAACGACCTCAACCCTACCCCAGCTCGGGCAGCAGCACTGGCAGCCGCCGTCTCTTTGTTCTGCTCTGCCTTTGACAACACTAAAGTGAAATTTAGACATTTATTTCACCAATGCCATCGCGAAAATTCACAGAAATGGACTCAAACGGGGTAAGACATTTTTTAACAAACTGTAAACGTCACTTCATCTGTGGCGACGGTTATTTATCTGTCCTGTAACGTTCACTTGTTTACTGTGGGATTTGATATTTCACTTAAGTTAAATCATTAGCTTAATCATCTAAACAAATTTATTAACATTATTTTATGTCACTTTAACGTCCCGGTGTTGCCAAATTTAAAATTTAAATGTTTAAACTTGATTTTATGTGACACTTTTATTCAGGAATTTTGTTTGTTATTCCGTTTTTAAAAATTAATAACCTTCATATTAATGGTAATGTAAAATTTAATGTGAATAAATGCTGTCAGTGTTGACGAAATGTTAAGTGCAGGTGAGTTTTAGTGGAGGATTAATGATATGCTTTGTTACAGTTATAAAGTTATAACGTAATAAATGCACTTCCTGATCCAAACCCACAAATGGGGATTTCACATGGCTCATCTCGGCAGCACGTCACTGTTTGGTCTATATTTGGCAATGGGAGGTGTTCTGGCTCGGAGCCAAAGGCAGTGCACGCTGGGCTGGGGTGTAGTCACCAACACCCCCTCTTCCTTATTGGCAGCACCGGTGCAGTTTGTCTGGGAACTTTGAGGGAACTGTGACAGAGCAGATGAAAACTGTAAATGGATTGTTTTTAAAAAAAAATCCAAAATAGATTAGAAAGCTTCCCTTGTTTGCATTCATGCCCTGATCAGATGTGAGTCAAAATTTGAATCAACACCGAGTCACGCAGTTGAGAATAATCGTGATGTCCCAGTGATGTGGCAGCACTGATTGATGTACAACATTTTCTTTGTTTGACGTTTATTTATTGTTCCTTTCAGACTGAATGTGTGGATCGTTATGTAAAGAGGAGGAGGCATGACAGCGAGCAGTCCTGTGCCCTGGAGTACACGGACTTGGAGGCAGCTGAAGCGCTGGTGTGCATGAGCTCCTGGGGCCAGGGTCACTTCCTTGGTAGCAGCAAGCCAAACTCCTGCAAGCCCAGACCTCTCACCCCGGCTTCAGACTCCTGTGACTCCCTCATGCCGCCAGAGCTTCCAGAGCCGCCAAAAGACTTTGTGTCCCTCTCTTCTCTGGTAAGGATCACATCACGTTCTGCCCCCTCTTAATAAAATCAGGCTTTAAAATCACACAGAGCTGTTAAACCATTTAGATTACAGATGTTTGATAGGTAAACATTCCCGAGAATCCAGGTTTGCATCAAACCCAATGCCCTTTCGATGTGCATGTGTAAAGATAACTGGAGGACAATGGTCATTGACATCACACTGGGACAGGTGGAAGGTGCTGCGAGTAAAGCTTTGATACTGTAGGTTGTTTGACCTTCAGATAGAGTTCCTCCTCTCAGAGGCAGGGTCATAAAAATCACAGTTTATAGCTTTTTATAGCTCAAGAGTGATAATTATTGTTACATGTAGCTGCTTGCCACCGGTGATACTCATCCCTGCACACACGCTCCCCCTGTACAACGCCATATGACAATGGTGTTGGAGTTCACTGGTTAATTCTTCTGATGTTCTCCCCTTCTTTCCAGTGTATGACTCCCCCTCACAGCCCCAGCTTTGTGGAGACATCCACTACTGCGCTCCAGTCCAGCTCTGGCATGGCTGTGTCCTCACAACACTGTGCGTCCGGGCTCCATCAACCTGCCCTGGCACCCATTGCCGAGAAGCCCCCCTCCCTCCTACCTCTCCCACAGCCCTGCAGAGCCATGGCGACCAGTGTCATCCGCCACACTGCAGACAGCACCCTCTGCCAACACCGCATTCCAGTGGCCCCCAATCCAAAGAAAACTAGAGATGCAGTAACGCCTGCGACAGCCTGCCAGCAGCAGCGGCAGCAGCAGCAGCAATGCATTACAAAGACTGAGCAGATAACGACACCTCCATCTCCTCCTGCTCCTCTCACACCCACATCATCCGCCTCAAGAACACAGCAGCATGCCAGTCCTTCAAAACCCTGTTTGAACAGTGTCTCCACCCCCTCTCCTGTCAATATGCAACTGCATAACAGCCCAGTCACTCCCTCTGCTCCTGCAACCCTGTCCCCACCCTCAGTCCCCAGCCCTCAAATCATCTGCCAGATGTTCCCCGTCAGCAGCCAATCAGGCATAATCTCAGCCTTCATCCCTGGTGCGGTTCAGACAGCCAATACTGGGATTCGGACCACCACCACGCCCATCCTCCCCCAGCCTGTCTCAGCTAACGCTGCCCCCGTCCAGCAGTCCCTCATCATGGGCTCAGCGGTTCCGCAGGGCACGGTCATGCTGGTTCTCCCTCAGTCCTCAGTCTCCCAGGCCCCTCACTGCCCTCAGACTGTCATGACCCTGGGCAACACCAAGCTGCTACCTCTGGCCCCGGCCCCTGTGTACGTGCCGGCAGGGCCCAGCAGCGGCACAACAGCCACAAAGATGGACTTTTCCCGCAGGAGAAACTACGTCTGCAACTTCCCGGGCTGCAGGAAGACATATTTTAAGAGCTCACACCTCAAGGCTCACCTCAGAACACACACAGGTGAGGGATCACTACACACACAAGTGTTTGCTTGATACTGGTGCGGATGTGGAATAAATTGGGACCACACATGAGTGCTGCATCCTGTTTGTAAAACATTCCAGTCTTGTAATCCTTGATGGGAAGAGAGTGAGCTCATTGTTAAATCTCAGACACAACAGGGTGATGTGTGAAGTTTTCATGACTGCGATGTGACTCACTTGCTGACTCCTTACTCTCCCTCCTCTTAGGTGAGAAGCCTTTCAGCTGCAGCTGGGACGGCTGCGACAAGAGGTTCGCCCGCTCCGATGAGCTCTCCCGCCACCGGCGAACACACACCGGCGAGAAAAAGTTTGTGTGCCCCGTGTGTGACCGGCGGTTCATGCGCAGCGATCACCTCACCAAACACGCCCGCCGCCACATGACCACAAAGAAAATTCCCTCCTGGCAGGCTGATGTTCGGAGCCTGAACAAAATGGCTGCTGGCAAAACACCTCCCACAAAGCCCGGCCTTGCCACGCTGAGCATGCTGGTACCTGCCGGCTCCAAGTAGACAATGAACACTGCCATCCTACCCACTCCCGAGATACCACAGGGACGCAGAGAGCAGCCGCGCACACGAGGCTGCTGCTATTTTACTAATGGGAATGATGACAACACATGCACTGGACTCTTTGCTTCCTCTCTACTGCTCATTTGTACATTTTCTTTAAAGGATTCTTTTGTTTACTTTGATACAATTGATAATATTAATGCACTCTTGCCAAAGCCTTTTTATGAAGTTTGTACATTTTACCTTCTCTGCCCCTCCTGCAACACTTCCTCATTGTGTTGATACTGATATATATATGTGAATGTATTGTTTGTCGTATTATGAAAAGCATTTATTTGTCACATTTGGGGAAGCACGAGAAATGATGTAAATATGAATATTAATCATCAGTACTATGATTATACCTTGATTATATCTCCCTGTCTAACTTTTCATATTATTTAATACATATTTGTAATAAAAGAAAAGATCAAATGAGTCATTCTTCGTGAGCGTTCTGATGTCTAATCTGGGAAAAACACAAGTGTGGGATCTCGGGATAGTCAGCAATCTTTCCCGGTTGTCTCATGCAGAAATGCAGTGAGTGGTGCCTGCCCACATCCTGCGTGCGTCACACTATGACTCCCCCCCTCCACCACCCTTCACCACCGCCCTCTTTTGGTCTACGAGCTGAATGAATTTTTGGTGTTATAAAAGCTCTTCTGGTGATACCATCTGGGGACATTGTGTGCTGTTCATTAGCTCAGAGCTGGAGTGCTGATGAGTCAGCAGACAAGACAGACGGAGAGTTGTTTGTCCTGTTTTGGAGTTTATTAACTGATCATTTGAGTCCATTCAGCGCTGTCATGTGGGGAGAAGGAGGCGGTGGGGCTGTGGGACTCTTTCATAATACATCGGTCTTATTCATTCAAAAATATGCTTTCATTTAAGGAACACCTCCTGCTCTTACAGGCTTCTAGTGTGGTCATATGCGCAACAATCACAGTGAAGCAGACATTTCAATCAATCCTCCTACATACACGTATAAAAATGAAAATCCTGTAACTGTAATCTAACAGAAAGACACAAAATGGTGCAACAGTTGGAATATAAGCATATAATATAGTATAAAATACAATAATGTTATTTAAGGTAAGGGTATGCAGTGTAACCAAGGGACAAATGAAAGGAGACATATCTATATAAATTAACAAAGTGTTTGAATAAAAGACATTCAGATGGAGAATTTAGGAGGATGCAAGTGGACATTTTATAAAGTATTGTTAAGATGCTGCTGCCTCCATCCTCCATCCTCCTCTGCCTCTCCTTCACAATTCATAAGCAGTGGTCCCATACCCAGTAACAGCACACCTCTTCCAATCAGACAGGCAGAAATATGAACTGTTGGGGGGTGCGACCAATCACTCGTCTACCCTGCACACCCGCCCCTTTGCCTTACTGACCGACATACTCACTGGCTGTGCGCCACCCGAGCGCTGATCTACAGCGACACCCAGTGGCGGATTCATGTCACTACATCGTTGACACTACAGCTGAGGAACATCCTAGTTTGTCATTTTTAGACAGGTATAACTGTATAATGAATGAATGAATGACTATATTTCGAACTAGAATATAAAAAACATACAGAAATAAAAAACAAACAAGAAAAAGATGGAAGTAAAACGTCTATCCCCCACGTATAATGCTGTCCTTTCATCCTTGCCCAGGAGATTTAACAGCTTAACCTCTAAAAAACAATGGTCGTTCACAAACGGCCTCCTGTGACTCCATCGACCACCGCTGCAGTAGGAGTTTCAACGACCACTGTTGACACACCTTGGAGCACTAACGAACCAATGACATCATTGGCCTTGTGATGACCTCCTCAGAGGTGAAATACCTGGGTTTCCACACAGACTAGTTCAGCCTAGTCAGACAAGCATGAACTGATGAAGCCTCTTGGATAAGAGGTGAAACGTCTTCTAAGACAAAACTAAGTCCAGTTGTGTTAGATTCAATTGCCTTGAGATAACTATGACCTGGATGAATGGGAATATCCACAGGCATGTTCCTTTAACTCATATATTATACCAACAAATGTATTCACAGCTAATATACAACCATCCCCAGTCTATTTACCACCCAGTTGAATAAATAAGTAATAAACCCAGTTTATTTACAGTCCAAATACCACAAAGTGTTCCTTCCATCCCTCCATTTTCATCCGCTTATCCGGGGCCATGTTGCAGAGGCAGTAGGCCAAGCAAAGCACCCCAGACGTCCCTCTCCCCAGCAACATTTTCCAGCTCCTCCTGCTGGACCCCAAGGTGTTCCCAGGCCAGATGAGATATGTCATCTCTGCAGTGTGTTCTGGGTCTACCAGTGGGACGTACCTGAAACACCTCCAGCACCAGGTGCCCAGGAGGCATCCAGATCAGATGCCTGAACCACCTCAAGTGACCCCTCTCAAGCAGCGGGTCTACTCCGAGCTCCCTCCAGATGTCCGAGCTCCTCACCCTATCTCTAAGGCTGAGCCCAGCTCTCTTGTTGAAGGATGTATAATGGTTGTAAGTTGCGTCTGTGAGTGTTGCCCCACACAGTAATTCAAATATGGTCGTTTAAGTGATGAATGCAGAACGTGCTGTGATTTATGGTCCAGCGTGTGTTTTGTTTTCCCCAGAAGTGCAATGCTTGGCCAACTTTGTTCTTACATAGTTGATCTGAGCTTTCCAGTAGGTTGAGTCATCTAAAATCACACCCAGAGATGTAGTTTCATTTGTTTTCCACATTAATTGTCAGGCCCTCTACCTCTGCCTAGCTGGCAGCCCCCCCCCCCTCCTCTCTCTCTCTCTCTCTCTGTTTGATTGCAGGAGTGGAGTCAGGTGTGTCGAGTCAGGTCATCAGCTGCCAGTCATCGTCATCATCCTGCTCAGCTTCAAATACCCGGTCCCAATTCACTCCACATTCTGCCAGATCGTAGACAAAATTACTTTGTTAGTCAGGGTCCAGCTCCTTGAAAATCTTTACCTATCGAAGCCTTTAGTTAACCCTTGTTTCTGTTTGCCTGCAGCAATTCCTGGCCTGACTCCTGCCTCTGACTCCCTCCTGATTTACCCAGAACCTGCTCTGGATCTCCTCCATTCCCTCCAGCCCTGTGGACTCTCCCTGCCCTGCTTCTTCCTGCCCATTCCCCTGCTCTGCATGTTTTTTTTGTTGTTGTACATATTTATAATGTCTGTGGTGTAACCACTGTACTGTCATGTGTGACAGTGTATTGCTTCAAGATGTTTACAGCTGGATGAAGCAACTCTTCTCTTCTCTTCTCTTCTCTTCTCTTCTCTTCTCTTCTCTTCTCTTCTCTTCTCTTCTCTTCTCTTCTCTTCTCTTCTCTTCTCTTCTCTTCTCTTCTCTTCAATATTACATGTTATTATGGAGCTCAAAGTAGAAGAAAATTCAAGGGGAAAAAGTTTGCTGTACTAAATATACTTTTAACAGAAGACGAGGGAAAAAATAGGAGTGCTGCGCTGGGTTAAGGCACTATGAAGTTAGTTATACAAAGTCAGGTGCTGTTTGAGGATGGGGCAGATAGTCACAAAGATAAAACGACGACTGGCCAGCTCATCTCGTGTTTTTCATCTTTATGTATCATTAAACAGAATTTAGGATTCCTTTTGTAATAATAGCAAGTAAATTTAAAGGCATATAAACTAAAACACTTAACAAAATCACAGTTCAGTTAGGCTAAAGTAAGATTTAATATCTTTCTGTCAAAAGGCCACTATTTCATCTATTTCCTCAGACAGTTTATCTTAAACTGATGTCAAGCTGACAGTCTGGGTTAGTGGTTTTCACATGCAGATAGATTTAAAGGCCACTCCTCTGTTCCTGTAATAATACAATAGGCAGGTTGTGAGTCAGCGTGCTCCGGGGCATAGACATGCAAAGGCTCCAACACCTCTCCTACATAGAAGTAAGACACACAGACATTGTGGTGGTTTTATCTTTTGGCTTCTTTTTGTACTCATTATGTGTCTCCTTATGTATGTGATGGTTGTTTTGTGTCTCTTTATGGCCACTTAGTCTCTTCGTAGTTATGTTGTATGTCTTCGTGATTGTTTTGCCCCCTTTTGTAGGTTTATGTCTCCTTACAGTCTCTTTGCAATTCATTGTGCTCTTGTGGTCATTTTAATTTGTCTAACATTTTGCAGGAGGGGCTTGGGGGCAACACAGATTTATTAGAGACTGATTGATAGATTAGGGACTATTGGGGACTGTCTTTTGGTCTCAAAAAATAGTGTGCAATTTTGTATTATTCTCCATTAATAACTCATTACACTAATGTCAGCAGGGTTTGCCATTTATCATGGAGATAATCACATAAATTTAAGGATATTTAAAGCAATATGTGTTGATTTGTCAAAAAGCCAGATGTGAAATTTATCTTTTTAGAAACACACAAACCAGTCTATATATAAGTCTATATAATCTACACTAATAAACAAGCAACTAAAAATTAGATTAGGAGCTGTAAAGGGCGGTCTCCAAAAAAAAAAAAAAAAAAAAAAGGGGTGGTGCAAAAAAGGGGAGGGACTTCAAATAATTTCTAAGCACTGGGGAGGGAGTTATGTATTTTAATTTGGCCTAGGGGAGGGACATTTAACTTTCAATGGTCCTATTTTGTATTTAATTTAATCACTTTCAGAAGGCATATTTGTTTGTTTGCACTGACCAGATCCTGTAAAAAACATTAGGCTAAATTTTGCACTTCTGTATGCAGTACAAAGGCTTTTTTTCAACTTTAGAATTTTATTATTAACTTTTAACTTTCAACCATCAGAGGCTAAGTTTTTAAAATCTAATAACAGCCACGGTGCCATGTTACTGCTATTTTTGACACTGCTTCCACTGTTGTGTATGCTACGGTTTTATTTGGGGAAACGATCATTATATGCACATGTTGCTGTCAGCAACATAATCGTTTCCAAATAAAGTAGCTGTTTGTTTTGGTGACAGCTCCCTCCATGCTACGTGCTTGCTGCATTTGCCCCATACCTACATTTAGTGTCTATATATGGTTAAGTCACTCTTAAAATTTGTGAGGCCTATGTGGGTAGTACATGGGCTGAAAAAATGGGCCCTATATGGGATTGTGCATCGGTTCCATGATGGCCACATGCCCACATGGGTGGGTTTACCTGTGGGCCCAATATGGGTTATGCTACAGCTACATGGGTACCAAGTAGGCATGTGCATCTAATGTGGGGCCTCCAGGTAAACCCACCCATGCTAAGCATTATGGAATGCGGCCCCATACCAGGGCGCAATTTTCAGTCCATTTACTACCCACATGGGCCCCACATACAAACAGTGGCTGGGTTGGTGGGTAGAGGGTCATGCATTTTCTCCCAGTCACTCAGAGAGGCTCAAAGGAAAAAAATATAGCTCCAGGGAATGGTTAAGGAAAAAGTCAAAAGTCAAGTACAGTCCCTAATCTCGGGGGATATCAATTTAAATTTAAGGATATTTAAAGCAATATGTTCTGACATGTCAAAATGTCTCTTGTCTGTGAAAATAATTCACAGTTAAACCATGGCAGGTGTTTTCTTTTTACCCTCAACGATATAACTGTAGCTATGTTTGTTTAACCAATCTCAATTATATTAATTTATTCTTACTGTTATATAGGCTATTAAAGTATTTTCATAAATGAATTAACATCTGACGGACGAAGGGCGAGAAGAATGTTTCCCAGGGGAAGCGTTTCCTTGATGCACCCTGGTGTTGCTATGGTTACATCAACACAACTAACCGTAGGACGAGCTGTAACACATGGAAATGGACATAAAACGACACCAAATTCTGTTTTTTCAGACAAGGACAGCCTGTAACACTTTTTATAATTAAGATAACTTCGCTTCTGTCATATTTTTTTGTGCGTTTAGCTTCTAAAAGTTGTGTTAAGTTCATTAAGATAAGTTATTATTTCTGTTGGTCATCAGAACAATGGAGACTGGAGATAAGATGAAAGAACTAAACATGTCAGCGGATGAAATGGACAGACTGAAAAAAGCTTTCAAAGACGAGAAATTCAGGGACATGCTGCGGGATTACGCACAAGAGCTGTCAGACCCTGAGAATAAGAGAAGATATGAAGAGGAGATCAAACTTTTGGAGCAGGAGAGAGGAAACACTATTGAATTCATCCACCCGGAACCATTCAAGGCTCTCAGGACGAGTGTTAACGGCAAGCAGAAGTGTTTCATCAATATCTGCTCCAGTGAAAAGGTTGGGAAGCCTGAGTGTAAATGGGGGGAGTCTGAGGAAGGCCGCAGGGGACAGTGCTGGTCCCTGCCTCACAGTCTGCACCCAGGGAGACAGGACACAGATCCAAAGGGGAACAAGATCACCATCTATGATGTCATTTTCCACCCTGACACTCTCCACATTGCAGGCAAAAACAAGAGATTCATGGACATGGTGGACAGCACTGCCACTCAGGGAATCCAGGATGCTTTTAAAGTGACTCTGGATAAAAACAACATGAGGCAGATTCGCACAAAATACAAAGGCAACCCACAGCCTTGTGTCATCCGAAAACCAATACCTGGATATAAAGCCAGGGAGCCCTCAGAGGAGTCGGACCCTCTTGCTTTCCCATACCCAGATGAAAAAAGACCTCCCATGTCCCTGCAAACCAAGCCCACAGAGTCACCTGCAACTAAAAACAGCAGTGATGCTACACCTAAAAGCACCAGCATCCAGCCCCAGACAGCCAAAGAACCTACCAAACCAAACTACATGGTGAAGTATCGATCATTTGTGGATCTACAGGACTTCAGGTGTTCTAGAGACTCTGCCCAAAGCCCCAGGCCCAAGGAGATAGTGGTTACCATCGACTTGCCACTTCTGAAGGCGGCCACAGACGCCAGCCTGGAGGTGAAAGAGAAATGGCTGCTGCTGGAGTCCAAGAAACCGGCCTACAGACTGGAGCTGCCCCTAGCCTACCCTGTGGATGAAGATAAAGGAGAGGCCAAGTTCAACAAGCAGAGAGGACAGCTCACAGTCACGCTGCCTGTTCTTCCTTCGAATGAAGCTTTTGATTTTGCAGTAGGGCCTGATCAGGCTGGTGTTAGCGATGATGAGACTCAGGAGGAGAAGAGTGAGGAGGAGGAAGAGCAAAGAGACGTTGAGGTGGATTTGAGGCAGCAGACAGAGGTAGAGCAAAGTGAAGAAGAGGGCGAAAGTGGTCAGGAGAAAGGAGAGGAGGAGAAGATGAGGGAAGGCGTAGCAGAGGAAGAGCGAGTCGGTGAGAATGAAACATGGATTAAGCAGAAGAGGGAAGGAGAAAACAATGAAGACGATAAAAGTGGTGTGGAGGAGGAGGAGGAGGAGGAAACGTGGAAGAAGCAGAAAACAAAAGGCCAAGAAGGTGTGGAGGAGGACAGTGAAGTGGAGGTGGAGAAACTGAAAGAAAAGGAGCAGGACAATGAAAAAGAAGATGGAAATTGTAACCTGCAGAAAAGGCAGCAACATTCAGCATTCAAGGATTCTGGCGTAAAAAGTTTAAACTGTGATACTAATGATATTCCTGAAGAAGATGATGATAGCAGGCTTGTGTCTTCACCTGAAACAGAGAGACAGCCTGCTGTAATCACAGCTGAACATTCAAGCTGCTTAGGAATTGAGGGAGACTCTTGGTTGGAGTCAGCACCCAAAATGAAGAGTTCAGACGTCAAAGAGGAGCCTGAGAAGACAAGAGAGAGTGCACATGGAAAGGAGAAGGTGAGATAGATCCACAAATCCTAACAATCATGTTGAGGAGAAGGTGTGTGGCTGCAAATGACATTTCCATTTATCTGAGTTTGCCTAAGCACAGATATGAAGAAGATCCTTAAAACACTGGTCAAACACTTGGGTGTAAAAGTGAGTTTGTCTGGTCATGCTATATCTAGCCCTCAGTCACATGGACTTATGTTTTTTTCCTATATATTCCATGACATCTTAGGAAAAAACAGCAATCCAGTGTTCCCAAAGACTAAATATGGTAAGATAAGACTAGAATTACTGCCTTGTGGTTGTATGCCTCTGCAAACCAGTCAAGTTGCAGTCTGTCCAGACCTACAGTCTATGGTCCAGACTCATTGTAGCCATGAGAGTAGGCAGTGCTTCAAATATGGATGCTGCTGCAAAGGAGCTATATATTCTAAAACAGTGGTTCCCAACTGGGTCCAGATTTTTCTTTAGTCATCAGTTCAAGGTCCACACAGTTCAGTATATTCAGCGTCATAGTTGTGTTCGGCCATGTCTTAAAGCTAGTTTGCTGTCTCTGTTAAGTAGCTGTCCATTAGTCACTCACTCTACAGCAGGAAACAGCACTTCAAAGTAAAAGCCCTGTGCTGGAAATTCACTGTACTTCAAAATAAAGTGTCAAAATATACCAGGGGTGTCAAACATACAACCAGGGTGCCAGAGCCAGCCCACCAAAGGGTCCAATCCGGCCCACTTGATGACTTAGCACACCTAATATTGATGCTCATGTGATGGCTAAAGGGTTTCAGGAGCAGTTTAAACAGTGAGCAGATACTTCATGTAAAATGCTGCCTCAGAGGCTTTTCCACCCTGACCACAATACAGCTGTCTGAAATAGCAATGACTACTTACTGTGGTCATATTTAAAGACACTAAAAATTGTGCAACATATTGTCAATCAGCAGCTTCAGCACAAAAGAATCTATAGAACCCTGCTGCTGAGGTACTGACAAGGAATGACTTCACCTGCTTCCTCAACAGCTTCACTTCACTGGAAAATTACGAAAAAAAATGCACATGTAATGACAATGCGTAGTCGACTGACTGAATGTGGAAAAACTGAGACATACAGTTGAATTTGCACATCATTTTTCTGACAATATCGCAGGCTGTTCATCATTTGTTTTGTAAGTGGATGACCGTTTTCGGAATGTACATCTTTACACTACAAAAAAGAAAAAAATATGAAGGGGTTGGTATTCATAGGTTATTATGCAGTGGTTTTACTGGTCCGGCTGACATGTGGCCCCCGAACTAAAATGAGTTTGACACCACTGATCTATACAATCAACACAGTTTCAAAGTGGACACCCAAGATTAGTGTCACCAACTCAGTGTCCGACCAGTTGTCTCCACTTCTGTTCCCGAGTTATGATGTTCAGTAACGGCTAGCAAACATAATGTCAAAGTGAAGTTGACCTTTGACCTTTGGGATATAAAATGTCATCACTTCATTATTTTATCCTATTGGACAATTGTGTGAAATTTTGTCTTGAGCATCATCATTTCTTGAGTTATCGCCAACATGTTTTGTGAGGCCACAGTGACCCTCGTTGAGTCCATGTGGACGTTTGTGCTAAAGTTGAAGAAATTCCCTCCTCGCATTCTTGAGATACCATGTCCAGAATCTGATGGACAACCCAAAAAAAATATAATACTGGCCATGTCTGTTTTCAGCATGGAGCCATAAAAATGGCATCACACCAGAACCTACAAGGAAGTATTTGGTATCCATGAACTCATAACAAGTTGAATATCAAAGATACGCACATATGTGCAGTGTAAAAAAAATATTTTGCACGGAAAACGTTTAATGAACCAAGTAGTAGCATTTTTCCTAATTTTTGAATACTGATAAAAGTGTAATTATTCATGTGATCTAAAAATTAGTTGCCCCAAGCTTGCCTGTGTCAGAATTTTAAGACTCTAGACTAATAAAAACAAGTTTGGCATTTTTCCTTATCATACTAAATAAAGCCTTTGGACTTAAATGGCTGCTTATATTTTTGTGTTCTAGGTAGAAACAGGTGCTGCATTTCTACACCACATATCCAGCGAGGAATCCCAAACTTCCGTAGCAGCCGACACTCACAGCCAGCACATTAAGGACTGCTGCGTTCGCCAGGAATCCAGCGAGATGCCTGCAACAGTTGAAGATAACATGTCAAGCAGCTCTGAGGAGCTCGCCATGGGCTCAGTGAAGCCGGAGGAGAGGGAGGACGTCGATGAAGACGACCTGCCAATGAAGCAAATCTTCCACACTACAGAGCACGACAACAAGCCGCCTCTTGTGCTATTGAGGGAAGTAGATAAAGATGGAAACGTACAGATCATCAGTGATCACTCCACCTCAGCTGGGTTCACCTTCCAAAACTGCCTGATGTATGAGCTGGACTGAGGATGGTGTGCCAGGAGTCAGATGAGGCTGTGAAGAGGTTTTTATGTCTTACAGCAGGTTTGAATGCAGCTTATATCAGTACGTGTAGTTAATCTGCAGTGTGTCCAGCAATATTAAACCTGACCTTTCTCTTCAGTCACTCAAGTGCTGTACTTAAGTACAATGACATACGTGTACTTCACTAGAGTATTTCCATTTTATGATACTTTATACTCCACTGCATTTCAGAGGGAAATGTCGTACTCTTTACACTACTACATTTGACACTTGTGGTTATGTTTTACATAAAAACATGATATGGTTATATGATGTAATGCGGTACTATTCTACCCTGTGGTACAATCCATCTAAAAATGGCTCCACATTGATGAGCTAACAACAATATCGCAATGTTCTTACATGAATTTGTTCATGATGAAAGCAGCATAATGTAATATTCTGTGACATAACACTTTAAAAGGAGCTGTTCTTCATAATGAATACTTTTACTTTTGATAATTTAAGTACACATTGCTGATTATACTTGTGTACTTTGACTTAACCTTTTGAAACCTGGACCCTATTTTCCAATGTTTTTATGTTGAGGTGACTAATGGAGAAATACGTTCTTGAAATTGGTCCAGTTTTGAGAGAGCACTGCAGTTGCAGGTCATTGTACAGTCAATTTATGTCCATTAAAGTGCTTGTTTGTCGCCACTGACAGGCTCAGATTAATATTATAAGTTACTGACAGTGTTACAGAAAGGAATCTACAGAATAATCAAATGTTTTTAACCTTTAACTTGATCAGGTCTGTTCTTGTCTTACTTTGAGAGGTCTAGCTTTGAAATTTCAGACTTTTCCACTTTGTAGAAATCAGCTAAATATTCAGCCATGACACTGCAAAGTTTTTGTAGTTCAAACAAACTCTTTGTGGCACTCCTCTCTCCAGCTCTATCGTTTCCACTGTTGTTTTTCCTACAAGTCTCGCGAGACTTCAGAATGAGACTTCTCCTTAAGTGAGTCACACTCAGCACATACTTAAAATAGCATACAGAAGCCAGGTTGAAATCATTTAACATTACAGCATGGTGCAGCAACCTGTGTGCAAAGTGCAAAAACAAGCTCTTCAAGACTGTCAGCATTGCAGGGAAGGTGAGAAACAACTCAGCAGTGTATCCAACAGTGCTGTATGCAGGAAGGCTAAACACATAATTGCCAATGCCTCACATCCATTACACTCACAGTTTGAGCTGCTCCCGTCTGGGTGTTGATTCAGGGTCCCTAGAGCCAGTCGAACATATATAAGAGGTCCTGTATTTCTTATGTGGTACAAGCAATGAACACAGACTACTATTATTTTTTTAAAGGTATTTTTCTAAGATATATAAGCACAACTGCCCGTAGAGCCTCTTTCGACACTGAGTGCTTCTTCCACCACAGCTTAATTCAAATACATGACACATGAATCATTTCAGTGCTCCAGAATGAACCGCTCAGGGCAACATGATGAATACGTTCATTTTATTGAATTTTTTACACGTATATATAAAAAATGTGGGTCATTAGCACAGTAAAAACCAACTCCCTTCAGCTGACGCTCACGGACCCTGAGGCACTGTGTTCAGGAAAAAACTCTAATTCATCTAATTTCATTATTCCCCTGCCTAGTCGAAGTGGGTCAGTAGGAGAGACTGTGCTTTGCTCCGTGGGCCTTTTCACACCTGAGAGTCGGAAAGGAGGTTTGCATTTTTGTTACATTGCAGACATTTGATTTGGTAGGTGTGAAAGGGCCCTAAGAGGCAGGAAGAACATGATGTATGGCACCAGCAGCGATGTCAGACTTTCACTTTGTCAGTGTTGCTGCCCGCTATCGTTACATAACGTCAGTGCCACTCAGTTACAGATGGAGCAGGTCAGTGTGAAGTGCATTGTAAGTTGAATGGAAGTTTAAAACAGGCAGCTTGAAGCACTTGTAAAAAGCTTAATCAGTCAGTCAAGATTCTCCGTTACCAGAAAACTCTACTATCCAGCACTATGTCATAACTTGTGACCCATTGCAAAACCCACAGCGGTTTCCAGCTGTTAGTGTGTTTCCTGTGAAACAAAAACAAAGTTTGTTCTTCCTCATCTGATCCCTCTCTGGAGGGAGTTGTCTAAAAATTCAGAGTAGCAGGAGAGGGAGCAGAAGTGCCGCTGCACTGGAGCATCCGTGCCCCCCATGTCGTCCACCAGGACTACTGTGTGAGAGACTTGGTGCAGGTTCATGCTGACTGCTGTCTTGATGTAGAAATTGATGCAGACACGCCCGCAGTCGCAGGTCTTGGCTACTTCGAGGTCGCGACACAAGTGGGCAGGGAGGAGGTGAGGTCCGTATGGTAACCTGCGAGGTGAATCAGAAAGGATAACTTTAAAGGTTGCTGTAAGAACCACAGTGAAGATACAGTATGATACACCGAGCATGTTTTATTCTAACCTGAGGTTGGCCACAGCTCTGGAAGCCATCTCTTGAAGCGGAAGGGGGAATGTAAGTTTCATTGTGTGGTCAAAAGGGTTAGGTTGGATAAACGGATTCCCAAACAGGTCCAGGTTCTCCAGACTCAGCTTACGGAAGTCACTGGGCAACACCGCTAGCTGGTTATGCGCCGCTGACAGGAACCTCAACTTTGAGAGCCGGCCAATGTGGAAGGGCAAACAGACGAGCTCATTGTCGTCCAGTTTGAGGTTCACTAGTTCTCTGAGCTGGCAGAACTGAGCGGGGAGGGACTGCAGTCGGTTCTGGCTGAGGTCCAGCAGCTGGAGCGTACGCTGCAGGGTGGACAGGCACAGGGCCTGGCTGAAGGCTTCTAGGTGGTTATTGTGGAGGATGAGCTCAGAGAGGCAGCTGAGGTCACCAATGGTGGCAGGGAGTTTCTTGATGTGATTGTTACTGAGGTCTAGCTTGCGGAGAGCTGCGAAAACAAAGAACAATACCCGTCTTTAAAAGGGGCAATCCAGCTATTTAAGTATGGCACATCAAAAAAGTTAGGGCTTTTGTAAGAAACAAATTTAAAACACAATGATCAAAATCAAAGCAACATAAGTAGAAATTTCTTGCCTTTTCATCCTAAGTTCCTAAAACACTGGATCCTGCAGCTTCCATGATACAACTCATCAAGTTTATCATAAATTTTAAACACAGCTGATCCCTGACTGTACAGACATTTCATACTGCTGACATACTTAAAACAGCCTCACTGATGCACATCCAACCCACGATGAGTCAGTGTCTCGTTTGTCACTGTTAGGAAATTTCCACCAGCCGCTAGGCTAATTTATACAATGTAAAATGTCATAGGCTTATGCTAATAGCATTAGCATATTGTGTTTAAGGCGTAAAGGTGTCTAGCAAAAGAGGGGAGTTGTGTTACAAGCGGACCAGATCAAATGCCTTGTGTGAGACAGCTGCTCTCGATTGGTCAGAATTTTCCTGCGGGAAAAATCCAGGAAGTAAACAAAACGTTGAAGAAGAGTACACTTGCAAGATAAAAGTGACACTTTCTAATGTCACAATGGAGGGACAAATACGCAGGTTGATTTTAGCACTGGTCATCGTGGACTATATTGCTGTCATTGTTCATTTTAGTCAAACCATGCAGTTTGGAAACGAGGCGCAGCTCCAACTAGAAAACAATGTTTTGATGCATTGGATGTGCTGAATGTGCATATTAAGGCAGTACAGGAGGAGGTGCACATTAATAATCCTCCAGGACTGTAACATGCTCATGTTTAACCCAAACAATGTGTAATGCGACTGCAGTTGGTTCGGATCAAAGTCGGAACAAGTTCTCACCACGAACGAACCGCACCAGAGTTCATTTGTAACCAGACTGAGACCACCTCTTCAAGAAGGTCTCGGTCCAGTTGTTTTGGTGCACAACTGAGTGTGATTACTATGTTCACACGTGCCCAGACGAACAGCACTTAGGGGGCAAACCAACCTCAGTTTGACTGAACTGAACCAAATGGCAGGTGTGAAAGCACCCTAAGACATACCAGCTTCTGGGAAGGCAGGCTGCTATACTTGCCCAGAAGGTGGAAGAGCAATAGCTCATTGTTACTGCAAATGTATATCGGTCCCAAATATCGGTTATCTGTCTCCTAGATTAGTGATGATCAGTATTGGAATCACACCGAATGTAAATCAAGCACTAACAAACTCTATCGACCAAAATATAAATTGGCTCGCTCTACCTTTAAGGGACAGCATCCGCATGTCCACCCGTGACAGTTTGCAGTAGGAGACCTGCAGTTGCTCCAGAGAGTAAGGGAAGTTGGAGGTGAGGGGGTAGTCCTTCTTGGAGACGATGGTGAGCTTCTTCTTGGGTTGCTCTACGTCTTTGGCGCGAACAGGAGTCAGCGTGGAGAGAGGAAGGCTGCTCGCGTCACTTCCTCTGTCTGCCAAACGAGCAGCTGAGAGGAAGTTCTTCAAGCTGTTTGCATCGGCCTACGAATAAAAACATGAAGAAATAAATGAAGTTACATGTGAATTAATAGGTTAACAGGTAACAGAAACAGCAGGCACACAGTGACATTCAGGTGGTCGAGTTTGACCGGATTCCTTGAAATATCTAACCTAAATTCTCAGGCCTGGAATAACTTGACACAGTTCCTTTGGATGAACATGATATGCTTTTTGCTGCTGGGAATAAATGTGTGAGTGACTCAGCATGTAAAGTACAGGGATTAGACTCAATTTTTTGAATACCTGTACAATCCAACACAGTCCAATATAATAGACTGTCAACCAGTAAACACCCAAAGACATATTGGGGTGTGAGCTTAAATTCATAGTCAAATATTGTGGCCCTGTAGGTCAATTGAAAGTTGGTTTACACATTTCCCACAATTTGTTTCCCCTGTTTGCCTGCCTACTGTGGCGTCAGACTGTTTGTGGGTGTGTGAGCGCATGTCTTTCAACAGGACAAGTAGAATCTAGGTGGAAGGTCACCCCTGAAATCAAAACAGCCAGGACGGCTTTACAGCAACTGGAAACAATGAGGCTGCTATGGTGACTGTCCAGGAATCAGCTGCAGTCAAAACAAGCGACTGGGTCTGTCTGGCTGATAAACAAGTGGGTGGACAACTTGACTCTTGTGGCAGAGTTTTCAGGGAAATAAAAATGAAGTTGCTTCATCATAAACCTGAAAATCTTGTCATGCCTTTTCTTATAAACGTCTTCATACTCAGATGGTATTACACCATGCTGGATGTCATACCTTGCTCAAGCAAATGTCAACAGCGGGTTCCTTTAATCTCACTGTGGCCTTGCCCTCCTCCACAAACCAAGTGAAGAACTTCTCTATGTTGTCTTTCAGCTGCGAGAGAAAGTTGGCAAATGTCAGTGATGGAAAAATACATGACACAACAACAGGGCGGGTGTACATTTCCACTCGACCAAGTGTAATTTCGCTGTCTCAACAAGTGCAGACAGGACTGCTGCAAGCATTTTAACCTTTTCGTCAACATGCAGGTTTATATCTTTACACAGCTGTGGCCTTTTAAATCAGAAGTGTCTGAGGAGCACCTGAAGGCAGCATTTGAGACCATGAAAACAATACTTCTAAGGTTTCCAATCTAGGTTTTCCTGGGAAAGATAATGATGAATTATTAAATAAGCAGATTTATTGAGTGACACAGGGGAGTGAGCTACTTGAGAAGCAAAAATACAGTCTAAGTTGCTGGAATGTGTTGCTAATGCAACGTTTGAAACTGTCGATTTAAAAACGAAACTGTAGCATAAGATCTGATGAGTAATATAACACAACCAACTAATTTTCTGTCTGACTAAACTATACTTATACAGTATGTGCAGGCTAAAAGGAATGAAGCATGTAAATTGGATGCCCTTGTAGAAATGAAAATGCTTTGTTATAATGTGACCTATACACTGGGTGAACCAGATTGGGTATCAAACTGTTACATTACAGTGAACAACAGTTTATTTTGCTCTTCTCTTCATCCAAATATTATTTTACTTTTTTAAATTATAGTTTAACCCTTTGAAACCTTGAGTGACCTCACTTTTCTTGTGCTGCCTTCAGATACCTTTTGCAAGTATTTAAGGCTTTGAACCTTAAACAAATTGGTGTGATTTCTTTCAAAAACATGGGAAAAGGGCAATAAGCAATTTGGTAAGAAATGTCCCACAAATTGCAAAAAAAAAAAGAAAAAAATATTTTCAAAAAACTACAGAAAAATAGAGAAAGCTTAGAAAAACTACAGTATATTTAAAAATTATTATTATTATTGTTCTACTTTAATATAACGTCACAGAATTACTATAATTTTTAAGCACTATTTTCAGGTAATTTCCTTGTCATGTTCTGTGTTATTTTGTAGTTTTTAATCTATTTTACCAATTTCCTGCTCATTTTTTGGGTCATTTCTTTTTTCGTTGCTCATGTTTTTAAAAGAAATCATGTCAATTTGCTCCGGTTTCAAGGGGTCAAGGAGCCAAGCAACAGTAACAACAAAAGCGACAACACCAGTAAATCCAATCCAGCAAATTATAATTATTTATAATTTTAATACACACTGTAAATATGTAAATAAATGTCTGTCAAACATAATCCCAGCATGCTATATACACTGTATATACTGTAATATCCACCTATGTCATGTATTTAAACAACCTGTTTATACATACACTTATTTATTTTTGTACATAGTAGTCAAGTGTTTCTGTTTAAGCACTCTTGTCAGTCTTAGATTATGGTGATATTTTTGTATATGCATGCAGCTCAATCCACACTAAAATCACAGTCTAGCACAGTTCTCTTCCTTTTATTACAGGTGATGCTTTTAGCACTCACCATTGTGAGCTAAATCAGAATGTGGGATGGTCGTCTCTCACTAATAGAAGGGAAAACATTGTCTCCTTTTTCTTTATAAGGCACTACTTGGAAAGCTGCCCTTCTACCTCACTTCGCTTTTAAAAATCCAACCCATCTCTTATTACAAACGTTGACAATAAGTTTTAGTTCTTGAAACTCCTCAGATCAGATCAGAGCTCGGTAAACTAGCTTTCAGGTTTTTGTACCAAATAAGTGGAACAAGTTACAAGAGGTATTTAAATTAGACAGCTATGTGTCGTTACATCATTTTAAGTGTATGCTAGATGATATGGTTGTTTTACAGTGTTGCTGTTTGATTTTCTACATTTTACTGTTTTTATTGTTGTTGTTGTTGTTGTTGTTGTTATGTCTCTGTCCTTTACGGCAGACTCTATTCTTAGTATCTGTCTTTTTCATCTTTATACTACTTTTTATTGCTGTTTATAACTCTTGATAGATATTGCTGCTACTTGTTTGTTTTTATGGACTTTTTTCATCACTTTATTGTGATTACTGTTACATACTTGTATCCTAGCCCACTGAATGTGAAGTCAGGGCATTGCTGTAAAAGAGCTTAACACTTGATTAAATTTCTTCAGCTTTCTTGTCCTTGTTTTTAGCTGTATGTCTATTTTGTGTATGTACATTGAAAGAAACCAAAGACTGAGGTGAAATTCCTTGTATGTGCACCACAAACATACCACCCCAATGCAAGAGAATGAAACAGAGGAGGGTGATTTACTAATTCTCCTGAGTTGATATTAATGTGTAAATGTCTGTCCCACCAGATCAGTCACAGGATTCATGACTTAATGGAGCTTTGCTTTCTTATCCATCTTTGTAAATACAAACTTTGCTCTTTACGTCAACCACAGAGCTGATTCAGGTGAATTTAATCTTTCTGTTTACTACCAATCTGGACTCACTGGTGTTTTTAGCACCTTGTCAAGACTGAGCTGCACATAGTTGTAGCTATTCTGCAACTATCTTTATGTTTAAAAAAGAAAACTGGAGAGGATCCAGTTCAATGCCTGGCTGGAGGGACTGAAATATGAGCAGCTCTTACATACACTGAATAAGAAATGTAAAAGAAACTGTCATTTAATACAGTATATAGACTGTTAAATGTAATCCATGTTTCAGGAACTTCATTTTGTATTATACTGAACATGTAGGCATTGGTTAGAAGTATGATTGATGTTGTTTGATGAAGTTACTTAGTATTTTAAAACTTTAACTGGCCATTAAATGCTATGTGAGGGATGAATAAAGTACTCTGAACTAAACCTGAATGTAATTTGGAGATAAACAACAGAGGCCACACACCCAGGAATACATTATATGAATGTAACTATAGCTTGAACAGCCTCTACAGTCCAGACAATAACAACAGTCACTGACCTTGTACTTTGAGCCTGCTCTGTCTTTAGCTGTGCAGATCATCATGTAGATGTTACACCGTTGACTCGTCTTGTCCAAATGCTTCCCAATGGACAACACAGCTCTCGTCCCTTTGCCTCGACTTTTCATCCCAAACGTGGGCAGCAACCGATTCACCACCTCGACATCACACTGCAGCTTCATTGTAACCGAATATTACAAAAATAAACCCCACCTAAAGTCCGGCTTAACGCCGCGTCAGAGCGAACTAAGGGTTTAAATGCATACCAGTGGAAAAAAACTTCCGCTAAGAAGAAGTAGCTAGTGCTGTAACGTTAGTGGAGCTACTGACACAACACATCCGTCCTCATGGATGTCAACAACCGGACCAGCCCTCCGTACCGAGCCGCAGCTGCGTCCTAACGGCCGGATGAGACACTTCAGACGGCGGGGGTGCTCTGTCTTTACTGGGCTGCTGCGGTGACAGTATGGAGACAAAGTGTAAAAATGTCCTGGATAGTTGTCGGATGTCAGTTGGTTGGTTAGCAGCCGTTAGCTGGATCGAGCGCGCGTGGGAAGTGACGTCATGGAAGGGCTCGTTCGTCTTGGCTCGGGGCAACAGAGCAACAGAGCCTTCTCTGTTGTCTTTAACCATGTTTTTAACCCTTATACGCTTTTTAAAAGTGGTTGTACATAAGTAGAAGTAAAACTACCGCGACCAAAATTGATTTATTTTTTTTCCCCTCAAGTTTCTTTGGGTATTTTTTGTCTTTTTATTACCCGTTTTCTCTTTAGCAGAGGATATTGCAGTGTAAGCCCCCTGTTTTTTGTTTACCCTCTCATCCAGGTCATCCTCGCTGTCATAAAACTCCTGACAGTCTGAGACTGTGCGTCCCACATGATCTCCATGTACAGTAGGTCTGAGAGTTAACACTACCACATATCCAGTAACACTCAACTCAACTCAAATTTATTTACACCGATCAGCCAAAACATTAAAACCACTGACAGGTGAGGTGAGGTAACTTGGGTCTTAGCATTCATGTGGGTGCCACTTGACACGTAGCACCCACCCAAACACCACTGGAGACCAATCAAACCCCCCCATGGCTATATATCTATATTAAAATTATATGAAAATATGAATAAATAAATGAAAATATTAGCCTATATGAAAATAAATTAATAAGTGTAGTCCTTTGCAATTGTGACATCTAGTGGTTGCAAAAAGAAAGAGCTCCTCATGCTTCTTACCTCACTGCATGTATTTGCTGGCTGTAGTTACTTTGCTGCTTCAGATTTTCCACACAAATCACACAGCCATCTTAAAAACATGACACACTGTTTTTCTACTCAGTAGTTTATAAAGTAAACTGCCAACAACCTTAATGCTGTTTACTTATTTATGCATCTGTAATAATAATCGAGAAAAGTAATATACTGTATAATGGGGATATTTTTCCTTTGCCTGGGGGCCACGTTTGCCAAATGACAGGAGTCCAAAGGCTCACTAGCACTAGCCCCGCACAGGTCAGGTGAACACAGGGTGGTTGCTAAGAGCTGAAGACATTCAGGACTTAGCCCAGAAAGGTTCTGGAGGGTCGGAGGAACCTCCACTTTTTAAATTTGTGAATCAGTTTATCAATCAATCAACTTTTATTTCACAGACTCAAGGTCCATTTAAAAGACATACACACAGATAGATTTAAAAAAGGCACTCATACCAATATTTCCACATATGTGACTGGTACCGCAAAGAACTTAGACGGGGATTTGACAGCAGCATAATAATGGAGTTGTGGGACCCATTCAGTCGACAGATAAATCTGTACATTAGATTTTTCATCAAAGCATGAAATGTATTGACTCTTGCGTTACAAAGCAAATCACTTGCACTGCACCACCTGGGCTTTCTTAGCAATATGCGCATACCATCATTATAAGCAACCTGGAGCTTCTGGATGTTTGCTTTTTTAAATTTAATCCACAGGGGGGCAGTATAAAGAGGAGTACAATAAACTCTAAAAGATTAATTTTAACATAATCTCAACACCAAGAAAATTTCCTAACCAGCAAGTTAGCTTGTGCATATAACATACAGCATTGCCTATATAGGTCATCATCATCTGACATTTCATCATTAATAATGTGTCCAAGGTACTTAGTTTTACTGCAGACAGACAAAAGCTGCCCTGCCAACCAAAAAGAGGGGAAAACAAGGTCCTTATCCCCTTTTACCCTGCAGATCATAACAGCACTCTTACCAACATTGTACTTAACATCAAAATTAACACCATAATTAGTACATATATTCAACAGTTGTTAAAATCCAGCATGGCTGGGAGAAACAATAGCCAGGTCGTCGGCATACATGAGATGGTTAAGTAATGTATCACCATTCATACAACCTGTTTTACAGTTTCTTAGCTGGTCTGATAAATCATCCATATACATGTTAAAAAGGGCTGGTGAGAGAAGTCCTCCCTGGCGAACTCCATTACCCACACCAAATGGAGCAGAGAATACATTCCCCCATTTTATCTGCATGCTCTGGTTAGCATACCAATAAGCCAGAATCCTAGTTACACTGTCAGGCACACCCCTTTGACTCAACTTTAAAAAGAGCTTATGATGGTTGACTCGGTCAAAAGCCTTAGAGGCATCAATAAAACCAATTAAAACAGAAGAGTTCTGTCTTCTATAATTTTCTACTATTTCCTTTAATGCATAGATACATACATCAGTACCATGCTTGGCCTTAAAACCAAACTGATTGTCTGAGGTACCTAGAAATGCACATCATTTAATAATAATATTATTTCCAGGACTTTGGATACCATGCTGGCTAGCGGAATAGGTCTGTAATTATCCACGCTCCCCACTTTGCCCGCTTTGTCCTAAATAACAGGCACCAGAGTTACAGACAACATGGAGTCCGGCAAGAGACCATGAGGCATAAAGCCAGTAAAACAGATAGCAAGAAGAGCTGCAACCTTCAGGCTTGCCAATTTAAGGTGCTCTGCAGTGATTTGGTCTGAGCCGCTTGCTTTGTTGTCATCTAGCTGTGTAACTGTGTGATAAACCTCAGTGGCTGTGATTTGCACTATGTCACTTTGAACAATATTGCCCACTTTATATGGGTCACTTTTAACACAATTGAATAGAGCAGAGTAATGTTGCCTCCACAGCTCAGCTATGTTGTGAGTAAGAAAATGGTTGGGGGGCCACCAAGCACCCTATCATGAGCCAGATTTGGCCCACAGGCCACAAGTTGAGTATCACTATATATTGTAACATTTTTGGTCTGATAATACTTTCATACTATTGCTTAAATTTTGGGGGCAAGACCTTCACCTGTAATGGAGTATTTTTGAAGTATTGCTTTTACCTAAATACATCTTCCACCACTGATATAGTTCTTCTCATCACAGTCTTAACAAAAATCTTTGCAACTCATGTGTTCAAATTAGCCAGAAAGTTTAAAAATACAGTTCTTGGCCTGATATGTAAAGCAACTGTGTCTAATTTCATAACCACTTTTTGTATTCCTTTACAATTTTAAGCTAATTCAGGGTTCGTCTGGACAGGGTCAAGTCAAATTCAATGACTTTCAAGTACTTTTTCAAGCACTCATTTTTATTTTCAAAGTCGTTTTCTCCACAACCTTCTGTTGCAAAAGAAATGTGCAAATTCATATATGGTGCAAACACATGCTGCCAGGGCCTAAAATTAACTTATCATTAATTAACTGGCTATTACTATTCAGTAAAGGCATGCAATTGATTGGGGACAACAATAGCAGGAACACTTATAGAGCGCAGAGCAGGATGCAGCTCATACGGTATTAGAAAATGATTGCAAACATGGCTATTTTTGGCTTCCTACATTTTTCTAATTTTTTTTTTTTAAATAATTATCATCCTGTTATCCTGTCAATGTTATTCAAGTACTTTTTTTGAAGGAAAAATGTCTTATTTTTAAGGTATTCCAGTGCCAAATTCAAGTTATATCAGCACCTAAACCCCCTTGTGCCAGCCCTGATATGTATTTTAATATTGTAAACAAGAAAATCTATCAGGTCCCACAATGTCATGAGACACTGCTTTACTTTTAATAACAATAATAATAATAATAATAATGAAGAAAACAGGTTATACTTCCTCTCTCTCCTCTCTTCTTCTGCTGTATTTCTTTATTTACCTGCTGTGTATTTCCTCAGATTGCACTCCAGGTCAAACAACACACTAAACTGAAACTTTTGTTTGCCTCAGTGGTTTATTTGGATCGACCAGCCTCTGTCTAGCAGCCACAATGGGAAGTTGTCGTCTGAAATCAGTGACTGTCAGTGTGGTCCTTCCAGTGTTTTCTTCCCTTGTAGTTGTACTCGAGGACAGCAGAGGAACCAGTGAGCTGTGAGCCTGAGAGTGTCTGACATCGTCGCCTCAGATCAACGTGATCACAGCAGAAACTTAACTCCTAACTTCTTCCATATCAACACACATACACAAGGGACTGTTTGTGACCTTAAATAAAACAATATAAATCTACCAAAGTGATATAATTTACTGTAAGATTTAATCAACCAGTTTGAGAGAGTAAAACCTCACAACCCAGATGACTTGTCATACCATTTATAGGTATGTTCCACTTTGAAAGTATTCCCTTCACTATGTCGGGGTAGAAGCGACTCATATACTGTTGTGCAGTAATAATCCTTCAGGACCACTTTTATTGCTCACATTTTGACATTCAGTTCACGTTCCCACTCACACAACTTCATCAATAAAAGCTTTGTGGTGTTTAATAAAATTATTCGTACAAAGCGAAACAAAGAAAACAAAACACTCATGTCTTTGGTTTCACTATGAATCAACAACACTTCTCGGTAGAAACATGCAACTTGTCTTTTTTCTTTGTATTATTCTTACACACGCCTCTAAGGGGCACAGTTCTCACACACATAGTAACACATACAGGTCAATGTGAGAGTGGGGGACGTTTTCCATCCTGTGACTATTTCAAACATATGAAAACAGAAGGACGCTGCGGTCGTGCAGTTATCAGTGACGTGTGTGCACTGTTAAATCAGATTTGATAGTTATTAATGTCATTACACACTCTGTGTCTGACATACTGTTGCTGCTATGAGGACGGTTTGACAGTACAGTGATGCATTCAAATACACACTGTTTGTCCCACACCTGCAGCTGTTTTCATGATAACTTTAATAATATGGACATGTGCAATTCAATACAAGAACTCGTTGATCTTTTGGTGATTCTGTTAAAAAATAGAAGTCTGTATTTAAGTTTCTTTTACTTCATATTTACAGTGGAGCTCCATAAAACTTTTGGATTTTTTGAAGTGGTGTTGTATGAGTTATTCATCCACAGTAGGGGTGTTGCGATATACTGGTATTGACAACCGTTAAATTTAAAAAATTAAATGTAGATATCATGTTAATCATACACATACTATGATAATATCATGTAAATAAATCAGCACCTCTTAAATCATCTCCATTTTATTTCTGTTCTTGCTTTATCTCCTTCCTCCTGCCAGACAGTATCCGCCTCCATCATCCTGCAGATTCCACCACTGTTTGTAGAGTAAGTTTCTCAGCCTGCTAGCCCTTAAATCTGAAATGTTACATGTGTTTTTAAAGGTCAGTTATCATGGCATCAGACCCGACAGTTTTTTCTCTCTCCTTGTTATTTGTTAGGCAGCGTCAAAGAAGCGCAAGGGATTATACTGATGGCAGATGTTCAGCCTTTTGGAACATTTGTTTATCAGTTCATCTTGTTGCTTTTTCATTATCCAATAAGTGTAATTGCTCTTTTTGTAAGCTTTTATACCGTTATGGTTACAGACTCTCTCTCCACCTCTCTACACTCATATTTCAGTTATAATTCATTTGGCAAAAAAAGAGACATATTGCACAATAAACAAAGTTAAATATGAATTTGACTGATAGCATCTTTTTAATCAAAATTTTTATGGATATTGCGACACTGTCATTATCATGAATTCTCTTGACAACATAACTGGGTTGTGAAAATCTGGTATCGTGCCAGCTCTAATCCACAGTCACTGTATTACCTGCAGTAGATGGTGGTCAGCACACCCCCAAATTGGAGAAGCAGACTAACTGACACAGAAGCTAAGCGATGTACTGCTGTGGATAGGGGCAACAGCAAAATGTATTTTAGCCACACACACAAAAAAAATAAGTCTCAGTTTATCTGTTCATTATATTAAAAATGTAGTTTCTTTTTTTACCTTACCGTCAGACAGCCCTTTCCAATGGGGAACTAAAGTTGTTGTCTATGCTCTCTTCATAGCCACCAGGCTCCTTTGAGAAAAACAGTAATTTTACCTCACAGAACACAGGCATTGCTAGTCTACCACTGCCTCAATCAGTTAGTTTGTTTGTGTTATGGCGTGGCAAACTAACCCTTTAAAACAGTGATTCCCAACTGATGGGTCGCGGTCCAAAAGTGGGTCACGGGTCCATTCTGAATGGACCGCAAGTGACTGGCAAATTTGTAAAGTTTGTAACACACTTTATTTTGAAGAACAATGAATTTCGGACACAGAGCTTTTATTTTGAAGTGCTATTTTCTGCCGAAGAGTGAGTTAATAAGGGACAGCTACTTAGCAGACAGCAAACTGGCTCAACTACATGGCTAAGTATGACGCTGAATATGTTAAATTGTGTGGACCTTGAACTAATGACTAAGGAGAAATCTGGACCCTGTGACTGGACCAGTTGGGAGCCACTGCTTTGAAACACCAAAGTCAAGTTGGTGTTTAGTTTTTAGCTGAACCTTTATTTTTTATTTCATTCTGTAGCTTTGCAGTAGCGTTCTTGATGTATCCAAATCTGAACAAGTGAAATGTTGGGCAAAGTTTGTATGTTTTAGCCTCAAAATGCTATTTTCCTAAGCCCTTCTAAAAACATTTTCCCATGTGACCTGATGTAGATTTCTATATGATGTCATTACTATATATAAAACCATGGAGTGCTGTGGACTCAACATTAGTTTGGTTAGGAATGTCACACAAAACAAGCCAACTAGGCAGCGGGTAGACTAGCAACCTCCATGTGCTGTGAGGTAAAATTACTGTTTTTGTCAAAGGCCTCTGGTGTCTTTGAAGAGAGTGTAGATAACGGCTTCAGTTCCCTGTTGGAAAGGGTTGTCTGACAGCAAGGTAAAGCGATGAAAATATTCAAAATATAGTGTACACTTTAACTGATGTTGATTTTTTTAGGTGGTCCTTTTTTTAGGAGGCTAAAATACTTTGTTGCTGCTGCTCCCATCCACAGTCACCAGACTCCTTTGACAGAAACAGTAATTTCACTTTACAGGAGCTCAGCAATGTAACCTTTGTCACTGCTTTTTGATAATGGCTGAGTAAGAGTTTCAATTTGAAAAAGACAGAAAAGAACGGAGATGGACCTGCCCTTTAAAACACGATTTGCTGCTGCCCCCCTCCACAGCAGTACACTGCTCAGCTTTCATGGCAGTACTCCTGTCTGCTTCTCCAAACTAGGAGCATGCCGACAGACATCTACTGTAGGTAATACACTGACCCCAAGTCAAAAAACCCAAACTATCCCTTTAATGTTGTTCTGTCTTTAGAGCAAACAGGGACCAACACCACTTGTCATGACTGATTTGAATCCCCCTCACTAACAAGTGTCTTTATGTCCTTCACAGAGCCGTCTCCACACAGGACGACCCTCTCCGTATGTAATACCGCCTCACTTCTCTCCCGTCTTCACCCCCACACCCCTCAGCCCGATGCACAATCAGCACGGGAAAGAACCGAGCGTCCCTATAAGTCGGTGGACTGTCGCTGAGTGCCAGCTGGCTGGAGTCCGACCGGCAGCACTGCTCATCCACGCAGCAGGGGTCAGTCAGGTTGCTGCTGCGGCTCCTCCACAGGGCCACGGTGCGATGGGAGCCGTACATGCGGCAGAGGGAGAAGCGGGATGTGTCTGAGGAGAGGTGCGAGTGGAGCAGCGCTCCCCGGCAGGAGAAGATGGAGGAGCAGCTGGAGCTGGTGATGGTCCTCCTCCTGCCTCCTGCATCGCCTCGTCCGTTTGGCTCCCTGCATTGCTCGCAGTCCTCCTGGCTTTGCAGGGCGCCGTAACTCTGAGCAGTCTGGCTGCTGTCCAGGAGGAAGCAGTTTGAGGACGAGGTGCAGTCAGTGTCTCGTAATGAGTTTGAGTCTGCTGTGCTCATGTTTATCAGCATGGCCTCTGAGTAGCTGGGGATCAGCTGACGGTTACAGCGTATGTGCCACTCCATCTCGGTGCTGTCCAGTGTGTCTACTCTTGGGATAACGCAGCCAGTGTTGTTACCCAAAGGCCTGTCTTCATCTAGAGGAGAGGGGCTGCTGTGGCTGTACTCTAACCCAAATAGTTTCTCTATGCGGTAGTGCACATAAGCAGTGCGGTACTCTATCAGCACTCTCAGAGGCCAGGACAACATCAGCAGAGCTGCCAGCCAGAAGGCCACCTGGGAACTGTACCAAGGCATCCTATCTGGGTCCACGTAGACTATCAGGTTTTCTCTGAAGTCCACATTCTTCAGCTGCATCCCCTCCCTGGCCTCCATGTAGTCGTCCAAACCCTCAATTTCAGAGAAGAACCTGGCTCTCTGGTTGAGATAGTCGTTTTCTGGTCCAGCCTCTGTGAAGCTGAAGCATTTGGTGAAGCGCAGCCGAGTCGCCGGATGTCCCTCTAAGCCCCTGAGGTCACGTGACACATCTTTCATCCCACAGTGGCTGTAGTCGAACTCGCCCTCAGCCACATGGGTGTTCACTCTCTCATGGTACACCTGCGTGGTGGTGTAGGCGTCCCCGTTGCGGTATCGAGTGACCTGTCGGGTCCGTCTCACAAAGTGGTAGCTGATAGCCTTCCACCATATGCAAGGTTGGGCCTGTTTCATCCGCAGCACGCGCTCATACACGCTGTCCACGTCTGCTTTGTTCTGCAGCTCGCTCCTGGCTCTGCAGTGCCAGCACTCCACCATGTATAGGACGTAGAGCATGAGCAGGAAGGCCAGAGGGATGTAGATGTAGCCGTCAGAGCAGGGGCTGTCGTGGTAGATCATTGAGTGTCCCCCAACGCCCATCCCGGAGGCCCCCCGCAGGGAGGAAGTGAAGGAGGCGGTGAAGGATGAGGTGAGGGCGGTGTTGAAGCTGATTTTGGTGACCTGGGTCAGCTGACACCAGGCCACCACGCCCAGGCAGCTGTACATGAGCAGAGAGAGCAGCAGGCAGCGCCAATGGGACTCCCGGCAGACACAAGCACCCAGAGACTGGTTCACCGGACGCTGCTGCAGAGAGAGACAGAGAGTAATGAGGAAAAGGCACTTAGAGCGATGAGGCCCTGAAACCTGGCGGTGACATGCTGTGGAAATGCAAATGAATGTGGCTGCACTATAGATCGCCGAGCTTTTCCATAGCTAAGCACAAAGTAAATCAAACCAAAGAAAGCTCAGTTGAATTAAATTAAAACACGCAGTATCCCTGGGAGGCTGTGAGTCAGAGCGGCTGACATAAATAAATAGTAACTGAGGTGTTTTCACACATCTGTCTCTTAAATTAATTGAATTTATATTGCATGAGGGCAAATGTACTGGCTGGTAAAGTTGTCACATTAATATCACAAGGTAGCACTTGTGTATATGTAGACAACATCCTAAAAACCTTGGACATTAAAGGATACTGTCTGAGTCTTCTCACATTCCCCACACTGAGTACAAGGTTTAACCCTCAGGCAGACAATACAGGATGCCCAAATATAAACTCAACTGTTTTAAAAATTAATTTGTGCCAACCTCAATTAAGATTTTAAATAATGTTGCTTGCTGCTTTAGGGGTTGTGTTGTGCTTTGCTTATGGTGCTCTGTTGTGTGCTGGTGTCTCTAAGGTGTAGGCTACATTTCTCCTGGACTATTATTTGTAAGGCAGCAATACTTGAGCAGCTCCTGAGTCCAAGACGAATTTAGCATTGGCCCCTCAGCAGGACAGTGCACCATGCCACACCACAAAACCTGCTCAGGAGTGGCCCGAGGAACATGACAGAGACCTCAAGGCAGTGACCTGTCCTCCAAATTCCCCAAACCCCAGTCTGATCAAACATCTGTGGGACGTGCTGTTACCCCACCTCACAACCCACAGGACCCAAAAGATCTGAAGCTGTGTTCATGCCTTGACAGGTCAGAGCCAAGTCAGGTCCAAGGCCCGTAGATTGGGGTTACTTCTGGGGTACCAGCACGTCCCTCAAATCTTTGATCAGATTGGGATCTGGGGTATTTGGAAGCCACGTCAACACCTTGAGCTCTGTGTCCCATTCCTTGGGCCATCTCTGAGGAGTTTTTGTGCTGTGTCATGGTGCATTGTCCTGTTGAGGGGGGCCCTGCCTTCAACAAGCATTTACATTTACATGAATGCCAGGAGCCAAGGTTTCCCAACAGAACGCTGCATTGTAACAAGATGATCAATGTTATTCATGCTGATCGGTGTATAACAATATACAATAAAATAATATCATAAGAACAAAGACAATTCTGATTCATAGGTGGAGAGAAAGAGCTCTTTGGATAGTTCAGCTCCTGGTAAAAACCTCCTGAACAATAACCACTGAAGGAAATTTAACCGGGAGAAGTTTTGGCTGGTTGCAATCTGCGGTCCTCACCACTAGATGCCACTAAATCCCCCGAAATCGTACACAATGAATGTTAAAGTAACATTTTAGGACTTTTACTTGTAATGCAGTATTTTTTGAAGTGTGATTTTGCAACTTTTAGCTAATAAAAAAATCTGAATACTTCTCCCAGCACTGCTTGAACACACACACACACACACACACACACACACACACACACACACACGTCTCTGCTCTATATCTGCTGAGTATCGGGTGGTTAGCTCAGGGCAGACAAACAGAAACAGAAAGTGCTCACATTTGCAATACTGACCAGAAGTCAGATCGTCCCATTCAGCAAAGACACACCGGCCTAAAGCCATTTCATCAGTAACACTAACAGTAAAAGAAGCTGGAGCGTAACCCGTTACGCACAAAGACATCAGACCAGGACTGCAACATTTACTGTGCTGCAAAGGAGGGTACAGCATTCAAAATTAATCTCAGCCCATCTTGTCAGTCACATTTATCAGGAGCCCAAAATGACTTCATGGTCCTGTCTAATATTTCTGTCTGGTTGTGGTGGTGACAATCGTCCCCCATGAGATGCTGCATTCTCGTGGACTACCTCTGGTGTTTTATGGAGTGAAACGATTTATGCTGACAACCAGCCCATCCATTACTGCGCTGACACGGGGGTGAGGACGTCACTTTGCTGGTTCCACCTCAGTTATTTATGGAGCAAACAGGGATTCAGTTCTTGTGTGCCACAGGAGACGGACTTTCCAGTTGAGCAGGCCTCCTGACTGCAGACATTACAGACTAAATACAGATTTTATTTACTTGAAAAACACTGTGGGATGATTTCTGTATATTTTTTGTATGTTTTTATACATAAACAAGTCATTTAAAAGAATATAAAAGCCCTAGCTAACTGGATCTTATGTCTGCGAAAAAGACACAAGCAATTGTACTTTAATTTACCCTGCAGTATAAAACATGACTTAGCAGTTACATGGACAATGACTCTGAGGTAAGACAACTCCCGTTCTCTTACTATCCATGCATGGCTGGCTGCACACAACCAATCCCTGCAGATGGGATGACAGTAATTACTCCATGACAGTAAAGACAGGGGGCATGGTGAAGCAAACACACACACACACACACGATCAACACATGAAAACCAGGGTCTGACTTAGAAAAAATAACAGCTTGCTAACTTAACAACTGTCTTTGTGAATGCAATGCATGCTTTTGTGATGTTTCCACATCAGTGAATTGTAGTGGCACTGTATGAAATGGACTATTCTGGCAGTTGAGCAAGCAGAGAGGCTGTTTGGCTGCAGGTGGAAGCGGCTGCACTGAGAGGATGTCAATAAAGGATTTATGGTCAGAAATCAAAGTGTGTGTGCTTTAAATCTGAGTTAGCTGCATAATTTTAAAGAAATTTGATAAAATGAGCTGAAGAAACTTGCATCAGAGAGTGGGCTCAGAATTGCTGTTACACTTTTCTAAAACTAATCAATTGATCAGACTGTTTCCAGCTGATGTTTCTGCTTCAGAATTAGATAATGCATGTCTCTACACCTACCTCCTCCAGGACATCACTCTCAGCCGGTGAGTCCTCCTCCTCCTCCTCCTCCTCCTCCTCCTCCTCCTGCTCCTCTCCCTCAGCATCATTGGGAGCACTGGCCGCCGTGTCCTCCGCAGAGTCCAGATCGGAGGAGAGCATGCTGCACTTTTCGCATATCAGAGCCAGATTATAAAGTCACTCCTTTTTATTCACTTGCTCCGTTCACTCCGGTCTGCTCCCCCTCTCTGTGGCCCCCTCAGCCCCACACGGTCTGGGCCGGAGCCAGCAGGTTGCTGCTGCTGCTGCTGCTGCTGCACGGAGCGGGGATCCCGCGGTGGTCCCGCCTGGCCGGACGGAGGGGGGCGGGGTTGAGGGATTTCACCGCAGCAGAGGCAGCAGAGGTTGACCATGATGCAGTCAGAGAGGAGGCCTGCTCCCAGTGGTCAGTTTAACTAATAAAAATATGCATAATAATACATCATCACTGCACTGTGTTCATCCAGATGCGGGTGCGCTGCATAATGTCCTGGAGGATGGATAACGCCCCATGTAGCTGATGTGATAAACCCTGCGCGTTACACGACATAAACCAACCAGGATGCATCAAAATATTCACTAACAACTACTCAGATAAACAGTGCATACCTTCTCAGCCTCTATTACCTAATAATATTTAAAAGAAAGAGGGATATGTGGGTAAAAATAGCCGCCGCGCGCTCCCTTCAGGTTATTCAGGGACAGCTTTTATTTTGAAGGTGGAGTTTGGTGTCACATTAAAACCCTTCCGTGTGGTGCACTGAGAGTTGTGTGTCACGGACCCAGCACTAACTGAAGGTAGCTAACACTAATATTAATCATTTTAAAACAGCAACGTTAGTCTCGTTGTAGTGATACTATTTGGTGTTGTGTTGAATTATTTTAAGCCTCAGCTGAGTGAGGTTTGACATTTTAAAATAATGCTAGGTTAAAGGTAACGCTACGTTACGTTCATGCCCGGTGCGTGTCGGATGTAAACTGAACTGCACGTGAAAACGAAGAAGGAATATGTAGCTAGTTAGCTAACGTTTAGAAATATATAGTTAATGTGACTAATTAGTTAAAGCTGGTCGCTTTCTGTGCTTATTTTACATTCTTTGACAACGTTAGTTTGCCGTTTTTCAGCCAAGCTAACCAAAGTTCAGACTGTACTCGAAAGCAGGTGAGATAATGTTCAATTCATGGTATTTGTGTTTTAATTTACGATGCTCTTCAATCTGACGGATCCAGCTATCAGCTTAAACACGGTGTAATGAACCAGATGACAGCTTGAATGAGTTTCAAATCAGTTAAAATGCCATCCTTTATCTGTCAACAGGGGCGTAACAGTTATATTTGTGGGCACCCAGCAACCTTGGGCCCCTTGAATCATTGGCTGCACCATTTAATTCGTGTTTGTGTTCTATGTTGTCTTTTTGTAACCTATGTTGCTGCCTGTCTTGGCATCGAAAGGTTTTTCAGGTTCAGTATAGGTTAAATAAATAAATTGGCTGCATCCAAATGTCCACCCTTTGGACTTACGGACTGAGCCCTGGCAGACTTCAGTCATATGTGCTGTGATGAGTTCACCGTTTAATTATAAATCTCATGTATAGGGTTGTTTCATGAGTGAACAAAATACATTTCTGTAAAACATACAGACTGAAGACACTCAGATACAGAGATGTTCCTCGGGCCATGGTAATAAGGACTGAGGTATGACTAAATAAATTGGGTAGGCCTATTAATTACATCAGAACTTCTTTTGTTTTTTTTCTGCCACTTTTCTAGCCTATATATTTGGCACTACAGTGCGCAACGTATAGGGTAATCTGCGATAATACAATGCATTTTGATTAGCCTCTAAAGCCTATATTTCTACATATTTCTGTGCCATGATGTTGTTGAATATCATTTCTGGCCTATACAATTCAAGTATTGTTGTAACAGGCTACAGAAATTCTTTTATCATCACGCCCAACATGGCTTTACAATCTTGTTGTGGTAGGGATATTAAGTCATGCGACCGTGGTGTAGTTTATTTATAGCCAAATGTTGGCTTTTTACTTCCGGTGATTGCATTTAGGTTTTAAAAATCATAAAAGTGGTGTTCCTTTGTGAACTCAATGTCTCTAGGTATTGTACGTAAACTTTTGTTTGCCACAGGGTTTAATTTCTGCAGTAATCCAACAGAAGAATTCTGTAGGCTTTTTGATGGGAGAACCAGGGCAATGCTAAATTCCATGTTGGCCTACAGAAAAATATCATCCTTCCAGCACTCTGTAGTCCTGTGCAGGGTTCCTGCAGATCCTTAAAAAGTCTTAAATGGTAGTGAAAATAAGGCCATAAGTGATATTGAAATGTTCTATTTTGGTTATTATTAAATTGGTCTTTCATTCTGATTGGCATCAAAGAAAGTCTTAATCTAACTTGCCTTCAGCTGTAGGGACCCTGCTGTGTCAAAGTAATTTTCTCCATGGAGTAGCTGGGTTCAGGTAGAAGTATGGAGGGATACAAATGGATAGGGGAATTAGAATTAGACACAACAGTGGGAATATATTTAACATCCTCTTTTGTGTCCCCTCAGAGGGATGTTGCGGCGTCCCAAGCCAACTGACTCTGAGGCAGACCTCCTGAGAGAGCAGGAGAGGTTTCTGACCTCCGGTGCCCCGTCTGCTGCCAATGTGGTCCGCCGACCTGACAAGAGGAGAGGCGAGGCTGGAGGAGAAGGAGGGGAACATAACGGGGAGGATGAAGAAAGACAGAGAGATGTTGTCACCATAGAAGGTAAGGGATATGTTTTTGTTTCTTATTGAAAAAGCCTCGACACAAGGCTAAGATGATACTTAAAATGCATGGGTTACACAATTAAAGATGTCTAACATTGGACTGTATATAAGATTATTTAACACCTAATGTTTTATGTTTCCTCTAGATCTTCCAGACCAACTCCCGTCTCTTACGCCAGCCCCTCCCAAGAAGTCTCGCTTTAAAGCCAGTCGTGTCACTTTCGAGGATGAGGATGCTGGGGAGACGCTGGACAGACACGACACTCACATCAGTGCTGTCCTCTCCAGGATTGTTGTAAGTACCTGCTGCAAAAGAATGGAAATGTAAAGTGTGAATCAGTGATTGTGAGCTAATTAAAGTATACATGCACCTAGTGTCAATGTCATATCATTTTGAGCTTGACCCAATACACAGTTTTTTTTTATTATTCCATCAATGCATCTGTAACATTATTCTTTGTTTTAAGGAGAGAGACACCAGCTCCACCCCAGTATCTCTACCAGCATTTACAGGAATGGCTTTCCCCAAAGTATTGCACCGATCAGAGACCAGCAGTCAGGTAAAAAGACTTTAATGCCCGTTCTCATTAAAAGTATACTATTTTGGAATTATTATTACTGTTTATGAACAGCATTACCAGCGAAAGTGAAAGTGAAACTAACCCCAAATTCAGTCTTGTTAATTTTATTTGTTTTTTTTTCCATGCTGTGTTCACAATTTTGAAGTTTCCTTTTGGATATGTGTGCTACTTATGATCTGGCAACTGGTCGCTACCTTTTATTTAAAGTTACAACCTCACCTGTCTGCTGTGCCCAGGAACGTCCTGAACACAGCAAACTAAGAAGAGGATAAAAAAATACAGGCAGAGGGCAGAGTCTCTATAGATAAATACACCCCCACAAAATTCCAGTGGGTTATAAGTGTATGAGTCTGTACTAGGGTTGGGCCAGTGTGAAAGTTCAAACCGGTTTGATAATAAGCCAAACACCGGGTCAGATTGGTACACTGAATTTTACCAGGTGTCCCACTTTACTCAGCAGCCGCTCCCAAGTGGAACACAATGACGCTGTGTCCCAACAGAAAACTAACATCTGACTATCGCGTAGCATCGAATACAATTGGAGCTCTTTGTCCACACTGAGTACATTAAATATGCACTCCTGTTACGTCTTGAACTCAGATCACATAAGTGTTAGCAGTGCGCACCACAAGTTGCTGATGCAGATTACTTTATAATTTGCCAGAACATGTCATTATCACAAATGCCAGTTCAGCCAGTTGGCATAAAATTAAATTGTTTTAAGCTCCAACACCGCACAGGACCAACAAAACTGGAAACTGACCAAACTCTAGTCTATGCAGTTTTTTAGGAAAATCATGCATAGTAAACCTTTAATTGTGGCTTAAAGTGTTTAAACCCTTTAGTTATAAAAGTGGCAACAACTCTGGCCATCAGCAATGAAGAAAAATTGCTTCTCTGTATATACAGAATTATGTATTACTTAAAAATGGATTTTTTAAATGTATTCATGCTCACAACCAGGTGCCGCTGTCTTCAGCTGGGGGAAAGAAGAGTATCTTTGCACGTCAGATCGCAGCTCAGAGACTGAAGGAGGGAAAGACACCTTTACATTGTGCGCCTGAACACAGGGAGCAGAACCTGCCTCCAGAGACCAGCATGGATACAGATGAGCGCAGTGCCGCACATGATGGTGAGTAAATGTAATTCATAGTCAAGTCTTAAAGAATATGCTGATTGGTTTAAACCTCCTCTTTACATTATTTTTGTCTCCACTTTCTCCTTGTCTCCTTGCTCCTCTCCACTCACCAGAGCGGACTGCAGTCTCAGGTCCCTGCCTGCTGTCTGGTGAGGGACTTGAGTGTCCAGATAGCTCAGGAGAGACCATGAGGATCCACAGGGAGAACCAGGCAAAGCTCCAGGCCATGTCTCCATCTGAGATACTTGAGGAGCAGAAAAAACTCTTATTACAGCTTGGTAAGCAGTGTTGTTGTCCACATGATAGTTAATTAAGATAAATGTTGAGGTGAAGACATGATATGTGTTGAGTTTGTATCCTAGCTAGTTAAGTACATCTAAACTTTTTTATTTTTCATTTTGTCGGTACCACTGCGGATAACACGATTATTTCTGCCTCCCAGATCCTAGACTGGTGGAGTTTGTTAGGTCTCGGAAAGCCCACAGCGTCCCATCCTCCGCCTCCCCATGCAAACAACCCCAGGGCAAAAGCAGCAAGGACAATTTTCTTCTTGAAACCGTGAGCAGAGAGTCAGACTCCTCCGGTGCTGCTGTACTGTCTCAGAAACCCCAAGAAGTGGAGATGGAAGGAGAGGAGGAGGAGGAGGAGGAGAAAGAGGAGGAACTGCCACCACCGCCACCACCACCTGCTGTGACGGGTATGATGCATTCAATAGACCCTTTTTATCATGTCTAACTTGTCAGTTGTGTGGTCTCTGCTGCTGCTGGTGATATAAATAAATCAACAGCTATAAAGTTATGTGGATGACTATGCTATAGAATATTTTTCAAATTACTTTGTGATGAAGTGGCGTGTAGTATAGCCATATTTTTAATTGTTTTGATGGCATCTCGGCACACTGAACTGCCAGCTCTGTCAAATATGTTGTGCTCGACTTCACCTCGCTGCAGACTGTATGGGTTGTAGCTATATCTGCGGCAGTGTGAGCTCAGTGCAGGGGACAGTTAAGAGAGTCAACTCGCACACACAGTGACAGGGCTAACTGTTAGCATCATTCGGCTAACGTTACATTAGGATTATTAACAGGTTTAAGAACAGAGATTAGTCATTTTGGTGTCGGTGTGAATTTGTTGGGACTGTTGAACAGCTGCTGCTATGTAAGCTAATGCTAATTGTGCTGATGTTCGATTCCCTGGGAGGAGAGTGGCTCCAGAGGCAGCAGCAACAAAAAGTTTGCTGATCTGGCAGGGAGTCGGGACAGTCCAGGATCAGGTTTAGATACTACTTGGCTTTTGGTAATACCTTAAAGCCTGGGTCCGCAACTGTTCAGTAAATCAACGGATTTCCAAATTTGGTAATGTTTAATTTGAAGGTTTCTGATCAACTGAGGGATAAAGTGTTTCTTCATGTTTAGAGGAGATTCTCCTACTTCTTGAGCTTAACAAACTCTTTAAAAACCTCTTGGATCAGCAGGAAAATGCATCAATACAGATCTGTTTTTCGGACACCATGAAAAGTTGACTTTTTAGAAATAAGTGGTTCTCACACAGAAGTGATTCTGCAAACTTATGATGATCTTATAGAACATGATGCATTGCTGTAGATTAAACTACCCAACAGTGTATAAAGGAGTAAAATTTAGCACACCTTAAACATCTACAGCAGTAAATTGCAACATACACATTAGTGCAGCATATTAATCTAAAAACTAAAATATAAAAGTAAAACAGTGACAGGGAACATTTTACTGCACACTTTATACTTTAAGTAAATTGTGGTATTCGTACTTTTACCTCAGTAAAGGATCTGAATACTTCTTCCGTCGTCGTAAATCATACCCTTGTTGCTGAGACTGTCAAATTTTTCGTTTAGTGGTATATTTTGAGGGAGAAGCCTTAAATGCACCACCTCAAGGAGACGTCACATCTGACTTTGTGCCAGCTGTCTCTGCCCTCATCTCCCTCCTGATTTATGTCACCCACCTGGTTGTCTCCCCTTCACTCTCTCTGCTCTGCCCTTTCTCTGAAGCATCCATTCTCTAATTGTGTAACTAATGTGCGATGCTTCTGCTGCATGGCTGAAATCCCGACATAAAGCTGATCATTGATATCACTTTGTGTGATTAGCAGAAAAGCCAGGCTGAGCCAGAAGTAGCCACTCTATGCAATTAAGTTACTGCAGATCATTCAAAGAATACTCCCAGTCATGATGAAAGAGTTGCTAATGGATCCTATGGAAAAAGATCCTGAGCATCATTTATACCATTGTCTATTTTGCACAAAAAAGTGTTAGTAGAGCTGTTTTTGCCCTCCTGTTTTCCTGGCCAAAGATTATTTATTGCCTCCTCTACCTTCCTTTTTAGAAAAAACTATGTATCCTTGTTGTAGGTTGAAAAGAAATAACCAGACGTTGCCTCAGGTCCTCGCAAAAAACTTATATCATAGCCGTGGGCAGCAGGGCGACTGAGAATCGTTTATTATATTGTTGCAAGATATATATATTTGTCACATTACAGCCCACCTCTCCCAGTCACTGTTATACGTGTTTTATTCTTTCAATCATTGAGAGAAGCACAAGCTGTGCAGATGGTTATAGTATGATATGAAGTGTTCCCAAGGTCATGAAATTCCTGGAGAAGTTATGAAATAAGATAAAGTGTTTTCCAGGCATGGAAATTGTTTGAAATTAACAATGTTTTGAAAAACTTTTGAACATGTTTTTCTTTGGCTATTGTTTAAATTATGTTTATAAAAATCCCAGAACATGTTGCGCAAAATACAATCCTCTAATTTAAAATCTAGTGCTCTGCCGTGTTACCATTAAATGTTAAATGATGTTACTACCGTCATTAGTATCACGTGATACACACTGACCAGACTGGCATCGCGTCATCACCAAAGCCGTGCCTCCTTAGGGGGATAAGTAACGTGCTGTCACATATGGAGAGAAATGCCGAAGCTGTTGTCTAGTATGTGAACCGAGACTTTCACACTGATTTTTTTAAGGCACATAAGATACGAGAATATTCACTGTCAGTCAAAAAAAAGTATTCAGCCACTCTGTTGGGTCATTGGTCCACTTAGACGGGGGAGACTAAAGGACAGTGACAATGATCAACCTTGATTAATTAAGTAATCACGAATGTTCACAGTCAGGCAAGGTCACAAAACAGTTATGACATGTGTTGTTAAAACAAGAAATAAATGCATACAGATGTGTCAAAATTAAACACGTCAAATTGTATCTTAAGTTTTCTATCCCCCCAAAAGGGGCGTGGCCTTAATGTTTAGTGAAGAATCTGTATGTGCCTGTCTGTTGACATGTGCTGCAAGTCCCTGTCCTGGTGGGAATATCTAACGAGCAAGTAAAGTTAGCTGGGAAGGCACTCACTGGTCCGTCCAGTACTCACTGTATGTCCTGGCATTTCACCGGTGACACAGAGGGAGGTCTGCAACAACAGAGGGGGGACCAAAAATGGGGATGGTACAGAACTGTTCCATTGGTACCATGAACAACTTTTCACAGTGGAAACAGACAAGAAGCGTACCGAACTGAACTGAACTGAACCGTACTGTACTGCTCTGTGGAAGCAGGGCTTATTTTAAACATGCGTATTTATGTTTGAACGCAGTTTTCAACCAACAGCAGCACTTTAAAAAGTTTGGTATTCTCATGATGGTCGACTCTGCTGATATGTGTAAAAGTAAGTTTGTGTAATACTAAAAATATGACTCTGTTCAAAAGACTTTCCTTTTTTACTGTAAAATAGAAACATCTGTAGCCCTACTGAAAGCGTGTCCATGTGGCTGCACTATGTCATCAAGACATCAAAGAGCTCGGAAGGAAGCACATTTGCTGTTTTTGTGGATTATTTTGTTAGTGCAGTTGGTGTTTACAGCGGTGGCACATGCTGCAGTTGTCACTTTATTTGTGGATAGTCAAAACAATAAATACCAGCAGTCACACATGGTTACTAGTCTTTTTTTGCCCGTGTGTGTGTGTGTGTGTGTGTGTGTGTGTGTGTGTGTGTATGTGTATGTGTATGTGTATGTGTATGTGTGAATTCAGAGAAGGATCTCCCGCTGAAGCCTCAGAGGGAGTGGGTCCACATGGATAAGCTGGAGCCAGAGAAGCTGGAGTGGATGAGAGACTTGCCTCCACCCAGAAGGAAAGGAACGGAGAAGGTAAGGAGATGTTTCTGACAATAACGGTAGATACCAGTTTCATTTATTTAAAAGTCTATAAGTTCTTAGTAACAGGTGAAAAGTGGTCTTGAGTTGAAAAGATGTGTGAGCCAACACTGTCTGTGGTTCTGTGTCCTGATAGGCCATGCAGGCTCGCTTTGACTTTGCAGGGACCTTGATTCCACCCACTGAGGATCTGCCCACACATTTAGGCCTGCACCATCACGGAGAGGAGCCCGAGGTCAGTGGGCAATGAGTTGAATGTTTTCCTTTTGTGTCTTTTAATGTTTAAAATCGATAAAATGTATACAACACCTTCGGGTCTATCCTTCATGTTTTCCTTATGTATTTAAAGTTCTGAACTTCAGATTTTACCTGTAACTTTAAGTGTCATTATCAGAGTTGTTACGAGTTGTCCTACCAGACTAGGAAATGCCTCCTATGCTGCCTAAAATGTTGGATTGAGTATCAGTGAGTATGCAAGTCTATGCACTGATCCAATACCACATAATTTATGAATGAACTTTAAAGTACTTTGACACCTGGATTAAAACAACAGTTTTTCCAGTTCTTCTTCGCTGCTTTAAAACCGTAGCCTACACAGCAAGTTGCACTGTAGCCACTATTTTTAGGAGGGGCAAAGAAGAATTTATTTCCAGTAAATAGTGTGGTAGCCATTAGCGAAATGTCAGTGATTTGGCAACTTCTGTCGCATCCATTCTCTGCATGTATTTGTTCATGTTTTACAAAAGCTGTCAGCTGATACACAAGTTCAGGTATCAGAGTTGCCAAAGAAAAAATGGTATCGGAACATCTCGAGTCATAATGGTGTCTCTTCACTCCAAGTTCAGTCTTTTAAATGTTCTGTCCTATTCATGTGAATGCAGTGTTTTGCTCATATCTGTTTTTGTTAATAAAACTGTGGAGTCACAAAGAAGCATTGATGACATTTCCTCCAGAGAGCATATTTGTAAAGAGCTTTTAGTGTGAAAGCTTTACACCTAACCTGCTCTTAAATTAAATTTTCCTTTCAGCTTTGACAGAACATTGTGCCACTTTTAATGAAACCTGTTAAAAGTGACGCATCATTGTGACTGTGACTGAAAACCAAATTTATTTTAGCTTTACAGACGAGGCTTCAGGTCTTTTTCCTTGTAATGATTTTGCTCTTAACACTGAGGCTCTCTCTCCAGCGGGCAGGTTACTCCCTGCAGGAGCTCTTCATGCTGTCTCGAAGTCAGATCATCCAACAGAGGAGTCTGGCGCTCAGCACTTTGGCCAACATCCTCTCAAAGGTTGGCAAACAAACGTCTACATGCACACTGACATTCAGAATAAACACCATATTCCATTTGAAAATCCAGAATATTTTGTGAATGTAAACATATTCAGTGTCACATGTCTGTAGTCATATTGCTGCATTTCTTACCTGTAGGCACGTGCCGGGGAGTACCTGTCAGCTCTGCAAGGCAGCGTGGTGTCCACTCTACTCGACGCCGGCCTGCTCTTCCTGCTCCGCTTTGCGTTGGACGACAGTGTGGAGGGAGTGATGTCCACAGCTGTGCATGCACTTAAAGCCCTTCTTGTGTGTGCCGAGGATGAAGTAAGACAACTCGAAGTGTTACAGCGTGTTTGTCTTGTGATTGCATCATTTTATCTGCAAAGACTCATTGAAGCTTGGTTAGGAAGTGATTCTGCAGAGTGCAGAACATCACAGTAATGTTGATGTGTTTTCACAAAATATAGAAGAGGTAATCCATTATCTGGTTCCTCGCGTTCATATCTCATGTGTTTGCCCTCTCAGGAGTGTTTGGACTGCACCTTCTCCTGGTTTCGCGGCCTGGCCTCCTTCCCTCTGCTGCCGTCTGCTCAGGAGGAGGAAGAAGAGGAGGATGAAGGGCTGCCTGAAAATATGAAGTTGACAGCTAAGGAGAAAGAAGAGAGGAAGAGCGATCATGATGTGGCCAGGCAGGATGTTGTCAAGGTGAACTTGTTTTCCTCTGCTTTTTTAGATTTCCTATGTGATGTAAATGTACAGTAATTAAGACGTTCTGTAGATGAGTGATTATCGTTGGCTCTCTGTGTGTGTTTCAGGGTCTGCTGAAGATGAAACTGCTCCCCAGGCTACGTTACATCCTTGAGGTGGTCCGACCTTCTCCTCGAGTGGTCCAGGACGTCCTGGAGATCCTGACTCGTATCGCCAGGCACTCCTCCTCATCTGCCACCCAGGTAGCAACAATAACAGTCACGTAATCTCTTAACTATTCGTCCTCCATACCTGCTGTTCAATAATTATTATCTTCTGTATTTTCTTGTGGACAAATTCAGTAAAAATGTTTTTCACTCTCAGGTGCTCGACTGTCCTCGCTTGATGGAGACGGTGTTGTCAGAGTTCCTCCCCACTTCCTGGACAGCGCCATCTTCGTCGCCTCCTCAGTCTGTTTACGGACTCCCACAGGCCAGCGCCATGAAGCTGTTGAGAGTGTTGGCTACCTCTGGCAGACACGCCTGTGCCAGACTGGTGAGTGCAGCTGTGGAATCTAACAACAGAGTTTAATTGGTTGATAATGTATTAAAGTAACTGCGTGTTTTTAGAGAGGTCTTGGCTTACTGGATGAACTGTGTCTATTAAACAACATTTGATTCTTGTATTTATGTATTTGTCTGGAAAATACAAAACATGGAATACACAAAGAGTCAAGTGGAAAATAAAGTACTTTACTGTATCCGATTTATTTGCATGTTTGTAACCTCTGCCCACGATAAGTACCATTTAAGCATTATCTAAATTTAAATCTAAATTACTCCACTTGTATAAGCATTACCATCTAACCTTCTTATCTGCTCTCCCCAGTTAAACTCTCATGGAGTGGCAGAGCGTCTGCCTTGTCTGCTGAGTGCTGAGCCCAGTGAGCTGCTGCTGGAGCAGACTGAGGCCCTCAGGATCACTGCTGAGGCCTACAGGCTGTGGGCTGTAGCAGCCGGCTATGGACAGGCCTGCAAATTATACGTGTAAGATAAAACAGCTGACCAACAGGGGCAGAAAGGAGTGGTAAAAAGCGGGTCTATCTGTGCTTCTTTCCAACTGAGCTGCGGGACAGTGAATCAGTGTAGAACAGTCTTGTACTTACAGTACCTACAGTAGCCTGACACAGTCTAATCCTCTGCTCTGCTCTTCTCTCACTGTCATTATGTCCCCACAGAGACCTATATCCAGGCTTAGCGCAGGCGCTGCAGTCCGTTCACAGAGTCCTGGCTCCCTCAGATCCTCTGCTGCCTCTGCAGCTCCCACGGGTCCTGGCTCTGCTTTCTCTGCTCACACAGGTCACACACACTGCTGGCTGTCACCAGGAGCTGCAGGCTGGCATGGTCAGGTACAGATGAGGATCAAAGTGGTTTTATGAAATCATCACACAACACACCTGAATCCTTTTTTATCCACACATCACCCTCTCTGTTTTTACCACAGCTCTCAGGGAGAAGAGTGCCCTCCTCCTCCTCCTGTATCTTGGGGTCACGTCTCAGGGCTGCAGATGTCCTTGTTGGGACATTTGAAGGGTTTCGTGAAGAACCTTGATAATCCAGTTCAGACAGAGAGCAGCCTGGCTGTGATACCAGCTTACCTGCTCTACCTAGAAGCCTACTACCACCAGCTCTCCAGACAGGTACTGCTTCCTGCTGTGTTACCAACTTCTTATAACAAATGTTTTGCTACCTTTCAAGAAAATATCTGAAAAACAACAGGACAGTGAAATCACAAGTATGAAATAACTGTGGGAATCGGTCCACATCAACATGGTTGAACTCTCTGTACTTTACAGAGCTATGAATCCAGGAACTACATAATAAATTGATAACACAACTTATTCTACCAAGGCTGTTGCCAAATTAAATTCTGTTCTCAAATTAAACACTTAAAAGTTTCTTTAAATATTTAACAGTTGGCATACTTTTCTGCTTTTCTAAGGTTTAGCAGTATTTTTTTTTAAATCCACATGAATGCACTTCACATCAGCATAAATTAGATCCAGAGAGTTTTGTGCTTTTGATTAGTTTTTATTTCATTTTTAATTTTTGTTTTCAGTTCATTTAGGGTCAGTTAGTTTTTATTGTTTAAACATGTGGAGTTTCAGTATAGTTTAATTAATTTTAGCATTAGTGTTTTGTTATAATATGGGTGTATTTGTCAGGGGCAAAATAAAAGAAGTTCAGAATAGGTTTTACGATACAAACTTGTAAAGACATTTCCTGTATATATTTGTTTTATTTTAAATTGTCCTGTCAGGACACAATAACATATGAGTCCGTTTTTGTTTTTTCCTAAGTCTAGTTTTTATTTTAAAACCAGAAATTAAATTGTTTCTCACATCAGGTTTTAGTTTTTAGTTCACTATAGTAATGTTACACCGCACAGCACTTACTCAGTAAGAAAATACATCACTTTTAAAGCTGGTTTGCCTGTTTCAGTTCTTCCAAAACAGTGGTGAAGGACATCTGGAGCAAATCCTGAAGTTGGCTTTTCTTTAATATGAGAACAATGACAGGAAAAAAAGCATTGCTAGTCAGTTTTAACTGAATATTCTCTGATCAAGCTCCGATAAAAACACAGAATGCATCAACATGATACTGTGTCGTTCACTGCCAAACCAGTCTATAACCAGGAGTTATCTTCACGTCACCTGTTCAGCTGACTTCATCAGTTTAGTTTAGTTTAGTTTAGTTCAGTTTAATTTTAGAGACGCTTGACTACCCTGCTGTTATTGCTTACACGTGAACTAACCACAGACACTTGCCTCATTGAAGGACTCTCAGCGGTATGCAGCTGCAGAATGAATACAGAGGAAACACTGGGATGGATATTTGGTGTTAAAAAATGTATTTGTCCTGGTGGCAGTTAACACAACTCTCTTCCTTAGAACTGTTTCAAGCCTGTAGAGACCCTTCAAGAACTGGAGCTGCTGACATCTGAGGTCCTCCTCCCTCTGCTGTCCCACCATGTTGTTCAAGGCCTGATAAAGAACCTGAAGTAAGTCTGAGTTACTGTGAGAACAATCTTTGTATTTCATGTTGTTATTCCTTGTTATATTTTCAACTGCAGTCAATTTCTAAATACTAAAAAGAGATGATAGTAGATTTTTGTTCTAGAAAAAACTTTATCAATCGCACATCTAACAGTACGTTCTGTGAGCCTGTTGACATTATTTTTTTCACTATTATTAAATGTTTTCTCCCCAGGTCTTCCTCAGTAGTGTGCAATGTCCAGTCTGGTCATCAGGGCCCAGAGATGACTCCCAGCCTGCCTGGTTTGGCCTGCCCAGGATGGAGGGACCGCCCGGGGCTGGTTGTTCCCAGCTCTCCCTTCCCTCTTATCACAGGCCTGGGGCTCCTCCTGGAAACAATCACAGGCATCCACAAAGGCCTCAGCTGCAAGGTAAAGTTTACATACTTTCTCTATAAAACTAAACACACTTTCAGCCAAAGATGAGAAACTAATTAGTAAGGTAATTTCGTTAAGTCTTTAATGGCAGCCTTTTGGCAGTCTGGTGGCTTGTCACTGAGGCAGTAAGGTATATTTTGCTGCCATCTTGTGGTGACATACACAAAATCCCATGCATTTATATCTCAACATTTCCCTTAAATGCCCGTCATGTACTAGAAGACTTTGAAAATACTTTTGAAAGACTGAAGCCTGACACCTTCTCACATCTAGAGACAGCATGAGTTTTAGTCTCACACTATAAAATTTTGCAAAGACTTGGGATCATGCAGGGTCACTATTTGCAAGACTACAGCTAGATTCTTTTTAAGATTATTTCCCTCACCAAACTCCCTTTAAGAAATACGACATTTTAACAATTCCTTACTTGTCAGCAAGAACACATAACTCTGGGCACACAAGATAAAAGGCGTCATATGTTGACAGTATTCTTTTCATTTCGGCATCAGTATAATCTATAAAAATAAACTGTATTTGCATACAGACTTTACCTTTTGGGAGTTTGTGGCTTCAACTCGCCACCAGCCTCCATTGGTCAGCTGCACTATTTTTTAGTGGGAGGAGAGTGTGAGAATGAGAGGCGAAATGCTTCAGGAATGATTTGTCACTAAAATAATTTTTGGTTGGTGGATCAGATACACGCTAAATACAACACCAGTTTATCCTTTTCCACAGTCTAATAGAATGAGACTTGCTCATGTTCTTATGCCTCCTCTGCATCCCGTCCATGTTTACTGTCTACTTGTTACTGCTTTTTGTTCGGCGCAGGAGAGAGCACACCTACTGGTTGTTGACAGTGCTTTACGACCACCTTACGCCAAAAGATTGAGATCACGGAAGCTCACACCTGCTCGGGAAATATGTTCTGCAACTGTGAAATCGCGTCAGGCCAGCATCATGTGTCTGACTTTCTTTCCCACTCTGCAGTTCACTGGTCTCCTCCTGTCAGAACCTGTGATTGGTTACCTGAGAAGTTGCAGTCAGGCTACGCCCAAGTTGTCCCACACCAGAGCCTGGCTTCTCCGTCACGAACACCACTTACTCTACCTGCTGCTTCGGCTGGCACACAGACTGGTAGGCTCCAACTTAAATCACTTGCACTTTAGGCTTAGTTTCAGACAGCAACATTATCCTCTGTTCTCAACTGCTTCTCTCTCAGGTTGTGGTAGTTTCTGTTACAGACCTAAACTAACTCTCAAATTAAAGCTTAATATCACATCCTAATTGTTACCTAACCCAGCATTTGGTTTCTTCTCAGGTTCCTGTTGAGCCAGAGGTAGCCAAGCATGCACCACTGTACCACCAGGTGGCGCTAGTTCTGCTGCCATGGTTGCTACCAGGCAGTGAGTACCTGGCACATGAGCTGCTGTCCACCATCATCTTCAGCAAGGACTTTATATCGTGAGTAAACATGTAATTTACAGAGTTTAATTTGGGATTGATTACCAGTAAGTGCCAACACAACCAAGCTTAATGCTGCAGTTGGTAACTTTTATGGGAATAACTTTGTGTCAGATTTGCTGCAGCTTTCACTTTATTCTGAAAGAAGCACATCAGAGAGATGGTCTGTTAAAATGAATCATGTTCCTCCTCCTTCCTCCTCTAATGGCCTTTACTAGAATCTACTGTGGTGCACCAAAAACAACCAATCAGAGCAGAGGATTCTCTAATATAGTGTCAATCATGTCAGTCACAGCTTGTGAACTTTTCCGATCTTTTAGATGTCCTTCCTCAGGAGATGAGTTTCTTGTGTCATGCCTACATCTGCCTTATTTCTGGCGAGGATATCAAAGCAGCAGGCGTGCTTACTGGGGCTGTTAAGGCCTCTCAGGTTACAAGAGAAAATGCTAAGTCTCGTCAAACATCTGAGGTGAGAAATAGGCTATGAAGTAACAGAATCTGGATTCATATTTCATCAGTGCTGCCTAGCCTTGTCTGACTCGTCTGACAGCTGCGTTAGAGACTCTTCAGCTCTGGCTGGTTATTTTTGTTCACATGCAGTAAGGCCATTAGAGGCACTATAAGGCAGAGTAAGCAGAGGAGTATGATTTCTTTTATAGATTATTTTATCTGTCTTATTTTGTGCTGTGTGAATATAGTGACAGCTTCATCTGAAAAAAGTTTCTTGTTCATAAAAGTTACGATCTACAGCTGTAAGAGCCTTTGTTTTGTTTACATGTAATACATTCCTTTAGATAATGATTTCATGCTTGAAAAACTGGGTTGATGATTCCAATCTAATTTTGCAAATTATTGTATGTTGTAATTATTGCATGTTTATATTTACTTGTTTGCTTCACAGAGAGGGCCACAGCGGAGGACCTGAGGCTGTTGAGCTGGGAGAACTGAAACTCCAAGAGGACACGCCACACCACACCGCTCCCTCGCTGCAGACTGTCGGCGCCCTCCTGAGGGAAGCCTGCGTCCAGCTGCCGTCCATACGAGGCTGCTTCCTCACTCAACTGGCCCATCTGGAGTCATCCGTGCTGATGTCCCGGGATGCTCTCCTCGGCCTCAACCCCTGGATCAGCTCCCATCTCCTCCCAGAGCTCACTGGTCCCACCTTGCCCTCCGATTGGCCTTACCTCCCGCTCGTCAGCCTGTATGAGCATGCAGGGGTGTCTGACGGTGGAGGTTCGGCAGTGGAGGAGCTCCCACAGGGGGCTCTGCAGGCGGTCACCCACTGTCTGCAGTGGCTGCTGCTGCTGGAGGTCTGGAGAGAGGAAGCACTAAAGGTACAGAAACAAGTCAAGGGAGGTTTCATTTGTTCAACAGTCATCACATTAGTTACTGTAACTAGTCCATTTCATTTTGTCATGTCGCAGGTGATCCCTCCTGTCGCCAAGTTCGCCCGCCTGTCCTGTGTGTTCCTGTGTTCCAGTGACTTGTTCCTGGAGAGGCCTGTTCAGAAACTGATCTGGGGTCTGTTCAGACTGCTGACCAGGTCTGAAATGTTTGAAAACCTTGTTCTTTTGGTGCAAAATCTAGACTGAGCATAGAGAATGGAGTTAAACCCAAACTCTTCCATTTACAGGCAGTCCAGGCTGGACTCTTTGGACCTGGATGTCCCCCCTCCAGGCCTTGCCTCCTTCCAGGACTTGTACACCGCTCTTTTAAACCAGTACGAAGCTGTGTCCTTTGGAGACCGGCTCTTCGGCTGCTGGGTCCTCTTACCGCTGCAGAGGAGGTACAGCGCCACCATGAGGCTGGCTGTGTTTGGAGAACACGTGGGAATACTGAGGTCACTGGGGGTCACTCAGGAACAGGTGAGGATGAGGATGTTACTCAGGGGTGTAACGGTGCTCAGAGGTCACGGTTCAGCGGTTTAGGAGTCATGGTTTATTGTGAGTTTGGTACAGCAGAAAAAAACCTAAGGGATAAGGGAAAATATAAGGGATAATTTTTTATTCAACTTTATTTATATAGCCCAATATCACACATCACAATTTGTCTCAATGGCTAAAAGTCTCCTGGCAGAACTCATGCTTGTGAGTTTGGTTCCACGTTACATCCATCAGTCTACATACTGTGTCTCCTGCGTGGAGCTGCGTGCACCGAAACGTGACCCCCGTGTCGTGATGGTTTGGTATGAATACCTGAACCACTGGAGCCCAAATGTTGCTTTTTATTATCATTAGTTTATGAGTTAATGTGCCTTTTTCAAGTGACTTTCGGAACATAAATATTCTTTGATCACATAACACATGTTCTGTCTCTTCATTTGAAGCTCTCCATCCCTATCGAGCGGTTCACCTCCCCCCCAGAAGACTCCCTCCCTCTCCTCCGTCTCTACTTCCGCACTTTGGTCACAGGGACCCTGAAGCCTCGCTGGTGTCCTCTTTTATACGTGGTCGCCTTGTCTCACGTCAACTCCTTCATCTTCTCTCAGGACGCTGCGGCTCAGGTACAGCACTACGTGGCATCTTCTCTTAATGAAGTCTATCCCCACGCCTTGTCGGAATTTTCTTATTATGTATGCATGGTAAGATCTTGCTTCATGGCTTTTTTAAATCAGCCGCAGTGAAATCTTAGACAAACTAACATATGTAGTGATTTAGCAAATCCAGAAGGTGCTGCAGCTGCACTGAATAGGACATTGGACTTGTGAGAAGTGCCCAGTGGTTTTATGGGGATTTATGCACATTTCGACGCCAAATATGAGCTCACTGGACGCAAAATCTTGATTTTATGCATCTTCAAAACTCATGTGTTGTTGATTAACTGTCAAAGAAGAAGCCTCTGAGTTGGTCTCACAAAGTCAACTGTGCTCTTTCATGTTTCTAAATATTGATTTTAAGTCATGGTATGTGACTTTTATTTAACTGTGAGGTCCGCAGGGTAAACACACCACAATAAGAAACACATTCAGTGACACAAAGTGGAATAAAGAACGGAGTCAGTTCTATTTGCAGTCATATTATTTTAGAGCAATGCACCCAGAAATACTCATGCATGCTGGTGAGTTTATTAAGAGAGACATAAAAGAGACATAAAGTGCGTCAGTGCCGTATATCAACGAGTCCTTTGATCTTTAATCCCTTCGTCCTCTTTATAGGAGGTTGAAGCAGCTCGACACAGTATGCTGAGGAAAATCTACTTCCTGACAGATGAGGTACAGTTCTTTCTGTAAACCACTTCTTTGTCTCTCTCTCTGATCTTTAAATGCTGCAAGGTGTTTAGTGATTGTACCAACGCTTCCACTCGCCTCTCACATAACTTTCCAATGATGTTTTTTTTCTACAATCTCTTCGACAAATGTGTCTGTTTCTCATCTTGTGCACCATCATCCAAGTCACTGTTGGGCTGCTGGATAGTTTTTCTTATCGTCTAAGGTTTTTTTTCTTTTGTTTTTAAATCTTCTGCAATTCTCTGTTTTTAATGTCTCCGTGTTAATTATGCATGTGGCGATCCTTTCATCTTTATTCTTTTTATGTAATTGATTTTACATCCAACGGTCTGTGTTGTTTTATTATTTTAGTTTCCTGTGGTTGTTGTCTCAGTTTCAGCTTTGCTGTAATTTCAGTATCACTCAACACATCTGCAACATACACTCGGACCAGTTAATATTCTGTTCGCCATCTTCAAAGGGAAACTTCAGTATTTTTTGACAGGAAGGCAATCCGGGCAAAATCTAGGTAAAAAAAAAAAAAAAGACTGAAAAGAAAGACGACTGGTTGCTCTGTTTATTGAAACGTAAATCAAAAGCTTGTGTTGGTGTTGGTGTTGCAATCAGTATCTCTATCTCTATCCTACTGTCTCCCCATATGGTCCCTCATCAGAGGGGAAACCATTGAACTTATAGCAAGATAACAGAGCTAACAATATCCATGGTAACCTCCCCCTTTAGACTCATCACTGCACCGCACTCTCACACTGAAACCCCTTCACTTAACAATAACAATCCTACACTTACTGCTCTACTTGCTCAACACGAGACAGCAGCACATCACTAGATCAGTTTCACATGCACTCCTGTGCCACCTCACAAAATAAATTACAGTCAGAGATCATTTTGTCACACTAACACTAAGATCTGGAACAAAATCCCACACTACATTCGAGCAATAACCTCTATTACACATTTCAAGCACTCATACAAACAATCTGATGGAAGGACAGACCTGCAGCCACTGATTTAAACCTCATATCCCATGTTTCTCCCTCCACTTCAGTCCGCCACTCTGCATTGTCTATGTAGCTGCCTACGCAACAGCAAAAAAAAAAAAGCTGTTTGGCATTGGCAGAGAAGATTTGGCAAATTTCTCATGGGCTCAACCCACATACTCAGCTCTGCTGCTCATCCCACAAATGCATGTTCCTTACAAATGTGGCACCATTTGAAAGAGAAATAAACAGGCTTTCTAACGGTATAAGATTTATTGCCAAGAATCGTTGTTACAACTACCAAACACAAATTTCCTTACTTTTTGTGCTTAGTTTAGATAGAGGGAATTGTATCTTTTAAGACTGATGGGTCCCCCAACAGAAAAAGACGGATACAAAAGGGGACTGCCTGGCCAATAATTTTCAGAAGGAATCATGAGCTGATGTCCAAAAGTCACGTACTTTAGGGCGGTCCCATAGGACGTTGTTTAATGTACCTTCGTCAGGGCACTTCCAGCACCCGGGGTCACCTTTAATCGTAGCCCTATGCAGTCTAGAGGGGGTCCAATACATTCTGCTGGTATCCTGAGTTGAATTAACCTAGTGAATATCACCGGACATGCCTTTTATACAGGATGTTAGTCAATTCATTTTCTGTGAATGTGGTTCCCACACGATTTTCAAGGAACTGGTAGTCTAGACCGGAAGTCTACATCCACATTGAGACCAGGATACTTTAAAGCATCCTGCTGATGGATCCAAAAAGCTTCCCTTTGATTAAGTTTCCATATTCTGTGTGTAAAGATAGGTGTATATATATTTATTTTTTCTGGGTATCTCACCTCATGTCACTTCATTAACTTGTTATTTTTTCATTATTGTCTATTTGTTTCACCTGTCATGCCATTATATGGGTCATGTGACAGCCTCCAATTGGCTTCTGCCAGCATATAGGTGTGGCCATACCTGTGTTGTATGTTCTGAAAGCCGTGATCAAGACCCGCAGTGGTCGAAACATGTTAGCTCTTATAATGATTTGCCTGGATTGCCTTCCTGTCGATCCTGTTGTTTCCCGCTCTCCACAAGCACCCGGCACAAGGTTTCAATCTATGGTTGTATACACAGAGCAACCAGTTGTCTCTCTCTTTTCAGTATTTTTTTTTTTTTTTTTTTTTTTACCTGGATTCTATTTTCACTTTTTTGTGTGTCAAAGTGACCAGTGGTGACAATAATTTTAGGTGTTGAGAGAGAGAGAGTGCTGCAGCCAACAGCAGTTAAAGCAGGCTGCAGTATAGTCTCCATGTGCTCTGTCGCTTTACATCAGTTCACTGGAAGTTTTGATTTTGCCACCGACAGGCTCCAATTGTTATTATAATTAGCTGACAACATTATGGGAAGCTACTGGTTGCTCTGTCCTCTTAGTAAAAGCCAGCAATTTTTGTGGGCAGCTCTGCAGTTTAATGTGAAAGTGAGATTGAAAAGCCACCATGGAATCAAACGCTGTGTGATTGAGGAGAAAAGGAGGTTTCAGGACACACTGATGAACTCATCAAACCTCTGCGGATAGATGAAGAGATCGGCCTTCTCTGCAAAGAGGTGGATGCCGTGCTCTAACACCATTATGAGCTCAGTCATAAATACTCTGACTTCCACGTCCTAAATCATATGCTGGCTCTACATCAGCACTCAGTTGTCAAAACTTTGAGAACCTCTGCTTTAAGCTTTGAATTTTAACCATTTATCCAATACTTAAGCTATTTATTGATTACTTATAGCTAGCCATAAGCTCACTGTTCACTGTTCACTGATCTCTCTAGTAGTAGTAGTCTTCATGCACTCTCAATGCAGCACATGATGTTCTGGTGTTACAGCTGAATCCATGTGTCTGAGCTGCTCCACAGTCTTCCTACATACTTGGCAGCCACCACCTCTGCTTCTCCTCTCACCTCCTCCTCATTCTCTTTGTCTCATTTCCAGGTGTTGAAAAACCACTTGCTTCTCTTCCGTCTGCCACGAAAGCACTCAGAGTTTGGCTTCGACATGTACGAGCAGTTGCCTCCCATTAGGGCCAAACGATTGGAGAGCGTCCTGAAACTGCAGGACAGCAGCAGTGACAAAGGAGACTGAAGGCAGCAGGGAGTGGAAAATAAAAAAGTAGTGAGCCAAGAGCAGAAGATCAGAGGAGAGACAGTGTGGGATGGAGAGGAAATCGAAGGAGAGATTAGAGCGCGAGTAGAAGACGCTGAGAAAGAAAGGAGATGTCAACTAATAAAGGTTTGCCATCAAGATCGGCTTCGGAATAAGAGCCATCATCGTCACAGGACAATTTTCTGTGGCTTCTTTCCTTGAAGGAAACCCAGCCTGAGGTAAATCTGGCCAAGCCGCAATTTCAAATAATCTTTAGCACCGATTCGAACCAGAGTCAGTGCGAATGATCCGAAATTAAGTGCAGATGCAGCGAAGTACACATCCCACAAACCTTTCCTCTGAGCTAATGGGAGGGATCAGATGTTTTCCCTCGCAGCACCAGAACTTCGCCAGAGTTACTACTCGAAAAACAGACAATGGTGATCCTTGGCGTCTCAGAGCAAAAACAAATGTCCTGCTACACAAGTGCCTGAAATTGTCTCTTGTTTTGTGAATAAATAATTTCAAGTTTGTGTAACCTTTAATGTCTTTACTCTTAAATCACAACCACTACAATTATAGCCCATAAAAATAGCACTCAACTAGCTGAGTGTTTTATTTGGGGAGCCACACCGCAGATGTAAACACAAACACTTTGATTAAAAGGTGTTGGTGGGAGGAAATAAATTTAAATGAGGTTAAAGACCCACAAACATCCACACTGGGTTTCTCGGGACAATGGAGATAAGCAATGTTCCTTCTCTGTGTCACTGATTAATAACACTCACTGAAGCACTTCACAGACAAAGACTCTGCTTGATTTCCATTGAAGCTGCTCTAATGGTTTCCGGTGTTCAATCAGATTTGGAAAATACCCGTGAGGGACCGATGTGTTTTTCTGTCCGTGTGCTTGTACTTTCACTGTTTGTGCTGCTCAGTGAGACGAATTCCGCTGCATAACATTAACTTTGTCATACATACTGATGAAGATAAATGTCCTACTTAACTGATATATTCCACTTGGATTTGCCTTTTTTTTTTTTTAAGAAATAACTTGAGGAGATGAATTTAGTTTTGCATTAGTTTTGCATCTTATAAAATTTCTGATTAATAAAAACTATGTTTACCACAAAAAAACAAGTTGTAAATCAGGTTTAGGTGATTTTATTAATCAAATTTATTTAAAGAAAATAAAGAATAAATCATTTATATACAGAGTAATCACTGCCCAGCCTCCCACATGTGAGCACAACTTATTTTTAGCACTTAAAATGGGTAAAATCACATTTAATTATAGGGCTGCATGCAGGGTTTTGCTTTGCTCAGCACCTGCTTGCTCCGCTGTTGCTCTCAGCTGTTTGCTGATTAACTATGAAGTAGGCTGATTAAAACACTTGTTCAATACATGAATTTCAGATTGCACTTGTTTTCTGTTGTTGGCCAATTTTCATCCTATTCATATATTAGTTAATGTTAATGCGAGTACTTGAATATGGAAATTGCTTCAAATGGACGTCACTAATGGCAAATGTGCTGCAAATGTCAGTTAAATAATGATGTGAATTTTTGTAAAGCACTCTTTAAGATTAAGAACAAAGTGCTTTTCAGATTAAAAGATTTACTGAATGAAAATTTACATAGATCAGAAACCCTTTTGTATGAGATTTAAAAAAAAAAAAAAAAAAGCAGGAACATAGGAGCACATATGTCAAGCAGCAATGAGCCCATACATAAACAACTGGAGGTGCAAGTGTAAAATAAAATAAACAAATTCGCATATAAATAAGTAAAAATAAGAATAAGAGAAACAAGTTTATATAAAGTCCAAATCCAAAGTGCTTTACATAGCAATACAATATAAAACATAATAAAGGATACAGAAAAGAGTAGAGAAAAAATATTTAAAAGGTAAAATTAATCACAAAATTATTTACAATTTAAAAAATCACCATTGAAAGTAGCATAAGAGCAACATAAAGCAGATATAGAGAAGAATTTAAAACAAAACTATAAAATATACAGTTGGAAGTGCAAATAAAAATACTAACATGATACAAAAACAAGCACATTTTAAATATGTAATTTAAAGATTTAAGTATTACAAACTCCTCTGTGGGTAAAACAAAAAAACTTTTTATCCACAGTATTTCCATCTGTCTAACAAGTGACTGTTGTGCAGCAGCTTGAATTTCACAACACCATCTAATCCCCGAACAGGGGCGGATTCACAAGTAAAAACTCCTCCGGGTTTGCACAACTTGCGCAACCAAAGCGGGCTGCTGCTGGACAGGAGGTCTGCATTCTTGTGGAGTGTTTTCACCCATTAAATGAATGCTACTGCCTCTGAGATGATGATCATAATACACAGGAAATAATTTCAGGACGATAACCTTCTTCCAATGCTTGCAACACATCTCATGATTTAACTGCAGCTATAAAACCCACTCTCTACCTTCCTTGTGTCGTATTGAGAGATGCTTTCGGAGTGAGATAGTTTATTCCAGGAATTTCATAACACACTGTACACGTCTCGATGTCCCGTGAAGCTTCTGCTGAAACAAGTGGAGTCAAAGTGAGCAGGATGTTTTTAAGTTCAACTCCAAAAACAAATTCCTTTGTGTGCTACATATAGAATAACAGCAACCTGATACTTCAGGCCCCACGCCAACGTCACAACCCCAAACATAAACTCAAAATGAAATATATGTCTTTACGCCCGCTGTGCAATTATGTGGCTTCCTCTCATGTTTTTAAGTTTGACCGTTGTCTAGGTTTTTATACCGCCTGTCAAGAGCACCAGACAGCTTGATGTCTCACTGTTTATTTGTTCTTTGTCCATCTCTGTCTGATAAACCGCACTGACCTGACTGCGCTTTTAGTTTGAAGACAAAACGTCCATTGATTTACTGGCAAGATTCCTGCTCCCCAGTGAGATTCCTCGGCATGCTCATTAGCCGGTGAGAGACAATGGCATCTCCTGTGGGTACTAATACTGGTCACACGGCTCGCTCCACATCTGGTCTTTATTTGGTCTCATTCACGGGGAAATGTGCAGAGTTGTTGTGTTGCTAAAGTGAGGAATCTGCAAACAGCTCCACTTATTGTGAAACTGCCTAGGGTGATTTAAAAGTACAATTTCTACAGGAAAACTACACTTGATTCTAAAATGTCCAACCTGCTTTTTGTAACATACAGCTGCCTTTTCCATTTCTACAAGACCAAACAAATTCTCTACACACAGTTTTGGAGACAATAAACTGTTTTTCTCTGTAGAAAAAAACATTGTCAGTGAACTTTTACACGACCTCCATTTCTTTAGATCTCCAGTCGCTGCCATGACAGTGCAGCCCAGTGGGATCTTATATCCTTCTGCTTTGATTACACTGGATGATTTATGAATGTGACCCTCAAACATGGGTCGGTGTTGAAAGATAACAGACCTTAGCGCTGATTAGAGGAAAGGAAATTAAGTGATTGCTGTGTTGGCATGCAAAATCAAGAGTTAGTTGTTTTAACTGTAAAAACCCTGATTAAAGGAATAGTTTGACATTTTGGGAAGCACAGTAGTTTGTGCTCAGCCTAATGGCCAAGAAAGAACTGCACATTTTTGCAAACCACAAATATGTTACATTTGCACATTTCATGTATTTATTGCTGTGTGTATGAGCAGTATAGGTAGCATTGTATTTATTGTTGTGCATACATGCAACTTTTGTTTATCTGTGCGTTTGTTGCGCAAATGTGCAACTCTGTTGTTATTCTGTTGTGCAACTGTGCAACTTACCTCGTCTTCTGTAATTTTAACTATGGCGGCAGCTTGTCTCAGCTCATGGAGTCCAAGACAAATTTCCCTTCGGGGACAATAAAGTTATCTATCTATCTATCTATCTATCTATCATCACCACCTTGGTGAGACACCCGCCAAGCTTCACACCACTGTTTGAAACCAACAAATAACAACACCATTGTTGTTTTAGCGTGACATTGCTGTGTTTCTCAGCAGTGTTTGTGGCACTGAACCTATTTTTTACCAACAAATCACAGCATTAGAGCCACAGAACCTGTATGTTTTCAGCAGCACAATGTAGCATTTCCCAGCTTCATCTGTGGCACTGAGCCTGGGTGCTTTTTACCAACAAGTCATGTATTTTGAGCCACAGAACCTGGGTGTTTTTAGTGGTACAATGTGGCATTTCCCAGGGGCGTTTGTGGCACCAAACCTCAGTGTTTTTTACCAACAAATTGTGGCGTTAGAGCCACAGAACCACAGTGTTTTCAGCTGCACAGTGCGGCGTTTCCCAGGGGCATTTGTGGCACCAAACCTGGGTGTTTTTTACCAACAAACATGTCGTTAGAGCCACAGAACCTGGATGTTTTCAGCGGTGCAATGTGGCATTTCACAGGGATGTTTGTGGCACCAAATCTCAAGGTTTTTTTACCAACAAATCATGTTGGAGCCACAGAACCATAATGTTTTCAGTGGCACAATGTGGCATTTCTCAGGGGTGTTTGTGGCATCAAATAAGGTTTTTTTTACCAACAAATCCTGTTGTTGGAGCCACAGAACCTGGGTGTTTTTAGCGGCACAACGTAATGTTTCCCTGTGATGTTTGTGGCACCATTCCTGGGTATTTATTACTAACGAATTGCAGCATTGGAGCCCCAGAGCCTGGGTGTTTTCAGCGGCACAATGTGGCGTTTCCCAGGGGCGTTTGTGGCACCAAACCTCAGTGTTTTTTACCAACAAATTGTGGCGTTGGAGCCACAGACCCTAGGTGTTTTCAGTGGCACATTGTGGCAATTCCTGTGTCATTTGTGGCACTGAACCTGGTAGTTTTTTTGCCAATAAATCAAGGTGTTGGAGCCACAGAACCTGGGTGTTTTTAATGGCACAATGTGATGTTCCCCAGGGATATTTGTGGCACCAAATCTCGAGGTTTTTTTTTTATTTTTTTTTTTTACCAACGAATCAGTGGTTTTAGTGGCATATTGTGGCAATTCCTGTGTCGTTTGTGGCAGTGAACCTGGTGTCTTTTTGCCAGTAAATAACGGCGTTGGAGCCAGAACTCTTGCTGACATCTCAATCTCCTGCCAGCTAGTAAAACTTTAGTATTTTTTGGGAACTTTTATTGAGCACTAGACAACTATGTCAGCATCCAGCTGTTGCTTGACTCTGTTTTACTTGGCCCAAACACAACATATTAAAAGGAATCAGAAGGCAATTACACAAGTCCCTCTCAGCTCAAACCTTTGAATAAAGATGCTGAATAATTGGCAAATAAGTGGACGCTTAGTTTTTATTTCTGTTTTTAGAGAGGCATAAACCATTCGCCACTGCGGGAGGTTTCAAAACCCTGGGTAATCATTACTACAATAAAAGTCTTGCTTTTAAATTCTTCTCAGGTCTGAAAATCAGAGCCAGTAAATGGACTAGAAGAGAAATATAATTTAAAACTGTTTGCAGAGGTTTTTCCACTTATCTTGGACAGTCCGGTCAGCACCTATAAACAAATAAAAAATATAAATATTACACTTCATACTCCGTACATTATTTACTTTAGTTCCAGTTGCTTTGCAGATTCTACTTAATATTACAGAATATAATCACCAAATAAAATACGATGTATTATTGTAAGATAAGATAAGTTAAGGATTTAAAACCTAAATTAAAGTGATGAACACTTAAAAACTGAGGTAGGCAGAAATCTGGAAAAGGCCAAAAAAAAACCCAGCTTTCCCCACGCCAGACGACCACGGGCATATATACTTCATTAGCTGCTAGCCACCTCACAGTGTCTCCGCCTGGCTTCTCGCAGCCTGCTTTTCCGAGAGGAGAAAGTTTGCTAATCTGGTGTGAGTCGGGACTGTCCGCTCTCTGGTGTTTGCTGGATTCTATTTACTGTACCACTGACTGGAGGTCTGGCTCCGGAGCAGCTGCCTGCTCTCTGTCCAGCAGAGTGGTCTGTAGCGGCGGGGAGTGAGGCGGAGGACACCCTGTGATTCGTGGCTCTGGCTAACTTTTGCTACAAAATGTGAACTTTGGCTCCAGTTAGCAGAAGGCTAAACTAGTAGCAGCATTTTCGTTCCATCTCTTAAACACTTCACTAATATTGACACATATTTCATGTAGTTTTTTGTCAGACTTTCTTTAAGACTCTTCTCTGATACGTCCATCTTCCTGTTTTTGGTTGCTGTGCAGTGTAGGCAGTCGTTGCAACTGCAACTGCAACAAGTGCAGAAGTCAAGTTTTCTTTCAGACTACTTGAATTACAAACTGCTCAAAATTTAATATGAGGTTTTTACCGAGTGAAGCCAAAATTACACTGCCTACCTGAGCTTTAATGCATCAGTAACACAAACCAATAATATTATGTACCTTATTCTGAAATGCAGCGATTTGCATCATGAGCACTTTAAATACATTGTGATGTCATTACTTCATAACTTGTAACACTGTAGTACTGATACTTTTACTTCACTAAAAGATGTGAGTACTTCCTCCACTGATGTGCATTTCACGGGTGGAGTATTTGCTGACGTATTTTATGTCATAGAACAAAATGTGAAAACATCTTAAAGGGATAGTGCACCCAAAAATTGTTTCAGAAAAAGTTTTAGAGTCCTCACAACACTTGCGTAGATCCCAGGGGAGAGGGGGTAGCAACAAAACTCCACCTTATGGAGGCTAAAAACAGAGTTCAAATGACGTTTTTCCAAACAACTTTTTATGTCGGGGCTTCAGGACACTTAGATCACTACGGACGAGCAGTATGGAGATATTTCGTGGTTTCAATTATGTGTTTTTGGACGTTTGAATCTGGGGCGCCGTAAGCCTCCATTAGGTGGAGTTGTGTTGCTATCTCCTCTCCCCTGGGATCTCCGCAAGTGATGTGAGGACTCTAAAACTTCACCTGAGCCTCCATTGGCATATGGGTGAGTAGATAATGGCTGAATTTTCATTTTTGGGTGCACTATCTCTTTAAGCTTGTGTTAACCACAGACCATATTTCAGACATCTAACCAAACATCTGTTGACTTTGAGACGGGGGAACCGGGACTGCTAAGATGCTAACTCATCTCCAGGTTTTAGCACTCATTCCTGGATATTTGCACAACAGTAGTGGATAGGATAGCGCATAAATTAGCATTTCCTTGTGCAGATTTTTAGTTAAAACTTGAGCTACATTTGAGTGGATACCCAACCAATGATGTTCATTTGTTGCCTCAGTCTGCTGCTGCCCTTTCATCAGGTCCTTTAATGCATGTTATGAAGTAGCCTATGAGAGCATTCACATCATAAAAAATGAATACATGACTGCTGCTCCCTGAGGGGTTTGTCCATGAACATGCTGAGTCAAAGAAAGTCACTTTTTCACATATTAAAGGCTTCATTAAATATTCGACCCGGATCAAAAAGCGGGATTAGATTTGGTTTTAAGTGACTGCAACGCAACAAATGTTAGATGTTCATTCCTGCTGGAAAAATGAGAGGCCATGTCCAAGAAAGTGGCTAATGAGGCCTCTGTGATAATTAAAAAAAACACACAGCTGTACAGCAGTTTCTGACACAGGAGGCATCCCACTGTGTTGCTCCCTAAGTGATGCACAAATAGAATAATAATACGACCCATGAGCTCTTCGTCATTAACTGTATTCTTTTCACTTTTGAAACCAGAAGAAGTGAGCTTTGAAGATGATTATTAACTGTTTCTGATGTTGTGTGTAGCTCAATCTCATTAGTTACAGAATCACATGCAGTGCGCCTTCAAAGGTATGAGGGTCATGAACGCTGTGTTAAACATGCAAAGAGGAAGCACTGTGCACGTTATCAGAGGGCTGTGACAGAGGCGCAATGCAGGTATGAAGACTTCGGCGTGGGGATTATGTTAGACCCAAACAGCAGTCTCTTTTTAGCTCTCTTTATTTCTTGGTTCAGAGTTTTGACAAACATTCCTCTTTCTCCGAGGTTTGTGATTTGCATTTTTGGACGAATATGTTTAATTTTTAATGTGACCAAATTGAGCTCAACTATCTTGAACACCCCCTTCAGACAGATTATGGTATCTTAAGATTCAGAGAGCGCCTCAAGTCAAGATAAGAGATCCTCTTTGAAGAATTTGACAGCTTTGTAGTGAGACTTTTATGCTGAGAAGTTCTTCAGCATGAAAGAAATCCTCATTGTAATTCTCCTGTCTCACCAGGAAGAGATGCTGTTAGGACAGCTGTCACTCTCCCAGCTCCAACTTTCCAAAGTCGGAGACATGCAGGGGCTTAAGTGGACCAAATGAGTGTCACCAGATCCTAATGCCATTAGGCGCTGTTGTAATTCACTGAAACTGATTTTATTAGAGGGGGGACATGATGCTCTCACGATGTCCCGCTAACAAAGCCCGCCTTCAGGCCACGGCGACTCTGATGGCGGAATGAAAAACAAGAAGAGAGAGAGAGAGTAAGAGGGAAATGCAAATGTGGCAGCTGGTGTGAAACTTTTCTGAAAGGGGTGTTGATAAACAGCTCAGCAGGCATGCGTTTGATTTTGCTAATGCATGTTCATTTGTAGTGTGTAATTAAATGCATTAAAATACATCCCACAAAATATTTATCAGTGAGTATAAATTAATGCCTACCACAGAGCCTTGCTGAATTCAGCGCTTGAAAAAGAACACACTGAATACATTAATCTTAATGTTGAGGAGCTGCTTCAACAGTGTGTGTGTGTGTGTGTGTGTGTGCGTGCGTGCGTGTGTGCGTGCGTGCATTTGTGTGTTTACGTCACTCTAGATCAACATTTGTCACAATTCAGTGTCGCTGGGACTCACTCTGCGAATACAAACAGCTGCAATGGAATTATGTGGTTTAAAGTTACCTTGGACATCCTAAAATTTTAGATAAACTCTGTTTCAGTGAAGCCAATCATGTCACAATCCCCACTCCTGGCTCCAACTCTGCATCCACACACACCTCCGTACAGACGTAGCAGCCATTGCCCCACATAAAGCCATACTTAAAAAGTTAGCTCTCTTTCTCCTCGTCCTTGTTATCATCTGCTCACAAATTCACTTGCTTCACTGCGCAGGAACCAAATGGTTACCTCTGTTTCGATCCTAGAGGGATCTTCGTCAGGTCTGAATGATTCAGACCTCATTCAGACCTGACGAAGATCCCTCTAGGATCGAAACGTTGTTCATTAAAGTTTGTGGCATGGAGTAAGTGTGCAGGCTCTACCTCTTTTTCAACCATGTTAAAATGCCCAACTTTACAGCACAATTAAACATGCTGACAGCCTGGGGAGGGGGGTTGAGTTATGCTGCGTTACCTGTGTTTACACTATGAGCATCAACGTAACAGTGTGACCAGCTGTATTATCACAGAGTTGCTGTTGACGTGCTCATTAGCATGTCGTCACCGGCTTGTGTGTGTGTCTGCTACTTGCAACTAAGCACCTCAGTTTAACGTTAACTTTGTGTCTGGTAGAAAAACAACATTCTGCTGTCCCATTGCATCTGCATACACCGCAATAAACAGAAAGCTAGCATAGCCTCAGCTAACTAAGTTAAATAACCCAAGAATGAAGTCAATTTACTGTAAAATTTTAAAAAAAAAAAAAAAATACTTTGATATGATTTTAGCACGTGCAGGGTGATGATGGATAAATCAACACACTGCTGGGAGAAATGAATTGGTACAGTAGCCAATTTTGTTGTTAGAGCACAAAAATGAAAGTCTTGTAAAGGCACATCTCGTCTCGCTTTTGGGTCAAGAAGCCCCCAAGCTTAGAACGAGCTATCTTACCAAATAAAATAATTGCAAATCCCAACCCCTGATCATATAGAAGCCTTGTAGCCTTTTCTTTAGGCGTTTTTATTTCAGGATGTCTTCCTCCAGCAAGCTTGCTAAAAATGTTGGCCAGTTCTACATAGCTTAAACAGTACAAAAGACACGCACATCCCAAAGTCCAGTGGAGTGGATGCTGGACCAAAGAAACATCTGGCAGAGTAGAGAACAAATAAGTCTGCACCCAAGCAGCTCCCGTTTAGAAGGATTTTAATGCAGAGTTACATTTTGAGCCCATGGCTCTTCCTCAGGAGTCTGAGATAGTTAGCAATGCTAATGATTGCTAGCTAGCTACTAATGCTGGCAAGCTGTTAAAACTACAATATTATACCACTACTATATGTAGATATGAACTATATAAAGTCACATATGACTACATATACTAAATAATCAAACTAAATTTTATACGTAATTTTTAATTTTATACACATCCAGGGTAGTGGGTTTGAACCCCAGGGTGGGGGAGCCTTTCTGTGCAGAGTTTACATGTTCTCCCTGTGTCAGTGTGGGTTTTCTCCAGGTACTCCAGCTTCCTCCCACAGTCCCAAACTCTGAATTGTCCGTAGGTGTGAATGTGAGTGTGAATGGTTGTCTGTCTCTATGTGTCAGCCCTGTGATAGTCTGGCGACCTGTCCAGGGTGTACCCCGCCTCTCACCCAATGTCTGCTGGGATAGGCCAGCTCAACTTTAATTTATAGCATGTCATGCCCATCTACAGGAACAAGTGTTGTGGTCAGTTTGGAGCGTCAAGTCGCTGCTTCCATTAAAAATGACTTGTAGCCTGTTGCTGTGTTGCTCATAGAGTGAACACAGCATTACAGGCCGTCTGCGAGGTGTCACCTGGGGCGCTCAGTCAAATACATCCCTCGCTACTTCACGGCTCCAATCTCTCATCTAAATATGGTCACTCCTGGCTCCAAAAGTCCAAGATGATGACAAGGGAAATGCACAATTCAAAGCTTCAGAACAGGAGTCCACAAACCAGTGGGTGACGTCACGGTGGCTACGTCCATTATTTTTATACAGTCTGTGATATCAGCTTATAAATGAAACAGTAAACACTGACTTCAGAAGCCTCCATGTTGCAGTGGACAGCGTGCTGCGTATGACGTCTGTGTTATTGTTCTTTTGCGCAAATTCAGTTCAGAACCGTCACCAGTTCACAATGGAATCTGAAATCAGCCAACAAAAAATGCAGCTCTGAGCAATAAATCTAAATTGAGCACCAAAGCTTGGGGTGTGAAGGCAGCCTGAATGCGCGCTAAAGCCCTTAGACTTCGTCATCTTCTGGATACATGTTCAAAGCGCAGCACAGACGTGCTGCCACTATTTGTTTGCGTCAGGTTTGCAGCTCGCATCTCCTTTCTTGTCCACTGTCTCATCTTCCTCTGTAGTTTTGAGGAAATTAAATATTTAATGTCCAGCTAATGAGGGGCCGTGCCTCCTGAGCTGGGCCTGAGACGTTTGAAGCTGAAGGGGGGCCTTGAAAGGGAGAGAGATTCGCCAGATTACTCTTTCAAAGGCCCCGTCAAGCGAAGAGAAGCTCATTTTAAAAGTTTTTTTTAGCTCAACGCCACCTGGGAATTCCTCCACTTCTGCTGTCTGTGATGTGTGTGTGTGTGTGTGTGTGTGTGGGGGGGGGGGCAGAAAGAAGGAAAAAACACTAACAGATGGAGAAGCAGAAGCAGAAAAGAGCAGAGAATATTGTTGCCACAATCTGGGTTTTGTAACTTCAGTGTTCCTTATTTGCCTTGTAAGGTAGAGGTTATGAAGCCAGATTTATTGATTGTCAGGGTGGGCTGGAAATGGGGCAACTTTTATATGTTGCACATGTACACCAGCAACCACCTCGTGAGAACCCTGCGGAGCGTGACCACCAGACTCTTCAGTTCTACGGAGCGTTTTATCACCATCCAGGGTTGTAATATTGATTTACTTATGCCTGCAGGATGTGTAAATGACCAACTGTTAGCTAACAGTCTTGCCGTAGCAACTTTTTAAGATTTTATTATGTCAACGTTGTGTTTCCAGCTTGTTGTACTGCCCCCATGTGGCCAAAAAAGACTTTAAGTGCATGCTTAAACACTTTCTAAGATCTCAAAAAACGACCGACAAAATTTAAGTACTTAAAGTCAAAGTTGAACTCGGGAATCTGTGAAATTGTGCTGATACGTAGGGTATCCCTATTTTGGGATATTGGGTATTCCCCAATTTGGAGGTCTGTTCAGAACATGTATGTTTTTGTTCTAAATGTGTTTTGAATATGAAACATGTGTAACCTTGAGCGTTGTCAAAGGAGAATATCTGTCACTGTTGGAACAGACAATAAAGTCTATCCATCCATGACTGCCAAACCACTATCTTCCTCCCAAGTGTGACCTGTTTTAAAGCTACAGATGGTAACTCTTATGAGATAACTTCTTTCATATTTCTCTGAAACTGTCACTAGATAAAAGACAGATAATCAGTAGCAAAAACCATGTTCCTTTGCCAGCTCTGTTGCCTTGTAGCACTTCTGATGGCCTAATTGCATGAGGTGTTAATCGTGACAACACTGCGTGAAGTGTGGTGAGTGTAGTGGATAGTGCTGGCGCCCCATGTGCAGAGGCGACGCCTCGCTGCAGCGGTCGCAGGTTCGATTCCGGCTCGCAACCATTTGCTGCGTGTCACCCCCCGCTCTCTCTCTCACCCCATTTCACTCTGTCCTGTTCATTAAAGGCAAAAGCCCAAAAAAGTAATCTGAAAAAAAAGTGCAGAGTTTTCAGAGACATACACTCACAGGCCACTTTATTAGGTACATCTTGCTAGTAGGTACACTTTTGCCTTCAGAGCTGCCTCAATTCTTGGTGACATATATTCAACAAGGTGCTGGAAACATTCAGAGACTTTGGTCCATGTCAACATGATAGCATCACGCAGTAGCTGCAGATTTGTCGTCTGCACATCTATCCACATCCCAAAGGTGCTCTATTGGACTGAGATCTGGTGACTGTGGAGGCCATTGGAGTACAGTGAACTCACTGTCATGTTCAAGAAACCAGTTTGAGATGATTTGAGCTTTGTGACATGGTGCATTATCCTGCTGGAAGTAGCCATCAGAAGATGGGTACACTGTGGTCATAAAGGGATGGACACGGTCAGCAACAATACTCAGGTAGGCTGTGGTGTTTAAACCATGCTCAGTTGGTACTAAGGGGCCCAAAGTGTGCCAAGAAAATATCCCCCACACCATTACACCACCACCAGCAGCCTGAACTGTTGATACAAGGCAGGATGGATCCATGCTTTCATGTTGTTGACACCAAATTCTGACCCTACCATCTGAATGTGGCAGCAGAAATCCAGACTCATCAAACCAGGCAAGATTTTCCAATCTTCTATTGTCCAGTTTTGGTGAGCCTGTGTGAATTGTAGCCTCAGTTTCCTGTTGTTAGCTGACAGGAGTGGCACCTGGTGTGGTCTTCTGCTGCTGTAGCCCATCTGCTTCAAGGTTGGACGTGTTGTTGGTTCAGAGATGATCTTCTGCAGAACTTGGTTGTAATGAGTGGTTATTTGAGTTACTGTTGCCTTTCTATCATCTTGAACCAGTCTGGCCATTCTCCTCTGACCTCTGGCATCAGCAAGAACTGCTGCTCACTGGATGTTTCCTCTTGTGCGGACCATCCTCTGTAAACCCAGTAGATCAGCAGTGTCTGAAATATTAAGACCAGCCCATCTGGCACCAACAACCATGCCACGTTCAAAGTAATTTAAATCACCTTTCTTCCCCATTCTGATGCTCGTTTTTAACTTTAGCAGGTCGATTAGCTATTTGCATTAACAAGCAGTTGAACAGGTGTAATGTAACCTAATAAAGTGTCTGGTAGTGTTTAGCTGTAACGTGAAAGTGTTGGTCCGGAGCGTGGGTACTTGGTCAAAGCAGCCATGTGGCCACCTTGTTGAGGTTAGGATATGTTGACAATTAAGTAATTCCACAACCAGAAACCATGGATTATCAGAACCACCTGGAAACATGGACAGATGTAAAGCAGCAGCCAACAATGTAAGAAGACACAAAAAGGACTAAATTACAGTGTGCAAGTAAGGGAGCTGATGGGATCACATTTCTCTGGAGTTGTACTTTGTATAATTACATGTGACAGATAAGTGATTCATTGATTGATTGATGTGAACATCTTAAAAACATTTCCATATCACACTTTCAGCAGACACGGAGCATTCGTTGTTAAGATAAAAAAAATATTGTTTATTGCAGCCTTAAATACTATTGTCATATTCCCAGGTTTCAGCATATAACTTTAATAATTACCGCCGGTAATATTGATATGTTTGCACACCGAGTCAGATTCTAAAACAGGGATACTCAACTTGCTTTGCCCGTGGGCCACTTTTGAAAAAAAAAAAACAGGAGGCCAGAGGCGGGTTAATAAACAAACATTAATAATATTTATCAGTGTAAATAATAAATGACTTGCCTGTTTTCAGCCTTTTGATGTTTGCTGTCTTCACTCAACTTTGTGATGAGGCAAATAAAGTTACAGCAGCTCTGCACAGGTCAGATGTATAAAGGGCTGATTGTAGGCATAGGCGCAGATTTTAGGCAGGATGCAGGGGATACGTACTCCCCAGTAAAAACATGAAAGTAGCAGAGGACATTTTCACAAAGCAATTGATGCATAAAACCCACCAAAATGCAAAAAATTAAGTGTTTGACACCCAAAATTTCCTGAAGGATGAAGCCAAACATTTTTGTTTTATAAGTTTCCCCCAAATGTTAAATCAAAATCTACGCCCTTGTTTGTAAGATTTGAAGACATTTGAGGACAAAAAAATAATCCCAGTGTGAATCAACTGATATTTATTGTGAGTTGGAAAATGGCGTGCCACCTGGCAACCTGGTGCAGGCCAGATTTTAACCACAGGACACAAATTCAGCACAACAAATAAATTATCCTCATAAAGTCTCTGTAACTACAAAAACACAGCTGGACCTTCCATCAACACCCCAAATGTTTTCATTTTCTTTTTGATGACACTTCCTGTTAAACAGGGTGGATCCAAAGCAGCTTGTGGATTCCTTCTGTGTGAATTTGACTCAGTCCTTCCTGCTTCATGAGAGTGGCTTCACAGAGCTGTCTTTGGATTTAATACGGCCACATATATGAAGCTTTGTGAAGCCTTTAAAGACTGCAGGAATATTGTGCATCAACCCAGTGGTGTCTCTTAAAAAACTGGCGACTAAAAGTCTTTTGTTTTCGGTTATGTTTAACCCAATTGTCTGAATAAATGTTGGCATTGTATGTTTTGGCAAACCACTAAAATGTTGCAATTTTACATTTCAATTTTATGTTGTGACAATGCTGTGGTTAGGTCTAGGCCCAAAACCCCCTGGTTAGTGTTAGGAATAGATCATGTTTTGGCTTTCAGTATTGGGTATGGTTGCTACAAACATTGCAGGACATGTCCCAAACTCTGCTTTCAATATTCCCATTTTTATCGCTTCAAACACGGTGGGATATGTCCGTATCTGTCCTTAGAAAATACCAGGTGTTAAATATCAAACTTAACAAGGCTAGTAAAACACCTCGTATTTATGTTTATTTCCTTGTGCATCGCATGCATGTGGTTAGCTTTAGAGAGAAACATCATGGTTTGGCTTAACATTCAAATGGGACATTTACACCTGTCTGTTAAAGGTGCTGTATGTAAGAATGTGGCCAAAACGGTTACTGCACTCAAATTCAAAATACTGCCGCGAGTCGTGTCCGCCCCCCCTCCCCTACAGATTCGAGGTTACTGGACAGCGGCACGCTGGAGACTGATTTGTTTGCCCATGGGCGGCTGCCGTGGCAGGGCCGCGTCACTGTGTCCTTGATCTTCGGTTTTCCAGCGGACCGTTCGAGCAAGTCCGGCTTCTCTGCTGCTGCTGCTGCTGCCGGGATACAGCTGAGGAGGAGCAGGCTGCTAATGCTATGTACTGGGACACTGCTAATGCTGCTTGCCGTGCTGCTGTAGCTCAGTTGTAACTGTAAATGATGCTGAGACTCTACTGACTGTGTGACTGGTAGACGGCGGTGAGTGGCGCAACAGGCCAAAACACAAATTCAAAACATAAACATGATTTGCGGACTGTAAAATTTTTTTTTAAATGTGAATATTCTGGCTATACTATTGTTCTCGGTGAGATCAATATGTTATGTTAACATTATTCCTTAGTCTCTGTGACATATTAGGATGATTTTACAACTATTTGCTTTATATTTCTAACATATAGCTCCTTTAAGAAATTACTCTCCTTAAAAAAAAAAAAGCAAGTCAGTATGGTTGCTACAAACACAGCAGGACATGTCCCAAACTCCTGTCAAAAAACACCTGCTGTTGTTAGTCTTGAATGTTGGACCTCTGCTTTCTGCTACTTGGCAGTCATCTAGCCAAGGTGTTACACTGTCACCATCCCCTCCTCTTCCTGAGAGGACACTCAGCTCATATACATGTAATCTGAGCTACATCATAAGTATGGAACATACAAATGCAACACATCCATGAATTGCAGAAACATACAATGTTTTTTTTGTTTGTTTGTTTTTTTTGACTGGGCTGTTAGTGTTTAACAAATTGCTCTAAAATATGGACGCCCAGTGGGTAGAGTGGGCGCCCCATATACAAAGACAATGTCCTTGCTGCAGCAGCTGCAGGCTCGACTCCAGATTCCACAGCCCCTTGCTGCATGTTGTCCCCACTATCTCTCCCCCTTTCATGCTTGAAACTGTCCTGTCATTACAAGACAAAAAGCCTAAAAATAATCTATAAACTACATCATAATGAAATCAGCATTGTGAAAATATTACAGATGGTTTGCTCATGGCATCAGGGAGAAGATCCTCCTTTAGGCTTTTTGCCATCATGTTAACCAGACTACACTTTTTCTCACACTGATGCAACATGTCAAACATCCTGACCCCTGAGTCTGTAAAACTGGCACAACAGACAGTTAATCTCTGTACATGAGAGTGTTAGAGGCTGATTAGCATCTGCATAAATGGAAAAGTGGAAATGTAAATAAAGCTTTTCCATTAAAGCCATTAACCCACAATAAGGACGGCAATACTCTGATAACACAGGAGCTGAGAGTGAGTCGGTACACACCAATCAATTAGACAGCTGTGTGTGTGTGTGTGTGAGAGAGAGAGAGGCAGTGGGTGTGTGAAAGTGCTTATAAACCCATTAAAACTATCAATACTAAAGTGATCACTTTGAATAAGAGCTTTGTTTTAATCACTTTCTCTTAAACCCCCTCAATGTGATGTGACACAAACGTGCACACAAACACACACACACACTCTTAAACAAAAGGATATATTGATTGCATTAGAGTGTGCAGGATGTGCAGGGTGATCATACTTTCAAATATAGTCAGCTCTGTTAATGACCCAGCCGAGCCCTGCAGCTGTATGTGCATGTGTGTGTGTGTGTGTGTGTGTGTGTGTGTGTGTGTGTGTGTGTCTGGTCATGGAGGCAGACTTTTGGAATCATCCAAAAGACAATGTTGACTGAGTGAGTACTTTGTTCTTGCTCGTTGAGAGAGATGATGCCACATGGAGCTATAAACCTTTGTAGCACTAAGGGGAACTGCAGCTAATTGCTACAAGTGATCCCGTTAAATAGTCATGTGATCTGTAATTGAAGGTCCAGTGTGTAGGATTTAGGGGGACATATTGGCAGAAGTGGAATGTGATATAATAAATATGTTGTCTTTTGTGTATAATCGCCATTTGTTTTGGAAAGGAAGAGAACCATGTGGATGATCCGGCTCCAGATAAAAACTTCCTAAATGTCTGCAAGTTATTAAGGGAAAACAGATGAGCACACATTAGCAGGTGCTGGGCTAGCAGCCTTTCTGCAACATGCCAAATAGCATGAGAGAAACACTGATTTGTAATGTGAAGCTGCTTCATTCAGTGTTTTTCCTGGCTTGAATCACCTGGTCCGTTTGCTTTGGAGAGGAGGAGACCTCTGCAGATAATTCAGCTCCCAATAAAAACAATGAACACTGAAAGAATCCTAACGGAAGAAGTGTCAGCTGGTTGCAGCCTGCAATCCGTACTGCTAGGTAACACTAAATCCCCCTAAATCATACACACTGGACCTTTAAATAAGATCAAACAACGTCCTAATCCTAGTGTATACCAACCAAGAGATTTTCTCCATAGATCTGCCTTTTTGAGCACATTTGGTGGGCACATGTATGTATGGAGGTATGACAACACACACACGCACAAACAGGCACTATATCCCTGCTTTGTTGACACACGCTTTGCATGACTCTCCAGCTTGGCTGCTGCACGCGGCTCACGCTGCGAGGAGATCTGGAATTGAACTTCCATCCACCCGATCCAGCTGTTTAACTGTCACATTGTTTGATGTGATCAGTTGTGAGAATTTAATTTAGTGTTAATTTAGAGGCTCTCACACCGTTCAGGCTCGCATAGACTGTGCCATATTCCAGACATGTAAATGTTTTGGACAGGCAGTCTTCCCTTCCTGCTGCTTTGGCGCTCTCTCCGCTACATGTTCACATCCAGCTGGCAGGACGAGCCACATTCGCTCTGGTGATGTGTGTGTGTGAGTGTGAGTGTGTGTGTGTGCTGCTGTGTTGACATTCCATATGTGCAGACGTCCGTGACATTCCTGGCTGTGTGAGGACCGCATCATTTCTATCCTGTACATAATCTTTACAGGTTTTGTCAGAGAAATGTTCCTCACATCAGTCAGAATAAACAATTCTCAGAACAGATTCAAGTGTGTTTGTGTGTTACTCTGAATTGTGTATATATTGTGTATGGAAAATGAGGATGCCGTTGGTGAATAGGATGGAAATGTAAAAGGTGAAGTTGTGGGATCATGGGGAATATCTGCTGCTGCTCTGTTTCCTGTCACACTGGACTCATTATAATCTTATTGCTGTTTCTATGCCTCTGTGCCGGTGACAGCCGTAGCCAGAGGCATTATGTTTCCAGGTTGTCTGTCCGATTCTTGCGAACACAATGTCTCAAGAACGCCTTTAGGGAATTTCTTCAAATCTGGAACAAACATTCACTCGGACTCAACGTCTTCTCTGTGACGTAGCCTTTCACCATTTTTTACTGTATATGCTGTGCTATATTAATGTATTGAATTACTCCATGCTCTGTAATCCCAGACTTCCTGTTTTAATTCTAAAAGCCTAACCAGGGACAGGGGTTGAAAATGTACCTTTGCTTGGAACCTGTATGCATTACATCTGCTTTGTATTTTACATATGAATTGATGTCATATGCGTTTGTCCTCGTCAAATAAACAAGTAAATAAATAAAATAAAAATACTGAGTGATTTTTTTTAGTCCACCCGGACTGAAGAATAAACTGATTAGAATTGGGTGTTCGAAGGTCAAAGGTCAGTGTGACCTTGCATCCATCTCATTCTCGTGAATGTGATATCTCAAGAACACCTTGGAGGAGACACTTTTGGTCCGATACTGAATTGGTGACACCAATCTTGGGTGTCCACCTTGAAACTGTGCTGATTTTATAGATCTTCTGTGCTGCTGGGGGGAAGATGTTTTCATAGACATGGATGTAAACTGTAGGAGAAATTTGATTGGTGTACGGAGGCATCTAGTTTCAAATTGTACAACCTTCTGTTGACTGTAGACATTCATGTTCCTCCAAAGATGAACTGCAAAAACTTGAATGAATCGTCTGACTTTTTTATGTTGTTCCATCATCAGGCCATAATTTGAATTTGCGCAATACTTTGGTTTATGACCAAACACCTGTGTAACTCATGACATTCCTATCAGCCCTGTGTTCAGTGCAGGATGTTCTCATGCACTGTTTGTATGTAATAATATAACAGAATTTGTACATAACTCACATAGCCATGAGCCAGTATTTTGCTTTCAACTCATGTTATTGGGAGGGCTACAATCATGTGACCAGTGCGCTTATGGCAGTAAAGGTGGTGGATGGGTCAAACAAACACAGGACTTTCCCCCAGGAGACTGGTCCTTGTGTCCCACAATAAACCAAGTGAACTTTTAGTTGTTTTAAGGTACATCATCACCATGTTTCTTTTCCTAAACCTAACCTATGTAACTTTACATTATGTACGTAACTTTATGTCAAGAATGTAACGTGACACGTGCAGTGCTAATTCCTTAGATATCATACAAACTGTTGTAGAGGGATATGTTGGCTTGGAGCTTACTTGAAAATTTTGCTTGCTTACGTGCTAAATGAAGATGGTGAACATGGTAAATACAAAGACTGTATAAACTAACGGACATAGCTTCTCTGACGTCACCCATTGGTTTGAAGCCACAAGTTCAGCATCTTGGTTTTTGGAGCCAGAAGTGACCATATTTGAGCGAGAGACTGGCGCTATGGAGGAGTGAAGAATGAATCTGACTTAGAAGCCGAGGACACTCAAAGCAGCATGTCTGGGCTGGCTTCATCTTTCAGTCTTGGAAGTTGCTGCTTGGGTAAACATTGTAGCTGTTCAACACAAGCATATCCGCTTGTGATTGTTAGCATGTGAAAGAATTGACGTTAACATTTAGTTGAAACAATCATCACTCTCATACTCATTCTCTATTTTCAACTGAAACCAGCAGCTTTATAGGTCGTCGATCCTCAAAAAAACTGAAATTTGGCAACAAAGTTTAAGTGTGTGTTTGTGTATCTTTTTTTAAATAGCTTGTGCTCCCTGTCATCAACCTTGAAAGTCCACAGAGGTTAAATATCGAGCTGCAGAACTAAATTTAAAGTTGACTTAAAGCAGATTAGAACACCAGGTCACATAAGGACGAGAGAAGACACTGATGGATGCATGTCCAACAGTGTTTGGCGTGAGTTCTTCTCAAGAGGAATGTCTACATCATTTTATATTCATTGCTTATGACATTGCCAGAAACCGAAAGTTCATGAATTATCTTTGAATGATCTCTTCAGACCTGAAGAAGAACCTCAGTGTGCTTATTTATCAATGCACCCATCCATCATCCTCCAGTACACATTAGACAATGAATTGTGAATAAAAGAGAGCTACACAGTCATTAATAACACTGGCTGTAATATTACTGTCTGGTACATGTTAAAAGTGGAGCCAATGATTTTCCTTCAATAAATCCCTCAGAGTGCAGGCTCTCATTTCAGGGGAGCTGGTGAGTCTTTGTTTCCTCTTGGACCGAAATCCTCTTTTTCCTCCCCCCATACCTCCTGACATGAAGCTGACACAGTGAGGCATGGTTCCTCCAGGCTGGATGGAGGCCCACCCTGTCAGATTAACCAGCTACAGTAGACAGTACTAGCTATACAGTTTCTAGGACTTCTATCCTCTGTATGGTGATGCAAATACTGTAAATCTGGAGTCCATGGGAGGAGACATCGGTTAGAAATGGAGCTCAGGCTGGAACAAGTTATTCCCAAAATCCGCTGCATGTGTACAGCACACATGGAGGAAACCCTTAGATCTGGTGGCCTTTCTTTGCTCCAGCTCAGAGAGTGAATTTGTTGTGCAATTTCTTCAAAAGTGTCCCACTTTTTAATGCTGTGAAAACTGGGTTTGAGACTGTGACCAAAAGTTTGATGGGTGACTGGAGTGTGTGTGTATTTGTGGGTATGTTTGACCAACCAAGAGTGTTTCTAGTCTTCTGTCACAGTGATTTTCCCAACTTCAGGTACTTCTGCTGTTCCCAGGGGGAAAAATTGACAAGTAACTCAGCTAATTTGAAGAAACAATGCTGGCTAGTAACTCATAATTTACAATTACAAATTGAAGTCCAGTGATTACATTAGGCTCCAGGAACTTTGATATATGTGGGTCGACTTGTTCTCTATTATACTGACAGTTGGATGCAGAGTTTTGTTTTATGGACAGATAAGTCTGGGAATGTCCCCACTTATGACATCAGCATCCCGTATTTCACTTTATGATTCAATAGTCCCAAGATAGCCTTAAAGGAAAAGTCAAAATGTTATCTTATGTTTCCCCAAGGATTTTCACAGGAAACACTATTTAACCAAATAGAGTGAAGAACGGAGTGCTGTAGTCATAGATGAGGGTAGTCCAGGATGATCATACGCGCGAATAACTCATGTCATGCGTGCATGAAATCAGTGAACTGATGAATGAACTTCCGCTGGTACCTCAGTGTCATAGATCACCGGAGGATCTCACTGCTGATTGGCTTAAGTCCCTTAAATTCAGATTTCTTAACTCTCGGCAGTATGCAAATGACGCAAAATCGTGGTACTGACTTAATTCGTGTCACTTAATTTGTGTGCGTCATCACGCCGCCTGGCAGGAATTTGTGTCTAATCATGTCTTTACATTAACTTTACATGTAATTCACTTGCAGGAATTCTTTTATTAGCGAGTGAACACATTAGTTTATACTAAAAGAGGAGAAATGTTACTCCCTGTAATACAAAAATATTGTTATATATCTTTCTATATCTCTTTATATCTCTGGTAAGCCTATGTTTCTGAATCACTTGTCTTGACACATATCCTGTCTTTGTTATGTGGCACTTGATCTTGTCTTCTACTACTGTCTCCTCAATCTGCAGACATTTTCAGTTGCTGTTTTTCTTCCTTGAGTTAGCCAACTACAGCTATTAGCTGTAGGTGGGTGATTTCAACATATTGACCCATGGAAACATTCTTTGGGCATTTGGGCTAAAATATTGCTGAGAACAAAAACCATGTGTGAGGTCTTAATGTGTCATATTAAGAGGGTATTGAACTGGGGAACATAGGACACTGGATCATAGATACGCTCCCCTGTTGTTAGCAAATACCTCCTTTTTAGTAATCCATAAAGATTTTTTTGTCAATGGGTAATCGTTGAAATAAATTCTAAAAGATAAATGTAACTTCCCCAACACTGAAAAAATAACACAAATAAGAATACAAATCAGTGTGATGCTCATCCTGTGACAGTCATTAGACCCTTTTCCACCTTAGGAACTTTTATCATTTACCTGGCATTTTGAAAAACCTTGGTGCGTTTCCACAGAAATTACCTGGGGAAAAAAACTTTCCCTCAACACCAAACTTCCCCTGAAAAATGTACCTAGTAGGGGGGTAGGACATTTCAGATTTCCCACAATTCTTGAGGGGCGGGGCTGTTTGCTGAAGACTGCTGGTGGAGTACTTCCTGTGCCAGTGTGGCTGAAAACTTTATTTCATTTCAACAAGCTTCACTTCGTTTGTGTATTGGTCATTTGGAAAATGGAGCAAAAGAATAGAAGCTACGAGAAGTGGACAGATCAATCAATCAATCAATCAATCACTTTATTTATAGAGCACTTTTCATACATAAAATGTATCACAAAGTGCTGTACATTACAGAACACAAGCAGGAAAGGATCAGGGGGTACAAAATAAAATACAAAATGAAATACAAAACCCCACCCACCCACCCACCCACATTTAACACAGCTGTGTGTCATCAGCATAGCTGTGAAAGTTAATGCTGTGTCTCCTGATGACATCTCCTAACGGTAACATATAGAGATTAAAAAGTGTAGGACCTAAAATTGAGCCCTGGGGAACGCCACATTCCATGACGAGGTCCAGGCTCTTTTGAGCGTATTTACCGAAGAAGAAATTCAGCGAGACTCCAAGTCGGCGACTTGAAACAACCAAGTCTGTGGAAGAATAGCCAACAAGCTGGCGGAGCTAAATATAGGGCACATGCCGAATCGAATTTGTGAAAAGTCGAAGAAACTTATGCAAGATTACATGTATATGGTATACATTTAATGTGACATCTATTGTCACATTTGTTGTCAAATAACCAGTTAACTAAATTCCCTCCTTTCACCTCACATTAAAATGCATCTCCCTTTACAGATTGTGTCAGGAGATGATTTAACCTGATTACAGTTACACCTGGTTTTAATATGTGTCTCCAGGGTCCGCATTTAGATCCGATTGCTCTGTCAGGTTCAAACAACTCAGCTGTTGTAGCTGTTTTCCATCATTTCCTCAGCCAATGCCTCATAAATACCTCAGTTTGGCTATGAATTGCCAAGTTTCACTTTTATACTTTCTGCTGGCCCAAGTTGAAAGCAGACGCTTGGTCTCATCTTGACTATCCATAATCCTTGTTGTTGCTTTTTGTTAGTGGCTTGGCTAGCTGGCTGATTAATGGCTGCTACCTCGCTGGATGGATCAGTAACTCATGATTACTTCAGCTGTAGCAGCCAGACAAAAAAGAGCAGACTGCTCCTTTACTGCACAGCAGAGGATTGCTGATACTGTGAGAGAGTGGGCAGAGCAGAGGAGAAGGTGATAATTGCTGGCACCTGGGTGATGAACACTCAACTCACAAAGGCAGCATGGAGGAGATCAGAGAGGATAAAGAGTAACAACATGAAGAGACAATGTGAAGTTTTAATCAGTTTCTGGCCACCTTTGCTCCACCAAGAGAACAGTAACAGTAGTAACAGTGTATACATGTGATAAGAGCATTTGATCCCAGAAGCGTCTGAATTTGGTGACTTTCTGGACAACAAGTTGTTGCTGGAGGTGTGTTGATCCCTGGAGCAGACGGGAGCCATTGAATCTTCTTCAACTACCCCTTGGACCTGCCCTGATGCAGCTGTGGACTTCATTTCCTTGGCACAAACGCCAGGGCCACACTGCCCACGGAAGCGCAGCGCACCGAAATTCTCGCGTGCGTCGGAGCACCTCCGTTCACATCAGACACGCATTTCTCCACGCCCTCGACAAGCGATTCTGCTCCCAGCTCTTGTTTTTCACTGCCTGGCTTGTCAGATTCGCTCGCGGCTTGCGCAGAAAATAGACCAGACGCCGAACTGATCGCTGCAAATCGTGAGCCTGCCACGGAGCTTCCTGGCGCGGCGCGGCCAGTGTGGACGACACAGTCGGTTAACATGGGCGCCGAAAGGAAACTGCCTTCTCTTCTCGGCGCTTCGAGGCTATTCGCGGCGCTTCCGCGGGCGGTGTGGCCCTAGCGTAAGTCTCCTTTTCCTGCACTGCTCTCTCCAGACTTCTCTCCAGGGTAATTTATATTACCCTTTGCCCTCAGTTACTGCACTTGTCATCTTCTGGGAGCCCCTTAACCCCCCTTAACTTGACTGCTGAACTTAATTGCATTGAACTATTGAACTGTGCCTCTGATCTGATCTCACAGTGTGAGCTACAACCATTTGATTGATTATTATTTGGGTTCAATACATTGAGATTTAATTAATTAAAATGAATTAATGGATCGTATTTTGTTTCCTTGTACATTTTTTTTAGCCAGGGTAGCTTTACAGGCTATCTCTACGATTGGTTTCCTTTTTTTTTATTTTTTAATCAAGTGACAGAGTAGGATTTTGTTTATTCTCCTTTCTGGCATCAAACTTTACTTTAGATATTTAGCGATAAAACCCCATTAACACCGCCCACGTGATTGTTGCATGTGGATTGAAAATGCACTTGTCACAAGACCCCAGTCTCACTCCAAAGTTGATGAAATCCGGCGCTTGGGCAGTAACTTGCAGCATCAGAAACCAACGAAAAAAAGTATCTTTTAATGTCAGCATGATACACGGCCGGTAGTTGTTATAGTTTAATGGCACCTTGTGGCGTCAGGGGGAAATGCAGCGGGAGAAGGACGAAAGTTAAGGCGGCAAAAGTCTGTCTGTGGGCAGGCCGGAGGGGTGGTGGATGGGTCCAAGAAACACCGACTTTCACCTGAGAGAGCGGTGATTCTAAAGCCAAGCCCTGTTCTTTTTTCCTAAATCTAACCACGTGTGTTTGTTGTTGAAGGAAAACAAATGTCATTTCACGGCATTTTACCGACATAGTGTGTTTACTTTGAAAGAGACTGTATGTAAACGTAAATTTCCTGTGAAAACGGCGTGTATTTTTAAAGAAGACAATGCATGTAACAGGCAGAACTTTGCACGATGTCCCAGATCGTCAACAACCAACACACCCAGGGTACCTTACACATCGTATGTGGACGTGGAAAGTCCATGACCAAACATCAATATGTGACAAGGTCAGAGTGAGAATGTGTTGGTCACAATGTGCATCCCTGACCACCTCCAGAGGGGGTTCGGCTCATCAGATCACAGTCCGTCCTCAGTGCACGATAGGTGCAATTACACCTGTAGTTTCATGTGGTCAAGCACTTTCTAACTGCAACTGAATCACCCAAAAAACATTTTAATGCAAGATGTAAAGATGGTCCAAATCACTGCTACCAGTCCACTGAGATGAGTCAGGTGTAACATTAGATATCACACCTGAAGCTATTTGAGAGTTTATGAAAACTAGTCAGAACGTGATTTAATTCTGTGATCATTGCTGTCCACTGAGAAACAATAATTATACAACAAACAGTGTTAAATTACACCCAGGTCAAAATCAGTTTAAATAAGCACATGGATCATGATGAAGCTCTTAAGAGGGCAATGGGGCACACAAGAAAGTAAAGGTGGGAATTTATTTCTCCTCAACAATTTAATCTTTTGTTATTGTCTAAGCTTTGTCAATTTTCAATCAAAGGCCCTTTGTTAGTTGGATAACATACAATTGCAGTGTGTGATGGTCAACTGTCGCTGTGGGCTGTTTATTAGTAAATAGTGAGTAGTTATTAATCCCATGCTCAGAGAGTAAAGCAAGCCAAGTGGCTTCAGGTCTTTTGTTGCTATCAAATCAATCAATCAGTCTGTAAAGTAACAATGAAGGAGCAACTTTTGCACTGAAGCAGAAAGACATTAAATCTAAAAGGTTTGTAATAAGTTATAAGTCTTATTGACCGCACATATAATAAAGTTTGCTATAAGATAAGAGACGAAGACGAGTTTCTCATGCCCATTATCTGTGTGAGCTTGAACATCAGCTTCAGCAATGTGAACAAAATGTGGAAAACAACATTCAAACCAGTTTAATGTCAAATTTCCAGCATCTGCTTTTCTGTAACCCCATAATTAGACCACATCAAATACAAACTGTGCATGATAGCCCAAAACCAAACAAACAATTAACTTACAACTGTCCTGTATGAATGATTTGAAGGGCAGTGAACATGGCACCAGTTTGGTGCTGGAGGGACTGATTGATCCGATATAAACACAGGGAGAGCAAATCCATGGGAAATGCATACAACTGGATTTGAACACATGCTGTGCAAAACAGATTTCAAGCATGAAGTATACATGCCCTGCGGTATATACACAGACTCACACACACACACAGTGGAGTTTGGGTCGACTCAGGAGAATCAGAAGCAGCAGTGTCTTTGATCACTTAATTCAGATTTTTGCTGCTTCTGCCTCACTCAAAAGCAACATCCTGGAGAAGAGTGAAAGGATTGTGAGGTGAAGGACAAACAGGTCGCTCTTTCAGACTTTATTCAGAGCTGTCATTATCATTCCCATTCCCTAATTGCTTCCTTTAATGGATAGGAAATAGACTGCATCAGCATTTTTGAAGTAGCTGCACTGCTCTCTTTTGGCTCCCCTGTTACTAAAAGCAGGATACTTCAAGTCTGCTCTCTTAAATAATAGATATATTTTTACACTGAGCACTTGGACTAGAAAAAAAAAATTGAAAGACTAGTTTGATGTGGTTGAAAAGCCAGCAGCAGGCTGTTAGCTTAGCTTAGCCCTTCCCCCCTCTGCAAACCACTCAAGTTACACTTACAGTTTACATTCATGTCTATGAAAACATGGACGCATTTTCCCCCGAGAAGATCTATACAATCAGTTTCAATGTGGACACCCAAGATTAGTGTCACCAATTTAGTATCTGTCCAAATGTCTCTCCTTCTGTTCCTCAGATATGATGCTGAATAATGGACAGAAAATTGTTTTTGTAGAACATTATAATGTGACATTTAAGATGACCTTTAACCTTGTGAATATAAAATGGAATTACTTTAACATTACATACTATGAGACATTTGTGTGAAACTTTGTCATAATTAGCTTCTGGATTGTTGAGTAATGGCTAAAAACAGGTCACAGTGACCTTCATGTTTGACCACCAAAATATAATGCTTTCATCATTGATTCCAAGTGGACATTTGTGCCAACTTAAAAGAAATTCCCTCAAGGTGTTTTCGAGATATCATGTTCAGGAGATGTGACAGATAAAAGGTCACAGTGACCTTGATGTTTGAACTCCAAAATCTCATCAGTTCACTGTTCAGTCCAAGTTGACATTTGTGACAAATTTAAAAAAAAAAAAAAAAAAGTCCCCTCAAGACGTTCTTGAGATATTTTATTCACAAGAATGAGACAGACACAAGGACACAATAACGTTGACCTTTAACAACCAAAATCTCATCAGTTCATCCTTAAGTCCATGTGGATGTTTGTACCAATCTAACTCCCTCAAGGCGTTCTTGAGATATCATGTTAATGAGAATGCGACAGATGCTAGGTCACAGTAACCTTGACCTTTGACCATCAAAATCTCATCAGTTCACTGTTCAGGCCAAGTGGACGTTTGTGCTGAATTTAAAAAAAAAAAAAAAATCCTCGAGGCGTTCTTGAGATATTGCATTCACAAGAATGAGACAGACACAAGGACACAATAACATTGACCTTTGACAACCAAAATCTAATCAGTTCATCCTTAAGTCCAAGTGGATGTTTGTGCCAATCTGAATAATTCCCTCAAGGCGTTCTTGAGATATCATGTTCACAAGACTGAGACAGAAGGACTGATGGACAACCCCCCAAAAAATAATACCTCAGGCCACAGCTATGGCCATCAGAGAGGCATAAAAACGCTGTAAGAATATAATGAACATGTAGTTTATCATTAACTACATAAACTACACGACCAAAAGTAGGTAACTACTGAAGAAGCTACTGACATCTGAATGTAGTTAAACGGCCACTCAACTTCTGCAAATCGCAGTTGAATTTGTAAATACACACATGTAATTAAATACTCCTCAATACAGCCAGTAGCATCACTGGGTTTGCCTACACGCCCACTCTTGTAACATTAAGGAGGCATCTCAGTCAGTAGCCCAGTCCATAGGGACTTGGCTTAGGAAGTGGAGGGTCGCTGACTCAAGTCCCTGCATAGACCAAGTATGGAGTGTAGACTGGTTGCTGGAGAGGTGCCAGTTTGCCTCCTGACATCTCTCCATTTAATGCATGTATAGGACCTATTTGTGCATGTGTTGGTTCCGGGGCTGTGTGCATATGACAACAGAATGAAAAAAAAATGAATTTCTCCTCTGAGATTAATAAATAAAGTAAATCTGAGGCTGAAAAATCTCTGGAGCACCATCACTGCCTTCTGCCATGTTTTTATTGACACAAAACAAACCCACGTTGCTTGCATGCGCCTGCGTCTGGGAGACTGTTGCTAACTTTGGTTGATGCTGGACCATATTTCCCATGAGTTTTTCAAAGCGTTGTAATCAAACACATTTTTAATGATAATTGAAATTTGACAGGATGATACTAAGCGTCTGGATCCTGGTTTATTATGAAACCGCAAATTATATGTGATGTCTTACCAAACAGCACTTGGTTTTGTCTGTATCTGCAACTCTACTGCGCAGGGACACAGAAAAGATGGATTCCAGAAAGTTAAAGATCTTCTCCTGTACAGAGATCCATCCACTACAGGTAAACACATCTGCCCCTGCAGTTTCTTTGAATCATCACAGAGTTACCATGCGATTTCTCCCTCATTTGCATACATTTCCGCATCACTGGTCAGTCCCACGTCTCCTGAAATCCCACAATGCCTTGTGAAGTTATTTGCCTGTCTTTACCACAACTCTCTGCAAGAAAGCAAAGCATATATCCCCAAATGTCTAACTATTCCTTTAAAGACAAACCATCTTTTACAAATGAGTAAACATGTGGAGGTTGTACAGATTCAACAGACTTGTCCACACACACATGTTTTTTTTACAGCTGGACTCTGATGCTCTTATTACATGTTTATGAATAATGTGTTAGTATGAACATGAGTGGCCTAATCTTTAACATATTTCAGCTGTTTGTTGTCATCGTTAAAATGCATTGGGTGACTACAGTTTTAGGACTGCTAATAAATCACCAGGGTCCCTTGTGAGGAAACATTAGGCTCACAGTGCAGCCCTCCAGTTTTTCCCCGATGTTTTTATGCTGCAGCTGTTGGGATATTTATGATGTAAATATTTTCTGTTGAAACGATTTATTTGAGTCTGTTTTGCATCCCACTATTGCACTGATCCTTAACACAGCAGCTGTTAAGTTTTTTTTTGTTTGATTGTTTTTTTAACATTTTTTTTTTGGGGCCATTTTGCCTTTAATGGACAGGACAGGTAAGCGTGAAAGGGGGAGAGAGAGGGGATGACATGCAACAAAGGGCCACAGGCTGCATTCGAACCCGGGCTGCTGCAGCAACAGCCTTGTACACGGGGCGCCTGCTCTACCACTAAGCCACGACACCCCGAGCAGCTCTTAAGTTTCTAACATTTTGGCCCCTCTAGTAGCCTGCTCGACATTGGTCTCACCCTTGTCTCTTGACTGCATTTCTGCTGGGTCTCGTCTCAGTCTGGGAGAGGACTTGGAATTCTGTTTCATGACAGGTCAAGACCACCACTGCAGGGATATCACTAAACTGCTTGTGCAAGTGGTTGTTGAAGATGGCTGGATTGATTTCAGTTATTTAGTGTCAATATGTGTTTGTTTCCTCACAGGAAACAAAGGAAACATAAAATTCCCCTTTGCAGATGATTATTTATCAAGACATTTCCTGTGGTACATTTTTCTACATACAGTACAGGCCAAAAGTTTGGACACACCTTCTCATTCAATACGTTTTCTTTATTTTCATGACTATTTACATTGTAGATTCTCACTGAAGGCATCAAAACTATGAATGAACACATGTGGAGTTATGTACTTAACAAAAAAAGGTGAAATAACTGAAAACATGTTTTATATTCTAGTTTCTTCAAAATAGCCACCCTTTGCTCTGATTACTGCTTTGCACACTCTTGGCATTCTCTCCATGAGCTTCAAGAGGTAGTCACCTGAAATGGTTTTCCAACAGTCTTGAAGGAGTTCCCAGAGGTGTTAGCACTTGTTGGCCCCTTTGCCTTCACTCTGCGGTCCAGCTCACCCCAAACCATCTGGATTGGGTTCAGGTCCGGTGACTGTGGAGGCCAGGTCATCTGCCGCAGCACTCCATCACTCTCCTTCTTGGTCAAATAGCCCTTACACAGCCTGGAGGTGTGTTTGGGGTCATTGTCCTGTTGAAAAATAAATGATCGTCCAACTAAACGCAAACCCGATGGGATGGCATGTCGCTGCAGGATGCTGTGGTAGCCATGCTGGTTCAGCGTGCCTTCAATTTTGAATAAATCCCCAACAGTGTCACCAGCAAAACACCCCCACACCATCACACCTCCTCCTCCATGCTTCACAGTGGGAACCAGACATGTGGAATCCATCCGTTCACCTTTTCTGCGTCTCACAAAGACACGGCGGTTGGAACCAAAGATCTCAAATTTGGACTCATCAGACCAAAGCACAGATTTCCACTGGTCTAATGTCCATTCCTTGTGTTTCTTGGCCCAAACAAATCTCTTCTGCTTGTTGCCTCTCCTTAGCAGTGGTTTCCTAGCAGCTATTTGACCATGAAGGCCTGATTCGCGCAGTCTCCTCTTAACAGTTGTTCTAGAGATGGGTCTGCTGCTAGAACTCTGTGTGGCATTCATCTGGTCTCTGATCTGAGCTGCTGTTAACTTGCGATTTCTGAGGCTGGTGACTCGGATGAACTTATCCTCAGAAGCAGAGGTGACTCTTGGTCTTCCTTTCCTGGGTCGGTCCTCATGTGTGCCAGTTTCGTTGTAGCGCTTGATGGTTTTTGCGACTCCACTTGGGGACACATTTAAAGTTTTTGCAATTTTCCGGACTGACTGACCTTCATTTCTTAAAGTAATGATGGCCAGTCGTTTTTCTTTAGTTAGCTGATTGGTTCTTGCCATAATATGAATTTTAACAGTTGTCCAATAGGGCTGTCGGCTGTGTATTAACCTGACTTCTGCACAACACAACTGATGGTCCCAACCCCATTAATAAAGCAAGAAATTCCACTAATTAACCCTGATAAGGCACACCTGTGAAGTGGAAACCACTTCAGGTGACTACCTCTTAAAGCTCATGGAGAGAATGCCAAGAGTGTGCAAAGCAGTAATCAGAGCAAAGGGTGGCTATTTTGAAGAAACTAGAATATAAAACATGTTTTCAGTTATTTCACCTTTTTTTGTTAAGTACATAACTCCACATGTGTTCATTCATAGTTTTGATGCCTTCAGTGAGAATCTACAATGTAAATAGTCATGAAAATAAAGAAAATGCATTGAATGAGAAGGTGTGTCCAAACTTTTGGCCTGTACTGTACATACAGTATGACAATAAGAGAGGTGAATAAAGAGGAATCTTTATTTGTTTTCTGTGGATGTTTTATGGAATTGTGGATCTTTTATATCAATTTGAGGAGTATGTACACCTTGGATGTTTCACATTTTATTGAAGCAGCAACCTCCAGGCCTGAAAAAGGAAGCCAACATGGAAGCACCAAAAACTGCAGTTCAGTCAAGACCATTTTAGTCAAAGAAAACTTTATTTCCATTTGCAATAGTATATTTGGCAGTACGGCTCTGTTCTAGGGCCTCTCTGCCTTTCCTCTGGCCTATGCAGAAAGCCTCTTCTACGCACCTAAGGCAGAGAGAGCACACCTCTCTGCCCTTCCATGTGCCTACATGGAAAGCCTAAGGCAGAGAGAGAAAACCTCCCTGCACTTCCATGAGCAAACAATGAAAGCCAGAGGCAGACAGAGCAAAACATCTCCGCCCTTCCATGCACCTACATGCGAAGCCTAAGTCAGAAAGAGCAGCAGCAAAGGCCCCCTGGGAAGAGAACTTTTTATATAACTCACTCGTTCATATTTTATTAAAGCTTAAAGTAACACATAATTAAGGGCAAGCTGCTTTGAATGACAGGCTGTCTGCTGAGAGTGTCCTTGGCTTCTCAGTCAGGTCCACCCCTTGCTCCCTTACAGCGCCAGCCTCTCATCCAAATATGGTCACTTCTGGCTCCAAAAAACCAAGATGACGATGGCTGAAATGCCAAACTTGAGGCTTCAAAACAGGTTCACAAACCAATGCATGACATTATGGTAGCTATATCTATTACTTTTACAGTCTATGATTTTATTGTAAGTGTGTCAGCCAATGTGAGACTCTTGCTGGCCTCCCCTTGCAAAAATGGTCCTTTGCTTTGGCACAACATGACCCTTTGTATTTCTCCCTTTTTAGGCTGTTGGATTGGAGTAATTGCTAATGAAATATTTGCATTATTCATACATGTTTACATAAGGAAAGAATAAAAGTGAAGAGTCTATCACTACAATGGCAGCTACAATTGGCACAACAGGTTTGGGCTAAATGCTAATATCAGCATGATAACACTACTAATGCTAACATGCTGATGCTAAGCATTACTATGTTCATCATCTTAGTTTTGTATGCTAGCATGCTAACATGCTTTGAGTCTTAAACCAAAGTATTGCACTTTTTTTACCTGATGATGGTGCTAGATTAAAGGTAAGAGGTCATCAAAGTTACTGTAGTTCATCCTGAGATTAACAAGTATGTCTGTACCAGACAGAGCATTAAATATGCACTGATACATTTTGCTCATTTCAAATTAAAATCCTGGTTTCACAGCCCTGATCCTTTATTCTATTTATGTCCTTTTAATGTATTAGATCTCCTGTCTCTGTGTTAGAAAAGTACCGCTGAGTCAAAACCACACTTATGTGGTTAGGAGAACCTTAAATGAGGTAGTCAAGCGCCTGCATGGCTTTCCATTGATGTTTTAATGGAGCTGTTTGTTGCAAATTGTCTCTAACAGGTCAGTGGGCTTATTTGACCTGTTTTTAATTATGGCAATTATGTGAAAGGCTGGCTGTGAACAGCAGTGAGTTTGCTATTGACCATGAAGCACTTTGTTCGTTTGTGAGTCTGGTAAACAGGAGATACTGGTGTGAGGTCTGCAGTGAGGCTAAAGCAGGAGTCAAAGATTAAAACAAAACAAATTAAAAGAAATCCAAGCCGTAACCAGAAACCTCAACGACAAGTGTTTAGACCCTACTAGTACACCTAGTCTTACTATAGTGTATTCAACTGTTTGTCTGCTGCGCCCTTCAAAAAACCCTTCAAATCAAGTTACTTACACAAACTGTAGCATGCATTGTTTCTGATTTGCAGTTCAGATGATATGTAGCTGTCAAAGTTGACTACACCTAACCATTGTTTCAATGATATTTAACCCTCTTATTGTCTTAAAGTTTAAAGTTCCCCTCTTAAGTATGTAAAAAATACTCTACCACTTATGCTAGATTATACTTGTTTTCTCCACTTTTTCCAGCTCTGACATGGCGCTAAAGTGAAGTAAGGAAATTGGTCCACCCTGCGCTAGAGGTTTCAGATTTCTTTGCCGATGTGTTGAAGTCTGTTACCCCGCTTATCTGTTTTGCATAGGAGACAGCAACTGGTGTGGCAGTGTTGGTAGCCAGAATCAGGCTAGCTGATTTGACCTGATTCTGGAGTGTCATTCATTCATCTGGCATGCCGAGTTTGGATCAATGCTGGGCCAGGTCGTTTCTGATAACAGCTCAGTGATGGCAGCATCAGCAAGCAGAATCCAGCCAGCTGATTTGGCCCGATTCTGGGGGGTCATTCATACTGAGTTTCAGCCGAGTTGGGCAACTGAACCCTATCCGGCTAAGTTCATCTGGCATGCCGAGTTTGGATCAACGCTGGGCCAGGTCGTTTCTGATAACAGCTCAGTGATGGCAGTGTCAGCAAGCAGAATCAGGCCAGCTGATTTGGCCTGATTCTGGGGTGTCATTTATATCGAGTCTCAGCCGAATCACGCATTCGGATACGGCCTGGCTAATGCCAAGTTTGGGCCGATACTGGGCCAGGTCATTTCTGATAATGGCTCAGTGATGGCAGCGTCGGAAAGCAAAATCAGGGCAGCTGATTTGACCTGATTCTGGGGCATCATTCATATCAAGTCTCAGCTGAGTCAGCTACCCGCACCCTGCTTGGCTATTTTCATCTGGCATGCCGAGTTCAGGCCGATTCTGCGCCAGGTCATTTTGGCTACCTGGGTAATGACGTACCTAATCTAGGTTGCCCAGGGTACGTTTGAATCTCAGATTTTAGGGAAGTGCACGGACATTGGCCCCTTCAGTTGAGGAATGTAAAAACATGACTTTAGTGACAAACCTTGAACAGATACAAGTCAGTATAGTCAAGGTCTGAGAGGTTAAGGGGACATTAACAGAAGAAAAACACATTTTTGTGTGGAGGGGGATTTTAACAACAGTAAAAGAAATAAATTAACTTGTTTTTCAGCATTAAATGTTAAACTAGACATGGCACAAAAAGCAGTGCACCATCAGCGTCAAAATGGTCTTTAGTCCAAACACTTTTCAACCAAATTTAGTCTGTCTAGACGGCTTACCTACAAATTATTAAAATTTAATGCTCAGTGGGTGGCAGATGTTGTAGTGACTCAGCTGGGCTGTGAGCACAGTGGTTTTATACTGTACAGCAGTAAATCGCTGTGTCTCACACCTACTTTGACGTATTTCACAGGGCATGATGGGAAAAAAAACATCACCTGAGACGAAGATAACGTCGGCAAAATCTGCTGAGACAAAACACAAAAACACAATCAGAGTGAGCTGTGTTAACTCAGCTCATCTGTCTCAGTTCATAAAGTTATGATCCATAATGCCACCTTTAACATGTAATACCAAAACAAATACAATTAAAAGCGTAAAAATAGCTCTTTAATTGTTCTTAAGTGTCGATAAAGCTGTGGTTAAATTCCTATTCATGGGCTGGGAGATTTATGCCACAGATGACTGCTCCGTGATTACTGAAGAGAGTCACAGAGGGGCCCTCTGGTGAGTATTAACAAAACACTCAAGTTATACAACACTCAGCAGTCTGTCTGCGTCACCTCATTTCCTCTGTCTCATTATTCATCAGCTCCTTCATTATCAGTCTGCAGTCTACTTTATCTCAGCCATGCTGTATTTAAGTGGGCCACTCAGGAGTTTGAAGTGAAGCCTAGTTTGAGATCAGTAAAGTTGCTGGTTTGGACTATGTCTGCGGCACGTGTCCCTGCCCGAGCCCCTCAGATCAGTTAGCCATAGTAACTCTGTTTGAGCAGCTGGACACTGAATCTGGGGTCTGTTTTTTCTTTCCTGCTCTTGGTGAGTGTCAGAAATGGAAAGATAACTTTCTGTCTTCTAAGGGTGTTTTCACATAGAGTCCTCTCTGAACAAACCAAACTCAGTCCTCTGAAAGTGTACCAAAAAGTGGACCAACATAAAAGGGACTCAGTTCTTTTTATATTCACATTGCCAGTTCATTTCAAAGAGGACTCAGTTCTCTTTCTGTTCACACTATATATGTAATTTATCTTTTACATTGACGTGGCACTGCAGTGTGATTATAAAGCCCCTCGCTTTCAGATGAACTGAAGATCAAAAGGAGGAAAATATGTCTTTTAAGCGTTTCTGTGCTGTAGACTGTTGACATTTGATGTATTCTACATTCCACATCTGGAGACGTACAGTATTTTCCGTGGACCAAAATACTCCTCGTCCTGCGCCCTTGTAAGCGCCACAGGCAGACATGGTTTTGTCTGTTTTTTCAAGTGTCCAGTGCAAAAGCACATGATCTAGAGGGCTAAATACAATGGTAAAGAGCAAAGCAAACCTGGAGTGCATTCACAGTGCACAGGACTTGAACTGAACTGAACTCAGGCCACCTCTCAAGGTCTTAGAGAGCTGAAAAGGACCAAGTGTGGAAACACCTTAAGTCTCCTGACTGTGAGGAGTGTGAGATTATTGTGTAACATCTGGCTGCAACAGGGATCGAGATGTTGTCTTTTGCAGGACACTCATTCAATCCTCTAGCTGGGGATTGTGCATGTGTGACAGATGGAATAATGTGTATTACCAGGAGCGTGTCAGATCAAGAAGTAGAAAAACATTTATGGGCCTCATATTAAGTATATTCTGATATTTGAGCATCTTCGTGTTATATCATGTTTTATGGTTATTAGGGTTGAGTCGAATACTCAGATGAAACAAGTACGGATAATGTACTTTTAATGAGTCCGGTATCATTTGAGTAAAATGCGTCAATAACCGTTGGCATTAATGAAAGAAAATCTTCCTTTGGGCAGCTGTGCTCAGTCTCTAACTAATGTTATCAAAATGATCTGAAGCTCAATTCTGAGACTGATCTGTAAAAAGTTAGCTAATAAATGATAAATACAGGAACTTCTGATCAACTCATATCACTTTCAGTTAAAAGAAAAAAAACTCCTAGTCAGGTCATATATTTTTCCAATTTAAAACACATCCACTTCAGTTGCAGCAGTTGGAGCACAGAATTTTTGCATTCTATTATGTTTTATATCAATAACGTCACCCTAACACCAGTGGTGCTAAGAGTAGTAGCAGTTATGCATGATCTGTTGAGTTCCTCCATAATAACGGTCAGTGTTTACAACTGTGTTTGCTAAATTAAGCCAGCCACATTAAAGGCTCTGTATGCGACATTCGGGGCCTTAATAAAGCACGAAGCTGTCATTTGCTATGTAAAGATGGAGTAGTGGGGTCCCAAACAGAGAATGAAGTCATGCTCCCTCTGTGAGTTTGTCTGTGGGTTGCTGTGGTAGCAGTGTCAGCCTCTTGTGTGTGTTGGTGCCTGTGAGTCCCTGTGGGTGTGTCCACACTGGCTAGCTCATCGCCGCTGCTCTGCACTGCACTTATACGGCGATTACTGCTGATGTTATTCTTACTTTTTGTCATTTAGGTTAACTGAATCCAATTAGTTACCCCCCCCCCCCTTCTTTTGCATCAGACAATTTAAGAACATCAGATAAATAAAGTAACTCTAACACACTCCAGTATATCTACAGGGATTTCACTTTGCTTACACTTGCTTACACAGTTTACTTATTTAAGATTACAGATTGTTAACAATTGCTCAAGTTGTTCAGTCTTTCACACACTGGGTCTCATTCATGAAACATGAGCAGACTGAATTTGTGTGTAAAGTCTTTGCAGTAGAAAATTTACATGTATTTCGGCATTCATCACGATGTTAGTGGCTCCGATCTTTACTTAAGTACTAACAAAATCTACACCAGCATCCAAAACATGGCAAGATATTTGAAATATGACACATTTAGCTAAATTAGTCGGCATTAAGCAGATTTAAGCTTCAGATTAGGTTTCTTAAAAATGTGAATGAGTTATTTAAATCAACTTAGTGCATGTGTTTTCTACATTTCGACATCCCGCTCTCATTTGATTCAATCTATAGAGAGAACTCTACAAATGTATCTTCTGTTTGAGTGGTGAGAACCACGTCACATACCAAACACTAAGCTATCAGTGATGGATCAATGTATAGCGATCAAACATATAATACAAGACAAATATCACTGTATGCTCCAGTGGAGGCATGTCACTGTCTCCCCTGACATAGTGGTTTCCACGATGCAAGTAATGCACTCGTCTCGTCACAGAGACTAGGAAGAGCCTCCTGTAGCTCTTGCATTTTTTTTTTGTGTGTGTGTGTGTGTGTGTACTTAGCGTTTATTTGCATGTTGCAAGTTTTTTTTTAACTCATTTTATTGCTTTTAAACATAGACAATACAAAATACAGAAACAAAACCCCCCACCCTGACCCGTCAGATAGCACATGCATGTTACAGGTTTATACAGACAAATAAAAGGTGAAAGTAGTCATAATGACAATACAATAATAGTAATGACATTCATTCATTCATTCATTCATTCATCTTCTAACCGCTTCATCCTCTTGAGGCGAGAGTGCTAACCACCACACCACCGTGCCGCCCAGTAATGACATACAATACAATAATAATAATGACATAATGATGCATGATTAATAAAATAATAATAATAAAAAAAAATTTAAAAAACAGTTCTAGTTTGTGTCCAGTCTATACGTAATACATACAATGTATGTAATCATGAGTTGAGGGTAACCAGTCATCAGCAGCCCATTATACCCTGTTTCCCACAATTTGAGGGTTGCAAGGGGAGGTCATCTTCCATTCAGAAAACTGTCTGCCCATCAATAGCAGATTTGTCAGATCTGCAGGTACAGTACAGGCCAAAAGTTTCACCCAAAACATTTAGATTTAACATTTAGATTTAGATTTAATATTTAGATTTAACATTTATATTTATATTTATATTTAGCATTTAGATTTAACATTTATATTTAGATTTAGATTTAATATTTAGATTTAGATTTAGCATTTAGATTTAGATTTAACATTTAGATTTAGATTTAGCATTTAGATTTAGATTTAATATTTAGATTTAACATTTAACATTTAGGTGCCACATTTAATATTTAGATTTAACTATTTAATATATTTCTAAGTTAACAAATATTGCTGTAAATGGCCATCATTACTTTTAAAAATGAAGGTCAGTCAATCCAAACATTGTTTGAAGCTAAATGTGTCCCCAAAATGTTGATGTTATTTTCAGCGTGAGACACTTTACAAATGGCACCCCATAAGTAATGAGGACCGACCCAGAGACTAGGAAGACCTCCGAGTCACCTCTGCTTCTGAGGATAAGTTCATTTGTGTCACCAGCCTCAGAAATGTGTTAACAGCAGCTCAGATCAGAGACCAGATGAATGCCACACAGAGTTTTTTTAACAGCATTTTATCTGCTAGAACAACTGTTACAAAATACAGAATCACCCCTTCATGGTCAAATAGCTGCTAGGAAACCACTGCTACAGGAGATACAGGCAAGAAGCAGAAGGTGAAAGTAGTCATAATGACAATACAATAATAGTAATGACATTCATTATGCCTGGTTTGTGAAGCATGGAGGAGGAGGTGTGATGGTGTGGGGGTGTTTTGCTGGTGACACTGTTGGGGATTTCTTCAAAATTGAAGGCACACTGAACCAGCATGGCTACCACAGCATCCTGCAGCGACATGCCATCCCATCCGGTATGCGTTTAGTTGGACGATCATTTATTTTTCAACAGGACAATGACCCCAAACACACCTCCAGGCTGTGTAAGGGCTATTTGACCAAGAAGGAGAGTGATGGAGTGCTGCGGCAGATGACCTGGCCTCCACAGTCACCGGACCTGAACCCAATCCAGATGGTTTGGGGTGAGCTGGACTGCAGAGTGAAGGCAAAGGGGCCAACAAGTGCTAAACACCTCTGGGAACTCCTTCAAGACTGTTGGAAAACCATTTCAGGTGACTACCTCTTGAAGCTCATGGAGAGAATGCCAAGAGTGTGCAAAGCAGATTAATAAAATAATAATAATAAAAAAATTTAAAAAACAGTTCTAGTTTGTGTCCAGTCTATGTAATACATACAATGTATGTAATTCATAGTTTTGATGCCTTCAGTGAGAATCTACAATGTAAATAGTCATGAAAATAAAGAAAACACATTGAATGAGAAGGTGTGTCCAAACTTTTGGCCTGTACTGTATATAATCTAGGAAGGTTGTCCAAACTTTTAAAAATAACTCGTCCTTACCCATTACAACAGCTTGTAACCTTTCATGAGGGAGGGTATTAAAGATCTCCCTGTACCAAAGGGTGACGCTAGGAGGAAGAGTTTTGATCCAGTTTTGCAGTATGCACTTTCGAGCAACTAGAAGGAGTTTATCAAAAAGCTTATAATGTGATGTAGTGAGATGTAAGTCCCTAGAGGGAAGGCCTAGGAGGAAAACTCCAGGGTCTTTCTTAATTTTTATTTTAAATATCCCACTGACCACCTTTGAGATAAGTGACCAAAATCTGGAAATCGGTTTACATTCCCAAAAATAATGGAAATACGTCCCCCTTTGTAAGTTGCACTTGGTACACAGAGGAGAGATGGAGTGATCAATTTTGTTTAAAATAACTGGAGTAATATGTAGCCTGTGAAGTATCTTGTACTGAGTTTCTCTCAACCGGTTACAGGTAGATGTGGACCTGATCAGGCATATAGTTGCCTGCCAATCATCCTCAATATATTCATTGTTCAGGTCTTTTTCCCATCTATGAGAGATGTCTGGTAAGTGGTATGTGACAGAAGAACCAAGAAGTGAGTAAAATGATGATATAAAATGTTTTCTGTTTTTGCGCTCTAGAAGAAATCTCTCAGCCCCACTGTAAGAGATGTTAGTAGAAAAAGAGGTGGTCTGTGAAGACACAAAATGTCTAATCTGTAAATACCCCAAAAAATGGTGCTTGGGAATATTGAATGTCTCCTGTAACTGTTGGAAGGACAGTAAGGTATTATCTCTCAATAAATTGCTGATTGTATGAATTCCCATGTCCCAAGCGCGGAATGTGGGTGAGCTAACACCTGCAGGAAAATCAGGATTTTGGGTTATGGGAGATAGTAAAGACTTCACATTTTTTCTTCCCAGGTATTTATAAGGGTGAAGAGGAATAAGGGTGGCAGGCCCAGGAATCAATACAGGCCTCTTTCTTAACATATGAATGTAACTAAAGGCGTGTATGACAGGCCCAGTTATAAAACAACATATTAGGCATAGAAAGACCACCCACGTCTGTAGGTAATTGTAAAATCTTAAGCCTCTGCCTAGGTTTTCTGCCTTGCCAGATAAATGTGGAAAATGCCCTCTCTAAGTCCAGGTTGATTTTCTTGAATAAATATAAAGGCAGCATTTGCAAAGGGTATAAGAGTCGAGGGAGCACATTCATCTTAATGAGACTAATTCGACCAAACAGAGAGAGGGGTAAGCTCTGCCATCGCTCCAGGTCTCTTTTGACTGAAGTACAGACTGGGCAAAATTTAATTTTTGCAGATCCCTCAGGTCTGGGGACACTTTTATCCCCAAATAAGTAAAGCCAGATCTCGACCATCTAAAAGGGAAATCCCGAACATCCGTAGTATTTAGGGTCCCCAGTGGCATAGCTTCAGATTTATTAAAATTTATTTTATAGCCTGATATGTTACTAAACTTATTGAAAACATCCATAATGGCAGAGATGGATAGCTGAGGGGAGGACAAAAACACAAGGATATCATCCGCGTACAAGGCAATTTTGTGTTCCTTATGTCCTATTGTTATTCCCTTTACATCGGCATGCAGTCGAATAGTTTCAGCTAACGGTTCCAATGCTAAGGCAAAAAGGAGCGGACTGAGAGGGCACCCCTGGCAGACACCCCTTGCTATTGGGAAGGGTTCAGAACGTCGCCCATTAGTTATGACAACAGCTGTAGGCGAATGATAAATGGTTTGGATCCATTTAAGGAAGTCCCCCCCTAAGCTTGTATAATATTCAAGAGCCTTCTCACATTACTGGTTGAATAGCGTCCATAAACAAAGCCTGTCTGATCTGAATTTATAAGTGTGGGAAGCAATTTCTCCAGGCGCCTGGCCAGGAGTTTTGACAGCAGTTTGCTGTCAACAGAAATCAGACTGATCGGTCTATAGGAACCACACACGTCAGGAGGTTTATCCCTCTTCAGATATTAGCAGTACTTAGTGTAGGGGGGAGGAAACCCCTATTAAAGGAGTCTAAATACATGTCTGTAAGGGGACCAACTAGTTCCTGACTGAGAGTTTTATATAATTCAGGGCCGAAACCGTCAGGTCCTGGAGCCTTACCTCCCTTAAGAGTGCGTATGGCTTGTAAGACTTCCTCTTTACTAATTGGCTTGCATAAATCTGCTTTTTGTACATCTGAAAGAGATGGTAATTTTATCTTGTTAAGAAATTTTGCTCTAGTCTCAGAAGAAGATGTGCATTCAGAGCTATAGAGGTCTTTATAAAACAATTTCATTACTTCATTTATATCAGATGAAGTGAGGCGCCTCCCTCCATTTCTGTCTATGAGAGAAGGGATTACATTGGGTTCAGTTTTACCACGAGCAAGGCGAGCTAGTAACCGGCCAGGTTTATTGCCTGATTCAAATAGTCTATGTTTAGCAAAAAAAATGTGTGTCTCCGCTTTCCTGGTTAGGAGCTGATTTAGTCAGGAGCTGCTGTGAGATTTCTTAAACTGAGCTTCCAAATGATCTATTGTCTTCTCTAAATCCAACTGTCTTTTAAGGGCATCTTTCCTCTGTGCTGACGTATAAGATATAATAGCCCCACGTATATAGGCTTTGCCGGCTTCCCACAGTGTAGAAGGACTAATATCTGGGGTTTTATTTCTAGAAATGAACTGCCGCCACTCCGATGTAATATACTCAGTAAAAGAGCAGTTACTTAGTAGGGTAGGGTCAAGCCTCCAGTGCCTGCAGTCTGGATCTCTATAAGGGGGAGAGACAGTTACACTGATAGGTGAGTGATCAGAAAGAAACTTAGTACCAATTGTACAGTTCAGTATTCTGCCCAGAACTGTCCTTGAAGACAAAAAGTAGTCTATTCTGGAAAAAACCTGGTGGGGGATTGAGAAAAATGTGTAGTCTTTATGCAGGGGGTGTAGCACCCTCCAAACATCATATAAATCTAAATCTTTACAAAATTCGCCCTTTTTGCACTTTTCTTGGAGAGAGTAGATTGGGGGGGAAACATATCAATATTCGGGTCAGATATACAATTAAACTCATCTCCTAGAAGTAAATATGGAGAAGAAAATGTTGCCAAATCTGAAATAAGATGTGGAATAAAAGAGGCTTCATATATTGTTGGGGCATATATACACCCAAATACGACATGTTCTCCGTAAAGGTAGCCAGACAGAAGTACATAACGTCCCTCCTTATCTGATATTGTTTTATCAAGCGTAAAAGGCAGGGAGCGATGTAGGAGAACTGCAACCCCTCTACTTTTCGAATTATAAGAAGAGTAGAATACCTGGCCCACCCAGTATCTCCTCAGATTTATATGTTCCAGGTCTGAAAGGTGGGTTTCTTGGAGAAAGGCAATTTGGCATCTCTCTTTTTTAAGGAGGGACAAGATTTTCTGGCGTTTGATGACATGGTTAATGCCCTTCACATTAAGTGAAACAACCTTAAGGTCACTCATGCAAAACTAAGCCCTTCATATAGTTGGAGGTATTCTATGCAGCCACTAGTGAAACACAGAAGAGAAAAGGCAGCATCTGATCTGGTAATCAATAAAAGACTGGAGCTAAACATACACTGTAAAAATGAAAATAACACAATGAATAAGGCTGTCTGTGAAAACTCCTCCCCAAACGGTGGCTCAGAACCCTGAATGAAATAGAGCCCCCCCAAATGAGAAAACAAGAACAAAGAACAACCTTATAAAGGTGTTAAGAGTCTTAAGGCAGGTGAGGCAGAGAGGTATCCTCCCACCTGTGAGAGAAAAAATGTAGGCATATTACCTCAGCATGTGTCTATCACAGAAAAATAAAAAAGTAAGCATGTAAACAGATTTAAAAAAGAGAGCAAACACTGCACTGGCAGCTGCAGTAGGTGCCGTTCAGAGCAAAAATATCAGTAAACTGTGTAGATCCAGAATATCGAAATCAAAATAAGATTAGGGGAAGATCCAGAAATTTAAACGTCAGCAATTAACGACAGATACCTGTACCAGATCTTCTTGTAGCTATGAAAGTAAACTCCCAAGAAATGAGGTCCAACACTGACTGGTCCATATAAGTGGCCGGGGTATCAGTCCAGTTACAATACGAAAAATAATCGCCCGGTACCATCTCCTGTGGTGCTGTCCCCGTGTCAAACACAGACTGCAGTCCTCTATTCCTCATCTTCCAAAAAAGTTCAGTCACTGTGTCTGTTCACTGTGTGAACCGTGTAAAGAAGAAAGAGAAGAAAGAGAAGAAAAAGAAAAAAAACACTTAAAGTTATCCTTATTCCGCGCTCGATATTAACCGTTCTTGCTCAAAAAGTCCTCCACTTCCCGTGGGCTTTTGAAGGAACGTTCCTCCCCGTTGAAGGTGAAGCACAAGCTGGCTGGGTAGCGCATCTGGAACCGTAGTCCTCTCTGGATGAGGCGTTCACATACCCCATTGAACTGACGCCGGGCTTCCCTCACCTGGGCTGACAGGTCCTGTCGGATGTAAATCTTGTCGTCCTGGTAGGTGACCTCGCCTTTCTCTCGGACAGTGGCAAGGATCCGTTGTTTGTCACTAAAATTGTGCAACTTGATTATAACAGGTCGGTTATAATTTTTCTTCGGCGGGCCTAAGGCTCTGTGTGCCCGGTCAATTTTAATTGAGCCTCGCTTTGTCTCAAGACCCAGCGTGTCTGGAAGCCAGGTCCCAAAAAACCTGACAGCCTGATTCCCCTCTGCTCCTTCCTTGAGGCCGATGATTCGTATGTTATCTCTGCGGCTCCTGTTCTCGCTGTCCTCGGCTCGGTCGGTTAAAATCTTCACTCTCTGTTCAAGTTCAGCCAGCTTGTGTTCCAGAGTGGTTGTGCGGTCCTCGCCATCAGAGATGCGGTTTTCGGTCTCAGTAATTCGCTTTGTGTTGTCTTCAACGCGGCTGCTTAGTTTGTCCAGAATAGAGTGCAGCTCGGAAAACTTCTGCTCCGTGAGAACGCCAATCTTTTCAGTAACAGTTTTGGAAACCGTGTCAGCCACGCTTTCCTCAAACGACATTCTGTCGCCATCATCCATGCTAGCCTCTGTGTTAGCTGCGAGCGGCTTTTTTGCTTTGGGGCGAGCTCTACGCGATGTCTCTCGTGGATTAGTATTCCCTTTAGTGCTGGACATGTTCCCCAGCAAAAGTAGCCGAAATAATTCAAGTTTAGTCCGTCAAAATGAAATTTATCGACTGAGGAAGCGGGAAGTCGGCAAAAGCGATGCTCTCAGTCCGAATGCATCACGTGACCCCCATGTTGCAAGTTTTATATCGAACCATTTTCATTGGATGATTCTTACAACAGAGTTAACAGCACCTGTTACCTCCTTCCAGGCCTCTGATTTACCTGTCCTTGTCACACCACTACTAACAGAAGAAAATAAAATGTTTTTCTTAACCCCACTTTACCTAAAATAACTTCAGTCTTAGTGTCGGGAAAGTTTTTCTTTTTCTCTCTCTTTCTTTGTTTGCTCCATGTTCACAGGCCGATCCGTAGTAGTTATCACCTCCATATATGGTGGTCACTGGCTATTCATGGGCAGGGATGTTTACTAATTGCTGACTAGTGGGAGCACGCTGTCAGTTTACGATTGATTGGCATTCATGAACATACACATGTGGTTGGTTGATTGGTTTTAGGCCCCAGTAGATCCTCTTTCGCACTACTGGCTTCCTTTCAGCTTTCACCTGTGGTGGTCATACTGTCACCCAAATAGTTTGGGTGACTCGGGTCTACTATGGGCTTGATGTCAATATATTTGCTCATTGTTGTTGTTTCTGTAAGAGTGAAGTTTTTTCACATGTACCTACGATTAAATTGGAGTTTCTCGCTGGTTATGAATACAGTGTAGGTTTTTAGTACCAAGGTCTTTTATGTGCAGATCTCATGATAAGACGCATTGCTCTTTATATTGAAGCGTTCACCAAAGATTATCTTTATAATTTTGTGTCTTGGAGTACTTTGACATAATTTAGTCAGAAACAGTTTAGTTCTGTTTTTTAATTGTTGTGGTGTTTGTGCTTATGTGTAGCATATTTGCATCATGAGCAAACCAACATACCAAATGTACACAAGTGAACGAATATAAGTCACTGCTTTGGACACAGTGGATCCATGCACAGCCGGATGACTCTAGGCACCATCATCTTCTGTTTGCTAGCAACCTTTAGGCCCAGGATTAAGATGCTTGTCCCCACAGAATAAAAGAAAAGTGCTGAAAAAGTTGGGAAACCTTTATCTTCCATTGTTGTACCAAAGATGACATTGTTGAACAGTTTTTAAATGGAGGACTACAAAGTGTACTGGCTCCACAGAGGCAAGATGGTAACAATCCATGGACCGCGGAATGCATCTGAACAAGGGGGGAGCCATAATTTCAAGTCACGCGGAAGGGGTGGGGGGGCATATGCATTGAAACAGACAATATTACTGATGTATTAAATAACGTTGCGGAGCACTTTTTTTATTCCGACGCCACACAGTCACATCTACAGTACACGCATGAACACGAACACATGCTTGCTCAGATTAACCCCTCTGATCCCACTCTAACATTCACACACAACAGGCCAAGCCTATTTACACATAAACACACAGATGAAACTATAGAATCTATATATATGAAACTCATCTTGCTGCCTTGAATCTAAATCAACATCATATTCATTATCATCACAAGTCAGCACTCATAAGCGCAAAACAAGCGCAGCTGCACAGTTACTGAAAAGTAACCAACGCAACAGGCGTAGAACACTGAATTTCTGACCATTACCGCCCGCAACCACAATGTGTGTGTTACACTCCCGCCCGCTCCCGCAAAACTCATGAGAATTTATGCCCGCACAATAATAGAGATGCCTTGATTTTGTGTCTTCTCCCGTCCCGCAGGAGAAAACACATCATTTTATAGGCTTTTAATAAAGAGATTCATGGGGTTGTTTGTTTCGTTTCTCTGGTCTGCATGTCTTTTGACGCACTGATAGGAATAAAAATAAAAATTACAAGGGGGCAAATCTTTATTATGCAACATAGGTTCACACAGTGAGTTATAAAGAGCACGCAGACATGCGTAATAGTCGCGCGTAATGACAGCTCGTCACCGGTGAAACACAATAAACTGCACGTCTTCTTTCATGTTTGTCTCATGACAGATGGGACACAGACATATTCATCCATTTATGAATAAATATGGAGTGGAAACACTCATGCATGTGCACTAACTTCCTGTGTTGACATCCTGTTGCTAGGCTACATCTTCGTCTTTTTCTTTTTCTTCTTTTTCTTTTTTTTCTTCTTCTTCTACTGTTTAATGGCAGTTGGCAATCAGCGAATTGGTCCATTACCGCCACCAACTGGTGGAGTGTGGATCAAAATGACTATTACACCTTTAAAAAAAAAAAAAAAAAAAAAAAAAATAGGCTACATCCTGATCCCGCAGGGTTTTTTTTAGCCGCCCCTTCCCGCCCGCAGCAAAGTTCAAACCGCCCGCTCTCATGATATTTGCGTTGGGTCCCGCGGGACCCGGCGGGACCCAATCCCAGTGCAGCAGCCCTCTATGTCAGAGTCCAAAAGTTACCCGGGCCATGGCCCCCCTGGCCCCCCCGGTTCCGCGGTCTATGTAACAATCAACACAGGATCAAGAGTGCACAGTGTGATAAGTCTTGAGAGCTTATTTCAATCCAGTGAGGTGACCATGATGTCAATTGTGTCCTTCAAATCTGCCTTTAATTCAAGCTGCCATGTTGCAGAGTTTTGTTTCAGTGCTGTTGGTATATATTTAGCAGGACATGGTTTGAATAGTCAGTAATTGCTTTCAGCGTTAAGAAACTGACTCATTTGGTCATTAAATATTAGTTGCGCACATAAAAACCTTGTACAGACGCTGCTTTATGGTGAGTTACTGTTTGATCTGTAGGCTTTGGAGTCATGCACATTAAAGTACACAGTCTTACGTACATGTCTGTGTGGTTTGTGTGAGTCTCAGCTTTGGACCAGTTAGTTACATTATTAAGTTAACAATGAAAACATTTTATCATTGTTTTGTTAATCGCACAGTTCAACATTGTTCCCAGCTGAAACAATAAATATTCAGATGAACTGGATGAACGAAAATATTTGATTTTCGGAGAGAGAGGGTTTTTATCTCTTCAGAGGGTGCAGTGCTTCATGTGGAATGTTATTGTTGGAAAATCAACAGACACAATAACAAGGCCAGTATATTAGATATTTAAATGGTATGTGGTCATACATCAGATATACAGTGTCTGATGTGAGGATAAGAGATGCTCTTTCAGTGAGCACAGGGGTCAGAGAGAGTACAGCATCTGTTATTATGTGGATTACTGTAGAGGATGACATTCGGGGAAAGACAATTTAGTGTGCAGAGAACTGTGAGCACAGGTAACGGCAAATACACACATGCACAGGCTGCATAATGCACTCCTTCATGCTCACTGCTGGATTACTTTTACAGCTCACATATCTGTGCCAAGACCACCTCCTGTAATATCTAATGGAAATGGAGAGATGAGCTGAGATTAACATTTGGCAGGATGGCAGACAGGAAAATTACTTAAAGTCTAGGACTGTTTCTGTCTCTGTAAATGCATAGACAGTTGATATGTCTTTTAAATAATTTAAGAAAGAACCATAGGAGTGTGTTTCTGACTGATCTGTGTGGCTCTCTGCTAAGGAACTGATATTTTTGTCATTTTTTTTCTTTCTGACATTAAACCTTTTGAAAGCCTTGAGGAAATGTTCCCTGCTGAGCTCAAAATTCTTGGTCTCCTTCCTCTGAAAATTGTGGTTAGCAGCACGCAGGGTTCAAATTATGGGTTGCCCTGTCCTTAACCTCCACTAATTACACCTGGAATTTCTTACCCGTAATCGTAGATATTATATTATATTGTCAATAGCTCCCTTAGGTCTTCTGAACAGGACCTGCCGGCTGTCTCCCGCTCCAGACTGAAGACTAAGGCCCAATCCCAATACCCCCCTTGTCCACTACCCCTTAGCCCTCAAAACGAAGCAACGAGGGGTAGATGTAGAAATCTTTCCCTAGGAATTGGGACACCACTCACTATGTCACTACGTCGGTTAAACTCACACATACGTAACTATTTTAAACAGGAACCTGCAAACCACCTACATTTCCAACCGGCATCTACAATGGAGTCTCATTCATCCTATCAATTGCCTTTGCATTATTCATCATGCTTCGTTTGATGAACGACAGATGGCAGGGGACTTCTGCTAGCTAGCTAACCAGCTAACATTACAAGGCAGCATAGATATACTAGCTGGCGTGTTATCGTAACGTGAAAAGTCCGACAATTTTGCAGAACAGGACAGATGGCAGATAGTGTGAGCTAGCGGGTCCATGTCATTGGTCCGACAGTCCATTGGTTCGACATCCCATTGGTTCGACTGTGCGCGCTGCTGGACGGCTCGCGGCGGGTGTATGGTGCGCCGCAACCGGCTCTGGGTCAGCTGGGAAAGGCTTGAGGCGGAGCAGGCTCACGGCTTATGTGTTTGTCACTTTCTTTTTCATTTTAACCCACACCATGATCTTTTCCTGACCCTAACCAAGTGGTTTTTTTTGCCTAAACCTAACCAGACCTTAACCACAGGGCATCATGATGATTTCGGAATGCACTTCGGAACAATGGGTTTAATATGGTCAGAACAATGGGATGTCAAACCAATGGGCTGTTGGACCAATGGGCAGTTCCCGAGCTAGCTAACAAGCAACCTGACGACGGTAACGTTAGCTATGTATGAACTTTTTTCCCTGTCTTTTGCTTGGTGGTAGCCATGGCGACGTCTACCCCTTGCTGGCAAGTCTGTGTATTGGGACAGGCCCTAAATTTGATCATGCCTTTGAAGTAGTGGCTCCAACACTATGTAGGTCTTTTCCATTAAGTTTACGGTCTGCGCTCTCTTTAGGAATTCATAAAAAAACAACGGAAGACTCATCTCTTCGAAATGGCTGGTGTCCCACCCTAAATTGTTCACCTCTTGTTCCCTGGTATGTTTCTGTTTGGGGACTCAGTAGCCTGTATTTGCTCTGTGTTTTACATTCTCTGTGTTGCCTTGCCTGTCTTGTTATTGTCTTTGTTTTGACTGATTGCATGTTTCATTGTTTGATTGCTTGATTGTATTTTGTGAAGCACTTTGTGAATGAGAGACTTGTTTTTTTTATAGTAGAAAGAATATTTCTTAACATGCACACATGAGAATGAAAAGCGTGGAAAGTCTTTGGCAATCAGACCCCATGGAGATGGTATGATTTAAGGAAGTTGATGAATTCCATAGTCGAGTAAGGAACCCCCCCAGATGATGAGATGAGACAAGAAGAAGCCCAGATAGCACACATACATCTGGCCGACATCGGCCCGATGGATCAAGTTTAGATGGTTAAGACGTAGCAGAGAGAGCGTTTGCTCATTGCCAAGATGTCGCTGAGACGTCGGCCTTTAATCGAAAATGACCACCACGCGACGTTCAAACAATCAATAAAAGAAGCCGCACTCAGTGGGCGCTCCTTCATTAATATTCATTAATACTCATATGCTTCGTTAACTACGACCTTTATTCATTTAGGTTGGACCTTTCAAATTACAAATATTTCACCATTTAATGTGAGAAATCAATGCTAACATTCAAAAATAGCTGACTGTTACCATATTTCGTGTGTAAGTGTGCACAATGAAGAGACAAAAGTCAGTTTGAGAAACTTTATTTTCAAATTTCCACAAACAATATCTGATGGCCAGTCCGACGATGAGCACGTAACTTCAAGAAACAAATCCCAACTTCACCACTGTATTTTTTTTTTTTAGCATTTCAGCTGTATTTTAGCTAGATTGAAGGCTTTGGGTCTGTCACTCTGCTTAATTTAGTGTTGAAACTGTTAAATAACGGGATCCGGCGTTAACTCCGTTAACTGTTAACAGCAGCTCAACAATCAGTCCTTAATGTCGGAAAAATAGTGGTTTCAAAACTGCGCTATTACCTGTAGCCACCGGGTCAGTTTGCTTTGCAGAGGAGGAGACCTCAACTGATAAATTGCCCATAAAATCACATTAACAACATACCGAAGGCATCCTTAAACTTCACTATTTGACCTCCGCGCTCCTCTCTGCACCTGTCACCCACACTTGAGCATCCGTACTGGGATACACAGTGTCGGCCCGCCCCGCCTTACCTCCACGCTCCTCTCCGTTCCTCTCCACTCCTGTCACCCACACTTGAGCATCCGTCAGGGGCCCCGGAGGTCAGGCCGCGGGACCACAGGTGGCAGCTCCACTTTAACCCAAAACAAGTGCTCACGATAACCAGATGAGCAGATAATGTCAACTAGGGAAAATAAAATGAAAACACCACAGCTGTAGCCTGTTAGCTAACATGAGCTAAACCGCTAAACTAGCTAACAGCTAACGAAAGATAACGTTAGCTGGTGGGGACCTGTGCTAAGCTATAGAAACAACATAGCTATTTTCTGCCAATTTATTCCAGTTAGCTTACCTGAAACCAACTGCAATGAGATGCTGCGTCCTGCGAGCTCAGTTCCAAACAAAGACCGCAGAGATGAAATTCCGCCTCTGTGGTGACTTCCATATGTGGGCAGACATTCTACGGCACTGGGCTGACCCAAAGCCGACGTAACAGAGACCTTTGATGAGCTGGGACAAAAGAGTATTAAATTTAAAGATATCTGCCCATGTGGCCGACGCTTGTCAGACGTTATAAATTCAGGGCCGATGTGTCGTCCTCAGGCCGATGTCGGCCAGATGTGTGTGTCCTGTCTGGGAGGTGGAGAAGTGCTGATGATCTGGATGAGTAGAGGAAGTAGGAGCCTTTGTTGAGCCGGTCCTGGACTTGATGATAGGATACAATGGCTGGAGGGGAACATGGGGGAGGAGGGTGTGACAGTTATGCCTAAAATGATGACTGACAGCAGCAGAGGAGAGAGCAGATTTAAAATTTTGCAGTAGCATCCTGATTGGCTGAGAGAGATCGTGGCAAAGTTTGATTGAATAACTAGAACAGTGAACACCCATTGTCAGCTAATTAGAAGAAGCAGCGGGATGGAGAGAGTTGTGAATAGATGAGCACGCTGGGCTTCATTTCTGTGAAACATTCAAGCATTAGCTGAACATCTCATTTGCCTGCCTCAGTCTATGCCCACAAACGTCGCAAAACTAGTCTAGGAGAAAAATAAATCTATGTTCTGCAGGATATTCTCTGTAGTGGTGTGTTTCTGACTCCTGAATAAATAAAAAATATCGTAGTCAGTCTAACCTTAAAGCCTATAAAGTCATATCTTATCCATTAAGCTTGGTTCAGGGACCAGTACAGGATCAACAATGTTGAATGTTTATTTCTTTTAGATTATTTTTAAAGTAAAAACACAGCTGGCAAATTTTGATTAGACCCAGGCCTACATGCTGTTTGGTAGCAACACATCTGCCTTCCTCAGTGGCATGCTGTGTCTTTGGTTTTGGTTGTGTGGGCCTGTGTTTGAGCAGAAATGATGGTCCCCCATTGTGTTTGTGTGTGTTTGTGACTCACTGGCAGTTTTGTTTGAGAATATTTTGTTGGTGACCCCTGACTATAAATGTTGTTGTGTGGTATGAGACCCGTGAGCTGGTGTCATGGATTTGACTTATCATTACCTACAGACTACAGACAGGATGTTAAACAAGCAAGCATGCGCCTGTGCTGTACTGGGTTCTCTTTGTGGAGAAAAAGTTGACACTTCCGCCGATTGCCATTTTGTAATCCGCACTCTGGTAGTGTGGCAGCGCTACATAGGAGCTTGACAACCCAAACGCCAGAATAAAAGTTGCTATCATGCATTTCTGAATACCACAGATACCTTTCCATTGTGTGTTATTATGCAGCGGATATGTTAAAACTATAACAGCTCTGTGGTAACCATGCGGTCAGGTTAAGACAAAATTACCACTTGGTTATAGTCAGTAAACGATCACGTCTTGTTTGTTTTCATGGCAGTGATGTCTCTGTAAAAAAAACAACCACTCTTAGTGGCAGGAAACACTTTAATGACTTGCTAAAAACAACTTGTTTTGTTTGTTGTTGGTCTGAACAGTGGTAAAGCTAGGCAGGCAGGAAATGTTGACAAGATACAATGACATGTACAAATTTAATCGTGGTTTATAGGAATATTCAATGCCAGCTTTTTCTTCTGGTGACTGGGCTGAGCTAGAAATAATTTATACACCTTTTCCACCAAAATCAGCACAAGTATGCAACTTTTTTAACCACAGCTAAATAGGCTGTAAAATAGGCTCAAATAGGCTGTAAACTCATTTACCATTGCCAGTCGACCTCTGTAGTGTCCCATTCAGTGTCACAGGCTGGAAAACAGGTTAGTAAACAGTAGAAAACAGCATGGAGGCCTGTGAAAACTTCATGTTGGTTACTTCTTCTAACAAACCTGTTACTTATTCAGTCTCTCTTTCAAAGAGACTCATTTGAAACAATGTTTGAGCACTCTTGGGCGGAGAAGGGTGGTATTTTGTGGTGACACATCATAGCATTCTCCAAAATGTGTCAGTATACTTTTGCGTCACTCTGTCTCTCTTTTCACTTGGCTCACAGTTCTTCATTCATGTCTCCAGACAAAGTCCTTCTGTTTTCCTCTGTACTTTAATATCTGTCTCTTTATTTGCTCCCACGTCACTTGCTCTGCTCTTTTCATGCCAATTTCACCTAATGTTATGACATTTATTACAATATATTCCCCTTGTATATTTTCATTTTATGATGCTGACTTTTTATTTCAGAGTTAACTTCAGGACAATATTCTTCTGTCTCTTACTCTTTTTATCGTTTCCTCTGATCTTGGTTAAAAGACTTGTTGGTTTAGACTGTCCAGGAATATTCCATGTGTGTGAGAGCATCACCTCAATGTTTACTTTGTGTCAAGGTCCTCATCAATGCCTCCAATAGCCTTGAAAGTCTGCTTCAGCATGTTTTGCTTGAAGGAATAAAACAAATTCAGTCAGAGGTGTGACTCATGTCAAGATCAGCTAAACAAACCACAGTTTTGGAAAACGACTGGTTTTCATTTAACAACCCAATTGTCAGACCAAATGTTGGCTTTGTCCATTTCTGCAAACCACAGATATGTTAATTTTGTAAATTTTTATATGTAGCACATATGATGCAACTTTCTTAATGTTTCAATTTTATATTTCATGCTGCAAAACCATGGTAGTTAACATGCAGGTACATGAAGGCACAAAAACCATTTGGTTAAGGTTAGGGAAAGCTCAGGTTTTGGTTTAAATTGCCTGGTTTTGTTGCTACAAACATGGCTTGAAATGCCCCAGTGTCTCCTTAAGAACACCCAGTATGGTCACCACAAACACAGCTGGAAATGCAGTGGTCTCGAACAGTTGTCCACTGCTCAGCAGCCTGCATGGCAGCTGTCTCACCTAGGCCTCCTCGTCCTAAGAAATTCAGCTCATGCACATGTAATCTGAACTACATCATATGTATGAACACACAACTGTAACATTTCAGTCAGGAACACTGGTCAAACAAACTTTATTTCCATTTGCAGTAATATATTTGGCTGTATGGCTCTGTTCTGGGGCCCCTCACAGAAAGCCTCTTCTATGCGCCTACGAGGGAAGCACAAGGCAAGAGAGCACACCTCCCTGCCCTTCCATGTGCAAATGAGGATAGCCTGAGGCAGACAGGCAAACCTCCCTGCCCTTCCATGTGCCTACATGGAAGGGCAGCAGCAAAGACCCCCCGGGAACAGAACAGAGCAGCATCAATGACAAACAGAAATGACATTGATAAGTCAGACACAGTATGAAAAGGAGGAGCTGGGGTGGAGGCCGGTTGTAAAGCGGCTTGCAGAGGAAGCAGCAACAGTAGGCAGGCCAGAGCAGTTTAAATAGGGCGCCCTGAATGAGATTCACTAATTGGTTTCATAGAAAGTAATCATGTGATCTATCAGCTGACTCCCTTCCATCAATCAGCTGCTCCATCAGTTGATTGGGCTGTTTGAGATCAGCTGATGTAGCTGGGATGTGAGCTGAGCTTGACATCGTGTCCTGCCTGAACTAATGCTATGCTCAATATCTGTAGTTTACATAAATGTACAATGCGAACATGTTATTCTGGCAACTGGACTGCACTAAAAAATTCAGAAAAATCTGCGCCCAAACCTATTTTCATGTCCCTGCAAGAGTTTAAATCCACTGGCTTAGAGCTGCAGTGCACAAAATCAACCAGAAAATCCGATATTTATTGCCTTAAATGTGGTTCCTGTGCAAACTTGCATGGCAGAGAATCTGATCTGCTTGGTATTAACTGTTCTGTCGACACATCCAACAGTTAGGACCCATGAGACAGAAAGTGGAAAAGAGAGAAAAAAGAGATGAGTCAGATCTTATTTGGAATTTTAGTCAACAATCTGTCATGGCAAACCGCTGCAGAGGCACAGCTCTGCGAGGTATAGAGAGACTTGTTTATAGTTGCAATAAATGGGTAAAGCTTTCCTAATGTGCCCTGATAAGTCTGTCTCATACACACAGACAAACAAGATGGAGAAAACGCCTACCAACAGAACCAGACAGCTTTCTATTTCACATTTATTAGATTAAACATCAAGAGCAAGTCATTTCCTGCCGACTTTGGAAGTAAACAACATGTTCACTGTTGCATGACAACATCTGTCAATGCATGTGTTAGGTTATAAAAAGAAAAGCTTAGCATATTGTAAATTTTTAAAGGGATTTAATGTGGTGAGTGAATTAGAAACACATGTATCAATAAAACAAAGAATTTACTGCAGCTCGAGAGGTCATTGTCATTAGTTTGAGCCCATTTATTTTGCCCTCCATTTCTATTTATTACGGTTTTAGGTAAATGCAGTGTCTCAACTGTACCTAACAAAAATATAAATATCATCTTAAGTGACCTTTTCAATATGTGGGCAATAATGTGTCATGACAATAATGGACTGCCCACATTCAAAGCCTCTCTACAGCAGCTCTGCTCATGAAGTCAGCTGCACAAATGTTGAGTGTAAATAACGTCATGAATATTAGATGTTCAAGCAATCTGCATGATGAGCATCACAAGTGGAAAATATTTCTGAATGGCTCGAGTCACATTTAATGTCTGGCACTGAAATTCCACTTGAAGCCACATACCAGATGTACTGGATTGTGCATTTAGTGAGCAAGGTGTTGCATGTGCAGGCATCCACCATGTCTGAAGTTCCCTTGAGCCGCGTTCAGTTGACCCAGAACCATGGGTGGATTATGACACGGTGGTCCCCTGGGCACGGAGTTTGTTTTTCTTGTCTCCATGAAAATTTTGTGTGGTTCTTTTGGGTCTCTTTGTGGTTGTTTTGTATCTCTTGAGTTCCTTTGTGTCTCTTTGTGGTTGTTTTGTGTCTATTTGTGGTTGTTGTTGTGTCTCTTTGTAGTTGTTTTGTATCTCTTGGGTTCCTTTGTGTCTCTTTGTGGTTGTTTTGTGTATCTTTGTTGTAGGTTTGTATCTCTGTGTTGGTAGTTTTGTGTCTTTTTGTGGTTGTTTTGTATCTCTGAGTTCCTTTGTGTCTCTTTGTGGTTGTAGGTTGTCCTTGTAGTCATTTCTTGTCTCTTTGTGGTCATTCCATGTCTTCGTGATTTTTTTTATGTGTCTTTTGAGATCTTTTGTGTTTCTTTGTGGTTGGTCTGTATCTTTTTGTAGTCATTGTGTGTCTCCTAGTTGTTGTTTTGTGTCTTTTTGTGGTTGTTTTTGCCTCTTTGTAGTCATTTTGTGTCTCTTTGTGGTTGTTTTGTGTCTCCTTGTAGTCATTTCTTGTCTCTCTGTGGTCATTTTGTGTCTCTGTGATTTTTTTTTTTCTGTGTCTTTTGAAATCTTTTGTGTTTCTTTGTGGTTGTTCTGTGTCTTTTTGTAGTCATTTCGTGTCTCTTTGTTGTCGCTTTGTGTCTCTTTGTAGTTTTTTTGTATCTCTTTGTGGTTGTTTTGTAGCTATCTCTGAGTTCCTGAGTCTCTTTGTGATTGTTTTGTGTGTCCTTGTAGTCATTTCTTGTCTCTTTGTGGTCATTTCGTGTCTCTGTGATTTTTTTTTCTCTGTGTCTTTTGAGATCTTTTGTGTTTCTTTGTGGCTGTTCTGTGTCTTTTTGTAGTCATTTTGTGTCTCTTTGTGGTAGTTTTGTATCTCTGAGTTCCTATGTGTCTCTTTGTGGTTGTTTTGTGTCTCCTTGTAGTCATTTCTTGTCTCTTTGTGGTCATTTTGTGTCTCTTCGTAATTTTTTTGTGTGTGTGTGTCTTTTGAGATCTTTTGTGTTTCTTTGTGGTTGTTCTGTGTCTTTTTGTAGTCATTGTGTGTCTCTAGTACTCGTTTTGTGTCTCCTTGTGGTTCCTTTGTGTCTCCTTGTGGTTCCTTTGTGTCTCTTTGTGGTTTTGTTTCTCTTTGTGATTGTTTTGTATCTCTTTGTGATTGTTTTGTATCTCTTGAGTTGCTTTGTGTCTCTTTGTGGTTGTTTTGTGTCTCCTTGTAGTCATCTCCTGTCTCTTTGTGGTCATTTTGTGTCTATTTGTGATTGTTTTCTGTCTTTTTGTAGTTGTAGTGTGTCTCTTTGTGGTTGTTTTTTGCCTCTTTGTGATCCTTTTGTGTCTCTTTGTGTCATTTTGTTTCTTGTCATCATTTTTTGTAGTCCTTTTTTGTTTGTGTTTCTTTGTGGTCTTTTTTTCTCTGTAGTTTTTTTAGTCTCTTACCGGTATAAAATGACATACACCAAAGAATACAATGTCAAGATTCATGGCAAGATTTGTATTATGTAAAAATCACAAACAAAAACAGACAATGTGATGTCAAGAAAAACAGCCTGCTTCAATCAATGTTTCTATCTTGGCAAAGTGATCATTTCTTTCAAATGCACAAATGGTCTGAATCTTTCCCAAAAGACAAGCCGTGTTTCCAGAAATTTTGTCCAAACAATGCTAAACACGATGACGAGAAAAACATGTCTCATGATGGTTCTTCAGGCTAATTCAATGTGACTTGCAGAAACATTTAAAACCACATGCTCAGTGGGTAACATGCAACTCAAACTGCCACATGCAGACACAAAGTAATGGCAGCATTCAGATCAATCCTTCACTGACACACATCAGGAATAGAACAAAGACATTATTTAAAGGGAAGCCTTTAGAAATTCTATATTTTAAGTTATGAGCAGCTGTGAGATGGATCACCCTCCTCTTAAAAGAAGAAAGATTTTTGGGCTTGAGAAATGACGACAATCCCCTGCCCTCCTCACCCCTTATTTGTACTTCTCTCTCCACCTTGTCCTCCATCACTCAACAAACCAGACTCTGTTCGCGGAAGAAGAAATGTCATGTAATGAGACCTGAGACAAAGCCTTACTTCTGCAGGCGATTCAAAGTAATGAGGTTCCTCTAATTTAATTACATGATTAGATTTGAGATCATCCTGAGAGATGGGATATGTAGTCAAACAAAGGTCAGGATGGAGCGTGGTGAGAGAGAGATGACAGATAGGTGCCTTGATACTGGACGACTCCAGCTCAGGCCACTGCTTACGGTAGTCAGAATACCTGGACAGCCTCATAATGTTTGAGTAATACCATGAAACGCCCATAATAAAGACATGAAACCAACCAACTCCATTGACCTGAGCAGAAGGCCTTCAGATGGGCCTCACAGTGTACAAAGTGACCTGGAGGATGTTGGAGGGAAACAAAGTACAGTCATTCATAAAAAGTTCCAGAAGTTCCTTAGGACTCCAGTTTATTCGGCAGCACAGTCTAGAAAACCTCAAATAAACACAGTGTTGAAGTAAAACTCCAAAAAAAACATTTTTTTGGTCAACACAATATTGATATATCATCAACTTTTTCGTTGGCCAACTTGTTAGCAAACAGTTGCACATTTACACAAACATTCCTTTGGAGCCCTGTCGCCATGTAAATCACTCTAAAATTCACTCGAATATTAGCTCAGTTTTGGGCTCCACCATTGGTTGTATATAAAGATGGATGACACGTCTCGACTTTCTCCCACTGTACAAAAATGAAGCCAAAATATCCAGGATATGGACGCTGCCATTCTGTGGCCCGCTCATAATCCCAGGGCATCAACTACCAACGCTTTGTCATGACCTTGGCGCATGATATCAACATCAAAGGCAGCCTTTGCCATCTGACTTGGGGCTTTCAAGCAGTGTTAATCCACCCATGGTTATACATGATGCTGAGAGCAACTGACATAGTATAAAGAGTAAGACACCTTACAGATAGGTGGTCAAATAAAAGTGGACTTTCATCCAGGAGACCACAGATTATGTACTACATAAAACCAAAGGTCAGCACTGTTTTAACATAACATTTTGCAATTATGTACGGTTGTTGTGCACTGATGTTGAGCAAGTGACATATTTACGTCACGTTATTTTCTGTAACAACGTACTTCTTTTAAGCCAAAACATGATCTTTTTTCTACACCTAACCAAATAGTTTTAATGTCTAACTCTAACCACGACTGTCTCATAACATTAACCAAGTGTCACAATGTGTTTTAGTTGTGTGCCACATAGATAGGCGAAAGGGTGCCCTGTGTGTCGCTTAAGTATGAGACAAGGACGAAGCGTCGGTATTTGCAGACCTGGGAATGAGAATGGGTTGCATCTCTGTCATTTGGGGCCAGAGTCTGCAGATTAGCGATCACGAAGTGGAACCATGGTATTTGGTTCACACCTATACACCTGTCCGTAACAGTCGTGAGCAAAGCAAGTGATTGCAGCACACTGATTGGCACACACAGCTGTCAATCATGACACCATACCCATCTTTTTATAGCATCAAATAACTAATTAGAACCAGATTTATCAGAAAAATTAAAACTTAAACACATTTCAGTGTGATAATATCTACCTGAAATGACAGATACTATGTAATATCATGCAGATGAAGGCCATAAAACCAAAACAATGAGCTGAAAGATGCTAAAAAAGCTCTGTAATGCTGGTGCTATTGTCAGTTTTTCACCAGTTTGTCACTACCAACAACCCCTTTGACACTGTATGTAGTGACTCACACACACATCTGCTCTTTGAAACCTTTTTCCGGCCAGATTCAGCCCCTGACCTGCTTCTCCCACTAGCTCACCCCCTTCCTATTGCCCTGATTACCTCAGTTGTAAATATACTAGACCGCCTCCACTTATCATTTGCCATATTGTCTTTATGTGTTACCCTAAGCTTTCCAGCATTCCCAATTTCTTGGCTTTTTGCCTGTTCTATGCCAGCCACCGTTTTATAAAGATATGGATATAACGCCTTAACTTACTGAGCTCGAGCTGAATACTGTGAGTTGCTGCTGACTGACAAGTGGTGGCCTGTTAGTAACCCCAACAAATGTAGACGCTGTGTTCGATTTGTTTTTCTTGATCGTATCAGCAATGCCTTAATACAGTTTTGTCAGTGGACTTGACACTTTCCCACCCCCGCATAATTTTACACAGTTTGATAAAATCTGTTTGTTCATGTGCATTCCAGCTGTTACTCTCTGCCTCTCTCCTGTTTTAGCTTGTGATTTCCTGTGTTTCACAGAAACTTAGAAAGCACATGTAGATGTGGAGAACAAACACAATAACCTGCAAGCTTCAGCTTCATTCTGGTCTACTGAGCTAGGGAAGACTTCTTAAAGGCTCAGTGTGTAGAACTGGCAGAAATGAAATATAATGAGTAGGTTTTCTTTTAGTGTATAATCACCTGAAAATAAAAATTGTGTTTTCGTTACCTTAGAATGTGCCACTTCTATCTACACAGGGAGCAGGCCCTCGCCAGATTGCACCACCAGGTTTTTACAGTATCCCAAAACAGACAAACTAAACACTGGCTCCAGTCATTCCCATTTTTGTGTTTGGCATCCTAGTCAGTAGCCCCTCCATGAAGAGAGTCAGGAAACCACAGATACTTTTTTTTATCTGAAACAGTTTTATTTAGTGTTTTTAGGGGTGTAAATCGCCAGGTCTATTTGTTTGGGAGAGGAAGAGACCTCTGTGGATAATTTGGTTCCTGCTAAAAACCTCCTGAATGTCTGGATCTTAAAGGGAAATTTCGGTTTATTTCAACCTGTCTCCTATCGTCCTAAATTTGTTTCAAGTGACTAGTGACTTAAAAGTAATAGTGAGCATGTTAGCCATTAGCCTAGATACAGCCGGGGTGCATAGTAGCGTCAGACCTGTTAAAACGTAAGTGAAAGGGCAATCTTCAAATGCAAAGTTAGTCCACTAAACAAGCTTTTTTTCCACAAAGACCGCCTCATATCGTTAGGATAAATGTCAGAGGACATATAGAAAACGACATGTAAACGTGTTGTCTTACCTTACCGGGGTGCTGCCATGTTTGTTTACCATCTAGCTCTGCTTTCCAAAGCGTGGCCGAAATATCGCGAGAACAAGCAGCGACCTCATGCCATGCCTGAAAGATTTGTAGAATAATGGCTGACTTTTTGCCAGACTTCGACTTTGTGAAGGAGGAATTTGACTTTGCAGAGTTTGATGGCTGCCCTTATTTATTTGAGCCAGAATACACTGACGAAGAGCGTCGTAAAAATTGAAGAACAGAGGAGGAGAGAGAGAGAGGCGCAACAGGTAGAGGACGACAGAGGAGGAATGGCTGCTGCAAGGCTGCATAGCTTTGGAGATTGGTGGTGTACCTGTGAATGCTGTGCCCCAGTGCCCACAGAAGAGGAATGCCTCTGTTGCAAGGAATGGGACTGGTTGCAGCCTTATTTTCAAGGTCTGGATGTGACCGAGGACAAGATATCTCCACCTGGAGTAGTATCCAGCTGGACTTTATCTAGAGCTCGCGAGATATATTTCGGCCACACTTTGGAAAGCAGAGCTAAATGGTAAACAAACATGGCAGCACACCGGTAAGGTAAGATGCCTGTGGATATTCTCATTCATCCAGGTCATAGTTATCTCAAGGCAATTGAATCGAACGCATCTGGACTTGGTTTTGTCTTAGAAGACGTTTCACCTCTTATCCAAGAGGCTTCATCAGTTCATGCTTGTCTGACTAGGCTGGAACTAGTCTGACAAACTGGTGTGGAAGCACCCAGGTATTTAACCTCTGGGGAGGTCTTCACAAAGGACGAAAGGACCGCTACACCTCAAGGAGAACGTACACTCCTTCGAAGACAGCAATGTGCACATTTTGGACAGGGAAGACCGATGGTTTGAAAGAGGTGTAAAAGAAGCCATCTATGTGAAATTGGGAAAGCCATCTCTCAATAGAGGAGGAGGTCTGCGACACCACCTATCCCCCATCTATAATGCTGTCCTTTCATCCTTGCCCAGGAGGTTTAACAACTTAACCTCTAAAAACAATGGTCGTTCACAAATGGCCTCCTGTGACTCTAACGACTCCAATTGCAGCGTTGCAGCAGGAGTTTCAACGACTGTCGTTGACACACCATTGGAGCACTGACGAACCAGTGACATCATTGGCCTTGTGAAGACCTCCCCAGAGGTTAAATACCTGGGTGCTTCCACACCAGTTTGTCAGACTAGTTCCAGCCTAATCAGACAAGCATGAACTGATGAAGCCTCTTGGATAAGAGGTGAAACATCTTCTAAGACAAAACCAAGTCCAGTTGTGTTCGATTCATTTGCCTTGAGATTACCGGTAAGGTAAGACAACACGTTTACATGTTGTTTTCTATATGTTCTCTGACATTTATCCTAACGATATGAGGCAATCTTTGTGGGAAAAAATAGCTTGTTTAGTGGACTAACTTTGCACTTGAAGGTTGCCCGTTCACTTACGTTTTAACAGGTCTGACGCTACTATGTGCCCCGGCTGTATCTAGGCTAACGGCTAACATGCTAACTATTATTTTTATGTCACTAGTTACGTGAAACAAATTTAGGACGATAGGAGACAGGTTGAAATAAACCGAAATTTCCCTTTAAGTTATCTGATAAAAAAGTGAGCACAAATTGCAGATGCTGGGTTAGCGGCTTGGCTTCAACATAAAAACAGAGTTGGGGAAACACTGATGTGTAACATGAAACTGCTTTAGTCAGTGTTTTTACTAGTTACAATCATTGAGTCTATTTGTTTTGGATAGGAGGAAAACTCTGCGGACAGTTCGGCTCAGGGTAAAAACTCCCTTAACATCTGAATCAGAAATAAGATGAGGACACTTTAAGTTATGAAAGAAAATAGATGAGCATTGGCCTGTCTGCTAAGTGCTGAACAACCTGGTCGCACTCTGAACTCGTTGAAATCCAGCACTTGGGTAGTGACTTGCGACAAAAGAGGTCATCCTTTAACATCAGCATGATAAACCGATGGTTGCCGGTACAATTTAATGGCGCTTGGCAGCGACAGGGGGAAAGACAGGAGGTGGGATGATTGGTGGATGGGTCCAACAAACACCAGCTTTCATACGAGAATGTTTTTAACATCCTGTAAGATTACAAAGCCAAACCCTGTTTTTTCCTAAACCTAACCATGTCTATTTGTTGCCTTAACCTAACATGTATGTTAGTTGTTACATTTTGAAAGAAGAAAATGTAACGGTGCGGCACGGTGGTGTGGTTAGCACTCTCGCCTCACAGCAAGAGGGTTGCCGGTTCGATCCCGGGCGTGGGAGCCCCTCTGTGCGGAATTTGCATGTTCTCCCCGTGTCAGCGTGGGTTCTCTCCGGGCACTCCGGCTTTCTCCCACAGTCCAAAGACATGCAGATTGGGGACTAAGTTAATTGGTAACTCTAAATTGTCTGTAGGTGTGAATGTGAGTGTGAATGGTTGTTTGTCTCTATGTGTCAGCCCTGCGATAGTCTGGCGACCTGTCCAGGGTGTACCCTGCCTCTCGCCCAATGTCAGCTGGGATAGGCTCCAGCCCCCCTGCGACCCTCAAGAGGATGAAGCGGTTAGAAGATGAATGAATGAATGAATGAAAATGTAACAGGCAGAACTTGACACAGTGTCCCAGAATGTCAACAACCAACACACCCAGGGTACCTTTCATGTCATACCTGGTAGCGGAAGATCCATGACCAAATGACAATATGTGACAAGGTCAGAATGAGAATGTGTTTTGCTGAACTGTGCAAAAGAAACACTGATTCATTACATGAAACTGCATTATTCAGTGTTTTTACCGATTCTAATCACCTGGTCCGTTTGTTTTGGAGAGGAGTAGACCTCTGCGCATGATTCGGCTCTTGGTAAAAACCTCCTGATCTCCAGACCTCCTATCAAAGCTGCGCTGAAGTAAAGTCATCTGTCTTCTCTGTTTCCAAAGTTGCCACAGAAACAAGATAAACCTTAACTCTAACAACAAGATGGTACATTTTTAACAGCGTCGAAGTGTAGCATCCCGACAAGAAAAAGACCAGATAACATTTAAATCTATTGTCTTTTCTTCTCTACCTGAAATTGTTTTCGTTCACATCAGCATCTTGAACTTGTGCATGGTTCCCACAGCAGGGTTACAACTTCCCTGGCAGAAGAAATTTTCACTTCACCAAAAATAGCTGCAAAATGTTTTTGGCATAAGTAGAGAACTGAAAACCACAGGTACAAACATAATGTTGATCTCAACTGATTTACTGTATGTATTTAGTTTCTGCCGTCTTGAAATGCCAACTTATATCTCCCTGGACTGCTGCAGAAATCCTACTTTTTTTTGGCAAAATCTGATGCCATTTTCTTGTATTGGACCCTTAAATCTATACTATATATGACTCAGCTCACTGGTGAGCAGAGGTGGCAGTTTGTATTAGCCTTGTTACTGTTGACACACCTGTAAGAAAACCATACTATGTAGCTGTAGCAGCATGAGAACATGTGCAGTCATATTTATTTTTGATTTAAATGTAAAGAAAAAGGTTGTAGAGATACTGGATGCTGAAAGGCAGCCATGGTTGTCTTATAATTCAAGCATCAGGAATTCTCTTTCACAACAGCAGATGTAGCAGACGGGCAATTTGAGGTGATTCATTGGTTAGATTCTGTGAAGGCTTTGGCAGCCAGTTTGGTAGAGACCTCATAAGACGACAATCACAATCAGTGGTTTGCACTTAATCAGCCCTTTAGAAACCGCTGCGGCCAGATCACCCTGTGGAAATCTCTTCTGCTGGCAGATTTGTGCTGAAAACAAGATGCCCGGATGTTGAGCTAAGAGACTGCAACGATTTCTGAAGTGTCTTGGCAACTCTGCTACCAACCACAAAGACTCGAAGATGAACTGTTTGTTGACCACAAATATCACAGATGTGGTAACAACATGATCAGTGACAGGAAAAATGCTTTCCAGTTGTCGCATCCTCATGTTTGGGAGTCTGCGGAGTGCCAAGGGGATGTAATGCTAAATGGTAAATGGATTACACTTGTATAGCGCCTTGGCTGAGGCTACCACACATGGTGCCACCTGCTACTCATTAAGCATTCACACACGCAGTTTAGGGTTCAGTATCTTGCCTAAGGAGCTGGGAATTGAAACGCTGATCTTCCACTTGGTGGACAATTCCACTCTACCGGGACAAAGAGAAAGTTTAGCCATGGTAAGACCAAGTAGGGTGAGATGGAGTGTTGGTGGATGGTCCAACAAACCATGAATTTCACCCAAGAGAACGTGTTCGCATCCCGAAAGATTCTAAAGCCAAATCCTATTCTTTTTTCCTAAACCTAACCATGCGCTTTTGTTACCCAAACCTAAAGCCTTAACATAGTGCATTTATTATGAAAGAGACTGTATGTAAATGTTAAATTTTCGGCGAAAATGCAATTGTATCTTGAGAGAAGACAATGCACGTTACTTCCTGTCTTTGTGTGTTTTCTCTCCTGTTTTCTGTCACACCTGTATTTTACCTGTCTCGTTAGTCCTTCCCTGTTCCCAGAGTCTTCCCTTTGCACCTGTTCTGTGTTAGTCTTGTTTGCTCCACCCTAGTGTTCCCCAACCACACCCTTGTTGTTAGCCAATTCCCATTTCCTTCCTTTTGCCCATGTCCACCTTCTCCAGGTCTGTCTTGTTCTTTTGATTAGTTTTCTGTGCATCTATACCCGTGTGTTTCCCTTTGTTCCTTGTCAGTTCATCTGCGTTCATTCATGTGTGAATCCCAATGTTCCTGGTGCTGTTTCTTCCTGGTCTCTCGTCCTCCGTTTTGGATTTCTTCTCCAAGTTCTCCTTTGTGTTCATCGTGCGTCCCTGGTTTGTTTCAGTTTAGTTTTGGCTCTACTTTCTTTTGGACTTTGTGTTTTGTTGCCTGTCTGTTTCAAGGATGTTCTGTTTTACCTTCAACCTGCCTCCTGCTCTGCATTTGGGTCCATACTGAACTGATTTGTGATAGGATTACAATATTTTAAAAAGCTTTCATATTGTTGTTGTTATTATTGAGGAGTCTGTGTGTTATTTCATTTCAGTTCAACTTTATTTATATCAGTTGAACACAGCAGCTTGCCACCTTGATCAATAGATAGACACCCATTAGATAGGAGTATAAACACTATACTGTACTGTTGATCTCAAAACTATTAAATGCTATAAGCTTAAAACTATATATGAAATTGGTAATACATACATAAAGACATTTTTAATATAATATCCAAAATGGTCAGCAGTCAAAAAAATGGCTGTACAGAAGCACAAGCAATATCTATTAATTCATTTATAATACATGCTGTATGGGGAGGTAATAATTATTTTAATGTGCCCAGTTGAAATGTTGTTTAGGCACATTTGAGTCAGAGAGTGGCCTTGTTCAGCCCCTGTTCTGTGAAACACCTCTGGTTTGAACTCTCTCACCTCAGCATCTGAGGGTGAAAAGGAGTCTCGCCTTCGCAATGTCACGTAAGAGGATTAGATAAAGGAAATGTCAGGGGAGTTCATTTAAGGCAGCAGCAAGTAGCCGGGCCGAGCAAAGCCATTTGCTCTGGCTTGTAACTTGTTAGTGTTTTTTTTATTTGTTTGTTTGTATGTTAAATGAATTGCAGGTCAGTCAGAGCTCCTCGGTCATGCTGGGCTATTTCCTCTTTGCTTTACAATCATTGGCTCATTCACCTGTTGACTCACAATGGCCAATTATATTCCTGCAGGCGTGCAAGACGGCAACTATAACCTGACATCTCTCTGATTAAACTGATCTGAGTGTTCCAGTACCCATAATGCCGTACTATTTAGTATGTCAGAAAAAGATTCAGTATGTCGAATGCAAAATGCCTAAAATATCAGGATGTCCTGCTGCATCTGGTCACATTTTGCAGTATGCAAGCCAGCATGCTTTTCTGGCTCGTCTGACCCACAATCTTCTGTGCAGCACAAGATACGCCACATCGACTGAGCCAGAGGCAGAAGACAGCTTATTGACAGCAGACTGAAGCTGTAATAACTATAATCCAGGGGCGTGAATATAGACATCTTCTTTTCTTAGACATTCTTTTTTCTGTACAGTAGTCAGTGGCAATCTATAACAAAGAAAATTATATGCTTATTCTAAATGAACTAGAAATCTATGAATGAACTATATATATAACAACTATTCAACTAAATGAGTCATTTCGTATTTCCTTTGATGTTTTTGTCATACACAGGTATGCAATGATGGTTGTTAGGTAACATGCAAGTTGATGTTGCCTAATGTCATGTCTCTGTTTCGTCATGTGTCAAGGCGATATGATACAGTAGCCAGTTTCGGTGCAAATTCTGTCAAGACTGACAAGCTGAGCACATCAAATCCAGCAAGCAGTCATGTCTTTTAAACTTAAAAGCAGCAATAAGAAAGGACAAGAGAGAAGCAAACAATCTACAATGTACGCAGTTATAACTTAAAGGTTAACATATATTTCAAAGTAAAGATCATAGAGCTGTCTGGGTCGACCTCCGTCTCTGGCGAGCTCGGTAAAAGCTGTTTTGTTGTATCTCCAAGGCAACATTAACTGACAATGCCAAGATTTGACGCATTCTGTATCATGTACTTCTTCTCTGCACTTAGAATTTTGCACTACAGACAACAATGGAGACATGAACAAGAGGGTCAAGGCACAGTGTTATGATGAAGTAGAATGTCTCAATCATATGCGTACTCCATGCAACATAGAAGGCAGCTGCAGTATGTACTGATGGTAAAATAAGTATGCAAGTCGGAGCGCAGCATTAATGTTAATGTGTGTTTTTTAAGCTTGAGGGTTTCTTTGTGGCCTCCCTGAAATAAGCATGTGCCAGTTGCTACGAACTGTTAATTTGTTGAGGTAAGTGTCTCTGACTTAAACCAGAAGGTTTATCAAGAACATCTCATGGCTGACATATGATAAGATGTATAATGCTGTATAGAACCCTTCTAATCTTCCTACCGCTCAAAGCAGGGCAAGAGACTCAATCACGACTGTGCTGCTGTGCGAGCGGTACTCTTCACTCTCAGTCTCTGTAGTGCTGGGTTCAAAGTCAGGATCCATCTCTGGGCAATTGTCTTCGGCAAGCTCCTGAGTGAACGCATCCACCCAGGTCTGATTCTCCTCTTCCTCTTCATCCTCATCCAACTCATCCTGCTTTCTCTTGCTGCCCTTTCCACAAGACTGATTTCTGATGAGAGGACACTGGGTGGACACTGGGTAGCCCAAGGCGTCCTACACCCAGCAGGGCAGGATAGACGGCAGCAGTCGGGTAACTCTGTGTGGTCAGTGAGGCTCTGCCGTGCAGGGCTGGAGACAATGGGGCTGACGAAGGCTTTTACACCACATGTCAAAGTCGGATTCACATTCACATTCAGACACTAGTGGCTGTGGCTATGAGACAAGGTTCCACCTGCTACTCAGTTAACCAATCGTACGCACTCACACATTAATGGCACAGTCATCGGCAGCAATTTGGGGTTCACTTTCATGCCCGAGGATACTTTCGAATCACCGATCTTCCGATTTGTGGGCCACAGGCGGCCCATGATCACAGGTGCATAAATCCAGGTGAAGATGACTAGATGGGTCAATGACTTGGACTTCCGAAAACGACTGCATTTTGTCTCCAAGGTTGATGAGAAGAAACATCTGTGGATACTGAGCTCATCTGGTTTGGTGCCTGATTCTGAGGAAAATACTGGTGATTTGATTTTTTCACTTTACTGTTTTTTTTCCTGTTTTGGAAAGTTTATAGATAAGCAAAACAGAAGAGGTGGGAATATGAAACATATCACTGTTACGGTTTCGGCTTTGCCTCTCACATGTGCTTCTCGTTTCCCCTCCTGGCCTCCTGTTATCCTCCTCCTGCCAGTTCTCTGGGTGCCAGCAGTTGCTGAACCCGCACACTTGAGTCTCATCAACAATCAATCCACTGCAGTAAAACCTCGGCTCAGACCTCCAGACTCTGCCAGATCGTTTAGTCCCGTCTGCAGTACAGACATCGAGGACAACTTCTAGGTTTTTTTTTTTTTTTTTTGCACTTTGTCTCAGGTTCACCACGCCAGCCTGAACCATAATCCGTCACGTTCAGCCTCATTCTTGTCTTCTGCCCCGTTCCCTGCCCACTTTTCAAGCCTTCTGCTCCACTTCTTCAAACTACAATGAACTGCCTCTAACCATTCAGTTTCCTGGTGTGTATGCATTTGGGGTCTAAGTTGAACTGACACTATAATGAAAATGCCAGTTTGAATGTCAGGTTGTCTTTGGTCCCTGGTATGGACTGATGGTGCGTTTTGAATCACATACTTTTTCTTTTGACTTATAGTAGGAACTGTAGCTGCCCTTAAAAAGTACACACTGTTGCATGCAGTATGCACACTATCAGGACATACTACGATAAAATAACATTACACCCCGAACTCTGACCCTCTTTCTCATATATCTGTTAGCTTGGAGATAAAACAAAACACAATTAGCTGAGTACGCCAGAGACAGAGGTCACCCCAGAGAGCTCTGCTGTTGTTACTTCATGATATATGTAGTTTAACTTTTAGATTAGGTCCACATGGAGGCTTCAATTGACCTATGGCTAAGCCACGCCCCCTCCACTCACTCAGCATAAAAATATCAACATTCAGTGACCGGCGCCATGGCAGGTGTCACAGTACACGACATTTCGCAGGAGGCAATTGATGATTTTTGCAGCCGTAATGATTTTTGGTGCATCAAAGTGCCACTAAAGTTAAGGTTTTTGGCTCACAATATGAGAAAAGGATAATCTTTTTATCATCTTTACCAAGAGTGTCTGATGTACGATCACCAAAGTACAAAAAATAGAACAAAATAGGCTAATTAAACTCCCAGCAAACAAGGTGACATGATGAACAACGCAGCTAGGAGCTAACGTTAGGCTAACTTTAGCTAACGTTAGCTAGAGATGTTAAAGATAACTTTATATTTCTTTCCAGCAAAGTGACAATATGTTGCCTCAAACATGAGGACATCCTTGTTAATCTTATTTACGTTGAGTTGATGTCGTGATCTTCCGCACAACTTTATCCACAGGACACACTTTTCTCGGTTGAGATGTGGTTTAAAGTGTAAAAAATACACTTCATCGCCCAGCCTCTCAGGATACCTTGTGTCGGAGTTGCATGTACCCCAACTGACCTATGGCTTAGTCCTGCCCTCAAACACGATGAGCCAATCACAGTGCGTATAGCCATTCTCATACACTCGGACATTCTCTGCCTGGACGTTCATTGAAATGCATCACAGAAATTCAGATTTGTTTGGTTTTATGAGCTTTTTCTGAAATTTGAAGTTTAAAAATGGTCAAACGGTGTGCATAGGGTACATGCAGCTCCGACACAAGGTATCATGAGAGGCTGGGCGACGAGGTGTATTTTTACACTTTAAACCACATCTCAACTGAGAAAAGTGTCTCCTTTGGATAAAGTTGTGTGGTAACGTTAGACCACAACATCAACTCAACATGAATAAGATTAACAATGATGTCTACATCTGTTCTAAGGTAAGTCAACATTGTGTTTGAGGCAACATATTGTCACTTTGCTGGAAAGAAATATAAAGTTTTCTTTAACATTTCTAGCTAACGTTAGCTAAAGTTAGCCTAACGTTAGCTCCTAGCTGCGTTGTTCATCATGTCACCTTGTTTGCTGGGAGTTCATTAGCCTATTTTGTTCTAGTTTTGTACTTTGGTGATCGTACATCATTGTTAGCTGTTGTCCAAAGGGCTCTAGTTAAGTTAACGTTAACATCTGTAGCTTAACTTCATTAACTTATCTGTAATTGCAGAGATGACAAAGGTTGGCAAACGTTATGCTTAATGATTCAGTGTAAATACTGTAGCACCAAACTATCGGAGAGACACTCTTGGTAAAGATGGTAAAAAGGCCGTTGTCCTTTTCTCATATTCTGAGCCAAAAACCTTAACTTCAGTGACACTTTATCTTGTTGTGTTTGATGGCGACGGCAACGAGATGCGGTTCACAAGCGTACACTGTGACCTGTAAATTTTGGGTTGTAATTTAAGCTTTTCATCAACCTTCTCAACAATAAAATTACGAATATATCCCTCCAATGTGTAGTTTAGGCCCTTTTGGTTACTTCTCAATGACATCTGATCCTTATGTCCCCAAAAATCATCAATTGCCTCCTGCATAATGCCGTGTACTGTGACACCTGCCATGGCGCTGGTCACTGAATGTTGATAGTCTGTCCGAGTGAGTGGAGGAGGGTGTGGCTTAGCCATAGGTCAATTGTGGAAATGTATTCCTCTTATTAACGACAACAACAAAAAACTTGATTTGTGAAGCACCTCTTATACAAGAAATACAGCAGGGAATTACATACATGCTTCACATGCAAATAGGCATAGTATGACAAGGTAATTCGGCACAAAGGACTTTTAATAACCAAAAGTTAAAACAGTCATTAAAGAGCCAAGAGAAAATCGTCGTCCATGACTCACTAGCACGTTTCTGTTAATGAGTTGTTGTACTTGGATGAGATCGCACCTTCTGTTGCCTCTTCTTTCAGTACTGTCTCCATCGTTCAGCAAAGTTAAACCTCCCCTGATGAATCGGACGGGCTCTTGAAAATCAAGAATACCTCCTGGCTGCGTAACCACAGAGACAATTTACACCCTTGAAAGAAGAAGTTACAATCCTCCTCAGATCCTTCCTTGTTTCTTTATCCTGAAGCTCTTTTCCTCCCACTCCACACTCACTTTTGTTGTTGCTATGTAAATCAGTGGTGTGAAACGCTCTGAGGGGTGACACACATGTTATTCAGACTACTTCAGTGGTTCACAGCTGAACACAAGGTACTCTTTCTCCAGTGGGCTGATGTAGCTGGTCTTGAATGACTGAAGTATCATAAAGGTTCATCCTTATGTTGAGAGAAATGCAATCAAGAAAACACACAAAGAGCCAAAGTTATATTTAGATCTTTTGGTGCGTTTAAGGCAACTTTGGTTGTGAGTTTAACTTTTTTTCAGGTTTCAGGACTGAATGTCTTACTTGCACTTAAAACAAAATGAAAAAGTCATGAAAAAGCTTCTGAAATTCCGCTTGATGTGGATTCACACATTTAATTATTCAGTCAGTAAGAAAGCACAAATACTGCTGTGTGTTTAGACTCCACAAAATGAAAAGGATAAAGACTGATTATTCATTTTATTACAATGTATCCGCATCAACATCTGCAGTGTTCTGTGTGTAATCCCAGAAATCCGCAGTTTTCCATACTCACCAGTGATTCATCAACAATATAAGTGCAACATTTTTACTTGCACATGTATTTAGTCGTCATGAGCATAACACTGCAGTAGTCCACTTTGATCTCAACACAGAGGCGATGTGTGTTTATGTGCGTCTAGTTCAGTTCATCAGAAACACACGGCCTTACATACAGAAGTAAATGGGGAAAGAAATCTAGATCAGGTCTTTTATGTTTGGAGTTTGGGACTCCAGCAATTCAGCCTTGAACCATTAAAAATGTGTACCTGGACTTCTTTTTGAATATTGACAGTTTTATGTCCTATGAATTAAAATGTTGATATGAAAGAGCAGCAGAGCAAAGTAACCCAAGTATGACTGCAGGCTATGCTTTGAAGTATTTCCCTTTTATGCTTTTTTACATCTCTACATTTTAGATGCAGATATCACACTTTTTTTTTACTTCACAACATGAATTTGACAGCTACAGTTACTGTGTGTGGACAAAGATTTTACATAAAATAGGATGTATTGTACTAACCAACCATTAAAGTCCTTAAAACTACTTTACCTTGACCAGCTAAAACACTAAAATGTTTATTACATGAAACACATAATTAATGATAACAATAACACACTTTGTTGCCAGTTTATTAGGTACACCTAGCTGAAATGAATACAGTCTAATATAACATTCCTGCAATCTGTTACTTAGCATACCCTTACTGATATAAAGGTTTGGACAAATTAACAGAAACACCTCTCTGTATAATAATATCATTATGATAGCATTAGATGTCATCTATTAAATTAATAATCAATCAATTTGAGTCTTTTTTTTAAATTCTCAGATTTCAGCCTCTTAAATGTGAATATTTTCTGGTTTCTCTGCTCCTCTGTGACTGTAAACTGAATATCTTTGGATGGTAGGCAAAACATGACATTTGAGAACGCCATCTTGGGCTCTGGGAAACATTGATTTTCTCAGGGCTGCTGTGAAACTGCGTCAACCCATGGCACCAAAAAAGTTTGTCTTGGCTGTGTGGGTACAATAGACAAACAAGAAAGGACAGCAGAGAGGAGACCCACACACCAATACAGCTGGGCTGGACAGCCACAGAAAGCTCAAAGATCAATGCAAAAGAAAAGTCAATTTATTCAGGGACATCTGTGCACAAAAAAGAAGGGCGCTCAATGTGCAAAAAAATAATAAAACCATCTATAAAAACAGCAGCAAACTTTTGAGTCCTTGACTATCATCTGTGCTCTGATAAGAGTCTAGGACTGAAAATGATCATACAGTTCAATCATCAATCTCCCAAACACTTTGGACAAAAACTGAACATCAAAAGCTAAAAGAAGGTGGGATTGCTTGCAGCACTGTTGTATCAGACTGAATTAGTTTTAACAAGGCGTACCTCATTAAACTAATAGTTACCTAATAAAATGGCAACTGAGTACTTATTAGATAAGGATTTAACACTCTGAAAAGGCCCTTTAAAATGATATGTTCTTTTACCTTTATACTTAAAAGTAAAAGAACATATTTGAAATGTATGACATGCAGCAAATGGCCACATGCTGCAATCAAGCCCGCAGCTGCTGCAGCTGGGACATTGCCTTCATACTGTATGTGGGTGCCTGCTCTATCCACTGAGCCACCAGGTGCCCCAGTGTGTGCTGCTTTTCAAGGGTGTGGAAGAATCCTACAGGCAAGGCAAGAGTCATTCACACAATGGAACAGGCTAAGGAGTGTCATTAACTCTCGGCAGACTGAGGGGGTTTCAGTTAGTGTGATAATTTTGGCACTCTTTAATTTTGTTGTACAATTTGAACAAATGTAGGCAGTATTTTCAGAGTCACATAACTTTAAAGAATATATTTCTGGATTTTACTTATAAAAAAAGAAACAGGTAGGCACTTAGTGTGGCGCTTAGAGCTCCATCACTGCTATGAATGATTCATTTAAAAACTTTTATGTTTTATCTTAATCACAGCAGGGGCGAGTCTAGGATCAGAGGTTTAGGGGTGCTGAGCACCCAGAGAGCTGCCCGGCGAGGCAACATAAATTTTACTGTTTTGTACATTTTAACTTAATTTCATTCCCACATTTGTGAAAGAAAAGCACAACACTTTCTGGGAAAGTCTGTGACTAAACCATCAAATCTGATAAAGGTTATTTAAATGCTGAGCCACAGCAAAAGAGGAATGGATTGGAATCATAAAAAAAACATATCGTAACCCTAATTTCTGGGGGAGGATAACTCATTTTGACACAGCAGCTCCTCAACATATGCATAAACAGTATGTATGTTTCTGGAGTAAACCAGCCCCCTATAGTGAGTACCAAAAATACCAAAAATGGACCTTGGGGTTATTTTTTGGACTTTTATTTGAAATGCAATGCACAACATGTAACATTAACACATTTACAGTAATTGACTTTTTCAATGTTTGTCTCTGCCTTTTTCCTTCTTGTCTGTATTATATAATACAAATACATAAATAAAAATACACTTCAAAAAAAGAAAAGTGCTTGGAATCTACAAAATAATAATAATAACAAATACACACAATAGGAGTTATAATGTTAATGGACATCCAGTCAGTTAGCTAGTCAGTAGCACCTTGGCTTTAATATTAACACATGCACATGACCCAACAGCTAGCTTCTCTCATTCCAATTCAAACAGAGGACAGTGGTACTGACCACCTGTAACGTTTCCTAGCTAGAAAAAATGTCAGCTAACTCCTACCTAACAACATAAACAGTGACCTACGATTAAATGCAGCAAAAATGAGGACTGGTAATGATAATAATGTGTTGGTACTGAGTGGTAGAAGTTAAGAAATGTGCCAAAGCATAAAATGTGAGGTTTCTGTCAGTATTTTTTTATGCTTTTATGATAAATCCTGGAGATATTAATCCAAATAAATGACATATTTATCTATATTCTGCTGAGGCACAGATTTCATTGAAGAAGCCCTGCCTTCACTTCAATTTTGGGAACTTTATGCCTGCACACATGCATCCATGATAATTCTCTGAAGGTAGGGCTCTGTCCTTGGTAGAATTTGAAGGAGGCGGGATTTGATGACGTAGCGTCCTTGAAATTCAGCCATTTTAGGATCTTTCCTTGACCTTGAGAAACACCCAGGGAATTTAGGGCTTCTCCACTAGAATATTTTATGCATCAAACTTGTTTCAAGTATCAAGTTTTTTTCCACGTCAGTTTATGGTTGAAGTGTACTAAATTTTGTAGAAATTAAAACCTGTAACTGTAAAGCTTTTATTGAGGGGAACATGTCCCCTGCATCCCCCTCGAAATCTACACCTCTGCCACTTTTACTTCACTCAAAGATCTGAATAATTCCTTCAACACTGTATAATAATTATCTCTGGCCTCTGCTCTTTGTTGTAATGATTCATCTTTATTCTTCATGGACAAGCTGGAGTCTGCATGTGCAGCCGGAGCATAAAGACAAAACTCTTTTGAGAGCAAAAAGTGGAGAGTGCAACCTAAGAAAATGAATGTCTTTAGGACCAGGAGCCTTTATGAGTAGTGACTAACAGAGAGAGAGAGAGAGAGAGAGAGAGAGAGAGAGAGAGAGAGAGAGAGAGCAGGGGGAGTAAAGGGAGGGAGAAAGAGAGTGGGGTTGTCGTCACTGGGAGCTGCAGCAGCATCAGCATCACCGGAATGAGTAACAGTGCGCAACTTGGAGAAACAACAACACTGTCCGTAGGAGCGCGCGCGTCTGTGTCCGTTTACTGTGAGCTTCACGAGCCTGTGTGTGACCGTATTCATGAGGAGGTAAAGGTGCCAAAAACTACACGGACTCTCTGTGGACCTGCCGAAAAACGGGAGCCATGGATTATATAAAAATCTACAACACTTTTCTCTCCATCTTCATGTTGATAAGTAAGTACTGTAATCCACTTTCACCATTGTTACCCTACTTGTTTCTGTAGCTAAGGCAGGAGGAAATGTGAAACCACACTGAAACTTTTCCCTTTTTCAGTCCTGTATACTTTATTTTCTTTTTAAACGATTAATTAAACCAATTTGCCAACCATACACAGGTCTCTATTAAAATACAGCGCAAAATTTAACCAACTCTCCAGAAATATGGGTTAGTTTCCGGCCGTTAGCTTACAGTATGCTAACGGTCGGAGTTGGTTAATTGTAGCAGTGATGTAACATAAACAGTAGGTGGCGCAGATTCTTCCGTCAGACGCCATTATATAATTGCAGAAGAAGACACCGCTCCAGCTAAATTAGATTGTGGAAATAAAACAATTGTGGCATTTATGTTTGTTTTATTATTAATTTGAGGAGATTTAATGTCTCCTCATCGCTCCACATATATCTAATGTTTTCGTCTGCTGCCATTTTTCATCTCTTCAGTGAACCGGAAGTTGCCGTGGACAGTTAGCCATTAAGTTTTATTTGTTTATTTTTTGATTTTTATTTTTCAATTTATTATTTTTATCTACAGTCACAAAGGCAACCACATATGACATTGGAATACAGACTACAGTATTAATATAACTGAGCAAATGACAAAATACATAATAAAAGACAAAAAAAAGAACAAATATTTATAAAGACATTTGGCCTTTCCAATTTAATAACTTTAACATATTTTTTCATATGGAATTATCTCATTTAGAAATGCAAGAAATATTGGGCTAGTATTCAAAAAGAGACATTTATGCATAAAACATTTTGCCTAAATAATTAATCCCAAACTCTATTTTCTCCTCCAGTTTGTATTTTCATGATTCAGAAGCATAATAAGTCAACCAGTATTGAAAAAATTCCCATAAAGTCCTAGTTAAATTACAAGAGAGGACAAGATGCTCTAAGGCTGTAATGTGTAAGTTACAGAATGTACAAATACCCAAATCCAAATTAAACCTTTCGCGTCAGAAGTCATTGCACGTGTAAATGTCAGTATTTTAAAGTGAACGTCTTTTAGCCTCTGGTGGAATTGACAAAGAGAGGTATTTGGTTCTTATTTTAACTGTCAAATTACTGCTGTATATGTGGTCAGCCGTTAAGTCACTTACTTCGGTTGGCTAACTTTTTGGCATTTTGCTTTTATCGATACAATAACCTCAGCCAAGTGTAAAAATCCTCTTTTGAAATATCTTCTACTCATTTTTTATGGCATCTCCTCTTTTTTCTATGCACAAACTGAAATGGGCATGAAAGTATGGTTTGCTTGATGCAAACACAAATTAATTAGGCGAGCTGCTGCTGCTCTGCTGCAACTCCCTTACTGTTCCCTGTGTCACTCCAGTGAAAAGGGACCACTAGTTGAGTATGTAGTCAGCTAATTACTCTGATCCTGTTGCAGTTTGATTTCATCTCTCTGAGTGCCTGTGAGTACACAGTGACTCTCTCATTCCCAAGCACACATCCAGAGGTGTTTTCACATCCACTTTGAAAAACGGCATCAGTCATATTCTCTTGAGGCACACTTGATGGAATTTGATTTACATTCATTTACACTGCAGCACAACCACAAGGCTTGGCAAGATACAGGCTCTGCAACTGTTCTCATAAGAGTTAGTGGGGTTTGCAGAAAAAGAATGTTGTACAATTGTTTTAGTTTTTATAGAGGAAACCATGACCTTTCACTACATACGTTAATGTATCAGTGAAGCAGGTTTAATAGTCAGATGTATTTCAGTCAACTTGTGACAGAAAAACCCATGCATGAACAGTTATCACACATTTTCCATTGAATGCAAATTACGTCGTTTGCCGAAAGAAAATGTTTATTTATGCTTCCTGCTTGCCACATCCTGCCAGGGTTAATGTTATATGAACGGAGTGAGTGTTTATATGACCGGCAGAGGCACAAGGGCATAAAAATTATGATGAGCTCACTCAGACTCACTGAGCTGGCTCATTGGCATCACTGTGACTTCATCTGGCTTTAAATGTTCCCATGGAGCACATTAGTTCACCTTTTACACGTTAAGGCCTGATTTGGATCATGCCTCATGCCAGTGCTTTTTTTTTTTCCTTCAAGAAACTGCCTGGTAAATGTATGTAGTATGTGCTGTTACACACAGGCTTCTCCCTTCTAATGTGGTACCACCTGCTTTGCACCCATGGTCTTGTATCTGTGGAATATGTGCTTCATACCAGAGGCTTTCCCAACAAGGTGGCAGTAAATTCCTTATCTCACATATCTTCAGCAACACCACCTTTTCTTTTATTAAAGAGAAAGGAGCAGTGCGTATCTTGGCTTGTCCCCTCTTTGGCTTCAGCAGCCACGGAGGCTGCACCAGTTTAAGTGGCTCTTACTGCAGTCAATCTCTGTGACAGGAGAAAACCCAGCGTGAGCTTTGCCAAAACTCGCAGTATTATGTCAGACCCCCCTCCCTCTCTGATCCTGAGTCGTCTTCAGCATGCAGCCTAGTTTAGCAGCAAGTGGGATAGCTTTGCTTTATTCTGAAAGAAGAGAGCATGTGGCTCCTTTTGTGGTTCATTTCAGTCCTTTGGAAGTGGCAGAATGCTCTGCAACATCACTTTCAGCAGTATTTAGTGCTTGCTTGCTGATAGCACTCTTTGTGTGGTACAAAAAAAACCCTGTAAATGCAATGCAAGACTTTGGCCTGTTGTTTACATTTTGGAGTCTGATGTTGTACGGTAGAAACACTGGCGTTGTTACCATTGCTGTTTTAGACTCTGTTAACTATTCCCTTCGTCCCTCCTCCCCTCGCAGCTTTGCCAAATGCCAAATAGCATCTTTCAAAATGGCACAGATGGGAGCACAGCCAGAATGCAGCTATGCTATTAGTCATTAAAGTAATAATCTCAAAGATTTTTATTTGAATAAATGTACGTTAGGTCACTATTTTCTAGCAGAATGAGGTAACACAATGGTGACTGAGCTTAAGGCCCACTGATGAAGCCCTTGCATTTGCAGTTTTATTAACTGGGTGTCTCGTGGCGACATTCCCGAGAAAAATAACAAGCAGCGCACAGTCATCAATATTCTGCTCTCATACATACACACATACCCAATGTCTATGCTGTGGTAACCTTTTCATATTGCCAGCTGCAGGGCTTATAAAAGGAGTTGAAATGAATAAATTCACCAGCCTCGTTTTAGGTCTCAAGACCTTTATTTACAGAGGTGGGGCAAACGACACAACATGAAAATGCAGAATACTTGCCTGCATCAAAACTAGTCATACCGGCAGCAACAGGTCTGCCCTTGTTATGACGTTGTGATGTGACATCCATTTTGCACAATGTAACTGGTTAGTGCCTTCTATGTAGTGTGACAGCTCAGAACATTTGAACTTGTTCTAGGGATGTACCAACTTTGAAATTCTGGGTCAGTGTTTAAAATAAAAATCTGGCCGCTGATACCGATACTGATGTTTTTATGTTGTTTATTTTTTATTTATACCCCCTTTTGTGCCAGGTAAACAAAGAAATCGACGCTACAACTGTTTTAAAGTAATTAAACCCTTCATTGCACTACCTTTGAATGAGAACAAATTCAATCACAAAAATGTATGAAACAGCTGTCGTTAATGAATTTAAAACATAAATTTTAAGGTCAAGAAAGTCATACTTTGTGGTAAAACTGTAGAGATATAAGCTTTTGAAAAAAAACGTAATTAGAAAAACTACACAGGAGGCGGTCGCGTATGTGACGTCATAGCTTTCGCTCGCTTCCTGCAGCTTGGAGTGACTGCAACCTGGCACAAAACACGCAGACATCTTCAATCATAAATCGATTAATCATAAAACAGTGGAATTTCAGCGGGGAGGCCAAGCTGCAGGAAGTGAGCGAAAGCTATGATGTCATATACGCGACCTCCTCCTGTGTACTCTTGAGTCTTTCTAATTAAAAAGCTTATATCTCAACAGTTTTACCACAAAGTATGACTTTCTTGACCTTAAAATTTATGTTTTAAATTCATTAACAACATATTTAGATTTCATTTCGCAACTCAAACAGGAACAAAAGATAATATTGCTCTCCCCATTCACTGCCATTCATATTTTTTCCGATCTAAGGTCCCATGAGCTCTACTGGAAGGAGCGTGACTTCGGCACTCTATGCAACGTCTGTGTGCTCTTTGTTGCGTCCACTGGCTGCTTAAAGCTATCTTGAACTAGCTCTCCTCATGCCAATTTTAACATGGATTCGTTCAAAAATTAGCATTACCAGGGAAACAATAGGGAATGTCCTCTGATGCGACTATAGTGAGTTTACCACATCCTTTCGTCTTGAATGGGAAGATCTCTTTTCGTCCCAAACATTGTTTGTTGCTGGCCGCTACCAGCCATCTCGTCACACAGTGAGATCACAGAGCCCATTTGCCAAACAGTCACTGTAGTCTTCTTGTACTGGCTCATTTATTTAAATTTGTGGCAGTTAATCTCAAGCCCTGCTTTTTTAACCTGCGTAAAATTGATATGATAGAACAAAAAAATATTGGCCGTTGCCATCGGTAAATGTCATCTTATTTGCAATAGGCTGATGGTAGTCAACAAGGCAAATATGGGCTGATAGCAATGTTCAGCCAGTAAACTGATGCATCCCTACCTTATTCTGAGAAAAAAAAAACAAAAACAAATGATGTCGCTTGTGAGGAACCTGGTGCTAAATCATGTGCGGTCCTGATTTTAGGTCAGGGTTTCGTTTGTAACAGAGTAGCTCCCTCGCTGTGATCTATTGAAAGTCAGCCCTTGTTCCAAACTTTTGTCCCCTCCTCCACTCCAAAAACAAAAAAAAGACTAATTCCAAATGAAAAAGTATCCATGGTAAAACAAAATTTGAGAAATATATTGACGTTCACATTAACTGCATGAAAATAAATGAATAATGCCCCTGGTGTGTAAAGGCCTCTGCCAACAAACACACGGAAACGGAGATCTTTGAGCGTCTAACTTCAAGAGAAAGTGCTTTTTTCACAATCAGATGCCTCTGCTAATTCAAAAAAGGATTTTGAAATAATGCTTTTGATATGATGAAACAATTTTAAATATGCAAGAAGGATAGAGTACAAAGACACCAAATCCACCCTGTCATTCTGTCTGTGCTATATACGTTTACATTTTACTACCCTGCTTCCTGTCCGTAACAAAAAACAGATGAATTACATCCTTAGATTTCCATTTAGGCCCCTGTTGTGATTTGACTTCAGCTTTTAATGTTATTGAAGATATTGGCAGACTGCAACAGAGACTTACATAAACGGATTTGGGGTTACTTCAGTACTTTATTACTAATTCATACTGAAACCAACAAGGCTCTTAGTTAATGACTGCAGAGGTATGACTGCAATGATAATGTACGCTTTAGAAGTCACTCTGGCACAGGTAATAACTGCAGATGATTTTGTTTTGATTGTTGACTGATCAGCTGTGACTCAAACAGCATTAACTGTGTGTGTTTATGTGCATGCAGTGTTAATGGAAACTAATCATTTGTGTTTATTTTGTACCTCTCAGTTCCCATGTGGCTCTGTAAATGGGAAAAAAGTCTGATCTGCACTTAATCAGTAGAGTTTGAATCTCATTAGTGTAGGCAGTCAGAGTCAGCTTGCCACTTTAGCGATTTTATTTAAACCAGCGTGGACCTTTAGGGTTAATATAAACTCACCTCAACATGTATGTGCTGCTTAATGTCGTTTAAGTCAGTGTAATCCCGTTGGTTTAATATAAGTATGAAATTCACCCTGACGTTAAGAGGCATAAACGGTAATGTGTGCAACTTGATCCTTTTTTTTGAGATCAAACGAAACATTAAAGGTTGACCCAAGAGTAGCTGGGTGAAGACGTAAATTGATTAGTCCGAGCCTCCAACATGGTCGGGAATTAGGCGCTATCTCAGCAGTCAGATATCGTGCTGGTTTTAATATGATCCCTCATTTCAGCTTTTCCTCAGAGGTGCAAACTTCATCACTTTTGCATTCATTCATTTTTCTTTTTCCTGCAACACGTCTCATTTTCATGGTCTGTCTCCTCTCAGGATTTCTTTGGCAGGCTTTCAGGGCAGACTTCATCTTTTGAGACTGTCTTGCTTTTTTATAGCTCTTTGTGCGATTGTTTTTCACCTTCACAACCAGCAACAGTCGATAACACAAAGAGACATACAGTGTTTCCTCCTGTGTCCATGTAATAAAGCTGCCGGATTAGAGTCTCATGTCTGTTGCTCAGGTGTTAGTTACAGTATGATCATGTATCTGCAGTCGACTAAAAGAGAGACAGCAGATCAAAGCTGGGCCTTAGGGGCGTCACTCTGCTGCCTGGATAACAGACAACAGCCAGCTGTGTGTCTCTCATGTTCAAGGGCGACCATTGGTCGGGGCAAAGCCAGTCAAATGCTTTTCATTATTTTTTAATCCACTCACCAAAAACAACAGGGAAAGAAAAACAGATAGATAATGATAGGCAAGAGAGGCAAAGTCAGGGAGTAACACTTAGAGATAAAATGCAACATCAAGCTGACCATTGGCAAGAATGAGATGTTAGAGTTGGCATTAAATGTTAAAGCTGCACTCCCCCCCAGAAGCAATACTGAGACGAAACTGGAGCAGAAAAGGAACAATGATGTCACTGATTCTGCTTTGTGTAAAGGAATTAAAGTGTCAGGTTATCACAGTTCATTGATATAACAATTACATGTGGCATTAAAGCTATATCCATTCTCCTTTTGTCATGCATATTTGAAGATTTTATCGGTCGAATGATTGCGCTTCTCTTTCTTAAAGGGTTAGTTCAAATTAGGGGTGTTAGATTTGGTTAATTTTGCTTTCAGGAGCCTGACACCCATTAACCACTAGCTTATCAGTCAATTTAAGAAAAAAACCCAACTTGACATCCAATACAAGAGACCTTTTTTTAGTCCAGTGCTCCATTGACTCTGTGTGGTTTAGTGTCCCTATCCGTTTAGAGGTGGTGAAATTTTGTGATGCTTCATTAATGTGTGGAAACATAGTGCCCACAGCCCACCCTGCGGTCTCCTTTGGATAGGTAGCCTTTACCAGTGTGCACAGTGCAGCACTCAGGTAGGAGTTATGTAAGAAAATGTTTTACCTTATATTTTTAGCTTGATCTTGTTCTTCTGATTAAGTTACAAACTATTTAACATTGATTAAAGATCCCTTTGTGTAATTGTTGGAGCTACTCATCCAAGAAGACAATCGCAAAGAAGATTCATTGACCCCACATGTGAATTTGATTATCCAGAAACCTCCTCCACTGCAGACAGAGATATTACAATTGCAGAGATGCTGAGAGGATTAGGGCAGACTGAATCACACGGCATTGTTAATTATCCTGTCCAGACCTGTTGATGAGCCCAGCCCACAACCCAATGTTTTAGCCAAGCCTTTGAAAGTAATACTATAAAAATCTTGTTCTTAGAGTTCATCTTCAGATGGAATTCTGCACCCTCGTTGAAAACTTCTGTCTCTACTGCACAGTGAAACTCATCTGAACCAGCCATAGAATTGGACCTGAAAGAATTTTTCTCCAATAGAGTTAGATAGCAGCACAGCTTATCCGGCAAGTACACTGGTTTTGCTGTCCCGGTGGCTGGATGGTGTTGCAATAGAAACATGGTTGCCACCCTGTGGAGCTACAAAACCCCTTGAGCATTGTTAGCTATGTTGACATCACTAGCAATGCTGACACTGATAATGGTGCTAACAGTGATAACATAATTAACAATTAAATGGATTATGTAGCTCAAAATTGAGCTGCTTACTTACTGGGGCAAACCTTGTAGACCGAGGTTGAGCAAACTGCTTCCACAGCAATGCCGTTGGGCCGGGCAATGTTACTAGCAGCACTTGTCGAATGAGCGGCGCCACTAGCTAACTCCCACCAGACCCAGTGTGGTGACCACTGCAGTGAACTGAAGAGTAGCAAAACAAACCCATAGACTTACATGTGTAACCAGTCAAAAATATTCTCAGTGATTAACTCATAAAAAGTCATCCCTAGTCCAAATACCAAGCCGCCTGCCATTAGTGGAGATCTGTGTACACCCACCTCCATCTGCTCATAAAGCAGCAGGGTTAAAAACACAGATCATGTTTTTGATTCTTAAGCACCTTACAGATAATAAGCTTCAGACACAGGGCAGATCGCAATTATCTTATGAACAGATTTAACTGTAACAGGATGTCTCATTTTCAGAAAGACTGAAGTGAATTGTAAAACCAGTTCGGGAAAATTGTTATTCATTAAAGCTCAGATTGAGCCAATCTGTCAAACCTGGGTTTTCATCAGGTGACTTGAAACTGTATTGCGATAGGGCTGTGTATTGGCAAGAATCTGGCGATGCAAAACATATCACGATAAAGGGGTTAAGATTCTGTATGTTGTGATACTGGTAGCGAGGCGATATATATTGCAATTTTCTTTTCCCTGACATTTTAGGAAAACCGTGTAAACGTGAAAACGCTAACTTTTTATGCATTGAGAACAGAGGGATCTGCAGTCGTACTTCTCATATTTGCACTCCTTGTGATATCCAGCATTGTAGCACTACTTTATGTGCAATCTGAGCAAAGCAAATAACATTTAAGTTGAAAAAAATCAAAGTATTTGCCGGATTCTTTAGATAATTAAAAATAATAAAATTTGTAAGCATTTAAAATCGTTTTTGAGGTTACGGTTGCAAAAAACATAATAATGCGATGCTCAGGTGTATTGATATTTTCTTACACCCCCTGATTGTAAACAGCGATTCAAAGACAAAATCAGATGGCAACTGATTTTCCCTCCCAGAATCTGTCTCTGTGGATGCACTTAGTGAGATAGTATGCGAGAAAAATGTGCTTATTTCTATAAACAAGCAGTTAGCGTGAGGAAAAAATGTGTTTATAACCACAGGTGGCCATTAATGACAAACACATTTAGTGTTTTCCAGTATAATTTAGCATGAAGGTTGATGATGACAGTCCTCTTCACAGCCCAGCTGACAGCTGTACAGATGCTAATGGATGACCTGTTGCTCTGACCCTGGATCTGTTTGTAGAAACAAAAATATGTCAAGTAGAGTTGAAATGATTGTTGATTAATCGATTAGTTGATTAACAGAAACAAAAATCTGCCGCCTTTTTTCTATAATCAGCTCTAAATTTTTGCCATTTTTCAATAATAAATAATTAAATATATAAATGGGTTATCAACAGTTAACTATTCTTCAGCTATTGAAGACATTACCTTAGACGTTAAGAAATTATTAATTGGCCTAATTTGTATAACTGTTATGCAATTTCATAGTTTACAGTCGCTGATAAATCTTTTAACAAATACTTATATGTGCTGACTGCACAACCACATTATAGTGTGTCATAAATGTTCACGCACTGCTTAAAAATGTTAAGTAGGGTGGTGAAAGGAAAGTGTTAAATTATTTCCTGTTAAGAAAATCAGTCTCATGCTCAGATAGATAGTACGTATTATGTAAGTGTCAATAGTTAACGATGTGTCATTTATGTGTACGGAAACAGCTGAGGACAGGAATGTTGTTCATTATACAGACCACAAACTAAGCTTTGGTGGCGGATAACTTCGGAGTGACTCGACTTTGTTGAATGAAAACAGGCCGCTGTCTGAGGAAGTAAAAGGACAAAACAGAACAACAGCATCAGAGCTTCATGGACTCGAGGTCACATGTTAATTTATCACAACACTTTGATGTTTTGCTGCATTCTGGTCGGTTTGGTGACCGGGTTTAGACTCTTACGCAGCAGCATCCTGACTCATGGCTAAAGTAAAGATTTAGCAAGAATAATAAAGTATCTTTAAGTCTGTGGTAGATAATGATTAACAGGCAACAACCGAGACAGCGAAAAACCCAACCAGCTATTATTCTCTGTGTCACTTTATCAAGGAAGTCAGGAACAGAGTGACTCTTTTAGTGCTCATTTGGCAAATTTTCGCTCCAACAGACAAACATTTTACTAGGAAGCATTTAAATATATTTGGCCTTGTGTTTTAAAATCTCTGCATATTGCTTTGAACACTACTTTAGCACACTGTCAGAGAGAATCTGTCTTAAATTGCTAGGCAGCAGATATTCATTCAAGTCCGCTAGAACACAGCGAGTGAGTCATGCAGGAGACGGCGCTGACTCTGGTCCGTCACTGTAATTTTTTGGCCTAATTTATGCCTTGATGCTGAAGCGAAAGACAGATTATGAGTGAAGTGTGTGCACTGCTGTTTGATCTCTGTGAAGGAGGGTCAGCACACCAGCGCATTCGGACTGAGTGGGAGTTGGACTTTGTGGTTACAGATGAGAAGGGTTGCCTCAGTCCCTTCAGTCCCCTGCCTTGTCAGTATGTTAACCAGAGTACTGACACCATTAGAATTAATTAAGTGCTTGAGGGCACAGCAATAATTTGTACATCAAAAATGCTTTGCGTAATACAAATGTTTATTCATGTATGGTCTCGCTGTGTCAAGTAAATGCAATTCACATAAATTTTAATTTTCATTGAAGGCAGAGTCAGTATTTTTTTAAACATCTACCGTACACTTGAGGCTACATTCATGTAGTATCTGGAGAATTTGATGCCGTGGATGTAGGGCTGGGTGATATGGACAAAAATTTATATCTCAGTATTTTCAGGCTGAAGACACAAAACTATCACATGAGTATAAAAGTATCAAGTAGGTCGAAATCCAAGTAGTTTGAAACAATAAAAAATCTTTTTGGGGGGAATTCAAAAGTAGTTTTCCGTGGCCTTTCAAATGAATCTAGTACTAGAAAAGGATTTAAATATTCTTGTTTATGTAGGAGTATAGAGACACTTTGTCCGAATTATGTATGTCTTGTGTATGAAACGTCTATGTTGTCGCCGCATTTATTAAAAGAGATCTGTCGCCTGCATCCACGCACTGTCTCTATGTCACAAAATAAACTACTGAGAAGAATGGCACGGCACCATGATCCACCTCACACACAAACAAACGCTCACCTGACACAATCTCGCAGCTCTGTCTCCCACACATGCAGCGCAGCGCTGGATTGCACGTGTGCTACTGCAGTAATTTTATCTCACAGGCTGATTTAGCGTAGCACTTGTAGCATATAGACCAATGTCGAGAGAGGTTGAGAGAGGAGAGATATCGTCTAGCCCTACGTGGATAACAAACGACAAAATAAGTTGGTTCTCTTTGCCTTCCAACATGACAAACATTAGCCTAGCTTTCCTTAATTTCGGGCCCCAGAGCCATTACAAATAGTGTTGCAAATATTGCCATACATCCTTTTCTGATCTTCTTCCACTAAAGGGAATGGGAATTACAGAGTATCAATAGAGAGCTTGATATAGCGTTGGAGGCAGGGCCCCGTTCATTCCTATGAAAGTCGCTCAGTGGTGCATGAAGCCAAATAAGTTTGATTTCTGCGTTTAAAAGTACCCATATCTTCCACATCAATGGGCCCATAGAGCAGGGGCAGTAGGGCTGCAACTAACGATTATTTTCATTGTCGACTAATCTGTCAATTATTTCTTTGATTAGTCGAGTAATCGTTTCATATTTAACAAACAGACCTGAGAATGCTACTAATCTTCTCATATCAATCACAGCAAAAAAATAAGTGTAGATCTAAAAATGTCCACCTTTTTCTTTCATGTTTGGTTTTGGTTTCTCGTCTTCTTTTAAAGCTATCATAAGGTAATGCTTCTTCCACCAATGATCCAGCCTGACAGCCATCAATACTTGCATGGCTAGAGGTTCTTGTCAGGAAAAGTTTTTAAGTGGTTCAACAAATCACCATTTTTTATAAATAAAGACAGCCACACTGTAGCTGTTCCAAAAGGATGATTAAGTACGTTTTCTGGACAGATTTGCCGTTTCAAACCCAGAACAGGTTTTTGTTGCTGTTTCAGGTTACACCAGATAACTCAATAAACCCACATCCTGAACAGTGTTTTACTCCAAATTTAGCATTAAATGAATTCATGACAGCAAAACATAACATCTGAAAACAATGATAACTTTGAAGTTGTTGCTGTCTAGTGCTGGGTCCAGTATTAAATAACTGGCCAATCCATTTGAGAGTGATACCAGATAACAGTCTTGATTGTTGCTTGAGTTTGTTCATTTTATTTTGTGGATTGTAAAATTATGTGGAGCAAAAGGCGAATTCGTTCCTGCATGGATAGTGACATGCACATTCTTGTGACTCAAGTTGTATCAGCTTGATTTATGACAAGGATGTTCCACACAAACATGACAAATGCCAAAACACATCACATTAATGTAGTGAAAGCTTTTCACCATCACCATCAAGCTTTTAGGCAGTACGGCACTCATCACAGTCACATGTTCTGTTAGCATGTCAGCTACCTCGTCCCAAGTCACCTTGAATTAAAATGCTTATTGGCTTATGTGTATGTGGCGTTTTATCTTCATATTTGTAACTGGTTGTCGGTGAAAACAGACGTGGTGTGTCTGAAAGTCTGGTTATCTTTGATAAAGGACCGTCTGAGAAGAAACTGCATACCGATAGGATATACTAGTTAACTGAAGCCAAGCTGCAACCAATTAAATCATAAATTGAGTTATGGGACTTAATTCTTTTGGAAATACCAACAGCCTGATTCACTGCACATGAATGGGTCATCAGAAGTGTCTGTGATGCAGGCAGACGTTCAAGGGTCTCTGCAAAGATGCGCATAGTGCGAGGTGGACGTGCACAGTCGTAATCTAGTTCTAATCAAAGGTCTGATATAATGGACCTTTGTCTCTGTTGGGAAATGAAGATCAGTTTGTCTAGACAGAGCTGAGTGCGTATGAAGAAGTAGCTTTAGTTTTTTTTTTTTTTTCCCCCACAGTTTCATTCTTGGATGTCAGAGTAAGAAGGCACCCTACTGAAAACTGTGCAAAAAATGATTCCCATCTGAAATTCTATTTAAATTCATTGTCTAAGAACAGGGGAATGTTTTGAGAAAAAACTGTTTTGAAATGTCCAGAAAGAAGATGAATTTTATTTTCCTTGAATAGTGTAATTTGCTTTTCTACTGTGTTTCTTTAGCTGCTCCATTTATCACCAGTTTAATCCATTACCTTTTTCTGCATGTTGGAGCTGACTTGGTTCGTGCGAACAGATTTTTTCCACTTCATTTTTGAGTTTAAAAACCATGACTCTGAAGTGTTTTGAGTCTTAAAGTTGTCATTTGTCTTCACTTGAAGAATTTTTACAGACTTTAATGTAAAGTTCTGCACTTTCCTAAACCAGCCTGTCTGTGGGATATAAATGTAGGAGTTGTGTAAGAGCAGCCCTGTGTGAAATGAGCAAAAGGAACATAAAACTTCAGAATAAGAAAGCTCAGTTGTTTCTAAGTGAAACTTTTTGCTGCCTCGCCACAAAAAAAACTAACAGATGTACGTATGTCTGTGTGATTCAACTTTAACTGATAAAAACATGATGTGACAATCGGTGCCCTAGAGGTGAAGACTGTAGCTAAGCTCTGGAGAAGCTCACTGGACGTGTGACGATTGGCTGGCTGTATGTTGCTCTTGCAGGACATTATTATGACAATATCACACATGCTCCTGTGGTGTAGTCAGTGTTACTGGTGCATGCTGCTGCCAGGGTAAAAAGATGTGGCATATCAACTCTAACTAGCCTTGTCAGAAAATGGATCAACATCGGGTGCAGAGTCCTGTGAGGCAAACTCTGGGCTTTTTTGAGATGCATGCAAAGATTTTTTTGTTTGATGTAGAGTCTTACAACAATTCACCCAAACAACAAAGCAGGCATATGTTAGTGCATGATCCAAGTCTTCATCAAAACATGGCATTTTCAGCCTGTAGGTTGTTGTTTCCCCTAGCACAAGGGATTTGGAAATAGTAACACAAACATTGTGAAGAGGAGGGAGAACATCTAAATTAGCCAACCAATGCAAGACTTATAGTCACAGTCTACATCCAGTTTTCACCTTTTAGAGAATGTAATCTAATTCTTTTCTGTACTTTTTAATCTCATAAATTATAGGCTTTGGTTATATCTATAATAATTCAGTTCTCATCTAACACTGTTCATGCTTCGGTAAAAGTTTAGAGGAAACACACAGGTTCAGTGAAAGCCAGACGATTGAATACTGTAACTGTGAACATGACCCTGAGCAAAGGCAGAGTATTTTGCTTCAATTTCCAGTACTGATGAAGGCTGTCAACAATTGTTCCCAAGCTGCTGAAATGTACAGTAGGAAGTTCCGAGTCGTGCTGGTATGTACAAACAGTTTCCAAATATGTCTGTGTGTGTGTGTGTGTGTGTGTGTGTGTGTGTATCTGGAGCTTAACAAATCATATTTTGGGAAGTCAGAGCAGTGTTTGCTTCTTTTGGACGGGCCTCTACACGCACACAGGAGCACAAACATATTTTGCGGTTTTTGACAGGTTGAGTGATGTAATTGAATAAATGAATTGTGAACTGAAATGATGATTGTAATATACAGTTCCAGTTTCCTTATATAAATCATTTCTGACAAATTAACTGAACTGTAACCTTATTTTTAGGTCCCCAAAGCATCATGACTATCATTTACATTACTATTTTGTTGTAAAGACATGAAGGGAGATCTGTGCTGTTACACATTAAATGGAAATACATATTTTTGTTTCCAGTTTTCCATTACACCAGTGTATAAGATGTCTTCCAGGACCCCACTGGCTTATTCGTGACCCCACGGGGTTCAGACCCCAAGAACTGGAAACCCTAGGACAGAGGGTGCACACTAAAAAATCATTGGTTTCAACAAGCTTTGTACATCCATCATCCACCCCACAACAACCTCCATGGATACATTCAGCAGAAACCAAGGTTTCTCACACATTCATATATTTATGGTGGCCCATCATGATAGAAACAGTTGCCGCCAAGTTTTGATTTCTATTTTTGGAGCTGGACTGTCCATTAGGAGTGCTGTTGGAATATATATACCGTTCTGTTACTTGCAAGTGTACTCTTGGCACAGATGGAGCAGCAGAACGTCAGGCACAGTGAAAGTGCAACTTAAAGGTAGGATCTGGAGGATTTTCAAACAAAACAACCGCTTCTGGGCGGAGATTTCCCCAGCCAATGAGAGAACGCAGGTGCGTCCACTAAAATACGTCCACTAAAGGGCATTTTTTGTCACACAGATAGGCTCGGATTGTTAGTATAATTATCCGACAACATAACGGAAAGGCGACATGAATGTCTGTGTTTACCTTTAGTTGGATTCCTCTGCCTGTTGCAATTTTAGTATATATGCTATATAAGTAACACTACTCCCTCTCTCCTCGTCCGCCCCTTCAATTTCAATGAGCTCTGTATCCGTGTACGTCCGTGTACTCCGTGCTCAGATAAATACGGGTGGTCATCAAATTCGCGTTTGTTTGTAAGGTCATTCCAGCGGTAACTTCCTGCAACAACTCAAATCTTGCGAGACGTGAGATTGCTGCCACAACGAACATGTCCGAATTTTTTTTTTTTTTTTAAGATTATTATTTATTGGCTTTTTTTTGCCTTTATTGACAGGACAGAGGGTGAAATGGGGAGACAGAGAGAGAGTGGGGACTGACATGCAGCAAAGGGCCGCGAGCCGGATTCAAACCCGGGGCTGCTGCAGTGAGGCAATGCCTCTGTACATGGGGCGCCGGCACTATCCACTACGCTACCGACGCCCCGCATGTCCGAATTTTTACCCGATTTTGACCAACTGGATCTGGATTAGCCATTTAAATTTGATGACCACCTGTATTTGTTTGAACACGGAGTACATAGATGTACACGGATGCAGAGCTCATTGAAACTGAAGAGCAGACAAGGAGAGAGAGGGAGCAGCAACAGACAGAGGAACATGTCCAAATCCAGCTGAAGGTAAACACAGACGTTCATTTCTCCTTTCTGTTATGTTGTCGGATAATACTACAATCCGAGCCTATCTGTGTGGGAAAAAAAAATGCATTTTTGTGGACGTATTTTGACGTTGTTTGACGCTGTCTGAGTGCCCTGTTATTTAATATAGGCTCACAGGCTGCAGGCAGGTCAGCCCTAGCTTCGTACTGGAGAAATGTCAAATGTTGAACATCCTATCACTCATTTAGACAAAAGTAGATCGGAAAATAGGGCCCAGGTTGAAAAAAACATTAGTTCTCCTTTAACCATTCATTGCGCTGGATCTAAAAGTTTGCCTCTGCAGCAGCTGCTCCTCTCATCTATCTAATCTGATTGGCTCTGATCTGATCGACTTATCAAATACCCACCCATGGCTCAAACTCCACAAGCTACTGCTGAGGAGAAATGAACTCATAAAGAGTTCCCCCTGTGCTGCACTCACAGACCCACAAAAACCTCAAAATTTAGAGAGGGGACACAGACTGATATACAAGGAGGTGCTCCAACCCCCAACTAACACCACACAGTTTATAATTCTGTGCGAAACACTGAGCACTTTATCAAAACTAAGGCAGGCAGCGATTACGTTTTTCACCACAGTGTAACTGGAAAAACAAAAGAGTAATATCTAAACATTATTTCAAGTAGACAGGGTTGGGTTTACGGTTATACAAACAAAACTGACTTGAATGAAGGTTTTCTTTTTCCAAATGCTACACTTGACTAAGTCCTCTAAATTGTTACTCATTTTCAAACCAGTACATTTTGTGACATAAACAAAACAGAAATAGACAAAAGGAAAACAGCTCAAAATTATGACTGGCTTATTTTCCGGACTTTTGTCTTGTGTAACAGCCGGTATTGGCCCTCAGACCTAATTCACTTATAACAAATAACTTGCAGTAAGCATGTACGGGAATTCAATTAGATAATTTTGAACCACATCGATCCCAGAGAGGAAATTTAATTTAGACTATATTATTATTTTGCCATAAAAGACATATGGTTTGAGGTCAAACAGGAGAGCAGAGACATGTAATTGAGCTTACAACTAGTAACTGAAAAATATGTTCCTGGAAATATGTTATTTCTCCATTAACTTAATTGTTAATGTGATTTGCACCAAAGCACTTTTTGGAACCATCATGGTTTGGGTGCTTTTTTGTTATTGTTAGTTACATAAGCATCATGACCCAGATGTTGCAGTACTGACATTCACTTTCTTATTTAATATATTTATACACAAAGGAAAGAGATGCCTGTATTAACCATTGACTTACCATCAGTTTGACCTAAAACAATATCAGAGATGAAATGACCAGTCAGTTAATTGATTCGTCATTCGGCAAAGAGTAAATCAGCATTTAGAATTTATTATTGGACATATATCAAATTTTCTCAGATCACAGCTTCTCAAATCAAAAAACAGTGATGCTTTTCTTTGTTATGTATAATATCTGAATATCTTTGGAATTTAGAGTGTTGGTCGGACATCGCTTCGGGCTCTGGGCTATATTATATTAATTTTCACTATTTTCATTCACAGATAAATTATATTATTATTATTTATCATACGATGAATTAATTAACTGATGAAATTATTGCCGCATAAATTGATAATGAAAATAAATGTCTGTAAAAAAGTCTGTATGACCTGTGTCTCAGCCCGTGAAAGTAGTTTGGTGAAGAGCAGATTTGGGATAAAAACTCTTACAGAGAGCTGAAGTTGCACCTCCTTTAAGCCTCTTTCTCTCTTTCTTAAATGTATTTTTTCAGAAGGTATTTATTTTATCTTTCTTTCCAAAGAACTGAAACATTATACTCTGATTTTCATTAAAACTTAAACTACTGCTTCAGGCAGTAGCAGTACTTGTGGGGTCTTAGTACCACTTTATAGCTCTACATGTTATGTCAACATTTAGATGTTGAAACAGCATTAGTTACATTTGGTCTAGCATGAAATGAACCCAGCTGTTTTTAAAAAACATCCCGTGTGAGCCTTGTTTCAAAGCCTAGACACAAGATTACATTCCTGTTTAAGGGACATGGAAACAGACATAAATTTGAAATTGTTTTTCCAGTGACAGATTAAGTGAAGCTCTTCAGTTTGTGACCAGCAGAGTCATTTGTTAGGTGCAATTATCCAGGCTCTGTCACTGCCAGAGCTTTGTGGAGATCTGCTGGTTTTTTTGTTTTTTTTTTTAATTAATTTTCTTCCCTCTGCTAAATGGTATCTGGGTAATGATAGTCTTTTGATTTTTAACAGGATCCATGTGCACTGATTTAGAACGCTGTAAAAGCGCAAGCCACCGCCGCTCCACGCTGGGCTCCAGTAGTTCAGAGTGGACTCACCCCTCCCCCCCCCCCGCGCACTTGATACACAAACATGGCAGCGAGCGGGGAAGAACTCCTTCTCAAGAAAGGGAAAGAGTTCTTCAGCGCTTTTGTGTGTTCACCTGTGTGTGTGTGTGTGTGTGTGTGTGTGTGTGTGTGTGTGTGTGTGTGTGTGTGTGTGTGTGCACGCGCGCGCGCATCAGGGCCAAACTCCACCATGCGACACAGAGAGCAGAGGAGGATTTTAGATGCGCACCGTGTAGGGACAGAAATGACATGCCGTTGTGTAAATAAGATGAATAAGTGTTACCAACGCCAAGCTGGCAGACCCCCGAACCGTAGTAAAGGGACCTCCGAAGACCATTAGCTCCTTTAGCTTGTGTTAGCTCGTTGTGGTAACAACACATAAACAACAGGACTTCGTCTGCGTTAAAGAACGGCACTTTATTTTCAGCACTGCAGGGATGATGCACAGCCTCTGTCATCAGTGTCTGACTTTTACATAGAGGGAAATAACTCAAAAACAGCATGCAGAACTGCGTAGGCTTCTTCACTGTGGCTGCTCGATGTAAACAACATAGCACATGCCTCACTTTTTTCCTGGGGCGCATCCGTCTGACGTCACACACCACACCCGGCGCGCTAACATCTCATACCTCCTACATCAACTACACACAAACACAGCTCCACACACACACACACACACACACACACAAGCCACACACATCAGGCTCAGCCTGTAACATAAGGCTATTTAGTTTGTTTAATAAAAGGACAAGGTATAGACCTGTTCTATAGGAAAGGTAACCTTAAATGACTTCTGTTGTGATCCAATATGACGGTAGGGGAAACACTGCCGTATGATAAGAAAGGGGTCCAGTGGAAAGCAATCACAGATATGGTGCCCATATATAGGCTACTGTGGAAAAGCTGGGGTTTATTCACATGCTGAAAGTTTTGGACCCCAGATATGTGCTACCAGGCCGCAAATATTTATTTTTTTTAACTAGGAGGGGAATATATATATATATATATATATATATATATATATATATGGCGTAGGTGTCAAGTAATAGTTGGGGAGCATGATCAGGGCTGAGTCATCGAGGAAAACAGTCCTTTCTCACGGCCAGTAAAAGCTGGGAAAGTGCAGTTTTTAAACTCGCATAAAAGACACTAATAGATTCACTACAGCTATAACTAATTGAACTTACCATAATGTCAGAACCCTACAGCCATTAAGGCCATGATGCAGCAGACCAGCATGTTTTCTCAAATTCCATGCACGATTCAAGACAGTACAGCAGTGCTTACGTGACTCAATGCTATTAGCCATTGTTTTGACAATGTGCTTAAACATTATCACGCAGGGGTTTGCAGCCTCAAGAATTACAGGTCCTTGGAGGCCCACAACGTATTCACCAGTGGCTAAACAATCTAACGCTGTTTGGATAAAGCATCACATCCAGTTTTTTTTGTTTTACCAGAAACGACCATGAAATCCAAACCCATTACATTGCATTTGAATAAACAGTGTATAGAGCCAGAATGCTTTCACATGAATTAAGAGTTTATTTTAAAGGAGCTATATGTAAGAAATCTACAGCAAATAGTCGTAAAATCATCCTAATATGTCACAGAGACTAAGGAATAATGTTAATATAACATACTGATGTCAAGGACAACAATAGTACAGCCAGAATATTCGCATTTTAAAAACATTTTTACAGTCCGCAAATCATGTTTATGTTTTGAATTTGTGTTTTGGCCTGTTGCGCCACCCACCACCGTCTACCAGTCACACAGTCAGTAGAGTCTCAGCATCAGTTACAGTTACGACTGAACTACAGCAGCACGGCAAGCAGCGTTAGCAGTGTCCCGGTACACAGCATTAGCAGCCTGCTCCTCCTCAGCTGTATCCCGGCAGCAGCATTAGCAGTAGAGAAGCCGGACTTGCTCGAATGGTCTGCTGGAAAACCGAAGATCAAGGACGCGGCAACGCTGCCCTGCCACGGCAGCTGCCCGTGGGCAAACAAATCAGTCTCCAGTGTGCCGCTGTCCAGTAACCTCGAATCTGTAGGGGACTGACAGTCTGAGCCTGTCAGTGGCAAAAGACAAGCACTTTTAATAGATGTAAATAGATGGTGCGAAAATGCCCCATATTGCAGCCCGGCAGTTGCTCTCACTCAATATTGGACCAGTATAAAAAAAACATTATTCCCTTTAGTCACTAAGACACAAAAACACAGGAAAATGTGGCCAGGTTGAAAAATACACTTTAACTCTGGATTTTTAAGTTTGTTTGATGTACAAAGAGCCACACAGCAAGTCCTCGCATTGTCGGAAATGCTTTGTTTTCCTCCCATGGTGTAAAAAGATGTGACATTTTGTAGGCATTTCTAAAAATACCAACTGTATCTACAGAGCCACAAAGTCTGTACAGGGAGGAAGTTGGTGTGAATAGATGGGTCGGCAAAATGTCAGATTTATTACGTGAGGCTGATGTTAATTTTCAGAGCACACTGTCCTTCCCTTTAACCTTAACCATGTGGTTATCATTGTAACCATGACAGTGAGGGTCCCCTAATTTTAACAAAGACCTGCAGCCAATCAGAGCAGTGAAACATGTCATAGAGCTGAGCAACGACCAATTGTAAACAGACTACAGCATCCAGAGATTTGCTGTGATGTTGTAGCATCAGTGTTTGAAATACTGCTTCAGTAGAAAGTTCAGCAGCAGCCATCTTTTTTTTTATTTTTATTTTTTTTTTAAATAATGGCACTCCTGTTTAATAAGCTATAGTTTAATGCTCACCATAGTGTCCCCAGCGTAAGGGTGCGTGAGACAAACATGACGTCATCACAGACTTTGCATTAAGTGTGATGGCTCTGCAAGTTGTCAGATATCATATCAGACTTACTCCACGTTGGATAAATGGTTGTGATTGAGCCGACCAGGACCAGATTAGCTGGGCCACACACTTTCTTAGCGGGAGAAGGACCAAGCTCATCTGCCAGAGCAAGTAAAACATGAGCTTGCATCATTTTTGTGCCTCATTTTAACCAAACCTTTACCAGAAAAAAATGGAACTGCAGTCAAGGAAAACCTGGAAAAGCAAAGGAATTCCACAATATCATTTTCCAGGCCTGGAAAAGTCATGGAATTAGTAACATTTGAAAGTTTGTAAAAGTAATGGAATTTTGTGCTGCTCCTTGGCGGGTTGATATTGATCCTACTTTTTACTGATTTATGAAAGGCACTGCCTCTTCTCAGACTCCTTAATGATACCCTCCTGTAGACTCTGTAATTTCCTGTCAAAGCACCAGACAAATAACTGCAGCGTGAGTCATAGCTAATTTGATATACTGCAAACATTGTCAGAACTACTGTAAGTATTCCACCTGGATAACTGTGTACAAATTGTCGTGTGTTTTTCTGTGGCCTGCTCGGCTAATGGGCGTCCTCTGATTCTGTGCAAACATAACAGGTTTCTGTGAACCTGTTTGTTACTGTTTATCTGTCTCGCAGCCTGGCGCTTCCCTCCGTGTCTTCCTCTCTTTACAACGAGCTCCACTGAAAACAATTTGTGAATGATTCACTGCATATAAAAGTGCAGCATCCACCCATGTACGCACTCTGGCCTCAGTAGCTCTGGTAAATGGCAACAATAATGCGAGCGCTAGTTAATGCTGTAATTTTATAGTCCGTTTTACGTCACCTCAGTATCACTGTTGCGCCATCTGTTTCCCAAAAAAGCACTGCCCTTATCCTTTGCCACCAGTTGTTGTTCATTTAGAGGTTTCCCCAGCTGGTTTTAAGACACCTCATTGAGAAAGCTTTTCTGCTGAGCATTTGGTTTAGTGACTGACACAACATAAAGACCCACCTTTTATGTCTGAGGGAGGGCGCTTTGATCTTGCTGTGTTGACTCCTCTCAGTGGAGAGCAAATGTTTGTGAGTGAGAGTTTTGTCAGAGTGTTGAGACACATTTAAATGTGCTCATGAGTGCACAGTTGGAAGCTATTAATTTTTTTTTTCTTGTATGTGTCTGTGTCCATGCCTTTGCAGGTACACATGTATAATGTACGTGTGCTCTGTTTGTGTGTCAGTGCTGTTTGTGTCTGTTGCTATGTCACTGACTCCTCTTCTACAGTAAGCCTCCATTTGTCTTCACACTTAATGATGAGATCACGGCTCGCTCTGTAGTCAATTGAGCTGTCATATGTCACCCCAGAGGGGGAATAAGGGATGAGGGATTTGAGGGGATCAAGACTTTGTTATGCAGGCGGCTCCAGAGAGATGAAGCTTCTCTGTCTCGGCTGATGATGACTAAGCACAAACTATATAGAGATGGATTCTTGGGATTTTAGACTTCCATATTGCACATATACATTTGTCTAAGGTGGTACCCAATTTAGAATAATGTAATTTGAATCAGATTTGGTTTTTTTTAATATAAATATTCAATGATACATTTTTTTTCTTTTTCATAAGAAGTTGTAAAGTTTGAACGAGGCTCAGTGGGATGTTCAGCGTGACAGCATTATTCATGTGATTTCGTAAACAAGCTAACTGCGCTAACAATGGATTGGGAATGTACAACAACATATTTTTCTGTCACCAGACATAAAAAAGCAAGAGACTGTTTTGTATTAAGTTGCTGTGAGCTGTATTTTCACCACTTCTAAGCAGGAGAGGGATGATAATGTTATTTCGGAGCCGTACGGTGCAAAGACTCTCCCCCTCTGTGCCGCTGCATTGTGGACGCAGCTGATTGTACCAACGGGTATTGTGAAATTTAGGAGCGCTTACTCTGCAGCAAATTCCAGGGACCAAAACATCCCCAGGAGTATACCGCACAGCAAAAAACAAACAAAAAATGACTGCTCGACTTGAAATAATCTTAGTCGACTGGGGGGCCTCTGACTGATGATTCAAATCTCTGACTTTCAGGGGGCAGCCCTCCATTTGTTAGAAATGTTCTCTTTGGAAACATGTCTCATTTCTGCACTTTCACCAGGTAAAAAACTCATGCAGCATTCTTTATCATGCTCAACTGTTAATGGTGGTGAGTTGTAGCAGGTCTTGGGGAGGATTGCATGCATGAAATATCCTCAAAAAGTATTTTGTGACTCCAGGAGGAGCTGTTTAAAGTCTGATATATACTCGCAAGTGCTGTAACTGAGGTCAAGACTTGATGTTTTGAGACAACCAAAAAAAAAAATAAATCTGTGTGCGGAGTTAGAAAGGAGTGTGAGCTTCCTAGACTTTTATAGCCCACTCCTCATCTCCATTTGAGGCTGGTGGCTCAAGTCTACATTAGACACTGCTAGCATAACACACCTGAATCTCGAAATGAGCTGTTGGTAGCCCAAGTTGCATTATGGGTAATGTAGGTACCGGGGTTTGACAAGAAAGAAGAATAAATGGAATTAATTCTATTTTAATAGCCAAGTTGTCCCAATTTCAATTGTGAAACTAATGAAATTCCCAACAGCCTATGCTTTATTTTGTGTTTACTGCTCATTAGCCAGGCCCCCAGTAACACCACTCGGCCTTGCTTTGATTTTTCCCAGTGGCCAAAAGGCATTTTTCCCATAGACCACTATTATAAAAGAGAGGTCTGTAAAACTGTTGACAGGAGACCTCAAATGGCAAGCAAGGACAGTTACGACTCTTTCTTTTGTGAATTCTCAGTCTGTGGTGTTTTATATTTGCAAATCTTTCCTCCTGCCAAGAAAAGCGACTGAGCGGGAACTCTACTAATCACTACTGTGCATTTTCAGTGGGCCCCATACTGCAAAAATAAACCTGGAAGCTAGAAACTTTTTTGGTGTCTGTGCCAGGCTAGCAATTCTCATTGAACTGAATAGGCGCTGTCTTAGGGACCAGCATTCAGATCTTAGAATACATCCATGTAAGTAGCAAATGTTAGTATTTTAAAACACTAAATTACAATGGTGAACCTGGTGAACACTCTACCTGCTATGCAGGGGATGTGTGAAGTGCTGAAACAGATGGAAAAACACCATGCATCCAAGAATGGCCTTATCACCAGGTTATTGATCTGAGACCTGCTGGCGCTGCTGTGTTTTAGGTTTATTTGACCTGACAGGCAGCCACTACTGACACAAACATTTTCCAGAAAGCTCCGTAAACAAGCCCAGATATCTTCATTGTCACACATTTTACTGTGAGATGAACTCAATCCTCTGAGGGAGAAATGAAAGATGAGACTGTGGGAGACAGCTGGAACATGGACGTTTTACTGGCGGTCAGGTCCATAAGTGGCCTTTCTGTCAGAGAACATTAGATGAGATGACTGTCTTGAACTTTTCGGGATCTGCAGCTTCCACCATAAAGTCCCAACCTTGAAATTAAACTAAACAACAGCCACCAGGAGCTTTGAGTTCAGGGAGCTGTTTAGACTTTGATACAGCCTTTGTCCAAAGAAACTACTTAGTCTTAAAATGAGACAGCGTGTGCTTTCTACCAGGGGCGGGACCAGACAGTGCAGGCTTTCAGGGCGCAGTCCAGACCTATGCGGGGTCTGGCATGGCTCAGAGATGTTTTTCCCCATTTACAGCAGCTGTATGCACCTTATCTCAGTCCATTGAAGATAATGCCTAAAATCTGTACATAATTATGGAAAAACATGATAGTTGCAAGAAAAAATTGTAATTGGGCTCTGCTCTAATTACAAATCAGTGATCCCAATAGGGCTGGGGACTCTGGGAGGGCTGGGAAGTTTTCGGACCTAATTGTATTGCGGAGTTTTGAACAGTGGCGACCGGATCATTGCTCTCAAACCACAAAAAGATGTGATGGCACAACAGTCTCCTTCAGTACATTATTCTATGCTTTCTTTTGATTTTCACATTGGCTAGTTATCCTGTTTAATTTGTCTTCTGATTAAATCGGAACTGTTGAAACAAGTTGTAGGAAGCCTCTGCAAGTAATTGGTTGCTGGCAGACACTCTGTGCTGCAATAAAATGATTAATTAGCAGTGCCGTGCACTGTAGAGCCGATGCGCTGCTGGTTCTGCCAGCCTGAATAGAATATAATGTCTATAGCCTTACTGCTGTGTACAGCATTTATAGACTGAGTAGTGATGCGCGGGTCAACCCGTAACCCGCGGGACCTGCAGATGGACCTGCGGGTCAGGCAGCAGTGATCGTCTGTTAAATCGGTCTGTAAATGATATTTTGACATTATTATTATAATCTATTAATCTGTAATCTATTACTGTCATGGCATCCGAAGGTACTGATGCATTGAGCAGGTGACAGTCCGTGGTCGTTTTCAAAACACACTTGTGTCACGCACTCCAAAAGAAACTTGAAACTTGAAACAATAATTTATTGTACAAAACGGGGGAAACAAACGTTGACAAAAACGGTTCCATAATTCATATTAAATTCAAAAGATACCGGAAAAACAGCTACAAGTTAGAGGGAATAGTGATAAAGTGGTAAAATTTGGCATTGATCCACAGCCTCAGACGGATGCGCTCAAGCGTGCCGTGCGCACAAGCTCAGTTGGTAGGCTATACTATATTTTCGCATTTTTAACAATGCAATTTAAAAGTTTTGATTTTTATTGATAACCTACATTTACCAACAACAAAAAGATTACATTTAGCACCAAAAAAATGTTAAAAAAAAAGTAAATAAAAAATTAAAAAAAAATCGAATACCAAATTTTCATAACAAATACTTACCCATAGAAACGAATATTCAAATATCCAAATATTTGGGTACAGCCCTAGATCCCAAACAATGCACAGATGGCTAAATGTGTTTGTCAGTACTCTCAATTGAATTTTAGGCCAACAAAAGCAAGGTCTACTCAATTATATTAGGTTTCTATGGGGAATAACATAATAGAATACACAACATGGGCATATGATATTATTTGAGTGACACAAAGTTGAAGGTATTTTAAAAACCTAAAACATTCGGGGCCCCCTGCTCTGACGCTGCTTTCCAAAGAACTGACAAAGTTCAAAGTCACACTCTGTTCAAAGCCCATACCAGCAGCCAGCATCCTGGATTGCCATCAAAGCAAGTAGCTGCTCTGCTGACTGAAGATGAGGCAGTTCAATCATGCTCTTTTTCATAAAAGAGAATAACATCATGTTCATTTCATTTTCTCCCCTTAATTTTTAAAATCCAAAGTTGAAACGGTAAAAAGGGAACAAGTGAGCGGAAATGAATTGAGGTTTGACTTCTAGGGGGATTCCCAAAGCAACCGTTTGCTGTTTTATGTTAATAATAGCATGCTAATGTTTGTTATTTGACTGAATCCCCCTGTTTTGAGAACTATTCAAATTTTCCGGTTTCCGTACTCGGACATCTATCCATAGCTGCTTTTATTCCATAATTACAGATGAATAGCCAGCCTGCCTTTTAAATACATGACCCATTAACCCTTAATCATTCATATTACTAACTGCTTTTTATAAACTGTCTTCTTATTATCTCTAATTTGTCCTGCTTGACATGTGTGACCTTGCCTTTCAGGCTCCAGAGAACAGTAATGTCACTGTTCAGAGGCCATTACACAAGTTAAGTTGCATTGACCCACTCAGACATGATCAACTCCCTCACTGTCCACTGGTCATGCTGGTTAGTTTGTTCAATGTCATGTCACGTGTAAAGTCCCCTGCCTCTCAGTCATTTAGAACAAGACCATGTCTGTGGGTCATTTGTTCTGAGTGTTTGGTCAGTCTGCAGGGGCCCTATTTTTGGATCAACTCATCGGCCCTTTCTCAGCTTGTCATGTTCAGGGTTGTAGGGACTGAGGCTGTTCCCAGCATGCACTGGGCTGAGAAAAGACTGGTGTAGGTACGCTAATCTGAATTTAAATCATATTTACTTTTATAGATAGAGACTTACTAATTGAGAACTGTCCTCTTTGTGTTCAACTTTGGCGTATTTTAGAAGGACACAATTACACATTGTCAACTTTAAATCGAAATATAGATATTTTTACCCCTGGAAAAATATCCATTGTTCGTTCCAGATGTTTTTAAAGCCTTGAACAGTGTCTGCAAATACTTCTCAGTTCCCAAACAGCCAGGACCAATAAAAGGTTTCAATGGGGGTACCCTTGTTTGCACAATGTATCCCCCAAAGGGCTCATGTGCTTGAGAGCAAAGTTCAAGCCCTGCTTACTGTCCCACCTTCGTGAATGTCAGACCAAGTAACATTATAAAAATGTCAGACGTAGGTGTTGGGGTAAGAGGTCTCAGATGTTGTTTAACCATCTGACTTTGGTTAGACCATTCTGATTCCATGAGGGCAGCATGAGAAGTCAAACCGTAGGCAAAAAAAGGTCTCTAAAGTACTGCTCATGAAGCTCATTGCTGTGAGATCACAAACTGATGCTGACCTGTACCGAGGTGAGGAAGTATAAGGACTTTTATCAAGTCAGAGCATCTTTCATCTGGGCAGAAGGTTGACATTGTTTAGAGAGATTTTAGTGTATACATAAAACTGCAGGATAAGAGGTACATTAACATCCAAGGGCGAATTCACCTAACCTTCAATACTTTTTTGTTAATCCCTTTATCTGGAAATCATCTCCATTATCTTTATGTATAATGAGGCCTTTTGTTTCCTCAAGATACTTTGTTATCACAACAAAGCAGCTTCCCTACACATCGGCTCATGACAAGTGAGTTTTCTAAACTGCAAGAGAGTTAGAGTAATCAGAAATCCATCAGCATATCTGATCAGGTCATTTGTAAGTAACAAGCTACAGAGTAAGGCAAGAAAAGGGCTCTCATGGGGAATGGCGTCAAATGATCCAGAGCTCAGAACTGGTAAATTGCCTCCATATTGCCTCATCTACAGCTAATGCACTGAGAGGTTGGTCACACAAATGTCCCTCCCTGAAATTTAATCACGTTGAGTATCTTGCATAACAGAAATAACTGTTGTTTCAGGCACAGTGTAAATAAATGTGTTGGTTTATACAAAAATATCTTCCTTTGCTGCCATTTCGTCCCTTTGATGCAACTCATTAGTAGGTGAAATGGTGCCAGACCTCACTTAGCTTGACCTATTCGCACCAGAGTTATCACATTTGCTGGTTTTTAAATGTGCAAAAACGCATTAAAAATAGGCGCTAGACTCCTTGCCAGTAGACCAGAGCCATGTGACCAAGTATGCCTTTCTGTGTGTCATGTTTGTCGTCACAGATGGGCCAGAAAACAGGTTAGTAAACAGAAAGAAAGCAGCATGGAAGCCAATGAAAACTGCTTCAGTGGTTTCTTCTTTTCTATATCTCTTACTTATTCAGTCTGTCTCTCAAACTCAGTTTCAACTAAATTTTGAATGATGCTCAAGCGCTGTTTGGACGGAAACTGATGGGATTTTGTGGCAGCGCATCACTGCATTGCACTGGCAAAGGGGCTAAAAGTAGCGTGTCCACCTGGGTGTTGTATTTCTGTCAGTCACAACTGAAGCTGGTCGAAGCTTACGCCGATATTTACCCATGACTAATGCAGAGTCATTTGCTCTGAGAATGAATAATGATTGTGACCTTTACCATGAAAATCAAATGCCAGTTGTGGGTGTGAATAGTTTTTTTTTGTCTATACGGAAAGGAGCTTTAATGTAAGACACAGTGAATGCCTGCATCGAAAGGAAATAGAATCAACAATGTGTATTTTAATTTACTTTATTGCTTTTTTTTAATTTGTTTTTATTTATTCATTAAGAAGACAGAGTACATCCTTGACAGGTCGCCAGTCCATAACAGGGCTGACACATAGAGTCCACACTCACCACCACACCGGCAGGCAATTTAGAGTCCTCAGCTTAATTAAAATGCATGACATTGACACATCTTTTCATTTTCTAAGTTTGGGAAATTCTCTGTCAACTGCAGACTGTGTTGTTGTTGTTGTTGTTGTTGTTGTTGTTATTATTAACATCCTCTGGGCAGGGTTTACAGCCATGTCCTCAAATACACACTGGAACTGAGTTGCTCTGGCTGCCAGGCATCTATTTGTTTCCTCAGCGATTTTCAAACTAATTTCAATGATTGAAATGCATTGTATAGCAGCTTGAAGTGCTGTATGTGTGTATGTCTTCCCTACGGAAGCATAACAACAAATGTAACCAACCACTCTCTCTGTTTGTCTGTCTCTCCTCAGTTAGCAGTACCTGTCACGCTCTTTTGGACAGATTTCTGGATCAGTTTTTTTGGTCAGGTATGTATACACAAAGAATATTTTTTGTTTGTTTTTCTCACAGTTACACAGAAATAGAAATACAGCTAAAAAAACAAGGACAACTAAGCTGAACAAAGGAACATTTAGCTGTTCTGTACATAGCCTACAAGTGTCGAGGGGAAAAATGAGAACTCATTAAAAGATGTGTTCACAGACCCACAAAAACCTTTGAATTTGGAGACAGGGCACAGAATAATACAAAGGGACACACAGGCATTTCAAGAAGAAAAACCTGAAACACAGTAACGATATAATAGTTTGATTAGTAACTGTAATGTGATTAGGATTACTATTAGGAATAGTAACACATTACATTACTGTGTTACAGACAAATATAATGTGATAACAGTTATCTGATTGGATTGACTGGAAAGCAAAGTTAAGCGAGGAAACTTTAACAGTGCTTAGTTAACATCCAGCACTGGGAGACTTCTGTGAAGATGTGGAAATCCTACATTTCCAAAGACAGTTACTCACCAGGAGAAACTTTAGGAATAGGAAACTACTCACGATGATGTGACTCGAGGTGTAACCACGCTGCTTTGTTAGATGGTGAAATTTAAATAACAAAGCCACACACGCAGCATGCTGACACCAGGAAACCATTTTTTAGATTATTTTTGATCAAAGGAAGCTTATTTTTAGGCCGATGTATGACAGAAAGAAATTAAAGTGGCTTTCAATGAAAATAGAACTTAATAATACTCCTCATATTTCTGTCCTTTGTCCCCAGAGGGATTCCTATGGTTGTTTGCCATATTAGCTGTAGTGGCAGTTTCCTCTCCAACTATCACATGATGTTTCCTGTTCATCAACCCCCACCAACTCCCCCAGCACAGAGACGCACAATCACTCAAAATTTCACAAAGGGTCTGTCTGTTTGGCTTTTAAGCAGATTTGGGAATTCAATCAAATTTAGAGGAAATATGGGCCATGAGCCAAGGAAGTAATTAGTCCATGTGGAGGTCATGATCCAGGTGTGTCTCCAGGACACCATTATTTAACACAACTTTGCTGCTTTTTATGAACCACAGTGACTGCTCTAATGGAAAGCATCTGGTACTTGTATCACTGTGTGTATTTTGAGGCAGTTCTGGAGCCAGAAAACTTAAAATGTAAACATTTTTTTTTTGGTATTTAAATGAAACATTGAGCTGGTTTTGTACAGTAGTCTTGGTGAATGGCGTCATGTGTTTATTTTTTTTAAGGATTTCATACCATCAGAAAAACAATTTTTTATGCTGAGATCATTGCATACATTTCTTATGATCCCTAGAAAACAAACTAAAAACATCTTTTTTGATCTCCCCTCTGGCATTCATAGAAGTCACTGTTGGCTCATTTTTGGGGGGAATCTCAGATTCTGTTTGTTCTCTGCAATTTATTGTTGATCAGCTGGCTTTTGGAAATTCAATATTTAGTCTGTTGAATTGTGTTTTTGTGCAAGAAATCAAACAATGCGCATATTAGGTCAAAAATACTATGTCGAATTTGTCTAAATATAAAAAATAAATAATATATAAGCATTGGTTTAACAGACATGAGATGTGTCCTCCTTTTTTTTTTTTTTTTTGAACACTTGTTTGCGTGAAACAGAAAGATCCAATGATTTACTGTGTCCACAAAATTTGGCACTCAACACATTCAACCCACAAAATATGAAACAGACAGAGAAGTAGAGCATTAACATGTCCCTATACCAGAACAACATATCTGGTAATGAAATGCCACTGTGACATTACATTAACCACTGTGTTTTTTTCTGATTTCCTTCCAGTGTTTAGTCAATCTTTGAATGTTTACCCATCTAATTACAAGCTACACTTTCATCTCCCTGTCTTTCAGATGCTAGCTGTGATTTTGAATCACTGTGCCTCTGGACTTTATCAAATCACAGCGACCAAAGTGACTGGTCAGTGGTGTCACCACAGCAACCAGAGAGCACTCTGGCGGGGATGATGCCAATGACCGACAACTCACGGAGAGGCTCTAATGGTAAGAGAGCAGAAACTCACTGGGGAGAAACTAAATGAGTGCTTCAGGATACTGCTCATGCCTTTCTCTTCTTTGAAATGTATCTATAGGTTAGAAAAGCCAGTAGGGGATATTTGGACTTACTCAAAACTCTGTTGAATCTATTGGTGCATCTGCCTTGACTTTTATTTTGATTTTGTCCTTAGTATATCTTATGCCTAGTCTTAGATTTGTTCTAATGTTAAAGCATTCTTTAAGTGATTTACAGAAGTGACAGTATTCTGAGGTTACATTAAAACAGTCATGCATGAAATTTCTCCACTGTTTTATTACCCAAGGGCACTTCCTTCTCCTAAGCCCCTCTCCTGCTGCCGAGGCCTCTGGGAGATGCGAGTACCACTTAACCAGCCCGGTCTTACCAGCAACCCATGAGAACTGCATCTTCCAGGTGGCTCTGTATGACCCCAGCTCAGTGGTGGAGAACCTCATGCTCCTGATTAAACCAGTGCTCTCAGGTTCAGCGGTTCGCTCTGTGGCTCTCAAACACAGGCGACGTGATGACCGCAGGTCAGCAAGCACACTCAGGAACAGGCTCTCCATGCCTCTGTGATTTGTGCAGGATAGTTATTTGTTGTTGTTGGTTTTTTTTTTTTTTGCTGCACAACATGTCCATTTAATTAGTGTCAGAAAGCACAGCCCTGCATCTTTACTGATTGAAGTGCTTGTCAAGTTGAGGTCCAGCCTGTGAAATAAATAAAAGGGAGTTTAGATACACTGCAATGAAATGTGACACAGGCCCTCAGACGGAGCAAGGGCACAGAAACTAATACTGTTTTCCTCTGTGGTTCTAAGGTTGAATAAAGAAAATGTTTCTTAGCTGTCATGTGGAACAAACTGTAGAGTTGTGGCTGTGTGGGAACAGCGGTCCCCTGTGTATTGTTTGGGGAAAGGGGACAGGTATTTCCTATTGATCTAATGCTGAAGCACACCCATCTTCAGAGCAGCTAAAAGCATTCATGTGTCTAGATGCGACTCTGGAAATGAATTTATATATAATTGGTCAGGACAGAAGAGGGATGGATGGGCATATGCAATAAGTTTGTACATTGGCTTTGTTAGTGTCTCTGCAGTAATGGACTGAGCAATTCCATTATGAGAGACACACAGACAGTGGTTTCATTTAGTCAACCCACTATTAATCGCATGCTAACCTGCACATGTAGCCTCTAGATGCGTTATCTATTTAAACCACAGTTCCCGTGCGTTGCGACACATCTTTGTGGTGCTGCGTGTGCCGACGTTTACCTGCACCTGAGTGTTTTCAGAAGTAAGCAACTATCCTAATTGGACATTTTTCAAGCAAAACAGAGGCTTAATGGCCCTGGAAATTGCCCCTAGATGTTGTGCATTATCTTCATTTTACTGTATGTTCCCGGTAGTGAAACATTACTCACCCACTCAATTTAATGTACAGTGTGTTTGGAGCCGTGACAGCATGGGTGTATTTTTAGAAATGGACTCTGAGAGGTGGATTTGTAATAGGGGAAGTAAAGTTCAGTAAAGGCGGCATTACACAGTGGCATTTCTGTGGGTGGCACTTTGAGATGAAAAGAAAATAATGTGGGGCCGTGCTCTGTGATGTCACTGTAGTACGACTGTTAAAATAACAGCTAAACGCAGCCCAGCTTTGTGTGAGCTATTTGTCAGATAGGACAGAAAAATAACATAGCAAGGTGACAGATGGATTATACTGTGTACAGGTGCCCTGTAGGGTTTTGACCAATAGATAAATTTTTCCATGAGCTGTATTATATGTAAGATGTGGATGATGTACATGCCACAACTGTGGGAGTGTTGTGATAGGCAATTCTGCTGACTGCATATGGACAATGGTGTCAGTACTGAGCCAGAAAAGGTAACAATGTTCCGGTAAAAGAGCAAAATATGAAGGTCGCAACTGATAGAAGATGCAGGCTTTAAGTTGAAGTAGATTGCAAATGTTTCTCAAGAAGTAAAAGTTTTTACCTTGAAAACAACAGAGGGCTTAAGTGTAACAAAAACTATTTATGGACTCTTGTCATGATGGTTTAATTTTGCTTTGGCCCGAGAGGTGTGCTTTTGTAATCTGTTTCAATGGATATGAAGGAAACAGCCCTAAGTCACCCTGCTTTTTGTTAGTTGTCCAAACAGCTAGAAACAGACGTTCAGTTTTTTTTCTTTGAGATCTATTATAACATGAAAAATATTTTAATATTGGCTGCTTCTGCTAAGGCATGCTTCACCAAAGATATCAACATCCGGTTTGAAGAACCGAAGCTGATCATCATAACCTATTTTTTCAGTTTGCTAATGCCATTAGCTAATCTTCTTAACTATGTTAGCTCAGTGATTGACAGCAGGCGACTGTGGTTGCTTTGTGACATCAAAGGGATGCTGCCAGTACATCTGACCACCCAGACTTTTACAAAAATGATAGCGTCCCTAACTTTTCAAGCCTTTCTTATTAATGATTGCAATGATTGTTTTTGTTGTTAATGTTAAATGCAGTGTCTTGGAATTATTCCATAGAAGCCAACAATTAAAGAAGGAAGTTGTGAATTCCTACAGCTGATGTTAAAAGGCATTTCTCTGATTGGTTTATGCAGGGCTGAGTGGGAAATTCTGGAGACGGTGATTGGTATTGTGCACGAGCCCTTTCAGGTGATCCTGCTCTACACTTCCTGTTTGGGAGAAGATGGAGCCACTGTGGCTCTGGACAATCTGGAGCTCATAGACGCTGAATCAGGTGAGTTCATCATGTTCTATAGAGCTGTGATTTACTGATTTCTGTTCAAACCAATCACTAAGGCAGTATTTTTTCTCTGATAAGCACCCCAAGGGAGACATTGAATAGTTTACTCTTTGCTGATAAGTTAATTATGAAGTGGATATAGACAAGTTTTTTATAATGGCTATAAAATAATGACACCATCAGTGTTAAAATTTGCTCCTTATGTGTCTCACTTTCGCTCTGCTTCTCTTTCTTCCACCGGGTAAGATCACTTGGGAAAAAGAAGGCTTGATGTACAGCACAAAGGCGGTGCATCAACCATTGCACAACCTAAGCAGATAGAAGGATGGTACTTTTGTTTCCCCCAGTAGCTATGGATAGCTACCCCCAGTTACCAAGGAGTATCATTACATTTATTGCCATTACTATATCCGCAGTAGCAGAAATTGAGGACAGTGAAACAACCAAAATAACTTTGGAAAACAAAATCCAGTATGTTCTGTGTTGCTGGTACTTGCTAGGCTCTGAGGCAACCGACAGTGATCTAGTTCTCTTTGGGACAGTGATGCCATCAACAATAACACCACTTTGAAATGCAAGGCGGGGAAAGTTGTCTCTTTCCACTTTTAGATTCTGAAAATGTAACATTTTTAATGCCTAAATTTAAACAAACCAAACAAAGATATAAAGTGAAATACAATACACATTATTTATATTGCGTTTTTTTATGCATTAAGTGGAAAGCATATGAACACTGGCAATTACTTAGGCATGTAAAAGCCTCCATACTCCAGGCCCTGTAAATAAATTAGGCAGGTATAGAAATATGCTTTTGGCTGACTGGTTCTTGGCTTGGAGACATTGCCAGGCAACCAGCGTAGACTCCAGAACGTTCCTGCTCCTGGCCAAGAAAGTCTAGCACATAACCTCCTGTAAATGTTAATTTGGAGCATTCTCTGGCACAAGAATTCACATCAGGATAAATAGATTTCTATTAGGGTTGTCAAAAGTATCGATACTCAAACGCTGTATCCGGATACAATACTAATTTACAAAAGTATCGATACTAACAGTGCACGCCACCTGAGCGCCTGTCGGGTGCACACGACGGGTCTAACGGACACGCGCTGTGCAGGCAGCGTCTGGCAGGCACAGAGCCCTCGCTGCAACCCGACTTGTTGTCGTTGCTGTGCATGCATGCACACATTTCTGTTGTTGTAATATGGCCAGAGCGGCTGCAGGAGGATCAGAGCAGCCAGTTTTGGTCAAAAATGATAAAGGAAAAAGCGCTCTCTGGAAATATTTAGTGAAGTGAACACAGCACGCTGCAGACAGTGGGTAAAGCCCCTGCCCTCACTAGCAGCTGAGCAGCTGGTGTCGCCAGCATCAAACTAAAATATAACTTCTAACATTAATGTGGGAGCTAAGCAGAAAACTTTATCAGTCATGCCCGTCTGTAACATTAATAGATAATATTAGTTTAACAGGACAACACAATTATGTGTGTCTGAAAAGTTATGTTAACTGTAAAGTCACAGATTGAAGCTGAAAAAACGTTTGGTTTCTCCCGTAAGCCCTGGTTCTCTGATCACATAGTGAGGTAGAAACAGGAGCATCCTGAGCCTAAACTACCAACTCTATTTGATCAGCAATGAAAACATGGTGCCAATTCACCAGAAGCACAGAAAATAAACAGGGCTGTAGATAAATACATTTGTATGGACAGATCTTGTTTCTGGTTGGTATTTATTTTGGGGGGATTTTTGTTGTTATCATTGATGTTACTGTTCTGATCTTTATTTAAAAAATGACATGCCTCTTAATTTTTTGCTACTGTATCGAAAATGGTATCGAGTGTTGAATATTTTGCTTGGTATCGATATCGAGTTTGAAATTTTAGTATCTTGACAACCCTCATTTCTATTGAATTGAATTGAACAACATTTTTACACTTTTTTTGAACCAATAAACAAATGAGGTAATTAGTGAACTTAAGAGGTGCTTGTAGTCTGAGATTTTGTTACCTCTGGACCAGAGCCAGGCTAGCTGTTTCCTCTTGATCCCAGTCTTTGTGCTAAACTAAGCTAACTGGCAGCCAGCTGTAGCTCATATTTAAAGTTCGGATATTAAAGTGGTGTTGATCTCCATTCTCCATCCCTCTCTTCGAACACTCAGCAATGAAGCAAATAAGCATGCTGACCCAAATGTCCTAATGTTCCGTTAAAGAAACATACATTCCCAACTTCAGGGTTAAATGACTTCTAAATGTAGTAATCTTTACAGTATGTTAGGATTAGTTCTCCATAATGTAGCGGATGTGTAGTATTGTATAATTATTGTGTTGTTGCTGGAATGCAGAACACGAGGAAATCGCATTGGATGCGGATTGTGGGGAATCTTTCTACTGTATAAACTCAGGAGGCTGCATCGACCAGAGCCAAGTGTGCAACTTCCACACCGACTGTGCTTTAGGAGAGGACGAGGGCTTCATCTGTGGTGAGCTTTTATAAATTTCCTGAATAAGATTACAGCATGCAGAAAGGATGCTGTTTTTTATTAGTAACACTTGAAACTGCTTGTATGCAGTCGGCTTGAGAGGTTTTCCCTGGTATGATGATGAATCATGATTAATTTGATTTGATCTGCTCCATTGGACTGATTCTGAGAGTGGGAGTGTGAAAACAACATGAAAAGCCAAAGATGTGTCTGTGTAAGGGCTTCGGTTTGTGTGATTGTGGGTGGGCAGATAAGTCAGGACAGTACTGGACTCCTACAGCTGAATATGGGGCTACTGACAGGTTGTAATCTATTTGCATCTGTATTAAAGTTTTAAACACAATTCAGTGTTTTTGACTGAAGGTTCCAGATTATTCCATGCCAAGGGCCTTTACACAGTACATTTAAAGAGTTACTATTATATGGACATTTAGAGTGTGAAGCCTGAGTGCAGCTTCTGTCCTCGGTTAATTTGCTTAAAAATTTTTAGTAGCTGGAAATCATTTTGTTGTATTTTCAGGAATTTGACACGCTTTGCCTTTTTAAAGGCCCAGACGCACCAAACTGACAACCAAGAAATACTGGCGACGAATGCCACCTGTTGAGTTGCCCTACATTGCTTGTGTCTCGGCCGAAAAATTGCACTTGCACACACCGCAGTCAACTGCGAACAAGCACGTATGTTCAGCACCTTTGTGAGAGGAAAGTACTCTCCATAGCAGTAGGCAGCAATTGTCTGTATTTGCCATTCAAAAAGGGAAACCGAAAGACCTACAGGATGCTTGCTAGCCAGTTAGCATTAACAACTGACCTGATGCTGAAAAAACAAAGGATATTTACCATTTACCAACAATAACACAAACAATTTCAAACCATTTTTACTTGAGAGCTCTGGCTAAAAACAATCTTACCTCGTATATATTATTTCGATTTCACACCATCTTGACTTAAGTTGTTTGTTTGCCTACTTCACTTCTCTTCTCCTGCATTTAGTTTAACTGTCAATCATAGTGATTTCTCTCACCAATGGGCACTGACGGGTCTGACACTGATTCAGTATACTGATACATTATAAATCCAAAAATATGCTGCAGAGGCATTGCTTCGCTGCAGCGGCCGTGGGTTTGAATCCGGCTCGCGGCCCTTGTCTGCATGCCAGTCCCCGCTCTCTCTCTGTCTCCCCATTGCACCTTCTGTCCTGTCATAAAAGGCAAAAAAAGCCAACAAAAATAATCTCGTCTCGTCTCGTCTCATCGTCCTCCGCTTATCCGGGTCCAGGTTGCAGGGGCAGCAGCCTCAGCAAAGAAGCCCAGACAGTCCTCTCCCCAGCCACCTCCATCAGCTCTTCCGAGGGAACCCCGAGGCGTTCCCAGGCCGGCCGGGTGATGTAATCCCTCCAGCGTATCCTGGGGCGGCCCCGAGGTCTCCTCCCGGTTGGACATGCCCGAAACACCTCCCAAGGGAGGCGTCCGGGAGGCATCCTTACCAGATGCCCGAACCACCTCAACTGGCTCCTCTCGATGTGGAGGAGCAGTGGCTCTACTCTGAGTCCCTCCCGGATGTCTGAGCTCCTCACCCTATCTCTAAGGCTGAGCCCAGCCACCCTGCAGAGGAAACTCATTTCGGCCGCTTGTACTCGCAATCTCGTTCTTTCGGTCACTACCCAGAGTTCGTGACCATAGGTGAGGGTTGGAACGTAGATCGACCGGTAAATCGAGAGCTTCATTTTCTGGCTAAGCTCCCTTTTCACCACAATGGACCGGTTAAGCGCCCACATCACTGCTGACGCCGCCCCAGTCCGCCTGTCAATCCCCCCCTCCATCCTACCCCCACTCGTGAACAAGATCCCGAGATACTTAAACTCACCACCTGAGGCAGGACCCAGCACCCTGGTGAGGGTAAAGAGCTGGTCCACAGTTCCGCATCCGGGACAAAAACCACATTGCTTCTCCTCAATCCGAGGTTCAACTATCGACCAGACCCTCTTCTCCAGCACCCTGGCGTAGACCTTACCGGGTAGGCTGAGGAGTGTGATCCCCCTGTAGCTGGACACACCCTCTGGTCCCCTTTCTTGAAGATGGGGACCACCACCCCCGTCTGCCACTCCAGAGGCACTGCCCCCGATGTCTATGCAATGTTGCAGAGGCGTGTCAGCCAGGACAGCCCTACAACATCCAGAGCCTTGAGGTATCCAGGGCGAATCTTGTCCACCCCCGGGGCTCTGCTGCCACGTAGTTCCTTCACTACCTCGGCGACTTCTGCCCCAGAAATTGGACGACCCGCCCCCGAGGCCCCCAGCTCTGTTTCCTCACTGGGATACGTGTTGGTGGGATTGAGGAGCTCCTCAAAGTATTCCTTCCACTGCCCGACAATGTCCCCAGTTGACGTCAGCAGCTCCCCGCCCCCACTGTAAACAGTGTGAGCAAGTTGCCGCCTTCCCCCCCCCGAGGCGCCGGACGGTTTGCCAGAACCTCTTTGGAGCCGAAATAAGAAATAATCTTTAAAAAAAAAATGCTGCAGAAAAGTGTTTTCAGAGAGTCAGTTAATGCCTTTAACTTCCTCCCACTTCACAGTCTGAAATATAATAAGCTTCATCATTATCTTTGAAAACATCAATCATCCAGCACGAAAAAAAAAACCCTCTTCACCACACAATCAAAAGGCCTCGCTTCAGTCATTAATGAACTCAATGGTAGTCAGGGCTATTTAGAGTGCTTGAGTCATGAATTGCTGGGGGAGAAGTGCTGGTTCACAGTGGTGGTGTAATTTTTTTCAGTGGACCGCCAGTAAAATAAATCCTGCATGTGTGTTCATAAAGTACTCTGTTAAATGGACCCTTGACATGGCTTTTTTTGTCATCTCACCCAAGAAGGGTCTAAAGGATTGATGTCGGTTTTTATATCTGTTTCCAGTATAAAAAATATTATGTGTTTAGTTCAGCTGAAGAAGGAACAGGCTCAGCTCTGAGAATGTGCCTCCCAACATCTGTCATACATGTACACTGTATGAATAAAGGAAATGGTCATTTTGGAAAATGTGCCTAGCGAAGAGTGAGCAAAGGAGATTGATACCAGTCATCAGTGTCTGTGTGTTAAGAACAGAGCTTGAGTCGGGTAAAGCCTGATTATTGTAGGGCGCTCAACACTTGATAACTGTCACTCAAAAGGTTTTAAGTCGTCTCCATGATAACCAGAGATCCCCTGCTGTATATGTGTTTACTTTAGTTTATGAGTTGTAGGCTATATTTATTGATTGATCATCTCCTAGTCTCTCTGTGAGTGGCAGATTCCCCTCATTCGCTATGATGTGCTTCGAAAAAAATCAGAATCAATAAATCAAACACTGTTGATTTCCTCCTGTTGAGCTGACATGAACATGAACATTTTGGTGTCAGTCACCCTGGTGAGGGCGGTTTGACAGGCCACTGTCCACACAGCTCCCCAGAAGCTGCTGCTGATAGATGGCTGCTTCTGTGGACAGAGATACTGTGTGATAAAATATGAAGTTGTCAGCAACATAACAAAATTCTTCGGGTTAGGGATAGTGTTTAGTGACTCCTTTTTCTGTCGAATAGACATCATTTATGTTGAGTGATACTCATTGAAAGTGTCAAGTATCCTACTGTAAATCAGGCTTAAGATGACTTAGCATAAAAACAGCTAGCAGTGGAAACCAGCTAGGTGCTCAATAAAGTTAAAAAATATGCCTACCAATCCCTCTAAAGCTCATTATTTAACATGTTGTTTCACTAACATGTTTAATCTGTACACAAACAGAAATTTAAATACTTTAGCTTGTAATTTTAAAAGGGAGTTATGTGCTGTAATTGCTTGTTAGCAGCAATGGGCAGGTCCATTGACAGTAGGCAGTACTGCGTGCTGATAGCACTAATTACCAGCATTGCATCCCCACCTACATAAATTGTCATTTGTCCATTTTTTTTGTTTTCAGATTTAAAAAAATCAAGATGCAACATATAAATAACAGAGCTATAGAGGTGTAGGTCAGGTGTTTAAGCTAGCTAGGCTAACCACATCCTGACACCATCTGCACTTATCACATAAGAAAACTGTCCATCCTTTCATCTCATTCTTGGAAAGTAAGGAAGTAGTTCCCAAAACTATTTCTTTAATATTAACGTCTACATTTCTGCAGCAGCTACATGTTTTGGCTCAAAAGTCCTACCTCTATGGTGATGTTGGAACTTATATATGTTCACCTAGTATCTCTTGGATGTATTGGAATCCAGCCGCCAGCTAATATGATTCAGCATGTAAACAAGACAATTTTGGATTTGTGGGAAGGAATCTTTTCACTTTGAAGTTGACTAATTTCTTTACCCTGCTGTAATCAGGCTAAACATACCTGCTTTCCTTGTGCCAGATGCAAATAGATGAAATTGTTATTTATTATCTCATGTGACTGTAAGCTGCCAAACAAGAACATTTCCTAGTCTGAGAGACATCAAGGTTCTCTAACTTGCATTTTAAGACATTAAATTATGGCACCCCTTGAAGTTCTTAACTGATTTCTCCAAAAAATGTAAATCTTGCTTTGAGAGAGGAGGAATCAATTGGGAAAGATGGACCTTTAAGCAGCTGTGATCTCTATTTTAGTGAAATATGATAATCTTCCTCCTTCCCAGGTACTCTTCCATTTGGCTCCCACTGTTCATTTGAACAGGATGCATGCGGTTGGTCCATGTCCAACCAGCACTCGGCCTGGAGAAGGGTCGCTGGAAATGAACTTCTGGAGAGGGAGGACATGCAGGGTGTTGCTCTGCAGAGTACACCAGGTTAGCAGTGTGTGCCATTATGTTTGAAATGGGCCATATTAACACCTTGTATCCTAGTTTAATATATATTGTTAGTGGTTTGTGTTTAAAGTTAGACTCTGTCACAAACAGGCTTTTCTATACCCAGATAGGGGTAGGAATGCTTTGTTAGATTACTACCATATGAAGTTACACTGCATGACCATAAAGAGTTCATATGGATCCTTTAAATCCAGCTGCAGAACATATTTGTCCTAAAAAAAAGTTTAATATAGCTTTATATTTAACCCAATGTTACAACTGCTTTCAATCATCTGAGTTTTAGTTTTACCGGCTGCTGGTTCTCTGAATAAGACAACTTCAAAATGTGTGGCTTTAAAGAGTACAGCATGAACTTTTCAAACTATTACTACATCTCTCATATCCATTATTTTGATAACAGATTGTTTCATGAGCTGGTTGGTGTACTGCTGTGTCATATTTATTGTGCGCCCTCAGGGCACTTCCTGTTTCTGCAGGTAAGAGAGAGTAATTCTGTTCGAGAGGCGTCCATTCAGAGCTCCTCTTTCCCTCCTCCAGTCTCTACCACTGCCTGTCAGGTCAGTTATTTAGACAGACACAATTATTAAATCAATTTGTTTATATATTTTATGTTATTTTCTCCTTATGAGGCTGCTCTTTGTCAACAGAATATTTTATTAATATGTTTATTCCTTGCTGAAATTGTGTCTGTTTTTCTATTCAGATGCGTTTCTCCCTGTACCTGTATGGACACTTCAATGGTTCATTGCTGGTGGCTATAGAGGAGAATGGGACCAGCACAGCACCACTGGTCTGGGAGAGAAATGATCAGTGGACAGACGACTGGGAAGATGTTGCCCTGCAGCTGACTGGCCTTCATCATGAGTGCGTATAAATGAAAAGGGTAGAGGAGTGGATGATTATGTAACACTGACATGTTTCAGCAAAAGGATCAGACATGTGTATAAATGTTAGCTAAATCATTTAACTATACCCTTTTATTACTACTCTTTTTCATGGTTCTCGTTGAAAAACAGACCCTTTTCCCAGACTCTGTGGTATTAAGATTTACTTTATTTCCCATGTCAGAAAAAAATGAGTACTTTAGATTGGTGACGAGGAGAAAAAATTGCTGCTTTCATCCAAAGAATTTGTAATCATTGTTAAGGTTTGACTTGTTCTTTACTACAAGCTGTGTTTTACACATATTGGGGTTGAATTCCTGCTGCTTTTCACATAAAGACAAAAACTCTAATTCTGTAAATAAAACAATGTCATGCGCTTTGCTCCAGGTTCCATGTTAAAGTGACAGCTGTGTGGGGACAAGGCTCCAATGCTGACGTTGCTCTTGATGACATTGCAATTGGTGCGGCCTGCTTCGGCACAGGTAAGCCATCCTAACATGCCACCATTTAATTATTGTTCAACATATTTGTGGTAATAATATGTAAAACCAACGCAAATAAAGAGTGTGTATCGTTTGAGTCAATAGTTGACTTTGCCAGGGGAAGCAAACATGTAAGTTACTGGTCACACTAGTTTCTCTTTTTTGTAAAGAGTCTGTGTGACATTTGAATAAAGAAATATCATTTCACATGTTGCGCAAATGGGAGGTTGATTTCATGAAGAATAAAATGCTTAAAAGTTTAAAAGTTTGGCTGCTACAGCCTGACTTGGTGTCTATGACCAAAGACTGTTCAAAAATAATGGACAAAGCCACAGTAATGTCACCCATTGGTATGTGGACTCCCAAGTTTGGCATTGTGGCTGTTGCTATCTTTAATTTTTTTGGAGCAAGAAATGAGCATATTTAGGCAAGAGTGTGTCTTTGGAGGAGCGAAGGGTGGATCTGACTGAGAACCTGAGGACAGCCCATCACTCAAAGCAACCACGCCCATATTAATGCAGAACTTCAAGCCCTAATAAAATTTAAACAGCGGAGTTCATCCTCCCCAAAATTCTTGTCTAGAAGGGGAAAATTAGCTACAGAAACTAGGCCTGTTTTTTGCACCAGGCTATAAACTCCTCCCCCCTGCAGAACTGCAGTTTTTGGCACTTTGTGTTGGCTTTGTTTTTTTGTTGGCTTGTATATGGTAACTTTTATCTAAACTAAGCACAAAAAGTAAGGAAATTTGTGTTTAGAAGATTATTTCTTTGTTATAACAATGGAACATGCATTTGTTGGATGAACAGCAGAGCTGATTATGTGGGTTGCGCCCATGAAAAATTTGTCAAATCTTCTCTTTTTTTTGCTGTTGCTATTGACTCTTGTTTTGAGCTCCTGGTACCTGGTTGGAGGAACATGTGGAGGAACGTTATGTTCAGCGATGAGTCCAGATTCCTACGCAGTTAAATCATAGGGTCAAAGTGTGGAGAAGACGTGGAGAACACTTTGCTGATTGCTGCACCGATAGAGTAACATCTTTTGGTGATGGTATTGGGCGGCATCTCCCTCACTAGAAAAACAAGGCTTGTCATAATCGGAGGCAATCTCAATGCAGAGAGATATCGAGATGAAATTCTGCAACCAGAGCAATCCCATATCTCCACAGTCTGGGACCGAACTCTATCCTCCAAGATGACAATACTCGCCCCCACAGAGCAGGGCTTATCAGAGACTACCTCCAAAATTTGGTGGCGGAGACCTGACCTCATCCCCATTGAAAAGTTGTGGGATAAACTTGGGCGTGCTGTTCGTGCCAGAGTGACCAACACAACCATGTTGGCCGACAAATGCTGGTTGAAGAATGGGATACCATCCCACAGCAGTGTGTGATCAGACTGGTGACCAGTGTGAGGAGGAGGTGCCAGGCTGTTGTGGCTGCCTATGGTTCTTCCACACACTACTGAGGCTCCTATTTGTTAAATGAATAAAATGTTAAATTGCCAGTATGACTTGTTCCTTCAGACTTCAATCATCCAATCCACCAAGCAACACCAAGCAAGAGTCAACAGCAAAAAAAAAAAAAAAAAAAGCTGTTTGTCATTGGCAGAGAAGATTTGACAAATTTTTCATGGGTGCAACTCACATACATACAGCTCTGCTGCTCATCCCACAAATGCATGTTCCTTACAAGTGTGGCATTATTTAAAAGGGAAATAAACAGGCTTTCCAACGGTATGAGATTTATTGCCAAGAAGCATTGTTACAACAAAGAAATAATCTACAATCTACCAGATTTTCCTTACTTTTTGTGCTTAGTTTGAATATTTTACTCTCCATGTTGTTGCTGAGTCACGTGTGACATGTATCTTACTTTAGATGTATATCTAAAATATTAATCTTGTTTGTTAATAAGACATTTCTTTCAGGGCATCCTTAACAAGCACTTGAGACCACAGAGACCACTGTTCAGCAAATGTTTTGCTTTAAATCTTATTAAACTGTAATGCTGTGTTCACACAAGGAGAAACAAAGCAGCAGCATGGCTGGCTCTATTATTGCTGAGTTGCTGTTGAAGTGTTGCACAGTCGCTCATCCACTGAACGTCTTCTAAAGTTTGTATTTGGTAAAAAAAAAAGAAAAAAGACCTATAATATTTATCAATGTCTGAGCCCCATTTTGGCATCACATTTTGCTGCCACATCACATCCCCGTGTGCACTACAATACACAAAGAACTAGCATAACGTCAGCTGTTTTAGCTAAAAACACAATACCACAGCTAGAAACAAACGTATGATTAGTTGAGTGCTGAAAGAAGTTGAGGTCAGCCCAACTTTGATTTGTGTCAGGCGCCAGTTTGTGGCTTCATGTCACCAGTTTCCATTGAAAATTACTTGTAGCCTGTTGCTGTGTGAACACAGCATGAGGCTAACTATGCCCAGTGAGACCATTTGTCTTACAATGGTCTCTCCTCATTACATCTAAAATTGTTTGTGCACAATATGACTCCAAGACTGTTGTTGAGACTGGTATCACGCTTGGTCCTGCAGCTTTCCTCAGTCATTTATTTTATGCCTTGTTTCAATGATTGTTTTTGACATGAGGCTAGCCAACATTTTATGCTTTGCTGCAAATGCATCACTGCAGTATGGCAGTAAAAATTTGTACCAACATTCCTGTGTTTGAGCCATAAGATTCAGTTTTTTATTCTCACAATCACGTAAAAGGACGCTTTAAAAACCTCTTCATGCTCTATTCAAATGTCCCGGGGTGAATTTATTAATAAGCATGACAATAGAGTTAAACACAGATGTGAAATTTGACTTTGTTGTATTTTATTAATGAGATACGTCTGTTTTTATTTGGGTTTGATTTAATAGAAGGGTAGTTTAAAACCTGCAGGGAGACACAGTGTTGGTGGTATAATGCTGTTGTTCAGTTCCAGCTGGACAAGACTTCAGCAATTTCTAACTGGTATCAATTCAAGATCCCAGAGTAACTTCAGTGAGCCATAACATTACTTAATGTTTCTCCCTATGATATTTTTGACCTCCCTGTGCTGGGATTCTCTTGCACTGTGGTGCCTTGCATGCATTTCTGGTGTTGAATCTAGACCATGGAGGCTCTCAATGCTCAAAGGTACTATGCAGGATTTTCCTAAAAAATACTGTGTAGACTCACACAAAAAAATAATCCCTCTTACTCATCACTTATGACCCACTAGAAGTGTGTGGCAGTGTATTTATCTACAGGGACTCTGCTTTCTGCCTGTATATTCTCATTCTCTTCTTATCCCGCTGTGTTCAAGGACACTCCTGGACACAGCATGCAGGTGAGGTTGAGACTTTATTATATAAAAAGGTAGCGGTCAAGTTCCAGACTGTAAGCAACACACATCGAAGAGGGAGCTACAAAAATTGCAGACACAGCACCACAGTGTTACCGTTTACAAATAGTAGCCAAAAATGTTGCATTGCCTGTTACCTCAAAGTAAGTTCAGCCATACCGTGTTGGCAAAGGGCAGCTCGGTGGACCTTGCATCTTGGGTTGAAGTAAATGCAAACCTTGCTATGCTGTAAAACCATTAAATTTAACAGAAACCACATTAGAGGTCTGGTATCTAAGATTTAGTGGCATCTAGTGGTGAGGTTGCAGATTGCAACCAACCAAATACCTCTCCTCTCTACCCCCCCTTTCCATGCATCTAGAGAACCTGCTCGCAGGGCCCTCTCAAAAACAGTGAAAGGCCTTCTCAGTGCCAGTGTTTGGTTTGTCCGTTCAGGGCTACTGTAGAAACATGACGGTCTCTGTGGAAGAGGACCCACTCCCTGTGTAGATATGAAGGGCTCATTCTAAGGATGCATTCACCCTGGGGCTATTTGAACCACTTCAAATGAACCCTGGTCTGCTTCCACGGATAGTTTGGTTTGGTTTGCTCATTCTAACTCTGGTGCGGACCAAACAAGCAAACCCTGTTCCGCTTTAAAACTGGGGGTCTCGGTTCACTTGCAAGTGTAATCTTGTGCGGTTCGCTTACAGTGGGAAATGCAAACAGACTATCCGGCAAACCAAAGTGAGGAAGTGTACCACAGAGAGGAGGTGGCATAGAGCACAGTACATTTTGGGTAGGAAAAAAAACAAAGCCAGCAGCACCAACCCGGGAGAAGCAGAGGTAAAAAAAAGAAAAAGTTGAAGCAGCTTGCACTGGCACTCATATCAAATCTATAAATACGGGTTGTGAATTAATACAATATAAATGGTGATTTATTTGACACCAGTGGACTTAAACCGGTTTAACCCAAATATACCGGATATATGTACAAAATGTACAGAAAACAGAGGGACCTTGTTCCATTGTATTTGGCAATGTACAAAGGTTTACATGTTCTGGTAAGAGGTAAGAGTTGTGATAGAGAAGGTAATTTCAAAATAAATTTTACTGGATCCTAAACTTTTTCTCTTGGGCTTATATCCAAAGAAACATAATTACAGTAAATATGAACGAGCATTTATAGATCTCAGCCTGCTCAATTCAAAAAAATGTATTGCATTATTATGGAAAGGGATTTATAGACCAAGTATTACTCAGTGGACAAGACAGATGTTATCAAGTCTCCCATTAGAGAGAATATCTTACATATTAAAGGCCAAACAGCATGTGTTTGAATTTATATGGGGACCCTTCACAGATTATGTAAAAGATTTAGATTTAGATCACTACATGATTCCCAAGCACAGCACCGCTGCTGCTCACCGCTCCCTCAGGGGATGGGTCAAATGCGGAGAATGAATTTCACACACTGTGTGACAATCAGTGGGACTTTAACTTTAACTTAACAGATGATGTGAGTGAGTAGGTTCCATGAACAGTGCAGTTTTCAAGATTAAAATTTCTTTTCAAAACATTCTGCTTTGCAAATTTTTTTTTCCTAGACATCTGGATTTAACATATGTCACAATGAATATACTCCATTTTATGAGTACTATTTTGAGACATGCCATTTGGAGATTTTTACTGGATAGAACAGGAGCACGACCGTTTGGTCCGTTTTAAAAAGTGCAGTGTGAAAGTGAACTGAACCATATGAAGGTGTGACATTTTTCGGCATTCCCCACCCAATCGAACCGAGTCCCCTGGACTATCCTGGTGTGAATGCGCCCTAAGATAACAAAACACAACTCTTAGTTACAGGTGACTATACACTAATGAAAACATAATTATGAATATGTATTCCATTTCTGCCAATAGAGCCCCCTAAATCCAACTTACTGGACCTTCAAGTGAAACCATAGAAATTAACAAAATTTATCATGGCTGTTTGCTACATAATGGACAAAGAGGGCTTAGTAGGAAATACATTTATGGTGTTCTACTTAGGAATCAGTCTCAGGAAATGTGTCCTTGTTCATCCAAAATACTCGTCCTTGAACTGTTCTCATTTCCTTTGATGGGTGTTGCTTTCTGTCTGAATATGATTTATGCTTAAGTGATATGCAGATGGGTTACTGTGACTCCATGTCCCTCTTTCTCCTCACCTTTCTCCTCACCTTTCTCTACCTTGGCTTGCTGCCTCTGCTCAGATGAGAACTCTCTCCTGCCCATGGCAGACTTGGAGGATTTCTTAAGCCCCCTTCCAGAGCCTTCAGCCTCAGGTACTTGTGGATTTTCCAAAGTCTACCATGTCATTTTGAATCCATTTTGCGTGCAGAATTTACATACCAGGTGGTGGATTGTACACTCGCAATCTCTCTTGATGCTTGAAGCTTTATCTAGCAGCTGACCAGGGGCTTTCAATACGTCCGGCCATATGTTTGCTTCTGTTCTTCAATGTTTAGTTGTTTATCTTGGTCTCACAGATTTCTTGTTATTTTTATCCAAGTGAATACACAGTACCTACATTTTAAAGACTCACTCAACACTTCTACAATTTCCCACCAGCTCATGTCAGTGTTTTTTTCTCTTTATCTCCATTTTTCCAGAGGTTTCTTTGATGACATGGTGGTTTAACTCATGTGGTGCCAGTGGTCCCCATGGCCCGACCCAGGCCCAGTGTGACAGTACCTACAGGAACAAAAATGTCAGTGTTACTGTTAGGAAGGAAGAGCCCTTCAAAGGAGTCCAAATGTGGAGGGTACCTGCGACTAACAGATACCTGTAAGTGATGGAGGAGACAGCTTTAACACTCTTCTCTCAGGGCTAGTCGGTTATTTGTTCCAGTGTAAATCTGATGAATGTCTGTTTTTTGTATGTTTTTCTTATCTTTTGTCACTTTTTGTTTTTTTGAAGGAGTTTCTACAATAACAAAAATTGTCTCTTCCTGTAAGATCAGTGACTCACTGTTGCTTTTTTCTCTCTCTGAATGTCATCCATAGTTCATTTAGTCACTGAAGAGACAAGCTGGGCTCGGCAGCAATTTAGTGGTGTGTCTGTGTGCTTGGGGTGTAAATTGTTCTAGCCATGCTCAGTGTAACTGATTATTGGCCTGCCAGATCAAGACTTGAAAGCAATTTGATTGTCTTTGCACAGCCAGTCTTGGGACCTCATTATTACGCTCACGACATGAAATGATGCAACAGAAAAGTGTCAGGATTACTCGTAGGATTTCCATGGCGTTGAATGACTACAGCTAAGTTACACACAGCTGTACTTCTTGCCAGTGTCAGCGCAAAGCGTGTGTTTGTAAGAGGAACCCTTTACAGAACAGCAGGTGACTGTGTCTCCTAATTTGTGTGTTATGATAGACATCTGTAGCTGTTTGCTCAAGTGCACTGCAGTCTTATCTATCAAGTGTGTGATATGCTGTGGAGCCTGAGCCAGAAAGCAATTTCTTTCAGTCACAGTATTTAAACCCCTTGTGGTGCATTCATCTCCCTCAGGATCTCTGCTTATGGGGCTGCAGGAGGGAAAGGAGCCAAAAACCACAACAAGCGCAACCATGGGGTTTTTATATCTGCCATATTTCCTCTGGAGAAAGGAGATACCCTTTACATCTTGGTGGGACACCAGGGAGAGGATGCATGCCCAGGGGTGAGTTGGGTGGACTTCAGGACCAGCTGAAAGGATTTCCTGAAGTGTGTGATGTCCCGCTGGGATGTCTTTTGGCAGGGAAAGTAGAGACAAGAATGTGACCTAGATAAAAAAGTTCTTGCCTGCTGGATTCATACATAAGTGAATACAGCTTCTCCCTCTGAAAATCAAATTTCCTTCTCCCCTGTGGTGTAGAGAAATCCCCATACCCAGAGGATCTGCCTGGGAGAGTCATCAGTCATTGAAGACAACCTCAGGGGGGAGGCTGGTGCAGAGTGGGCAGGAGGAGGAGGCGGAGGAGGTGGAGCCACCTACATCTTTAAGGTGACAGATGATACTTTGTGTTGTTTCAACAGCGTGGGCTCTTTCTGTGGGTCGTTTGTACCTCGTGCTCATGTACTAGTGCACATACTGATAGGCATCAACATGTCTGTAGGCATACTGAAAGGATTTAGCAGTGTCTCACACTATAATCCACGGGTTTAGATATAAATTGGACTTACTACAAGTTGGAAAGTTTTTTTTCATCATAACATTAGCACAGGAAAAATATTCACTGGCCCCTTTATTATGATCTCCCATCTGTAAAAAAAAAATGTGAGTTTGCTGGGTCACGTTCAGTTTGCTTCGGCACTAAGACTGATGCTTTGTCAAAAGTCCTTTTTCATTTGCAGTGAAATGTAGAGATGCACACTTACTGTGGCACAAACATAGTTGAAGATGGCTCAGATAAGTGAGATTTACAGTGATGCTGTCTCGTCAGATGGAGGGAGCTGAGCTGGTTCCCTTGCTGATTGCGGCTGGCGGAGGAGGAAATGCCTACATGGAGGACCCCGAGTCCAGTCTGGACCAGATACCACTGGAGCAGTATGAAAACAGCACCACAGCTCCTGGTACCAACGGTCAAACTGGTGCTGCAGGTACTAAATTATAGGCCATACGACTGCTAATGCAAATGTACTGTTGTTTAAGGAGTTCACTCAACTAAACCTACAAAGATTTATCAGTTATGTTTTTGAGATACTGGACTTTGAGATTTTTCTCTCCACCCCGATATAATGAGGGTGAATGGAATTTTATTTGTGGTTGTCATAGCATTTTTCTGTTACTCTGGATAATTCATCAAACATGCAGTAAACTGTGCTCAGAAAAGTTTTGGCAGTGAGGTCTGTAAATAATTTGGAATGACAAGCTCACAGTTTTGGTCAATTCTTGGCTTAAGGGGGCATTTGATGCCTTAAATAGAATGTGAACAGTGGAGAGATGACAGAAAAATTAAGGCAGAGAGATAGTGAACGTGCAATTAAGGTCCTGAGATGTTGTGGTTCCTGTTTGTATGCTTCTGTGCTGTTGACAGCCGTGGCTGAATGGATTATGTTTTCAGGTTGTCTGTATGTCCCATTCTCGTGAGCCTGATATGTCAGGAACCCCTTACGAATGTTTTTTGTTTTTGTTTTTTTAATTTGGCACAAACTTGGACTTAAGGACAAACTGATCAGACTTTGGTGGTCAAAGGTCACTGTGACCTTACAAAACACGTTTTTGGCTGCAACTCAAGAATTCATACTAATTTATACTAATTATAGTATTATTATTATAGCACGAGACTTGAGAACTAGCACCACTACTAGCCATCAGCTGGTCTCGCGTGAGTTGCCATGTAAACACAGCACGCCTGCAGGGCAGGCTAACTGACCACGGTGAGAAATGATGCTGTAAAAGTGGAGTAAATTACGTCTTTTCAAGTCAATTTTGCATGCCACAGCTTCAGGGCACTTGGATTACGACGGATGAGTGGTTCTGACATTTTTGAAATGCATTGGCAGAGTTTTATTACATTTTCAAAATGTGGGTTCCATGCACTTCAAGTGTAGCTGTTATTCCGGCTAGCTGTTATCCTCCGATACCCCGAATGAGTTTTGGAGATTAAAAAACTACACTGGACTTCTTGTTGGCATGAGGGTGAGTTAGTACTGTCTGTATTTTCATTCTAAAGTGACCATTTCCTTTAATGTGCTTTGTAATAGAATATGCCTTGAGATCTGCAAGAATCTGACATTTTATTTAAAAAATGTTTTACAAAGGTTCTGACAAATGTGTAAGTCCCCCAGTATCACTGTGACTTGACAAAGGGTTCGAGGTTGACAGGGACAGTTTTATATGAAAACTTGCGAAGAGTAGAATGACAGGTTATATTATGTTACAAAAAGATAGAAAAACTTCCCAACTAGCTGAACTCTTTTACTGATATATTATGGTATAAGGACAACACCAAAGGAAGAACAGCATAAAACATTACCAGTACATGTAGTATAACTTATGTGTACAAAAAATATTCTTTATGACACTAAAGTTTGGCTGCAGACTCAGGTGTGTGCTTTTCACAGCGAAGGGTTAGAAATCCTAGTTAAGAATGTGCCCCTGTTTTTTTTTTCATCAACTGCTGACATGCTGCAATTTCCAACAACAACAGGTTAATCTCTCCAAAAGGTAGCATTAAAACCTCCCCATAGAGACGTGTTGGTTGAAGGCCATGTGAGGATTTGTTTGTTCTGTAAACACACACACAAAGCAGCACATGTTGGCATGCATGCACGCTCTCACTCAGCAGGATGTGTTTGCCCTGTGGATAATGGGATCTATCTGGATTTTATTTTTAGTTTCTCGACAGGTCTTGACCTTCGGAGCAAGACATATATGGCAGAGAAAGGTCTCTCCTTGCTCTTGGAAATGCCTGCTGGAACGTTCACAGTAAATCCCCCCGACCAACCGAGTCTCAACACAGAGCATCTATCGGCTCATCTTATTGAAACCTCTGCACGTTTGTTTAGATAAAGATCTGAGTGTCGGGGGAAATATGTAGCTCTTAGTAGTGTGTAGATGAGATGTGTAAGGATATGTGTGTGAGTGTGGGTGTATGTGTGTGGCGGTGTTGTCACATGAGACTAGAGCTGCAATAGATACAGTATGTATGTCATTATCATGGATGACAGGGTGGGCTTTCAAGATTTAGCAACATTTGATAAGGCTTAGGGACTCTAACTGGACATGTGACTTTCTGTTCATCAGCGTAGATTAGAGGCCGTGATTGGCTGGTGGTTGAACCTGTCGACTCTTTGCATGATTATTCATTACTCAAGGGTCTCCATCACTGCACTGTGGCAACAGTTAAACTCCAACTTTATATATAAGTACAAAAAAAGAACGTGGCTGTCAGTGATGCCCGTGTGGATGGGTGTAAGTTGATAAAAGGCAAAAGCCACAAAGTCCTGTGTTCTTGGTTTTTTGGGGGGGTTTTGGGAAACAAAGAAGCCTCGCTGAGGACCCTCTCAAATCCACCCACCAGCTGCCTGCAAACAAAAAGAAATAAAGTCACAACAACACAACAAAAACTGGCAGACAGAACAAGAGCTTTTTGCCGACTATATACTCTTGTTTCTGTGCTTTGCGTCGCTAATGTTTCACTCAGATCTCCAGGTGGAGATCGTCCCACCTTGTCAAACTTAGACTTAACAAGACCGACCTCTTTCCTCAAAGAATATTGACTTCTTGAAACTTCTTGATAGCCTGTAAAGCAGCGAGCAGAGCCCACTTTGCTGATTGGACACCCAGTCAAACTGCTCGCTCTCTCTCACAGAATCCCTCTGCTGCTGTTTGCTCAGTCAGATCAACAGCCTCCAGTAAAAGCTAACTAAAGCCACCGTGAACACTACTGCCCAGACTGCCAAGAATTGCTCTGTAACTTGAAGGGTTACTCCAGAGGCAGTTTACATATTAGCTGTACAGCTGTGCGGTGCCTGTTAAAAACATGCCTGTTTGGAACAGCCCAATTGCTTGGCCGTCTGTATTGCTGCTTGCAGCCTTGGCAAGGACCACTTATCCAAACAGCTTCACACTCAACACTACGCGTTCTTGAGTCTTAAGCAGTACACCTGCTAAGTGTGAAGTTGATGGGATGAGCAGTTGTCGAGAAAAGGACAGACAGACAAACAGATTTCTTCCATTTCTGCAAGATAATGTCTTAGAAAATTACTGAGGCGATATCACCCAGGTATTTCGGCTTTTCTTGCCGTCTATAAATTTATTGGAGGAGAGTGCTGTCTCTACTTCACCAGCCAACCAGGTGCTCAAGTAAGACAAGAAGAGTTTATTTCACCAGTGTGTTCATGTGCGGGGCCTTCATCAGGGTCATTTAGAGAATGTGCCAAAAGCACGGCTTATGTACAGCTAGCTTTATCTTAGCTGGACGCATAGATGGCCAGCCTTGATCTCCAGCATAGAAAGTTTAAAATCAAAGTACACAACAAAATGAAACAACAACAGCCATCTCACAATTGCAGTTACAGGCACTCAGAGGGCAAAGACCAAAGGCTAATCGTCCAGTTTTCTATGATATGAAAATCTGCAAGCACAACCACTTTATATGCCTGAATATCTTTCCATAAACTATTAGAAATATGTGAAACGAGTGCTCCATAACAACTGCTTTCTGTAAAGTTTGAGCAACTCCTTGTGTAGTCTACCCCAGGAGATTACCAGTACCCGTGAATATGGATTGCTATATGGAGCCATTGTTTTCCTACAATTGTCTATGCTTTGTCACTATTGAATATAGCTGCTATCTAACTGTATTTAAAGATGACATGAAAACTTATTTATTTACAAACTTACTACAAGGTTCTCCAAATGTGGGGGAGGAAGGGACAAAGTGTTTGTGCCAAGTAAAAGAAACCAATATAACGAAACCAGGCCCCAGCTAACTTCTACCTCTTAAGATAAAATGCAAACCAAATATCTAACTTTCTTACCAATAAACCTAGTATTTCTAAACACAAAATAACCACATGAGGAAAATGTATAGGGTACGCACTCACCTACTGTCCTCAACCTCCCGCCACATACCTTTGATTTTAACAACTTTATCAAACAGAGCAGCAGCCCAGGCAGTCTAAGTGCAGAGGATCAAAGAGACGGGCAGAACTCCTCAGGCAAGCTCCTTTTATTGAGGACCTGTTATGATGATGGGCAGGCTGAAAGCATGAGGTAACCAATTAGCAGACTGATAGAACTGCACAAGGTGGGAACTAATCAGCTTTTGGCACATGGAGAGAAAACAGGCGAGGGAGAGCGAGAGAAAAACAGGGAGGAAGAAAACACAGCACAATAATGCATTTTCCCCTGCCTGGCATGAAACATATGGCATTTATTTATTCTACAAAGGCCTCACAGCTCACAAGGTTAAGGAAAGTTAAAAATAGCCTCTGTATCCGCCCTGTGATTTGAATCCACTTCAACTTTATTGGGTTCTGTCTTGATTCATGCTATACCTTTCAACCACGTTTTCTGAAAATCAGGTCAGTAGTTTTTCTGTAATGCTGAAAAAAACTCCCTAGCTGTGGTTATAATGATAGAATTTAAAACCCGGTTTAGTATTTAAAACATATAACACAGTTAAAAACGACAAAACCATCAATAAATATTTGTAAAAACTACCCCAAAAGCCCTCTAGTTCTAACATCTTCATTAATCATGTTTGGATTGGAGCATCTGAGGTTATAAATCCAGAAAACCTCTTTTATTTTCCTAAGGATATTAATGTCACGCCATCTGGGTCCCAGACTAATAGCACGGAGTTTGAAAGACACAGGGAGGACCAGGACCAGGGAGGGAGGGTCTACTGCCAGTTGTATTATTGGAAGTGTTTTTGAGTCCATGCTAGGGGCTAAAAGTTAGCACTGCTATCTAAACATTTCTGTTCCTTTCTCTTAGTTTTTGTGGTGTTACATCATATTTTTGATATAGTAGTGTTTAATTTTGTGCTTGTTTGTGTTCCTGAAGGTGGAGGCGGAGGCTGGAAAGACAGTCCCAGTCCTCACCAAGGTGCTGGAAAGTCTCTGGTGGAGGGTGCTGAGGGGGGGTCCTCATGTCCCCTGGCCCAGTCCAAGCTCAGCTGGTCCACATTTGGGGGATTTGGAGGTGGAGGTGGGGCCTGCACAGCTGGAGGGGGTGGAGGAGGTTACAGAGGTAACAGTATGTTCTGTCACCAACCCTTAAATGCTGTCTCTAACCCCTGCACTAAAATCCCATATCACTTTTATGTCTGTTCTTCTGTCTCGCTCCCTCTTGCCATTTCTTCTGAGACATGCCACCAACCTCCTTCAATAAGAATTTTTTTTTATCATTTCTGTGGCACAGGAGCCTCTTTTAAAAGACTTGATTTGATTCTTGAGCGTAATGTATGCTTGTCTGGCTGCTCTCGACACTTGACTCTTTACAGAAATGACACAATTTCAACTGGGGAAAAAAAAAGTTTTGCAACATTTAAGTGTCTGTCACATTCAGAAGAAGGTCAGAAGTGGTGTCAAACTGACAAGCATACGCTGTCATAAGTGGGTCAGAATGGTTTTGACGTTTTTTTTAATACTGACTGATGTGAGAGTTTGCAATGTACATTTTGTGGCAGGAGGAGACGCTGCACTGACAGATGAGATCACTGCTGACGGCCAGAATGGAATCTCATTTATTCACCCGATGGGAGAGATTTTCCTTCAGCCTCTGGCAGGTGAGACTGCTATCATATGATAATGTTATGAAGATACTGATGCTGATGAATCTGATTATGACTCTGCCAGACTGAAGTAGTAAAAATAGGGGAGGAATATGAAAATAAAGAAGAGAAGAGCAAAGAGATCAAATATCATCCCCTGATGAAGACTGAGATGCTGTGAACACATTAAAAAAAAAGCTATTAAGTGCTCTTAAGCTATTAAACTTTGGTTTTGTCAAACTAGAATTGACTAGACTTGAGTAAACTAGACTAGATCAGAGTTGAGAAGAAGGAACAGAATCAAGAGAGTGAAATCATTCTGCTAATGACCATTTGATGCAGCTGAAAGCCTGGGAAAAAGCTAGTAAGGGGACTTTGAATTTAGATTATTTGGGGGTCAGACTTTAATAAAATAGTGTAAAATGAAATTGAGTACAAAGGAATAAAGTGGAATGGGAAATAAGAGGAAACTCCAGCTGCTGATAAAAAAAGTTAGGTTCAGTTGAAAGCCCTTGAAAAAGCGATTAAGTGGACATTAAGTTTAGATGTTTTTGGTCAAACGACAATATCATTGAATTAAGTTGAATAGAGTCAGTTTAAGTTAAGTAGATGGAAAATTAAAAGAGAGCTAATTCAGTCTGCTTGTGAAGACAGTTGAATATAATTGAGAGTAGGCCTGTCATGATAACAAATTTTGCTGGGCGATTAATTGCATCAGAAATTATTGCGATAAGCAATAATATTGCGTAATATTGTACTTTTAAGGCCATTTTTATTATTGTTGTAATTTTGCTGTTTTTAGACCATTTTTTAAACTTAAATAATGATAATAATGATGCAAGTACACCCTTTTAAAGAGAAATAAGGATTTATTTAACAAGAATATTTACGAATGCGAAAAAAGAAAATTTAAATATCCAAAATAACACGTAAAAATATCGAAAGAAATACAAAAAAATAGACTCTTAGTCTCTCACTCTCAGGTGTGTAGTTAAGTTGGTCGTATTCGCTCTTTTTGTTGAGATGGTTTTAGAACAAACCCAGCACACCAGCTCGTCCAAATTACTGGGCTCCCCTCTGTCATTTGGTTTAAATCCAAAACACTCCCACACAGGGGCCGTGGCATTTGGTTTAGGAACAAGCTCCATGTCTTTCTCTATGCTCAACTGTTTTTTTTTTCCTCCGCCTCGTCTCCCCCTCACGAAGATCGCACTGTGTGTGTGTGTGTGTAGCCCATAGTCCTGCCTCCCCCACAGAGACAAAGACACTCGATGACAAGAGCTTTCCCTCCGTTCAATACGCTAATGAACCAACTCACCTGGCTACCAGACGATGCACGGCAGTTAACTCTCTTGTTGTCCAGTCTCTTTGGTGGAGAGAGACGAGGAAAACAAACACGCATGAATATGGCAATTATTCCCTTTTAATTTACCGTGCAATTGACTGACTTATCGCACATCGTAACAGGCCTAATTGAGAGCCCTGAAAAAAGCAAGTAAGTGGACATTGAGTGAAGATGTTTTTGGTCAAACTAGAATAGATATAATAGAATTGACCAGGATAGAGTAGAGAGCAAACTCAATCTGCTGATGACAACTTCAAGATGCATTTGAAAGCTTCGGAAAAAGTGAGCAAGTGGACACTAAGTGAAACTTTTTTTTTTGTCAGACTAGATGTATTGCAGAGGAGAAGAGTGCAAATGCTAATCACTGATGAAGGCCATGAGATGCAGCTGAAATAGTAGAATAGAGTGAAGTAAACAGTAACAGAATTGGAGTAAGGACAGAAGCCAGAAGTCCAAATAAACATGCTCAACCCTCAGAAGTATAAATGGGTGCTGAGTCCTCAATGAAAATGTCAAACAAATGTGTACAAAGGGTACAGGACAGCACACCAATTACAATATTTATTGCCACATGAACCTTTCGGGTGAAACCCTTTCTCAGCTTGCAAAGGCAACAAACTGAATGTATCACACAGGTGTCACTAATCAATAATCAGGCTGATGCAGCAGCTGCAGGTAATAGCAAGAGAAAAAGAAGACAGAAGGGCACAAACAATACATCCCTTCTTATATCAACAAACAATTCTAACAGTTATTTAACAATGAAATGCATCCCAGTCTCTAAAGAATCCCACACTTAACATTTTTTCATTTTAACATTTTTGTTTTTAAAGTTTAACTGTACAGGCGAATGTGTTTAATTGTTTCTAATTAATTTTTAACCTGAAGGCCTGCTGGTAAAGAACATTTTTACAAGAAACAAGTTAGCACCAACTCCTCATTAAGTCCCTTTGGCTCTAAAGTGTCAAGGAAATGAATCCAGAAACATTCCTTTTGTAAAAGGATTTTATCCCAATCTCCCCCTCTGGGTGGAAGGGTTAAGAGAGAAAACACCGTTTACAGATGATGATGGTGAGATGTGGATGAAAAAGCTTGTAAGTGTACATTGAGTTAAGGGTGTCAAATTTGAGTGGAGTAGAAAAGAACAGGGCTAACCTCATCCTCTAATGAAGACTGTGAGACGTGATTCAAAGCCCGAAACAAACCCACCTTGGTCGACACTTAGATGTATGTCTTAATTCAACTAGAGTAGAATAGAAGAAAGAGTGCAGATATAAATAAGAAGAAGAAGACGAACAAGAACAAACCGGTCAGGCAAGAGAGTGAAAGTGGGTCATAAGACACCTTTTAAAGGAGTCAAGACAAACTGCTGTTCTTATGTTTTCAAGGAGACTGTTTCAGAGTCTTGGCGCAGCGACTGAGAAGGCCCTGACTCCCAAATGTGTTTGACGTGGTTGCGTAGTGGTTAACAATCCTTGAGCCACAGCTCTGAGGGGCTTAGCTGTACTGTGTCCTGGAATATAGCTCAGGGCGAGACCATGCTTTATACACAAACAGCAGAATCTTGAAGGAATTCAATACGAAACAGAGACCAAGTGCAGTGATGCTAGTACAGGTGTAATATGTTGGGCCACGATGTTCTGTACTAGTTGCAAGCAGTTGAAAGAGGCCCAGTAGAAACCAAAATATAGGGAGCTATAATAATTGAGTCCTTGGGAAATTTTAGCATGGATTACTTTATAAATCTTTAAATTAGGAGGTCCTGATTCTGAGCTGAAAGAAGCTAGATTTGAAAACTGTGTAAACCTGTCTATTAGATTCCAGAGTATTGCTGAATATTATTCCAAGGAGGACAATAGGATCTCTGTTTTGTTTTCATTTACTTGTTGAAAGTTATTAGTCATCTGTCCCTTAATACCATGCAGACATTCAGAGAGTTTAGTCAGTTCATTGGGTTGAATGGGAAGGTACAGCTGCCTGTCCTCTGCGCAGCAGTGAAAAGAGATGTTGTGGTTCTGGATAATTTTGCCTAGCATAAGCATAGAGATGGAAATTAGGAAGGGACCAAAGACTGTGCCCTGAGGGACTCCAAATGGGAGATACATGGGGTTAGAGGATGAATTATTAACAGTGACAAAGAAGGTCCTGTTAGTGATGTTAGGGTGACGCCAATGAAGAGCTATGCTCTTTACACTTTTAAACATACAGGAAGGCAGAAAAATGACTCAAATGCCAGTTAATATTCACCCTGGATTTTATTTTTTGCAGTTATAATATGACAAGGACATCTTTCTAGTTATATAACATATAGTTGCGTTGCTGCTTAGAGTCACTCCAAGAATAGATAACATTAAAGCAAAGACACAGTGTTGCTGTGAAGATTAAATCCTGAGCTCCTGGGTGTCTTTGCACTTAGTTCTACAAGCGATTGATCCAGTCAAAGCTTCAGTGTGTGTGTGTGTGTGTGTGTGTGTGTGTGTGTGAACCTGTTTGTGCCAAACTATCTTTCTGAATATATGTGCATGGTTTATGTAGTAGTGTTTTTTTGTTTTTTTTTGCGAGACTACCATCTGATTCTCATTATTTAGTGGACGGAAGAGGAAGGCAGTCGACTAATTCACAGCCTCATGTTGCTTGTTGCCCTCGGCACCAACAGACAGCCCTCCATTCTCATGTGAAAGACGCTGTTGTTGAAGCGTGTGCAGCCAGTCGTCACAGTGACTGCCTCTGCAGTGTTCAAACATGACATGCATTCAAAGAGCGATCCACAGAAAGAGATTAACTTAAATGGTTATTATTATTATTGCATTATTAAGATTTTACAAGTTTTTTCTGTAATTGAGTTAAATCATTGTTTGTAAGTGAAGGATGAGGTTTAATATGACACATAACATTCAGAAATTCTAACAAGAAACAGTGGAACACTGGTAAGGTCACAGATTAGTGTGAATATTTTGATAATGGGACATTTTTATTACAAGCACATATTGCGGTTTACACAAATACAGACATGACTGATCACATACACTACAATGTTCTGTATTTTTCTTACTGTCAACAACTCTAATGAAAACACCCAAATTCAACAGTGTGTTAGTCCATCTCTTCCTGACTTCCACACCCTGTGTGTGTCTCTCAGCCGTAATAGCATGTGCTCCTGCTCAAAACGTACAACATACTTGAATGTTTCATAAAAGGCGAACTAATTTTCTAAAACAGCTGGACCTTGTAGTTACTCACCATTACTCAACATGTATAAATATAGTCATTTATTTGCGGCTATTTTCAGCCACGGATGTGGCACAAAAAGTACTCACAGCATCAAAATGGTGAATGCGTAATTGACTCAAAATAAAGAACAGCCCCCAGGTGCATTGTAAGAAAGGAACATGTCAACTGGGGTTACTGTGTGGCTCATTCAAGTTTGTTCGGGTTTTTTGTGTGTGTGTGTGTGTGTGTGTGTGTGTGTGTGTGTGTTTAAGCCCCTATGACACAGAGGAATACGCGATAAACCATCTGTCTTTGGCTCCAGAAACAATATTTCAATCAGGAGAGAAAGAAGAATGGTGAAGATAAAAGATAATGTTTAATACATGAGTGTACAGATTAACAGATAATTTGTGCTGATTAAGGTTTTACTGAAGTCTATGGAACTTGGACGTCAGAGGGTGATATTTTGTGATTGAGGGTCGTCTGTGTGGCAGCAAGATAAATCCCCCCATAGAGTCCACACACTGATGGTGGTGGTGGCTGCTGATGACTCTGAGGCTGATGAGGCCGATGAATCCGTGAAGACTAGGTGGAGGGCGTACAAGACGGCACCACGACAGAACTACAGCAGAGAAAGAACCATATTTAAAATGAGGAGCAGTAAGATGATAGGCTGACAGAGAAGGTGTGTCGTTGTGCTATTGGTTGAGTGTGAATCAGCTGATGACTCAGTTGACAGACCCAGGCAATGACACCTAGAGACAGTGAGTGAGCATACGTGCAAGGAGTGAATGGCACGATGAGAAGAGAAAGAAACTTAAAGCATGGAAAGTGTATATATATATATATCATATCAATTTATTATTGGGTTTGATCCTTTCATTGGATTTGCTGACAAAAAGAAACAAAAAACATATCACCCGGCCTTGTTTGAGTATCCTGCAAAGTTAAAGAACTCCCTCTGTAACAAATCCTGGTGTTTGTGGGTTGTTGTTTTTTTTTTTTTTTTTTTGCATCCATGTGTTATGTGTGTGTCCCCTGTAGCCATGGAGAGTCACGGCGAGTGTGAGATCAAGGTGCAGCTGAACTGCAGCCACTGTCAAACGCAAAGCTGCAAACGAGATGAAGACACTCACCACATCCTCTGTCTCTGCGACGACGATGAAGTCCTGGCCAGCGATAACGTCACATGTGTCGGCACCATAGGTATGTAATTAACCCCAACAACTGTTGCTGTAAACAGCTCATTTTAATGATGATAAATCCCTCAAAATTCTTTCCAATCAAAACACATAATGCATCACAACTTAATTATTTTTTAAAGTCTATTAAAGGAAAACTTCACCCACAAAATTATCATTAGTGTTACAAAACTTTGTTTTTCCTCACATGCCTCAGTGGTGAACAAGGAATCTAAAAATAGAGCAAATTCTTGATAAATTGAGGTTATAGGGGCCATGTTTCGCAACAACACTGCAAAACATCAATTTTATTAACTCTCACACCAGTCGTATTTTCGCCAGAACCTTACTGTTTAAAACACTTCTGCCCATGAGAAGCGCACATGGGCATGGGCACATGTTTGATTGAACTCTGCTGGTGCATTCTGTTAAGTTGCCCAGGCCACTACTTGTCTGTGCGTGAGACTGTTTATGCCCACGTGTTTTAAGATGACTGTTTTAGTGATAATGCATGTGTTTAGGAAGAACTTAGCATATGACTGGGGAAATTAGACGTATGTTTTTGATAGTTTTTCCATTGATAAACAATAAATAAATTGTCTCTGTTTTTTAATCCTTCGTTCACCGTTGGTTAAATAAAGTTTTCTTTGCAAATTTACTGTAACACAGGATGAGTAATTGATATACAAATCATCATTTTATGGGTGAAGTATTCCTTTATTGGAGCCTCTTCTCCCCTGTCTCCCAGCAGCTCCTCAGGGTCCGGCTCTTCAGGGCCCGATGTCGACATCTTTGATCCTGGCAGTCGTGGTCTCCACCATCGCGAGTGGCATTGCGCTGATCTGCACTGGCATCATCCTCAGTAAGAGACTCCTCGAGCTCTGTGGGCAGTCAGTGCCCTCCACCTTCACCCGGCTGTGAGCGCAGCTGGACATACAGATGCTTTCAAGATGTTGCTGAACAGAAACAGGAACACCTTTTGATAAGTGTTGGTTTGAATGCCCTCCTCTGGCTGTGCGCCGGATGATTAACAAAGCTGATAGGGCTCTGAATGAAACGTTCCTGACACAATATAAAGTGAGCACATATGGACACTTATAATAAGCACTTATTTCAGGTGACTCACCTTTTGCTTTCTGTACGTGGATCCGATTTTTTTGTGCTAGAAGAGTGTGAAACAAGATTATCCTTCAAATGAGAGGTAAGATAATTGAAGTGATTGCGGTTAAGTACCACATTGTTTATACAATCTGCTGTATATACAGTATGATTGCTCTAATGGAAGCGGTAGAGATGTACTGTGAGCAAGAATACATCATTGACTATGAAAAGGACAAGAAGGAAGGTTTGGCATTTAACAAGGAAGTTTCTCTCAGCCGGGGATTGTGTGCTGATGAATGAGATTAGACAGCAGTAAATGTCAGGCGTTATGATTCAGTAACTGAAAAAAACGCTTAAACAATCATGATTACGTAGCCATAAAGATTAGAACAATATGGGGACAAAAGAGAGCTGTGATAAAAGATAAGCCTCTCAGTCACTTCGGGAAGCACGCAGTTTATCTGAACCCATGGGCATTGACTCGCTGCGATACGAGTATTAGGACAGAGACTTGAGCTGTGATGCGGCAAAAGGCGATTTACACAAAGCACCGTGATTTGGTTTTGAATGAAGATTTGTTCGATATCTGTAATCTGAGACAATCTGGCAATCAGACAAGCTGTAAAACGCTTTATGCTTTACTGATGATTCTTGCACACATAAACTGCTTAAAGTAGGAATAATTAGGGAATTAACCAGTTTGAATTCTACTACACAGTGACAAAAACACACTGGGAAGGAGAAAGGAAAAACAACTGAGGAATTAAAAGACAACCACAATCTAATATTTCATATGAATTATGATTATAACATTACCTAATGCGTGCATTAGTATTTATCTTGGTCTCAAAAGCTGCTATGCAACATATACTGTTTAATGTTGACGAGGGCTGGGCGATATATTGACATTATATCCATATCGTGATAGGAGATTTAGGGCTGTTGCGATAATCATAATATTGACAAGAATGACAAGACTCTGAGCCTCTATTCTGAGAGCTGCATGTTTGCCAAGAGTTGGAAAATATTCAATTTTTAGCAAAATGTGCAGCTGCTCATCACTTTTTACCCACAGTGGGACAGTTACCAAAAAGATCAGGAAATCACTGAATTACAACAACAATGATTGAAAAGTTGATACTTAACCCACAGAGACCAGCAGGTCTGTCCTCTCTCCCTATGTAATTCAGCCCTTCCCTTTATCTGTAGCAAGTGCTCTACCTTGTGCCAACATTTTTTCTAATGCGGATATTCTGTATCATAGCAACCAAACACAACCAAAGCATCTCGGCTGACCTCATTGCCCTTCTGTGTTCTGTATTTAACAGTGAAAAAGTATTCCAGTTGTTTTAAAACTGTTATCTTTGTCATTTAAAAAGCAACAGTATACCTAATAATAGCTCTATGCGCCACCCTTAATCACCACAGGAGAAATTCCTTCATGGTGACAGCCCTGATGAGACTATATTGTCTTTGATTTTGGATATTTATAATGGTAATACAGCATAAGTGTTGTCTTTTTCTGACTTTAAAGGCTGCATTTCAGTAAAATGATTCAGTTTTTATTTGCCTTTACCCACCTAGTCATTCTATACAGGTTGCTAATTTATCAAAAATCTCGTTTTGTAAATATTTTGTTAAAGCACCGATAGTCAACCCTACAATATTGTCACACTTTTGACATCCAGTTATCCAAAAATATCATGATATTTGGCTTTCTCCTTATCGCCCAGCCCTAACGTTGACTAATATACTAAATCTAGCTTTATTAACAACAGACACTTTATATAACTACAGTTTCTATGTGGTTGTAACAACAACATAAGCAGTCATTCTGCAGTAATATAGGACAGTGAGGGATTATACCGCTAGTAACACTTTTTTATTGCACCTTTGTCACCTTTTTGATGACCATGCGCTGCAGATAATTAGGAAGGGAATCCTGACATTTTGATAGACCCGCTATTCCTCCACCAATGCTGTATAAAATATAGCAGATTCTCCATCTTTCAGCCTCGCGGTAACCTCAAGTGAATGTGCTGAATATTAAGTGAAGCTCAACAGTCCTTTCCCACAACTCTAAACTTTGTGTAAGGGCCTCTGGAGAAATCTGCACAGCACTATCTTCCTGTAAAATATCAATTACATTTTCAGTTTTCTGGGCTTGTTTGCTGCCTGACAGGACAACCAGGTGTTGCAACAGCAGCCTGGGGATTTGACTGAAGTAATACACACGATAAAACTCCTGTAAGGAAAGTGATAAATAACTGACAGATAGAAGAATACTGAGATTTTTTTTCCCCCTGTGGCAGTGAGACCTGAGCAAGGTGATGTCAGTTTTACAGCCAACCCTAAAACAAAATATCATGATAACTTTGGGGCAATGAAAAAATTTTGTATTATTTTCTTGGACATTAGAGAAACATTACTAATAAATAAAGTAAGACCCATCCTGATGAACTTTAAGGGCAACTTTGGTCATTTTGAACCTGGACCCTATTTCCCATGTTTTTGTGTCTAAGTGATGAATGGAGTTTTGAAATTGGCTCTGTATTGAGGGTGACTGCTTTAGCAGCTCTGGCAAAAAAAGGTTGCAGTGTAATCCCTGCAAGCAGTTATGCACCAGTAATTTACATCCACAAAAACCGACAGGCTCAGAATGTTATTATAAGTGTCTGACAGTAGCACAGAAAGCTAAATCAGCTAAACATTCAGCCATGACATAGAAAATCTTTTCAGATAACAATCAGAGTCAACCACAGTCTTTAGTGGACGTATATTCACAGTGCATAATTGACACAAAAACAAAGGAAAATACAGCCAAAGTTTCTATTTAAGTCTAACACCACTGTTGGACCATAATTCCCCCTTGTACAAAGGCAATTAAATCAGCAGATTAGACAGACATGACATCCTCTGACTCCACTTTCATGCTCCCCAGAGGATACTCCTCCACTTTGCATAAAAGATATGTCATGATCACCATTGATCATCATCAGAGTGCTGTTTGCTCAAACACTTGTGTAATGTGGAGTGAAATTGTAACTGAACCCTTGAGGAAGAGACAGAACGACTTCTTTAGATCAGATAGACTAGCTCTCCATTACTTTATGATAATACATACTAGTAGCATACCCTTATATAATATGTTTATAGTGCTCCAGTGATGAAGTTAGACTTGCCCTGGTTCCCTTATCAAAAGACTAATGGGATTTTTCCACTGGATTTTGGATTACTGCAGAAATAAACTCTGTGGGAAACAAACGTTCATGATACTTACAAGTTTTGTTTAGCAAGATAATCCAGCCGTGATTTTAGCCTAAATGTAGTCACCAGAAGTAAAAAGCTAACATTAGTCGATAAACAAACTACACCAGGGTTGCATGACTTTGTTGCTGCCACAATGAGGCTGTAGAGCTGTGCTCAGTGTGATGATGTTCTGTAAAGTGGGGTATTTATTGACATATTTTATGTCATAGAACAAAACATGAAAGTCTCTTAAGCTTGTGTTCACCACGGACCTTATCTCAGATATCTAAAAACCATTCAGAAAAGTCAACCCATTGACATCAAGATGAGGGAACAGGGAGTGGAAAAATGCTAACTCATTTCCAGGTTCAAGGACTCATTCTTGGAGCACTGTGTCGGTGATTGATGTTAATGTCAATGTGTGAAATACACAATGAAAGAAAACTATTGGTTTCTTTACAACAGCAGAATACAGGAATACCAGAGTAGTGTTGAGAGTATGTGATGCAGAAAATCAAAACAACTATAGGTGCGCTGTCCTCTCAGGAGATATGAGGAAATGGGCAACAACGTGTACAGTATATGGCACTAATATTTTCGAAAAATGGGACATACATTAAGAGGAGTTAGAGTTAAAATCAGCCAGGCTGGCAAGTACAAGTCATCAGATATATGACATGCTCTGAACAGAAAAGACAGAAAACAAATGAAAATGTCAGCAGGTGAAACAAACATTTAAAAAGTTTGAGTTTGGTTAGTGCAAGCTAAACATAGATGCACGCTGTGTCATCAGACAAATATTAATTGCAGATGAGATAGTTGTTAAGCTAGTTATAAGCAGTCATTAACAAACAGCTGCAGAGTCCTAACAGCATGACATCGTCCTCCTATAATTATCAGACAAAGTGCAACACGAGCTGACTTCTCTGCACACCATAATCGGGCAAATCACTTCCTTAGGAAAATGGATAAGCTATTTAGTGTGACGTCCTCACTAACTGCACTGTGTGTAATTGTGTGAATTTGTAAGTGAATAAATCAGATACTAAAAGAAAACCGTGACATTTGTGCAGTTACATACATGTTGCTTACCGCTGCAAAAAGCACACCTGCACACACCCTTCAGGTTAACAGTGTCTCTTCACCTGAGCTCTCCCCCATGCAGGGAGGTAGTCTGTTCCCTGGGCACCCCATCTGCTCCTCCTTCCCCTCCTCCTCCTCCTCCTCCTCCTCCTCCTCCTCCTCCTCCTCCTCCTCCTTCTCCCACCCCTCATCCCATCCCCCCCTGGGTCCCTAGCATCTGCACCGTGCGATGGCTCGACGGCACCTCTTACCTGCACGCAACGCCCCCTCCCTGGCAGACTACTAACCTGCATCGGGGACGTGGGCTGCCTCCACGGCGGGTGAGTCCAAACTCACTTGCACAGTCTAGGAGCAGTAACCAAGAAGAGGACATCCCACATGCATCCTGCAACATGGTGTTTTATGTGTGGAAGAAACAGAATTGGGTTTTTACATTGATGAGCATCGACCTCTGAGATGCAGCTTGACCCCTCCTTGTGTTACTGCTCCTACAGTCAGCAGATAGACAGGAAGTTGGGGTCCAGTTGGTGTTGTGATTTTTAAAAAAAACTTAAGACTTTGAAGTAAAGCGAGCTTGTCTCTTCTTGTCTTTGTCTTTAGTGTGGTACCGCAGGAAGAACAACCTGCACGCAGTCAGGGGGCGTTTGCAGAGTCCAGAATACAAGCTGAGCAAGATCCGCTCCTCCACCATCATGACGGACTACAACCCCAACTACTGCTTTGCAGGGAAGGCCGCCTCGCTGAATGAACTGAAGGAAGTACCGCGCAAGAACATAACACTTCTCAGGTACACAGTGGTGGATTGTAACTAAGTGCATTTACTCAAGTACTGAGGTGTTTTTACTTCGCTTGAGTATTTTAATCTCATGCCACTTTTTACTTCTTCTTCACTACAGTTCAGAGGGAAATATTTTTATTTTTATTCCACTACAATTATGTGATGACCTAAGTTAGCAGTTACTTTACAAAGTAAGATATTTGCATGCAAACCATATGAAAATACACGAGTGCAGCTGAAACGATTTGTTGATTGATAATCATTTAAGTCATTTTTCACGCAAAAACACTTCATGCTTCCAGCTTCTCAAAAATGAGGACTTGCTTTTCCTTTTAAATATTTTTATTATTTTGATTTCTTTAATTGAATTTTTTTTTGTGTTGAGAATGTTTACTTTTAATACGTATATACGTTCTTGATTGTTCTTACAGACTTTTACTTACTTAAAGGGATAGTGCACCCAAAAATGAAAATTCAGCCTTTATCTCCTCACCCTCATGGAGATGGAGACTCAGGTGAAGTTTTAGAGTCCTCACATCATTGCGGAGATCCCAGGGGAGAGGAGATAGCAACACAACTCCACCTAATGGAGGCTCACAGCGCCCCAGATTCAAACGTCCAAAAACACATAATTGAAACCACAAAATATCTCCATACTGCTCGTCCGTAGTGATCCAAGTGTCCTGAAGCCCCGACGTAAAAAGTTGTTTGGAAAAACGTCATTTAAACTCTGTTTTTAGCCTCATTGTAGCCTGTAGCTCTAACTGCCTCTTTGGGTTGTGTTGCTACCTCCTCTCCCCTTGGACCTCTGCAAGTGTTGTGAGGACTTTAAAACTTCACCTGAGCCTCCAACGGCATATTGGTGAGTAGATAATGGGTGAATTTTCAGTTTTGGGTGCACTATCCCTTTAACACTTTTAATGCAGGACTAGTAACAGTAACAGTATTTTTTTCTGCTTAGTATTAGTACTAAATGCTTCTACCACCACTGCAGGTACAGCACTCTTGGACCCGATGTTAAAATGTCAGTTTGAGGTTCTGATGTACAGTGGCTGACAAGGGCAAATGTGCTACAACAATCCAAAATGTTTTCATTAGGAGAAACGTGCTGCAGCTTCACAAGCTGTCATCTGTTTGCGGCTCAGTCAATGTGACATATTGTCGGCTGCGCAGAGGATTGTGGGTCAGAATAGGCAGAAAAGCATGCTGGCTTGCATACTGCAAAATTGGACCAGATGTAGTAGAACAGCCTGGTATTTTTGGCATTTGACATACAATGTATTGAGACATACTAAATCTTTTTCTGGCATGCTATATATTATGGTAGTATAGGTATTTTGAAGCAGGAAGAAGAGTGGAGTAAGACGAGGCAACATTAAAAAAACAACTTTTTTTTTTTTTTTTTACATTTGGCGCCCTAGAGGCCTGGAGAAGATTTGTCTTTGTTGACTGAATATGCAGCTTTTTTTCTTGCATTTGTTTTCATTCATTAGTGTGTTTTTGACTTTGCTTATTTATTTGTTTGCAGTGTGTTTGCTGTTAGTGTTTGTTTTGGCTCTCAGCGGCACATTTTCACTGTTTTATTTGTTTTGGATTTCTGTGTGTGTTTTTAAAGCTGTAGAAAGCTTCTCCTAATGGAAATGTTTTAGGCAGTTGTTGTGCATTTGCCCTTGTACACACTTGGACGCAGTGCACAGTGCCTTTTTTACAGAAGTTGTCACTTCAGTTGTTGTGTTTTTCACCTTGTTGTTTTTTTTTTTATTTGCTTGTGTTCTTTTTCCCAGGGCTCTCGGCCACGGTGCATTTGGTGAAGTCTATGAAGGTCAAGTTCTGGGTATGAGCAGTGATAACAGCCCGATGCAGGTGGCCATAAAGGTGAGCTTGCACTCTGTGAGGCACATGTTGCACCTAAATGTCAGATGGAAGGTCCTCACCAGGAGTTATGTTCAGTTATGTTCACTACATATGATCAACTCAACAACATCCCACAGAGGTGCTCCTACTCTTGAATGTAAAGGTCACACATTCATGAGGGATTTGAATAGACAAGGGTGTTGTCATGCGTTTATTTAAAGCACTGTACAAACTGTGAACATGCAGTAAGGTGGTTTGTTGTGTAAAAAATCTGCATAGTGCAAAAATGAAATTCCATATTGAAGAATCATTATGACTGCACAGAATGATTGGTGACTGTGAATTAAAGAAGTCAACGCCCTGATGACTTGGCTTCAAAACTGCACAAGGTTAAAAAAGAAAAAGCTGAGTGAGCTCCACATGGGTTTGCCTTTTCAATAGTCTGCTGATTAGGTCTAATGATATCTTCCCTCTTGACAATGACTCACACACACACACACACACACACACACACACACACACACACACACACACACACACACACACCCCCCTCATACTGCCTCTCTGATTCTTTCTGCTCCACAGACTCTTCCAGAAATCTGCTCCGAACAGGATGAAATGGATTTCCTGATGGAGGCCCTGATTATGAGGTGCACCATACTGCAGTTCACTCATTGATTCACCCGATGCATTCTTCTTCTAGCACACTTGACATGTGTGAAGCAGCCGCATGCTTACATCATGAGGCAACAACTGGCCTCTGAGTTAGAGGACATAACTACTGGAGCCAGATGTGAAACTTTATTCTCTAGAAATCAAGCTGCGACTGATATAAAGCCCATATGTTGACCTGTTTTGCAAGTAGCTGGTTGTTACAGCTATTTATTCAACAGACCAATTAGTCAAAGACAACCGTGTCTGGGAATATTTTTTGGTAAATAACTACAATACAATTATCTTAACCATTCTTTCTGCATTTTGCAACTTCCTCTGATTACTGTCTCTTTTTATCAAATTTGACCAATCATCATAGTTTCCCACGAGTTTTACCAGTCATAGCAGTCCTCCGTTTAATGTCACCAAACTCAATTCTTTGTTTTTGGTTGTGAAGATGCACACATGTGTGACACACACGTTACATTTACCAACAAAAGTGACTGCTAAAGACAGTGCAGGGCAACTCCCTGATGTTCTCCACAAAAGCGGGGGTTAACTGTCTGCACCGCATGTAACGTTTGTTATGTAACGTGTAACGAACACGAACCCTTTTGTAGTGCAAAACACATCAGGCTGAAAGAACCAGACAAGACAAATTGTCATGACAGAGGCTGTTGCATGCAGATCTATTGCACATGCTGCAAGAAAAAAGAAGAGTCAGATTGAATACGCATGGTTAGCGGTGACATTCATGTAGTATAATTTACAAAGTCAGAACAGTGTGGACAGTGTCACTCATGGTTTTTGCAATTTCTGCTTGCTCCCGCTGTTTCATTGCAAAAAATGCCTATTTTTTTTTTTTTTTTTAGAAAAATTGAAATGCAAATGTAGAATCAGGAGCAAATTCAACATGTCATGACTGTAGATTTGAGGGAGGTTCCTTTTCTTGCTATCTTCAAATCCATGCGTCATTATGTATGCAGTGTGTATCCCTCACATGGAAGTAAGAGCAGAGTAAAACCCATTAGATCTATTAAACTTCCATGTGTGGTCCAAAAGTTTCAACAGTGAAAAAGAGATCACCCTCACAACTGAGATACTGATAAATCCTGTCAGCAAAAAAAGTTTATAAGTCCCTTTTCAAATTATCACACTGCTTCAAATCTGCTGAAGCAATAGGAGAGAACATTTCAAACTGAGCATGCACCCAATCAGGATTTTCACTCAAAACTTGATCTACATTGGCAGTTCAGGCCCTGTGCACTCCTAAAGCCTTAATTTTTTTGTAGTGGCTCAAGAGTTTTGTCATTAATACAATAAAATGAAAGTTTAAAAGAGATCAGGGATACATATGACACTGTTTGTAGTCTCCTATGGCAGTGGTTCCCAAAGTGGGTGCTGAGGATTTGTTCATTTTATTGTAACATATTGTAACATTTTACTACATGACTATGAATAAAATAAACTTTTGGGATGTGTTGCAGGCAACAAATTCAGAACAAGTGTATATTTACAACAAATAATATTTATCAGTTTGAACATTAAATGTCCTGTCTTTGAATTGTGTTCAATTGAGTACAAATATAAATATATTTAATATTGAATTTAGGTCAAACTTGATTTGTCATGTCTCTTTTCTCGCTCCTGCCCACTTGTATCAAACACACAGAACATTTTATATAACTAACAAACACAAGTGCACGCCCACTAACCCAGGTGTTTTTAATGTCTAACTTTGCAGCAAGTTCAACCATGACAACATTGTGCGCTGCATCGGCGTCAGTCTGAACATCCTGCCACGTTTCATCCTGCTGGAGCTGATGACCGGAGGGGACATGAAGAGCTTCCTGAGACAGAACAGGCCACGAGCTGTACGTCTCTACTACACTTTTCTGTGTGTGTGTGTGTGTGTGTGTGTGTGTGTGTGTGTGTGTGCTTGTTTATTTTTGTGTGGAACTCTAACCTGAGCTGTGCTGCATCCAGGGCCAGCCCTCTTCTCTCACCATGCGGGAGCTGCTGCAGATGGCCAGAGACATCGCCTTCGGCTGTCGATACCTGGAGGAGAATCACTTCATACACAGGTTCAGATCCACTCTACTGCAGAGAGCTCAGTTTAAATACAAGCTGGATACGGGGATCAGCAGCACAAAAACAAGATGTTGTGGGCTGGGGGAATGCCCTCTCTAGTCCAACAAAAACATGTGAATGTGTATTAAAGTATTAGGCCTCATTATTTTTCATGATTCCAGGAATGTACTGCTGCTACATTCAGTCAAAGATTTTTTGTTTTTCAGAGACATTGCTGCTAGAAATTGCCTGCTCACCTGCCCAGGACCAGACCGAGTGGCCAAAATTGGGGACTTTGGGATGGCACGAGACATATACAGGTTTGTCTGTTAATACTGCATCATCACACACTGCTGGGCGGTTCACATAGCGAAGCACACAGGATGTCTCTCATAGGAGCTGGAGTTCTGGCAGCACTGGGTTGCTGCAGTAAATGGGGGACCAGTTGAAAAGCGATCTGATTATCCTTGACGGGGCCAGATTCAAAACTTACTTACAGAGTTCATGGCCTTGTGGTGTTTTGCCTCCTCGTCTAAACTGATGATAAATGGACTTCCCTAAATCAGATTTTTTGTTCTGTTTTTAGAGCCAGCTATTACAGGAAAGGCGGTCGGGCCATGCTGCCAGTGAAATGGATGCCACCGGAGGCCTTCATGGAGGGAATCTTCACCTGCAAGACTGATACATGGTATGAATACTAAACACATTATATATACCAGTGGTTGTCAAATGATGTGTCAATCCAGGTGTGCCGTGGGATTTTGTGATAACCACGCATTATTATTGCAATATTCAGCTGGGCCTATACAAAAAGTTATGATTGAATTTTTAATTGACTGTATCAGTATGTTGTGTGCACACATTCCCTAATAGCAGTGGCAGCAGCTCAGCAGTGAGAGCACCGCAATTAAGTTTAGCACAGACAATTAACCTATTTGTCACTGTTCACATGTGGGAATTACAAGTGTGTGACACATCCAAATCCCCGATTGGCAGCCAGTGTGAGGGATGATAACATTTAAAAGGAGAAAGACATGATTGTGACAGTGGATCGCTTTATTTTTCAGAGCAAATTACAAAAAAGCACCAGTGAAGACGACCGAACGCCAAAAGAAAAGAGAACAGTAGGCAGTGTCATGAAAGCTACCTGTCTTATTTTTCCGTATTTTTATTGTCTTACGTGGTGATAAGAGTGATAACACGTTATAGAAGCTTTTGTACACAGATATAAGAGAGATTTTGGTGCCCATTGATGTGCCTTGGGCACAGCAAATGTGAAACCACTGATATATACAGTAGTTAGAATGAATCCACAAAGAGGAACCGCTCAACCACAGTTTGCTTTTAATCAGTTTGAGGCATCTTATTAGAGGACATTACTTTAAACTGACACTAATATGTTAGTCTTTGGCAAATGCTGAACATCATGTGTTCTCGCTGATTGTTGTCACAACACAAGCATTATTCATACATCGTAATAGACATTGCCCATCAGTACACATTTTCTGGACAATAAACAACTAAGACAAGATGAGGAAGGCGGATTTGCATCCAAACCAAGTAATATGACTCGTAAACAAAACCACACAGCTCTACGGGGGCTCAACATCTAAAGAGCAGCGTATCAAGTGAAAAACTTCACAAGGCAGAGCAGAGTCTATATCCAAGACAGTGAGCCAAGTGAACAAAGAACACAGAGAGCAGCAACGTCCAAACCACTTTTCGAATGACAAAAGATGCAGAATTTGTAGCGTGGGCCAAAAGAGGTCAGAATTTCACTTTGCAGACTGGGACAAATATTTATTTGCAGATCAAGTCTGAATTTTATATGAACTGAGGAGGCAGGGGATTTATACAGCTGTCCATAAAACTCACCACCAACTTGGTGGTGAGAATATGCTCATGATATAATGATGTACTACAAGTACTCTGATGGGGCACATTCTTCCCTCCAGCTTAAAGTCATTAAGAAGACGAGTCATTTACCAGCATTGACAGTGACCTAGATCAAACAGGAAAACAAGAGTGCTGGCTTGTGTGGCTTTCCATCCAGTTACCGGAGCTTAACCTCAGTGAACAAATGCAGGGGCAGACTGGAACAATCATTCAGGCCAGGAATTTGACTCCATCCCAGCCCACCCTGTCCACACAAACCACTAATTTCATAGGCTAACCTCACTTGTTGATGCAGTCAGTCCAACGGCTTTCTCGTTTTCTTTGTGTTACCTGTTTCCATAGTTCGGTTTTCATGTTTACACACATATTGAGTGAAACAGAACCTAAGCTCGACAACGTAAGTATAACTGTTCATTCACCAGTGTCTATTAAGCATTGCCCACACTATAAACACTGAGTCATTTAAATTCAACTTTAACTACTAGTTTTTAAAAAAGGGAAGTGTGTTTATGACTGACCTGGCTCTCACAAACATGTGGCTTATTTTGCAGCATTATTCTCTCCCTCTCTTCTCCACCTTTCCTTTTCTTCTGACCCTCCATTTTACCAGGCAGCTTGTCTAAAACATCATCACTAGAGAAGCAGGTAGATGGTTGCTATAGAAGTAGATTTCAGCTTTTTCTGATTCAACACCTTCTTGTTGTAAGCTACTATCACTACCGTCTGTCCTGCATCTCTCTCTGTCTCTGTCTCTCTTTCTGTCGCGTTGTGTCATACGGATTACTGTTAATTTATTATGTTGATCTGTTCTGTACGTCATCTATTGCACGTCTGTCCGTCCTGGAAGAGGGATCCCTCCTCAGTTGCTCTTCCTGAGGTTTCTACCGTTTTTTTTCCCCTGTTAAAGGGTTTTTTTGGGGAGTTTTTCCTTATCCGCTGTGAGGGTCCAAAGGACAGAGGGATGTCGTATGCTGTAAAGCCCTGTGAGGCAAATTGTGATTTGTGATATTGGGCTTTATAAATAAAATTGATTGATTGATTGATTGATTGATTTTAAAAAAATATTTAAGTCATTTTGCATTTATATAAGGGGTGGGCGATATGGCCCTACAATAATATCACCATATGTCCGTTTTATTATTAATTTAAGAACATAGAATTGCAACAAAATAAGTGATATAGTTTTACAATTTGCCTTCAAATATTAGTAAAAACTAAACAAAGATTATCTCTCATTTCTTTAGTTTGTGAACAACAACAGTAACTCAGAGTGAGATTCAGATTCTGTATAAAATATTAATAGTTCAACAAAATAAAATCGACCACAAATTACATATTTAAACAGCTCCCAAATACAAAAAATGTCCCCTGGGATCTATATATATAAATCAACAGGTGATTTCCTTCTTTTAGCAAAATCCTGAATGACTGAGTTTTTCCCACCTGGACCTTTATGCTCTGCCATTTCTCCTCTAATCATCACGCTGTAACCTGTGACAGGCTGTTAGGATACCACAACTATCGCACATTCACATATATGTAGTTCATGTCGAGCCGCAAGCAGCATGTAGGTTTACATTACCAAAAGTTTATGACAAAATCACTTGAAGTCACTGACATGGTGAGAGAGGAGAAGGAGAGACGCTGTGCTGCTGCCAGAGGAGCCGCTGAATGAGTTCCCTCTGAGCGGTAACTCTCTAAGAGTGTCTGAGAAGTCCGGGGCTGTTTATAAAACATTCAGGACGCCACAGTTTATTCCACACTACTGAAGCTGCTCCTGTTTTTGGCACCACCGTGGAGTCTGTAATAATTTCACTGTCAGCCATGCTTATTGTTGCCGTGGGTATCAGTATGACATCAGTGTGTCAACAAGCTGAAATATCATGAGTATAACAAAATGAATTTTTCATATGATGTTAAAAATTATACCAGTATTATTGTGAACAAGATGATATGGCACACCCCTAATTTATATACACACATGTACAAACATATTGAACTTGTACACATATTACCCTGCACTGTACCCACCCCTTTGTACCTTCTTTGAGACCAAGATCGCACTCAGAAGCAAAGTACAATGAAATTAGGAAACCAGAAGAGATAAGAAAAAAGTGAAAGAATAAATACATACTTCTGACTCACCTGGTAGTGTGTGCGCGCCATGAAGGCCAAGTCCCTTGCAGCGGTATGGGTTCGATTTCAACCTGTGGCACCTTGATGCATGTCATTGCCCTTCTCTCTCTAACCTTTCCTGTCCATCTTCAACTGTCGTGTCAATAAAGGCCAACAAATCCGCCCCCAAAAAATCTTGAAGAAATAAATATACAATAAATAAATGGGTATCAAAGAAATGATAAAGTAATAAAAAGTGCATGATTACATTCTGGTGTCCTCAGTCTGAGGGACATGACAACAGGCAAGTTCCAACATGTGATACTCATGACAGAGTCAGCTCAGTTATTGGTCTGTCTCTCCCCCTGCAGGTCATTTGGAGTGCTGCTGTGGGAGATCCTCTCTCTGGGTTACATGCCATATCCCTGCAAAACCAACCAAGAGGTGCTGGAGTTTGTCACCAGTGGAGGCAGGATGGATCCCCCCAAGGGCTGTCCGGGGCCTGTGTGAGTACTGACACGAGATACATCAAAAGAGACGAGCCCAGATGTGAGGGAGAGGCAGGACACAGCTGGTATGACTTTGGAGATAATGGCACAGGTTCTGCTTTGTCCACCAACTTTGATGTGGATGTGATTGAACTTTCTGAACGTTTTCTCTGCTTCTCTTCTCTGAGACCCAGAGGGGACACAGAGGAGGAAAAAATAGATGGGGAGAGAAAAGATGATTACTTTTGCCTATTCCTCAGAAACTTTTTCTTGCGAGTGGAGAGTTTGGCTCAAGCACAGCAGACGCAGGACACAGGTGTAACTTTGTCAAAGAGGATGAGGTTTATTAAGAAAACATGAATGGTGGAGATGAGAGTTGGTCCAGGGAATTTCTCTGGTGAGACTGATGATGAAAGGGGAAAGAAGAAAATGTAGGTTCACTGGAGAGCAGCAGGAGAAGGCAGGCTGGTGGACTGGTGTATAGGGCGGTAGAAATCCTGCAACGCAGCAGAACAAAGTGAGTGACAGGAACGAAACACAGCAACAGAAGCTTCACTAGAAGAATTAGGAGCAGCCTGACAGGTACACTACCACAACTTCAGAAACAACAATCTGGCAAAGGCTGAAGAAACTCATGACTGATGGTTGGCAGGAGAGTAGGCAGAGGAGGATGATGAGTTGATTGGCGACAGGTCTACGAAGTAAGAGGAACCAGGCATCAGGATCAGGAGAGCCAGGAGAACCACACCCACGCCAAAAATTAAACACAGACAGACAGCGAGGGAGAGACAAGAAGAAGCTGGAGACATGAGGGAGTGGTAAGCACAAGAAATACGGAGAACTGATGAGGCACGGCCTCAGCGTGTGTCACTTTTGAGTTGAGTCTCAATGCACAGCTCATGCAACAAGCAAAGGGCTTCATGAAGGTGAATATATCCAAGATCAGCAGGTGTGATTATTAAACACTCTCAGCCAGTGACATCACTGGTTTCACAGCTCTGAAACAGCTGTGCTTAAGTTATCACCTGAACATGATAATGAGCCGAGCAAACAGAAAGCTTCAGCCCACCTCAGGAAATGTCTGAGCGGTTTAGAGCATCACGACTCAACACACATCATCACAAACCTGCACACAATGACAGATGGAGAATGATAGCATTGATTCTAAAGTATCTCACCTCGTACATGGTCAGATTGTTCTGTAATTAGTGTTGCACAACAGCGTTTGCACTAGAAGGTATTTATCTTCTTTTCACCCATCTATTTTTCTCTCATCTCTCCCTATGTCCCCTCAGAGGCTCCGTATAAAGTGTTAAGATATTACCATTTGTCTAATACTATGACATTTTCTTATTTCACAAGATAGCTCATGTAACGTGAAGCCAGTGGCGGAAGAAGTACTCAGATCCTTAACTGAAGTAAAAGTACCAATACCCCATTGAGAAAATGCTCCACTAAAAGTAAAAGTCTTGCAGTCAAAGCCTTACTCAAGTAAAAGTTTCTGAGTATTTAACAAAAATAAAGTTTTTGTTGCATTTTACAGCTGTAGATGTTTAAGGTTATGCCCATTTTAACTCAAGTGTCACGTAGATGAATCTACAGCAATGCCTCATATTGTATAAGATCATATGTTTGTAGCATCACTGTCCTGTCAAAACTACAAATCTCAAAGTCAACCTGTCATGGTGTCAGAAAAACAGCTCTGTCTTCAGCTTTGTGACGATGCATTTTCCAGCTGATCCAAGAGGTTTTTAAAGAGTTTATTTAGCTTAAGAAGTAAAGAAACATTTCCTCCTTTAGTTTATCACAGTCATTTAGAATCAAAACATCTTGAGATGCATCATTTCCACCGGACAGGAAGTGTATGAAGAACTGTAATTTGCAAAGTGACTGAAGCTGTCAGACAAATGTAGTGCAGTAAAAAGTACAAGAGTTGCCCCTGAGATGTCGTGGAGTAGAAATATAAAGTCGCATAAAATGGAAATACTGAAGTAAAGCACAAGTCCTTTACTTTTTTTTATCAAATGAATCTAAGTTATAGATATTGTCGTACTCACAAGCAATGTTTCCTTGTCCGTCGCTCCAACTTGCTGGCACTGCCGCTCACCTTACTGTCACTCTAGTTATTTGATCCTAAATCAGGCTAATCCTTAACAGATTACACACACAGCTTCTGGATTTCTATCTTCATAAGCACTGATACAGATCCACTCAGGTATTACACATAATGATAAACAGACCCAGGACCTGCAGTAATAGAATAAGACCAGACCCAGACCCTATTGACTATGTTAAAACGTGGACTTGAATCCATAAGGGTCACAGAGCAGGTCTCAGTTACAGGTTACGGGTAGACACGTGAGGACCTCTACACTGCATACATCTTAAACAATATGTCTGTTACTATGTGTGTAGCTATCGGATCATGACCCAGTGTTGGCAGCACTGTCCCGAGCACCGACCCAACTTCTCTACTATCCTGGAGAGAATCAACTACTGCTCTCAGGTACGCTCCACATCACACCTGTCTGTACATACATTAAAATGACCTCAGTGTGAAGTAAACGTGATGTTTATTTTCTTCATTCTGTTTTTAATAACTTTTCGGCTTCACTGCTCTCCATCAGGACCCAGATGTGATCAACACACCCCTACCTGTAGAATACACCCCCTCCTCAGAGGACGATGGCGGAACAATAATCCGTCCCTCTGACCACACCTCCACCAGCCTCACTCCACTCCTGGTGTCCCATGCTGTCTCCCAGGCTTCCTCCCCCCAGCTGGGTCTCTCCTCTCTGGGCCTGGGTCCGACTCCTCTTCCCCCACAGCCTACCAAACCTCGCCTACTCCTCCAGAGGACCCAGCCTGTCCACCACGAAGTGACATCATGCCGCGAGGCTCTGGAGCCGTCCTGGGCCGAGCCTGTTCCCGCTCCTGGTTTGTCAGCAGGGGGCCACTGGCTCCACCCTGAGCCTCCTCATCACCGGCCTTGCTCCAGAAACAGCTCCTACTCAGGCAGCCAGAAGCTGAAGAACAAGACAAAGAACCTGTGGAACCCCACATACGGTTCTTGGGTTTTGGAAAACTTCCGAGGGAAGAAAACACTCGCTCACACTCAATCCATGCCGCTCTCAAGCTCCGCTTCCTCCACTTCCAACACACAGGCTCCTCAGACCTGCAACACAGCCTCAGACAGCAACCAGGCTGGGTGCGACAGCGCCACCAGCACCCACCTCAGCCCTTCCAGCCTCTGCACTTCCTCAACCTCATCCCCGTCATGTCAGGCTCAAGCTGCCCAGAGCACGTCCTCCCACAAGACTGCAACAAGTGGTGGCACAAAAGCTGGTATAGACCTGGCTAAGCTCCAGAGCTTTCCCTGTGGCAATGTCAACTACGCCTACGACGAGCAAAGCTATGAGGCGGAGAGCCTGCCCTTGGTTATACCCAAAGCCCCAGAAGCCATCACAAACACCAGCTCTGCTCCCAGTGTCTCCTCAGGGACCAGCCTGGGACTGGTGTTAGGCCTCCATACCTCCTCATCTTGTATGCCAAAGCTGCTGCTGAAGCGCCACGCCAGCTACGGACACGAAGACGTGAGGAGACACACCAAAGCTGAGAAACCCACACGTGACCGAGACTCAGGCTTTTCTCTGTCTGAGGATCTCAGCGTTACCCCCATCTAAGAAACGGCTTACTGTAACAGGGATTTGGATTGATGGGAAACGTCACCCGGAGCTCCTTTTCTCACAACATGAGAACTTCTGGAACAAAAAACATGACCTTGAGGGCTCCACCAGTCTGAGAGGCATAACATCAAATTATCTTAGCTCCTGGAATGCTGGAAAACACAAACACTCCTCTGCACTGTGATACAGAGAGCCAACGCTGGACTCAAAGCTCTTTCCTGGGCCTCTGGTCGATGGTAGCTGAAACACTGAAGCTGAAACACTGGACAACACGCAGCCCAGCACTCTCTCAAGGTCCACACTGCTGGTGACGGCTGTCATAAGTTACTGCTGTAGCTGGACTCCTTTTCTACCGATTTGTTTTTGTTCTTTCATAAAAGCTTTGGTAGTTCTTTATGTTGCATTATAGTGTAGCTGGAGTTTGTAGTATTCCGTGTACAGTACGACCATAACAAACCAAAAAATACTGAGCCCCAAGAGAATCTCCAAGCATTTTATCCATCTCTTTTTTTTACCTTTCTTTTTTTGTAATTTTTAATTTCAAATGTTAAAACAGTTTCATTTATAATTGTATACCTGTACATACTTTAGGAACTTACAGTACAACATGATACACATCTGTGATTCTGATTTGCTTTCACCCTAAGTAATGTGAAAACACAGACACCTAACATACTGCAATAACACGTCTTTGATTTGTCTCAACAAAAAGTATACATGTGTTTCCATCACTTCCCCAGCAGGTGGAGTTTGCTCAGTTGATCATGGACATGGTTTAGCTCATTTAGACGACTCTAATTCTATTTCTATGGTTTAGTTAAGTGTGGGATTTCGGTCTTGTGATAACAAGTAGTGAAGCTTTCTCTTGCCGTCCACTGATTCCTGGTCAGTGACTCTGACCCCTTCCTAATTTAAGCTGCTGGTTTCGGTCTGGTGCTTACAGACAGCCTGGCAGAGTTACATCTGGTTTCCTGGAAACGTAAAAGATAACTTTGGTATTTGTTTAACCTTGAACCCTCTTTTCCCCTTTTTTTCTGTCCAAGTGACTAATGGGAACATTCATTTTTCGGAATGGGTCTAGTATTGAGAGATTGCTGCAGCAAGCAACCGTGAAACAGGCTGTGATATAACCGCTCCATCAATTTACGTCCACTAAAAGTGCTTGTTTTTGCCACTGACAGGTCCAGATTGGTATTTTAAGTGTCTGACAACATCATGGAAAGCATCCCTCCAAAGGTCAACCTGTATGTTGAAAGTAAAATTATTTTTAACCAGAAACAGCCCCGAAACGCTGACATCAGACACTCCGGACTACATTTAAATAAACAGCAATTTTATCTCTGTAAAACACACTTTATTCAAAGTTGACAGACACTAAATAAAACTCACAAAAGCTGTCCTGGTTAATCCTCCCACTATTCCAACAGTCGCCAGCTCTGGTTTGATTGAAATTCGCCCTTAAATAAATCAGTCAGGTGTCAAAACATGCTGCTCTGTACACGCTGAAATGACCTGTTGTTTATTTAACTGAAGTCTAGTGAGTTTGGCGATGACAATTTCGGATCTATTCCTGGTTAAATACAGAGAATGTTAATATTTAATGAAAAAGTCTATCTCTAGGGACCCTTCTCCATAATGATGTCAGACACTTAAAATAAACTGGGCCTGTCAGCAGCAAAAACAAGCACTTTTAGTAGACATAAACTGACGCTCAATAGTAGAACAATTTCGAAAATTGTTCTCATTCAACAATTAGACATAAAAATATGAGAAAATAGGGTCAAGGTTGAAAAATACCAAAGTTACCCTTCAAGTTATTCCCAGTTTATTAATTGAGTTTTTGTGTGGTTAAAGAAAAAAAAAGATACAATGTGTTTACAGGTGCAAGCAGGCAGATACCTGTGTGATTTACCTGTGGACAGAGCCAGGCTAACTACTTCCCACTGTTTCCAGTCTTTATGCTAAGCTAAGCTAACTGACTGCTGGAAGTAGCTTCAGATTCACTTTACAGACGTGAGAGTGGTATCGATTTTCCCATCCAACTCTGCAAGAATTGTGTTTGTTTTGATTTTGTGCTGAGATATTTTTTTGCCAAACCACATAGATCTTGATTATTTTTGACAGCTACCTTCCCTCGTTTCCCAAATATTTACTTCAACTGCAGGAGGTCTCATTGATGTGTAAGCGTGATGAATTTGATAACCATGCAGATGTAAAAAAAAAATATATATATGATATTTTTGTACTCACCTCGTACACTGGACTAACCCATAGCATATGTAGCTGTTTTATCATTTACTTGTATTAATTTATGTTACTGTTGGATCTGTATTTGTAGTCAATCACTGCCATTAAATACCACCGCGCTGCATCTGCTGATGTGGTGCCGGTAGTACCCATGTTTACTCAGCAGGGGGAGGTATTCAGCTTTGATATACCAAACATGCTGCTGCAGGTATCTCAGTTCATACAGTTCAAATGTTTATTCAGTAATTATGTTTTCAGTTTATTCTTATTTAATCGATTCAGTAGTTGTATTTGATGTGTGTTGTTATTTTGAGCCTGAACATGCTGATAGTTTATTTTTAGTATGTTGAATGACATTTTGTTTTAATGCTCAGGCCTGTGGATGTTAGTGAGTGTCGTCTTGGTTGCTCAACATATTTTAGAGAAGCTGTTTCACCGAATGGCTCACGTCGTTTTCTAAAGATTTTTAGCAACAGATTAGTGCCATTTACTGTGGGATTTATTTCACAGAGAAAGAAAAACAATCATCCTCGTCTTGCTCACAGTGTATATTTTTTACGGCCTGGTGTATTTTATTTCACACTCATTAAAAAGTTTCTTGTTTTCTTTATGTAGCTGAGGGTGTTTACGCCTCAACCAAAAATGCAAAGACATTCTATGCAATATACTGTCCTTCACACTTTGATCTAACCTACCCGTGCCCCAAATAAATCCACATATATTGATCGTATTTGTGTGAGTTTGATCAGTTACACAGCCTGAACTCTAACCCATTATTAAGATACCACAATAGTGTTTTTACTGTTAAAAAATAACAGTATTTGCCCTTTTTAATTCCATATACAGTTTCACTCATTTGCACATCTCTGACCAAAAACCAAGAAATGTGCTGTGACAAAGAAATGAAAATAATTACAAGTTTGATTAAAAGAATAAAATCAGTGAAAGAAATATAAATCGATATACAATAAACAAGAGTTTGTCAGAACAGTGACACAGGTAATGCACTCTGATCATTACACAGTATGCAGTAACATATTGACAGTGTGTTATGTGTTGTAGTCATATGACTGTGAGTTTCATACTGCACAGAATCTCTCCTTTAATATAACACTTACAGATGTGACGCCCAGTCGCCAGAGGAAATGTTGGCATTGTACGTTTCTGCAAACCACGAGTTTGTTTACATTTCAACAGCCTTGTGGTTAATTAATGTGTGGTCATGTTTGGGCTTAAAATGTCTGGTTTTGGTGTGGAAGTGTCGCAGTGTCTCTAAAAACAATCAGTTTTGTTGTTTGTCGGTCTCAAACAGTGGTCTGCAGCTTGGCAGCCATCTCACCTTGGTCAAATGCCATTGATATGTATGAATGGATTACTAAACAGGCCTACTGGACCCAGGCCCAGGGGCCCCAAGTGTCAGGGAGGCCCTGGCCTTCACTTGCAAAATGTTACTCAAATTTACACACACCGACCAAGAAGAAACTCAAAATGAGCACAAAAAGACCAAAAGGAACTGCAAAGAGACAGAAAATTACTACAGAGACAAAAAACAACTACAAGGATATACAAAATGACTACAAAGCAAAAACAAAATGGCCCAAAAAATACACAAAATTGCCTCTAAGAACCCAAACATCTACAAAAAGACAGAACAATCACAAGAGCCCTGTTTCTGCCCAGAAGTACTGTATGGTACGGTACAGTTCATTTTGGTGTGCTTTTTTTCCGTTTCCACTGTGAAATGTTGTGGATGGTACCAATGGATCCCCATTTTGGTCCCCCCTCTGTTGGGGTACCTAGCACACAGATCTGGTACTAAAAGGTGGAGCTGTGAACACTGCATGCATTGGTCAACAGTAAACGGTCACTCTGCTCACAGTTGAGTTTTGGCTGGTTTTGTGACCACTGTTCATACCATGGCAAGTTTTACTTTAGTAAACTATAACTATAAAAATAAAGGATGTTTTGCTCTCCTTACAGCCACTGTAGTCTGAGAAAAATTAACTTGATTCACTGGGCCGACTGCTGGCGACTTTTAAGGTGGAACCTTTTCTTGTAATGTTACTCAATGCATGAGTTGACGACGGGAATCAATCAACACACCTTAAATTTCAATATGAAAACTTTGACCATTCCATTAGTTGACACAGAGTTTTAGTAATGAGTGGATCTTCACTTGGAGAAAAAAAAAGCATCGTAGAGCATTGTTCCTGTGGGCTCAGGCCTGAGAAGGACTAAATGCACAAACCTACTATTTTTAAATATCCCATGGAGAGAGAGACTCTCACTGCAGCTGGTTGTATTTTGTTCTGAATATGCTGACGTTCAACCTCGTTCTGTGGACGATAAAGGAGGTGCAGACTTCAATCTATAAGGAAATACAGTAAGTGCTTGTTGGAGCAGTGAGTGACAACAACCTCGCCCACATTTAAGAGTACTGTTAATGGTGGAAACGCTAGGGTCTAGGTCTGAAGGGCTACTTTTGGTTCCAAAGGTACCATACCGGGGCCCTGTGACCTTCACTTGCAAAATGTCACTCAAATTAACACATACTGACCAAGAAGAGACTCAAAATGAGCACAACAAAAAGACCAAAAAGAGATGCAAAGAAACACAAAATAACTACAGAAATGGACGAAACAACCACAAAGAGACAAGAAATGACCAAAAAAGACACAAAATTACATCATTAAGACACCATATTACCTCAAAGAGCCCAAACAACTACAAAAAGACAAAACAACCAGAAGAAGACTCAGAATGACCACAAAGAGACACAAAAAGACACGTAACAACTTCAAATAGACACAAAGTCTGTGTTTCCTGTTTAGGGTAGGTGGTGGGGCCCTTTGCATATCTGTGCCCAGAGGCCCATTGTCTCATAATCCACCCACATCAATATGATACGCATAAAACCTACAAATGTAATATATCTTGGTTTGCATGAACGTACATTGCCAACACTTTCTCCTGGCAGCTGGGCAGAGATGTAACATCAGGGCTGAGGGTATCATGGTAACAAGGAGAACTGAGGACTTGTGATTGCTCACTTTGTTTTGATTCGTGTTTCATGAGCATTTCCGTCATGCGTAACACCCTGTCCCTGAAACTGAAATGCAGAATCCATACACTTTCACTTCTGTTCATTTTGCAGGAAGTTGAATTAGTGTCAATTCATTTGCTCAACCGTTGAGTAACTAGTGACAAATCCTCTGCTCCTCTCTGCTCAGTGTCCAGCGAGTATTTTCTGTCAGTGGCGTTTATAAGGCTCATCTTTGAAATGTTCTTTATTGTCTCATCTCTGCAATCTTTTCAACATTTATCATCATCCAGCACCCAAAACAACATATCTGAAACCCCCCTCAGGCTCTCTCTGTGGTGTCCATTAAAAATAGTTTGACTTCCTCTCACCCACCTACAGGTCAAAGGTCACTGACCATCTGTTTCTGTAGTTTGGCTGTTTTCTTTGGTCACAGAGCAAAACATTTCTCCGCTCGTCCCTTCATCGCTCACAGACTCCAGAGTGTGAATGAGGTTCTCCAGCCCCCACAGGTATCCGTCTTCTCGGTTGCCTTCCTGCCAGGGAATGTCATGTTTTAATGTTTGGCCCTCTGGTAGCGCTGTGGTCTTGCCAAAGTCAATGATCCAGACCTGTGCGTTGCTCGTGTGGTCGTGGATAAAGAGGAGAGAGCTGCCAATGACCTACGGAAACAAGAAGAGTTTCCAATGAGTGTTTGCTTTTCCTTCCTCTGCTTCATCCAATCATGCCTACATCCCTGCGACCTTATTTAAGGACATCACACTTTGGGTTTGCTGCAACTCATGCTTTATTCTGCTTAACTCAGACCAGTTGTCCTTATTTGAGATAAAGCACAATAAACTGGTCAGTGTAAAAACAAGATGGCGGCCAAATCATTCAACAGCTGATCCCGACACAAAAGTGGACAAGGTACAAAACCTGATCGAATTATATCATTAAAACTTGTTCATTTATGCTTAATAATGTTTCTAGTTTGATATGGTATACACATTTGACACATTTTAGCAACAGTAACTAAGCTGGCTAAGACTCTGATGATTAGAAAGTACTCGTTTGAGGACATTTAGACTTTAGTATTGTATTATCACAGTGCTCCACACAGGCCCATTAGGTGTTACAGACTATTTCTACAGACAAAAAGGACATTTCTTACAAGATATAAACCACAAGGCTTTTATATGTGTTGCACCGTTTGCACTTTTGTTTTTGCACAGCCATGTTCAGGCACCAAAATTAACAGTTGTACACTTTATAAGACACTGGTGACTAGACTGTTATAAATAAGTCCACTGTGCCCACATGAGGACATCTTCAGAATCTACTTCCTGTTTAAAGACGATGCTCAGTTTTTTTTTAATACTCATGTCCTACTGACATAGACTCAGGTCTCACAACACAGATGGGTGACAAAAGTTAGAATTTGTCAAACTGGTTAGTGAGCAAACAGAGTCGGAACAGCTCAAAGGATAAACAGTTTAAATAGCTACAAGTCATTTTTGGACGTCCTCCGAGTTGGACGCGCTGGCTCAGGGAGGTGATGCAACATCTCAAATTTGAGAAATTGAGTCACTTTAGGTGGCTCCTTTAATAATTTTAAGATAATCTGGAAACCATTTATGGATTCAATTAGAGCTACAATTTAACCTCCCATCTTCCTAAATGTAACTCACATTATAACAGATAACACAATGTCACATTTATCAGCCTATCTTGTATCTTCTTCTGTCTTTGTAGCCCATCACTATGAGATAAGCCCGCCTGTTTTTGCGTGTATGTTTTTCTTTTTATCAGTGTTGTGTTGCTGAACTGTATACAAAAGCAGTGTTCCCATTAATCCTTTAAAAGTCCTACGAAGGCATTGAATTGTTTTATCTAAAAATAAGGCCTTAATCAGTTTTAAAATGTCTTAAATCAATCTTAAAAATTATATGACACACTTAAAGTACAATTTTATTTATTGCTTTTACTGATGTTGCCAGGTAAAATCTAAAAAAAATTTTTGTTAAGTTAATTACAGAATGCCTCTCACATTAATGTTACAGAAATCAGGATAGTTGAACCATCAACGCTCATATTTTGCTTCCAGCCGGGATGCACAGAGCAGCAAGTTTTTTTTTTCTTCTCCAAGTTGGATTATTGTGAAATTGTTCTTTAATTTAATTTTAAAAAGTGGCATTAAAAAGTCTCAAAAAGTTTTAAATTTACCTACACTGAGCTATAGAAACCCTGACAAGCCAATAAAAATATTAAAAAAACAAACAAACAAAAAAAATCATCGGCCAACATGTTCTTAGTAAATTCAAGCATATCTTTTAGAAAAACAGTGTTCAACCCCTCAGGTAGACTTTCAGATGAAGTTCCTGCTGTTGCGACACTATTTTACAGCGCTGTATGTTTGTTTTTCCTGTAACATGTTACGATCACTCGTCACCTCGTGCTGCTTGAAGAACTCGGACATCTTCAGGGCCTGCCGGATCTCCATCAGTCTGCTCAGGTAGGACTTCTGCGTTTCAAGAAAAAAACAGTAACAGATGTATCATAAAATCCAAACACTACCTGAAGCCCAATGATTTAGCATCAGATACATTTTAATCTGAATCTATAAATTAGCAGCTACAGTAATAACATTAAAGGGTGTTGACACAGCGTCTGTTTGGGAACCTCCCGCCGTAATAAAAAAGTCAAACAGCATTATTTGCGGTGAATATTTGCTCTGTGCAGATCAAACACTTCAAAGTTGTTTTATTTCATCAGACTGTCCCCAGCCTGTTTTAAATGTAAAGACTGAACATACAAAATCATTTATATGTGTCCAAACACTGGACAAGGATGTGAGAGCTTACTCAGCCGCTGGCTTTGTAGCTGACGACATCTTTTAGGTCATGCCTACAACACCGCCTTGTGTACAGTACATGCACGGTACAGTATGTTTTGTGCTTGTCCTTACATGCATGAACACACAACGTATACTGTTTGTGTGCAGAGGTGAAGTGATTGTCACGTACTATGATGCTGACGTTCCCTTCGACAAAGTCCTTGAACACCTGGATGACATCCTGCTTCGATCTGGTTTTCTTGAAGTCAGTCCGACACGTACCGTCACATTTCTGAAAGATAGGAAATATTACACGATACCATGACTATTGGCCTGTGATTGGACAGAATTTGTGTGCATTCTTTTGCAATAATCTAATTTAATTCAGTTATTTTTGGACAATCAGAGGCAGCAGAAGCAAAACATCACCTGATAAAGATGACATAGGGAATGTGTTAGCAAACACTTGTCTATTTACACATCCAGCAGACACGAAGTAGCATAAGCACTTCTTTGGAGTCGTGTTTGTGGCTCCTTAGGGCCCCGGACCATCAGGTACAACCAACGCAGGTGTTCTATCAAAGGACTGTTACCCGGTCGAACAGTATTTCCCTCCTGTTATTGCATGGCACCCCTCTCAGTAGTTAGGGGAAGGGTTTGGTTCAGCTACAGGTAAGACGAAAAAGTTATGGACAGAGAAATCGCTGTCGACACGACACTGGCCTTACACTAAATTCCACTGTCGCAATGTCATGAGAGTTTTACCTGAGTTGGTGCACACTCCCATGATCTCTATCATTTGGTGTAAGGCAGGCATGTCCAAAGTCTGGCCCAGGGGCCAATTGTGGCCCACAGACCAATTTTAATCGGCCCTCGGCTTGACTTTCAAAAATATTCCATATGTGGTCCTTTACATGATAATGGTTAATCGAGCAAGATCACTTGGCATTTTTACCCTTCACTTCTCTTGGACTGTGGAAAAGGAGGAGAAACTCGTGGGGTGAACAAGAGTTGGTGTTTAATTCGGCGTATATCTGATCCACCAACCAGCACTTATTTTAGTGAGAAAACTTAATTTTTGAATGGTTCCCCTCTCATTCCCTCAGCCTTATAGCGCAGCTAACCAACAGAGGCTGGTAGTGAGTTGAGGCAACAAAATCAAAACTGTAATGTCTGTCTGTGGGGTTGAATGCCTGGTACATGGAAGGTTGTTAATGTCATCCAGGAAGGGCTGCTACGCCTTGGAGTATTTTTAATAGAGCCTTGACTGCGATATCTCAGCCAATCAGGAACCAGGAGCTGTCAGGCAATCAGTCCCACAGGCTGTATGCATTTAGCCAATCAGAGGGCACATCACATGGTGGGATTTATTATGAGCAAAAGGACAGCGTGTAGGACTTCTTTCTTTTCTTGCCTATAGATTATATAAAAACTATTTTGGGGTATGAATTAATTGTGGATTTAGCAGCCTAATTTAGGAGCGAGACAGCCAACTATCAAATCTTGCACATAACTGCAACCACACAAAGAATTCTGGGAGTAAACATTAGCAATTAGTAACGTATAGCTGGTGATCATGGATGTAAAAGAATGACTTAGTGTAAAAAGAAATTAAACTGGCAAAAATAAAGATATGTCCAGCTTGGATTCAAGAGAAAACAAGTTGTAGGAGGATGAGGGGACAAAATCACGAAAGAGAGCTAAGCTAGTATGAGGCCTGAGGCTGGAGGTGATTCGGAGTGACTGTCAGTGGACCACGACTTCAGCCTCCAGACCACAGTCGGTTCATGCGCAGCATCTGGCCTTCGAGAGAGACCTCACACAAATGCCTGGCTGGATGAAAGCAGCGGGTCCTCCAGAGATACCTCACTGAAATCGCCTGCAGCTCCTCTCACAGTGAGTCCAGTGGTGTAGCTGCCACAGTTTGTTTTTAAAGATATTTTTTTGGGGCTTTTTAGCCTTTAATGTATAGGAAAGACAAGCGTGAAGGGGGGAGAGAGAGAGAGGGAGTGACATGCAGCAAAGGACCACAGGCTAGAGTTGAACCCGGGCAGCAACAGCCTTGTACATGGGGCGCCTGCTCTACCACTAAGCCACTGGCGCCCTGCTGCCACAGTTTCTAACACAGATTTGTGTAAACGTCTTAAGTGCAAACTTATTAGAGTTGGCAGTGGTGGTTAAACTAAGGCGAGAGTTATGTTGTGGCATATCAGTGGAATTAATCAGAGTTTGCTTCAAAAACATTCTCGATTTTGTTCATGGAAAATGTTTGTGCTGTGATGTGAAGTTTCTGTCTGTCACTGTGAGGTTTCTGTCTGTCAAGGTTGGAGTGTGATCTTTATCAAAGCATGGGTTGTTAAGCATCCCGGTGATACCTTGATATCTTGTCATATAGTTGTATTGGCATTTTTACCACATTTCCAACCATGTTTTATGGGCGGACTTTGCTCTGTCTACCTTGATCCCTTCTATCCTGAAGCCCAGGGTGTGGGTGGAGCTCATGGTCTCCCTCCACTGCATGTAGCGAGGCTTGGTGACCCCTCGTTGGGAATGCTCCTGGGGAGTCGGCCCTTCGCTGTCCACCTCCACCATTTTCTTATACAGGTCTTCCCTCGGCTTGGGCCGCTCCCGCGCCCGAACAAGCTCCTCCTCCAGGTATGTCCTGAAACAGCAGGAGGAATGAGGCCTTCAGGTGCTGCATGTTTACAGACTCCTTGCAATTTTAAACATGATCTCAGCAGGTAGGTAAATAGCAATGGTTGTTTACTTTCAGGGTTTGTCATGCATTCACACCCTTAGTTATTAAGATGCAAGATAAATTATTTACTTAGAAGGGAAGTTTCATATCAGAGGCCTCTTCTCAGAGCTCCTCTTTAACGGTGTTCACTCGTGCAGAACAGGTGACCAGTCATTTCTGTACCGCTCAGCTGTAGGAGTATTAAAGTCTGCTGGTGATCAGCACAGCAGCACACTCACAAGTGTTGTGTTCGTAGGAGACAGTTACGTGGAAACAGATGTGAATTTCAGTTTCAGTTTGTGAGCCACACTTCCTCTGTGCAGAAGAGGGAAGCTGAGAGGAGACTCCAGCGCTCAACTGTGTGAAAGTCTGAGTGTGTGTTAGCGTTAGTGCAAGTTAGCGGTTTTGCAACTTTGTGGTTCTGAGTGTTTTTGACAAAGGGGAGTCTCCAGGGACACCCTGAGTGTGTGTGTGTGTGTGTGTGTGTGTGTGTGTAGCCTGACAAATTAAGACACGCACAGACACTTAGTAAGCAATAAATGTTTTGTTCGCGCGTGCGTGTGTGTGTGTGTGTGTCTGTGTGTGTGTGTGTGTGTGGATTGCACATTTGTATGTTGGCCCGGAAACAAAGTTCTCAGAGACCTGCACGAACATCTGTATGTATACATTCATGTGCGCATTCATGCATATACTGTATGAATGTGTGTGTGTGTGTGTGTGTGTGTGTGTGTGTGTGTGTGTGTGTTTGTGTTTGTGTGTGTGTGTGTGTGTGTGTGTGTGTGTGTGTGTGTGCACATGATGCAGTGAGGCACCCCACCCGCTGTGGCAGGAAGCCAAGCATATAGCCTGCAGTTATAACAGGTGTTCCCTTGTAGAGCAAAAAACCCTTTAGGCGGCATGTACTGTCTCCAGGCTGCACACGTCTCATTAATCCTCTTCAACAGAACAGGAGCGTTAAATACATGGATAAACAAGGAAATGATCTGACAGCATTTCAAATAAGTGTAGCAGAAATAAGAGGTGCAAGTCCTGATTGCTAAACTCTGAGTCCTGAGTCCTAAACTTTGAGTCCTGAGCCCTAAACTATGAGTCCGGAGCCCTAAACTATGAGTCCGGAGTCCTAAACTATGAGTCCTGAGCCCTAAACGTGTAATTTCAAATGTTATTCCATTTTAACAACAGAGTAATAATCTATTAAATTTACTCAAGTTGTGAATGCTTTTTAAAATTTGTACTTATTTGTAAATTTATTAGAAGTTGTTGCATCTCATCTGTAATTTTCAACACATTTTGGACTTTCCTTTCATTTTTTGTTGACCATGGCATAGTTTTTGTATGCAAACATCTTTGGTATCTTTTTCCAACTGACGCTCAGTAACGTAACATTAGTTCTTCATGCTTCTCTCTTGCAACTTGATTGGATGTTGTTGGATTGGTTCAAACAAAGTGGATCTGGGGAATTAAGTGTTGACTGGTGGAACCTGTTGGTTCAGGAAATGAAGGGACATGAACTGATTTGTGGTACACTTTTTAAATAACATACTGTTTAATCCTTAGGTTTGAAGAAAGCCATCGAGTATTTTCAAGTCAAACAACTAAAGTCCAAGCAAGGTCATAGGTCATTGGTGTTAAAATCCAAGTCGAGTTGAAAGTCATTTTTGATTTTGTCAAGTCAAGTCCACACCTGTTTGGATGTAGAATTACCCTCAGAACCTTCTTATGTCTTATTATGCACACTACCAAGGGATGTAGGATATAATAACCGGACATCATTACTGAGAATTGCGAGGAAGATGATCACAGTTTCCTGGTTAAGGCCGCAGCCCCCCACAGTAACACGATGGAGGGAAAAATATTAAGATGTTTTGTGTATGGAAAGTATGACTGCTAGACTGCAGTTTAAAACTAATATAATTCAAACTAAAGGGGCACCTGTTATTTTATACCTTTTTAAATGATGTGATCTACTGGACACTTTGACTTCCCATTAGGCATTTTTAGTATTAATTTATAGTTCACTTCTTGTTCCCTGTTTACTTTGTACAGTGTACACTTTTAGTTCACTGTTATGTTAAGGTTTTTAAGATCCCCAAGCTCCACAGACTCTTCCGCAAGACATTTATGCCTGGGCTGTGTCTGTGAACATACTGACTGCACTGTGAGAGTGTGTTTAACTTGTTGAAAATAAAAAGAAGTTCTACAAAAATATCAACAAACGCCTGAATATCCATTTTAAGAAATTAATGAATATCTTACTCCCTTACCTCACTCCCATCTTGCAGTCCATGACATTGGGAAGTTCAAAGCTCGCCAGCAGGTCAGTCATATGAAGGAAAGACTCTCCGTCTTTCTCCACGGTGCCGTGGTAACCGGGCACGAATGGGAGCAGTGCATCATCCCTCAGCTTCTCAAAGCACCGCATCTCGTTTTCTGAGAACTTCTTCAGGATGTTTCCCTCATCTGCTGCTTTGAAGTTACCTGAGATGAGACAAGGCTTTGGATTTCAGGCATTCACAAACAGGACAGATAAGAAAATGTGTAGACATTTAAAGAAGCATGCCCTGATTTTGTCAGACCATCCTGTACTGTGCCTGTGTGATGGAAATTAATTTAATTTCCAGTGACATGAAGCTTGCGCAAGTTAAAGCAGTAGGTAACTTTGTGATGAGTGTCACTGTATCCTGACAGTAGTACATGAGGCAGATGATCTGTGAGAAAGATCAGGTTCCTCTGCCTCCTCCTGGTTTTTCTGATGGCATTTGCATCAATCCACCGTGGCTGAATGAAAACAACCAATCAGAGCCGAGGAGTCTCTAACTCAGCTGTCAATCACTGCACATAAACTAGGCAGCAATGATCAAATATGAATCAAGATTCTGTTACTGCACTGTAGGTGGGGCTTAGTTTTGGCTCAAATATTCCCAACACGGCAGCTGGGTCACAAACATTCTCATTTTACAACTAAACAGTGCACTAAAATATGTTTCTAAGAACACTTAAGGTGAGAAACAGGCAATGCAGTGACAGAATCTTGATTCATAAATTAGCAGGGCTGCTGAGTAACAGTGTAACCAGCTATATTATCGCTGAGTTGCTGTTGATGTGTTGCTTAAGCTTTTGTTAAGCTAGTAACATCGTCATGGGCTTGTGTGTGTCTGCTACTTTTCGTGAAGCAACTCAACTGAATGTCATCTAAAATTTGCTTATGATCAAGGTCCGAGCACTATCTTAACATCATATTCTGCCGCCCCACTTTGCACATAAAGGTAGCATAAGCTAACTTAGCTAAATGGCACCATAGCACAGCACAGCTAGAAGCAACTACATACGATTGGTTGAAGCTTCACCATGTCATTGGAGCACTAGAAAAGTTGAGGTCAGCTCAGCTTTGATTTGTAGTGCGTCACACATGTGTGCAAGTGTTGGAGATCAGTTTCTAGCCAGTGGCGGAGCCAGAAAATTTTCTGTGGGGTGGCCAGGATGGTTATGTGATCATTTTGGGGTGGCAATGTCTCACTAGAAAATACAGGGGTATTTAGGGCACCTAAACCACACACCTCCACAATATTTGGAATACAGGTAATGGTGGAAAAGATCAAATAATATTCAGTGTATCTAACTTTTTTTCTTATGCCTGCAAGTAAAGTAACAAAAATGCTTACACTATACAAATGTAGCACAGGATTTTCAGTCCTGTCCCATCCCACTCCCACAAAAATAATCCCATCTCATCCCAATCCCACAAGAATGACTCCTGCCCCATCCCGCTCCCGTGTTGTGTTTCATGCTTATTCTCTTTCTGTCTGTGTGAGTTTTCAAGTTTTCCTTTCACCCACAGAGACTATGAAATAAACGGGATCTCATCTTGCCAAAATCTATAGGCTATAGCAGAGCTTCTAAACTATGGAACAATCTCCATGCATGTCCTGAATGGTAAAGCATCATATATTTAATTATTTATGTGTTTGTTTATAATAAATAATGAGTGTGTTTATTTATTTATTTATGTATTTATTTATTTGTTTATCATGTCAATAGTGAATCGTAATGTTCATCTCAATAATGATCACTGAAATTTAAAAAATATGAATGGAATCCTGGAATTCTAAACAGAATAGAATGACATCATCACACTGACGGAATGTTATATCCCTTTGTGACATCACAATACAAGTGCCTGAAAGTTTGTAAGTAGGACCCCTTAACGTAAGCGTTCAGCTCGTGACTGTTGTGGGTGAAATATTTGTGAGGACACTTCAGACCTTTCAACGAGTGACAGCTGCAAGAGAAATCTCTAATTTTAGTGGATGTCAAATCCATTATCATTTCATTGAGCTAGTTTCTTTTGCAGCTATGAGTCATTCATCATCAATCGTCATTATGCAGGCCACTGTCTTAAGTAAGGCAAGAGACCTGAAACCAAGTCCACCACCTCCCAGAACTTCGAATGAGGCTTTGACTTCAAGGGGACAGACACGTGCAAGGCGACTCCGACTCCTTGCTGGGGCTGTGGGGATCATAGATACAGAGGAATCATTACCCAAATGTGGCAATGTGCGAGCTAGGGCCCTCAAACAGCGAAATGAATGCCACCCACTGCAGGTAAGTGACAAAGACCACAGTGAGGCTGATCCTCAACTAATCTGTGTCCGCCCAGTTTCCACAAAGAGGGAACCTGCAGGACGACGTTGTTTCCCTGTGGAGACTGATGAGTCATTGCCTAAATATGGCATGACTCAAGCTAGGGCCCTAAAACAGTACATAGAGCGCAACCCACTGCAGCTAGGTAACAAAGACGATAGTGAGGCTGATCCTCAGCTAATCCGTGTCCCCCCGATTTCCACAAAGAGGGAACCTGCAGGACGACGTTGTTTCCCTGTGGCGACAGATGAGTCATTGCCTAAATATGGCATTACTCAAGCTAGGGCCCTAAAACGGTACATAGAGCGCAACCCACTGCAGCTAGGTAACAAAGACGACAGTGAGGCTGATCCTCAACTAATCCGTGTCCCCCCGATTTCCACAAAGAGGGAACCTGCAGGACGACGTTGTTTCCCTGTGGAGACGGATGTATCATTGCCTAAATATGGCATTACTCAAGCTAGGGCCCTAAAACGGTACATAGAGCGCAACCCACTGCAGCTAGGTAACAAAGACGATAGTGAGGCTGATCCTCAGCTAATCCATCTCCCCCCGATTTCCACAAAGAGGGAACCTGCAGGAATACGTTGTTTCCCTGTGGAGACAGATGTATTGTTGCCTAAATATGGCAATGCCAAGGCCAGGGCCCTCAGACATTACATAGAACACAAGCCACTGCAGCTCAGTTGGACTTAAAGGGGAACAAGAATTCTGATACGTTATTTCCATGGCCTTGGAAAATCCTATAAGTATTTGTGAACATGAGCTACTCTCTCTCAAAACCAGAAACTAGATAAGAAAGTCTCAAATTTGTGATTTCATAGGGTGTAAAGTCTGGAGCTGCTCCGTAAACAATGAATGGCACCTGAGTTTGTTGACCCACATAAAGTGGTCATGTTTTTTACACCCAGTTGAGCTCAATCTTATTGTAGTTCTGAAACAGAAAATATATCTGTTGAGTCAGAACATTCCCCTGGGTGCTCTCAGTGTTACTACAACATCTTTCCCAATTATTATCTATGGAGCAGCTCCAGGCTACACACCCTCTGACATAACAAATGTGAGTTTTAGCATTCTAGCTTTTAGATTTGTGAGAGAGTCCTTTATTTTCATTTTCAGTGGTGAGCACTGATGTCTCTGGGAGGTTCTGGTTCATGCCAGACCTTTCTGTGAGGACATTTTCCCATGTGTGGTTTTCTCCGGGTGCTCCGGTTTCTCCCACAGATCATAATAAAAGATTTGGTTAATTTGGAACAAATAAAATAAAAACAATCAAAACTATATAATGTATGTTTTAAGAGTTTTATTTAGCACTGCATGAACTAGCCCGTATTAAATCACACACATATTGCCATGTTTAAATATGAGGTGGGCTCGTCAATCTGCCGCAATGCCTAAAAGTGGACAGAATCTCTTCTGAACTTTGGGGTTACTTGAATGATGGAGACATTTACGCAGCATATCATTTTCAATTAGAGGCCAGCATTAATACTGCTGTTAAATCACTTCAAGTAGAAAAACTACATTCGGTTGAAATGTAGAGCTACAGTAGGTGGTAGATATGGTCGTACATTTCTCATCAGATTTCTGCCTTCAAGGTTGCTGTATATGATTGAGTGCTGCGTTTAGGAACTGTGGCACAATGTAGCAATTTCAGTATACAAAGGAGACCACAGTTCACATCGCACATGCAAACTAATCCGAAAGTTATGAAACCACACTGTCTCTTATTTTCAGGTCATTATAAAACAATATAAACGTAGTTATGAATATTTCATACCATTTCTGTCAACAGATGACCCTAAATCCTACAGAATGGGCCATTTATATCTATATAACCAGCAGGTTAATTTGTTTGATCTAATTTGCATTTGTGCTGCTAGTGTCACAAGCAGACATTAAACCATTACAACCACTTTACTTCGCATTACTTTAAACAAAAAAATTACCCTAACCTTAACCATTACCCTAGAGTTTGTGCAAGCACCTAGGCCATGGCATCCTGTTGTGCCAATAGTCATGGAAAAGTTCCCCCTCAAGTGAAGCATATGATTGTGCAACAGTTACAAACAAAAATTAAAATCTGCAAGCAGAGATGAACGGGCCCTTGCACCTTTGTGCAGCGTGGAGTTGCTGGCAGGATGCTGATTGACGCAGCATTTCATGTCTGTGAAAGTCAGACACTGCACGCAAGAGTGAGATAGCATATCCTCCATGGAGTGTGGGTGCTGGAATGACCTATTTCACATTTTTTACTACTCCCTGCTCAGTGGCGGAGCCAGAAATTTTTCTGTGGGGTGGCCAGGATGGTTATGTGATCATTTTGGGGTGGCAATGTCTCACTGGAAAATATAGGGGTATTTAGGGCACCTAAACCACACACCTCCACACTATTTGGAATACAGGTAATGGTGGAAAAGATCAAATAATATTCAGTGTATCTAACTTTTTTTTCTTATGCCTGCAAGTAAAGTAACAAAGATGCTTACACTATACAAATGTAGCACAGGATTTTCAGTCCTGTCCCATCCCACTCCCACAAAAATAATCCCATCTCATCCCAATCCCATGAAAACGAAAAAAAAAATCCCACAAGAATGACTCCTGTCCAATCCCGCTCCCGTGTTGTGTTTCAGTTACAGTGAAAAAAAAAAAAAAAAAAAAGTACATGGATCACACAATGCCTACCTTAGTTGAATATAAACCCAAATATGACATCTAATGTTGTGTTTTGATGTTTATTGCCTAATTATGTTTACATTCACTCCACAACACGTCATAAGAACCATTTCTGAGAGAGAAAAATGTAGTTAAAGTATTGTAGTAAAAGTAGTGTTTGGTTCCTCTGACTGATATTATTATATATGAGATCATTAGATTATTAATACTGAAGCATCAGTGTTAGAGGAGCATGTTACTGTTGTAGCTGCTGGAGGTGGAGCTAGTTTCAACTACTTGACTATTGTTATTATGATAGGCCTGTCATGATAACAAATTTTGCTGGGCGATTAATTGCATCAGAAATTATTGCGATAAGCGATAATATTGCGTAATATTGTGCTTTTAAGACCCTTTTTATTATTTTTGTAATTTTGCTGTTTTTAGTCCATTTTTTAAACTTATATAATGATAATAAATGCATAATGGTGCAAGTACACCCTTTTAAAGAGAAATAAACATTTATTTAACAAGAATATTTACGACTGCAAAAAATAAAATTTATATTCCGAAATAACACGTAAAAATATCGAAATAAATAAATACAAAAAAATAGACTGTCAGTCTCTTACTCTCAGGTGTGCAGTTAATTTGGTCGTATTAGCTGTTTTTGTTGAGATGTTTTTTTAGAACAAACCCGGCACACCAGCTCGTTCAAATTACTGGGCTCCCCTCTGTCATTTGGTTTAAATCCAAAACACTCCCACACATGAGCCGTGGCATTTGGTTGAGGAACAAGTTCCCTGTCTTTCTCTTACGCTCAACTCTGCGCTTCGCTCCCTCGCCTTGTCTCCCCCTCACGAAGATCGCACTGTGTGTGTCTGTGTGTGTGTGTGTGTGTGTGTGTGTGTGTGTGTGTAGCCCATAGCCCTGCCTCCCCCACAGAGACAAAGACACTCGATGACAAGAGTTTTCCCTCCGTTCATTATGCTAATGAACCAACTCACCTGGCTGCCAGACGATGCACGGCAGTGAACGCTCTTGTCGTCCAGTCTCTTTGGTGGAGAGAGACGAGGAAAACAAACACGAATAAATATGGCAAATAATCCCATGTTATCCTCCCACAGTCCAAAGACATGCAGATTGGGGACTAGGTTAATTGATAACTCTAAATTGTCCGTAGGTGTGAATGTGACCGTGAATGGTTGTTTGTCTCTATGTGTCAGCCCTGCGATAGTCTGGCGACCTGTCCAGGGTGTACCCCGCCTCTCACCCGATGTCAGCTGGGATAGGCTCCAGCCCCCCCGCGACCCTCAAGAGGATGAAGCGGTTAGAAGATGAATCCCATGTTATCCACCATCTTTGTCTTCTCTTCTTTTTGTTTAACGGCGGTACTGTCTTTGTCTGGTCGCACCTTCACGCCAAATATCCAAAACGTAGGATGTGCACGCATCTAAAGTGTCCGGTAGCGCAGGAAAAGTTCCGCACGCCGGCTGTGATGTGGTGGTTGGGGTCAGGCCAGGGTGGCCAATAGGGTGGCCAGGATTCAGCGTGAGGTGGCCACAGCCACCCCCTGCCACCCCACACCTTCGCCATTGTTTGTAGCTTCATGTCACCAGCTTCCACTGAAAATGACCTGTAGCCTTTTGCTCACAGTAAATGGACTGCATTTGTATCACACCTTTCCAGTCTTACAACCACTCAAAGCGCTTTTTACTCTACATGTCACATTCACCCATTCACACACTGGTGGCAGAGGCTACCATACATGTTGCCACTCACTTACACACTGACAGAACAGCCATTAGACACGATTTAGGGTTCAGTATTCTGACTGTAGAGTCAGGGATCGAACTGCCAATCTACCAATTAGTGGATGACCCGCTCTAACTACTGAGCCACAGCCGGCCTAAACGGCATTAGAGACTCCTCATCTCTGATTGGCTGTTTTTGTTCATGTATGGTGGATTCTTGCAAATGCTAATGGCAGTTCTATGAGGGGAGGAACATGATTTTTATCACAGATTATCTGTGCAGTGACAGTTTCAGCAATATAATGCTAAATTATTTTTCTAAAAGTTACCAACTGTAGCTGTAATGCTCTTGAATTTATTGTTTGTTTGTGTTGCATGGAGATGGTGTTAAAGGAAGCAACAGATCTAACGTCAGTCATCCATCACAGTAGTGTTTCAGTGTCTGTCAGTGAGGTGAGAGTGCCTGACCGAGCACACAGACACAACAATGATTTGAACAGGTCATACCTTTATGCCCGGCCAGCTGAACCCAGTTCAGTTTTCTCCTCTGTGTAGCGCTGAAGGGCCAGTGGACGATCGTCTTCAACTTCCACCATGGCTTACTCTGTAGAAGACATGCAAGAAAACAAGCATTGAGTCAAGTTTTTGTGTCTGTCTGTGTACCCTTGTTCTCACAAATAATCTGAGAACAGGAAGAAGTCTGACCTACGCTGTCTGAATGGAAATCTGATCGAATAAGCAAGTCGACTCAGTAAATCTGATGCCAAGCTTTTGGTTTTCCACTGTGTGAAACCTCCAATCTAGGTCAGCTAAATGCCACATCTGTGGAACCTTATATCGTACTCAGCATCTCTTATTCAGCACCTCCAGCTTGGTGTGGTGACGGAGGAAAATCTACTATCTAATATCAGCTTACAGCTTAAGACATTTTCTGCTTTATATTCAAGGAGGATTTAGAACGTCACACTGGATGAATAATTTGTCATCTTTGGTCAAATGGCCGTATCTCAAGGGGAAAGTGAACACCGAATATCGGAGGGTGACACTGCCCTCGCTGCTGGCCTCTCAGCTCCCACTCGCTTGTTAGCAATGTCTGAATTTTTTAGTGTCACACAAGCGTTTGCAAATCAAAGTGTGCACTGAATCTTGAACAAAGAAGAAAAAAGATGACTGACGGGTGAATTAATTTTTCTTGGCAGAGGTGGTAAGTTTTTCATGGTTGTTTGTTTAAGGACTCCTCATGCCTCCCTCGCTTTCTCTTTCTCTGTCTCTCACTATGCACACACACACACGCGCACACACACACACACACACACACACAAGCATGCGCACTCACACAAAGAAAACACAGCAACAGCTTGCGAATTTCACAGAGACACGGTGGTGTTTCACACTTGTGGAGAACTGCTTGTTTTATTCCCTGCTAGAAAACTGACCATATCTCAAATAAACTTAAACACCAAGAGGTTTTTTTCGTATTTCCATCCAGTCATCTCAAATATAATTACAAGGAAAATACACTGAATAAACAAATTCCCCGGCGCTGCAGAGGAAAACTAGTACATGCTGTTGGATCCTGTTTTTATGCTCTGGAGAGGTCATTTTATTCTGTGTGTTCTGATTGAAAACAGGAAATGAAACAGGGACTCTCGAGTTAGTGAAACGCAAAGCCCTGCATGCAGCCAGCCAAGTCTCTTAAATGTCAGGTGATATGCTTGACTTACCATAGTGCTTCTTGTTTACTGATAATATCGCATTATGAAGGTGAGCATGTGTTTTAAAGCTGCAAGGCTGTGACTGTACTGAAGAGGTCTGGATTCATGAGGTGTAATGTGTTATCCTCAGACTGCCAGGGAATGGAAACTTAGATGCAAGTTTTGATGTAAACACGACGACCCTGCAGCTCTATCGCTAATATTTATGTTTGACACACAGTCTGACATTGAAGCTGTTAACGTGTTATTCGCACCACGCTGTCCCGGCCGGCCTTGATGACAGAAACCACAAGACTTTGTACTGATAACACTCAGAATAATGCTGGTTTCACTCTCTTAGAAGTTGAAATAAAAGGTTTGCACACTGCATCAAAAGCTGCCTGAATAACAGAGAAGAAACTGAACTGCTAACAACTCATTGACAGCTGAAATTTGACATGAAGCCTTAAAATAAACAGTTTTTTATGAGGCATTACAAGAAAAAGAGGTCGGAAAACAGATTTAATCCTTATAAATGTGTAAACTTATTATGTTTTTATCCATAATCCTAATTTTAGGAGTAAAATGTACAGTACAGTATTCAATTCTGCTGCTGATGCACAAGTAAAAAATGTTGGAGACTAGAAATACCCAAATAAAATGCAAGTACCTCAAAATTTTACTTAAACTCAAAGCAATAATTTGTTGTTAGGGTCCTCTCAATCAAAACAATAACAAAAGATAGACTTTGAAGAGGTTGTCAATTATCATGGGAGTCGTCTTTATTGTTTAAAAGACCACCTTTGCAGATGAAAATCTATCTGACGTGACTCAGGCAGAAACCACGTTCACTTTTATTCACATCAGCCAACACTTAGTCACGCTACGTTATTTCATTGTAATGAAATGGCTGCTAACGTTAGCTGACTTAGCATTAACTTGCTAACTTTCCATTAGCATTAGCATGAGTCTACCACCCATACAGCCACTGTAGCTAATGCAGGGTTAGCCAGACTTTCTTCATCGTGGACTATGTACAGAAAACTGTAAGGAGTCATGGGCCAAACAGTAGTAGGCTAAATGTTTTCATCAATCACTGTTTCTATATCAGGAAAGCCCATTTGCTGTAGAAAATTCTACACAACACTACTAAAAAGTTCAACATTTGACACTGCAGTAGTTTATTAGTGTGCCCACATATTACAAAAATGTCTATATCTTCCATCTTTTCAGGTCAGTCGCCATGTTTACTGGGGTAAATGCTCTTATTGACTGGTAATCAATCATTGTCGGTGAAGCAAGTGAAGAAGTGCATCGGCAGGGCTTGCTAGCAGTAGGCTAGTTGTTGAAGATGACAGTAAAATTGTGCTTAAACTAGGCTGTGCAATGTGCTTACAATTACAGAAATATGCTCACGCCATATTCTAGTTGATTTCTAAAAACTGGTCACGGGCCATTTAAAAACCAGCAGCAGGCCACAATTGGCTCGCGGGCTGTACTTTAGCCATCACTAAGCTAACGTTATGTGGTGAATTCAGTCATGGGGTAGCCTAGTACTGCTATCTGTGGTCAAAACAATCATACTAAAAGCTTCATGAGCGTGTTGAACATTGCTGTAATGTCCAGGGACACACTGTCAGGAGACGCACACCAGACAAATGTTTTGGACGCCACAAAATAACTTGGGAAAAGGAGCCACTGATGGCCACGTTATTGGTACACTCTGTAATGACATCTATAAACCCCCAAAACGGCACTCTACAGTGCTCCATTGTTACTCCAAAAAACACAAAAGTGGGGCCCTTTCTAGCGACTGATGACAGCTGGATACAATTAGTTAGGACAGTCAGCTAACTATGTGTACATATGTTAGGTGTAAGGGGTGTAAATCACGAGTTTCATCATGATACAATATTATATCAGTTGTTTGGGCAACAATACTGTATTTGCTGATATCTAGTTCTAATAGTCTGCCGTGATACAATTTAAATTCGATGTAATTCAGGGGTCTGTGATCGATATGAGACGATATCAGAAAATACGCTCATACTTTCTTGGCTGCTTGCCATCGTCTGCACGACACAAGGCCACCAGCACTGTTTGAATGTTGAGAAGGGAGGTGTGCTTGGACAGATATGGCAACACAGACATGCCATGGGAATTTCAAAATAAAGGAGTGTCCTAAGGCAGATGTTCCGCATCAATGTTTTCACGTTGCATCGATGATACTGGAACGTTCATCATTGAATCGATATATCAATACAGAATAATGTACTGTAACACTACTATGAGGTGGCAGCACAACCACGGACATTGTCACTTACCCACCACCACCCCTAAGATCGCCACTGATAACATTAGAATGTTACCACATGCATTAGTTTGGTAACTAGCATGTTTGGTGACATAGTCATAGTCAGAGTGAGCTAGATCAATATCAGTAAATTAGGTCTCTGCTTCATTTTAAAATGATGCTGTGTGGCAGAGAAAATGCTGTAGTGCCATTACTGGGTATTATTCTGTCACATTGTACGATTCTTTCCTCACACTCTTTAGTTAGAGTTAGTTAAGTTAGAGCAACTAGAGGGGGTAAAGGGGATATGATGCCATTGACAGGCGACCAAATGAGACGGTTGGAAGATTGTTGGAAACATTTGAGATAGTGTCAGTACACAACTCAAGAAAATGTATAATACTGTTGAGGTCATTTTTAGACCTTTCAATGAAGAAATATTACATATACGTTTAGGTACATAACTTGAGTAAATGTAAACTGTTACTGTCTGCCACGGCTTAAAACAAAGATGTTTTATTTACTCTCCCAAATGTAAAGGAGCCTGTTTCTAGGATTAGCCTCATGTTTGCTTTTTCCAGCCCCTTACACACTCGCCTTCTGCTCTGTCAGACCAGGTCTGTTGTGTGTGCAACTAACTGACACACAACTGCTGATCTGAACAGTCAGAGCAGTCGCTAGCAACACAGCAAACACACCGACGGCGAGCTTCACCATTTTCCAACAATTCATTTCACCGAGGAGAACAACAATCAGACGACATAACTCACTCAGCCAACCATCATTATCACTCATGCCTTCCATGTCGCGCTGTATTGTCATCTGCAAGTGCTAACGGGATGTGAACTGCTGCAAGATGAATGAGTGAATCCTGTAATGATGAGCCTGTTTGTCTGTCTGTTCTCTACTCTGCTGTGTTTCCATTAAAAAACACTTTGCTGCTCACTTTTAGGAATTCATCTGTACACACACACACACTGAACTGGAAAAAGCTGACGACTGATAGACGGTGTTTTTGACTTCCTGAAGTGGTTATTTGTTAAATGTCAAAGGCCAAGGCTTACATTACTGACCACAGAAACACATCATTACACAATGACATGTTAGTGTGTGCTGTGTGTGTGTGTGTGTGTGTGTGAGTGTGAGTGTGTGCGTGTGCGTGGGCTGATGTGTGGGCTGAAGGGGCAGATGCATAAGTGTGACTATATTCAGAGACAACACAACCAGTATGTTTCCATTCTGCGCTGTGATGCCTTTAAGAGCCACTAAAGAGGTAGAATGGACTTTTATTTGGTAAAGACTTCACATTGAGCCTCACTTGATTGAAGAATGTTACTGTACACTGTCTCTCGCACACATTCAGAGGCTTAACAGGCAATGTGTATTCAGTCTGTTTAAAGGAAAGTGACAGCTCCAGGCCTTGTATGGAGAAGGCGATGAGAAGTGGTGGCACCATAAAAACACACACACACACACACACACACACATTGAAAGTCTGAGTCTAATGTGGTGATAGTGTAGACACAAAGCAGATTATGCTGTGCAGAAACCAGGACGTGACTCACAACGGTCACACTTCCCAACGAATCACACGAAGGGACAGTGATTGAGCCAAAGCTGCAAAAATACACGTCGTCCTGCTCGAATCTAAATCAGAGTTTGAGCTTCTCAAAGATCTTAAACTGCATTATTTGCATGCAGGCGTGCTCATAAGAGCGAGACTTGTCAGCTACAAAGCTTTATCAGCCAAGAATGTCAAACAAATTTCCACCCTAAGCGTCTATTGAACTAAAGGCCGATCCCTCAACACCAGTCTGTGTGCAGAAGGAGGGAGGCACAGTGATAAAGGTCAGGGCTTACATACGTTCCAAAACACGATCTGACATTTAACATGCAACAGATGCATTATTATTAACAAGTTATCCATTTGTGTGACTGTTTTTGAGCCACTGAATCATCAACCTGTGGTTTTATGGATGTGTACAGCATGGCCTTTAAGATACTTCACAGTAAACATGATGTGTCACTTTGCTGCACTATAAAGGTTATCAAGCTTTCAGCAGCGTCTTCGTGTTGGTTTAAGTTCTCGCAGCGCCTGGGATCATTACAGTGATGTGAGAGGCTCTGATAAGTCATTAAACATAAGGGAAGATAATGTGATTTCAATGGGCACAATCGAATTTCCTCAGAGATTACCCTGCGCTCTCTGGCAGCAATCTCGAGCTTGTTTAATCTTCCTTTTCACATGATCTGTAACAGCAAGAGAAAAGTAGTGTGGCTGACCCCTGTATCTGACAACTGACATTTCCCAGATCTCCAAACCAGAACAGATACAGAAATAACTTCTGCAAAGGTAGAAGTGACTGATTTCTGCAGAACTCACTTCTTAAACATTTCATGGACTCAAGATCAGCCAAACAGAACAAATGCTAACGCTGTTATCAGCTGCTCTCTGCGGCCACAGATCCCAGTGGTCCTCTGTGAGGAAGTAGTTTGCTGGCTGCTGTTTATGTGCGGCTCTGCTTCACCATTTCTTGTTTGCAAAACATTAGGTCTTTACTGTAACTGGGTAATTATAGAGGGTGCAGATTAGAAAAGATACACATGAGGTCGCAGAGGATAATTTGAAAGGTTTTTGTCAGTAAACATCCGGTGCTGCACCACCAGCCTCAGAGACAACTTACTGTACACCTATTTATATCACTTTATTTCAAATACATTATATTGTATTCCTACATTATAACCTCTGTAGTGTTTTTTGTCTTTGATTCTCATTTTTACATGTGATTTTCTTTTAAAACATATTTGTGTGAGCATTGTAGCGTCACTGTGTTTGTGCACATGGCATTGAAGGATTTAAACTTGTCCTAGGATGCCTCATGCAGGCAAATCTTTGCTGTAGTTGGTTTAGTCATATAATATATAACAGTAATTCATACAGGGAGGCAACAGATTGTTTCATGCACTGTGTAACAGAGACGTAAGTGGCATAATTTGCTGGTAAACCTGCCTCTGACTCATGAAACCTCAAACAAGGGAACCACTTTAATGGCCCTCTTCAGTGGATCTTCATCCCCGTGCAGTTCACTCACCTCTCCAGTGTCCACCAGATGCTCCAAAGTGATGATGCCTTTGCTTTTGCTCTCGTTGTCGCTCAGTAAATCATCCTCGGACTCCACAGCAGAGGAGCCCGTGGAGGAGATGGAGGAGTTGGACAGTTTCCTGCGCAGGGTACCGTCCACAGCATCATCCCAATCCTCCTGCTGCATCTCCCGGGAGGAGCCGCCTCCCTCCGGGGTGATGGTGACCTGCGGTACCCGGCGCGCATCCATCACAGTCGGCGCTCCGGTTGCGGACGACGGGGCGATTTGAGCGGCTTTCTGAATGAGATCATCGCAGATTTGGGATGCTTTCACTCCGGCTGTTCTCCTCTCTGGACGGGCCCCGTCGTTTATTCCAGTCCCAGAGAGTCCGAAGTCTTTGGAGGTCTTTCTCCTGCACTCTTTGGGCATTGGAGAGCTGAATCCGTCGTGAGAGCGCACGAGGAGAGGCGCAAAGACGGATCTCTTTAATCTTCCAAATCTGGTAATTTCACTTTCAGAAAGTTCAGAGTGAGTTTAGGTGTTCAGTCGGTCCCCTGCGGTACTTCCTCGTTGTTTGTTGTCCGAGTTTTCACACATAAAAAGCCTCTGTCAGCCTCTGTGCTCTGTGCGCACTGTTGGAAAGGGGAACCCCTCTGTGGTGGTGGCGTGGCTCGCGCTTAGACGCGGTTACACGCGCGCGCCGGCGCATTCACTTACACAATTGTAGCCTACATGGCTTTTCATCTTCCGCATTGCCTCTCTCGCTTCCTGACTGAAAATTAAACCAGTTGACAGGTTCAGTTTTGTGACAGACTCTCCTCTGTCTCGCGCTCATTTCCGACATTAACCCTAAAATAAAGTGTGACTGCACCTTTAAATCAATATGTGCTCAACACACATGAAATAAAACATGTTTTAGTTGCTGCACTGAAAAACATGCACACCTGCAGAAACCTTAAAGCTTCAGTCTTCAAGCCTTCGAAATTACACATATGTTGGCATTTAATTAAAATAACTTTTATCTCTAATAAACTCTGACAATGCGCGGAATTTCAAAATAAAATGCGGAATCTGGATATTCAAAAGGCTACTTGTGAAATCTGGCGGCATAAGAGGAAGTTAAGAGTATTTGAAGTTATGTTGTCGTGCCATTGTCATCCAGGAGGGGACGCTCCTGTGCGGGTTGTTCACCTGACAGCTGTTGATGTGAGAGGAAACAGTCAGCACTGAGAGGACAGATGGTGTGAAACTGGATGGTGAATCACACTAACAGCCGCCGTAGTGACTCAGCCATTATGAAATTAATACATTTACAAGTTAATACTTCCACTACCATCTGTATCATGTTTATGGATACACAACCATTCAAAAGTTTAGAATCGCTGATCAGATGTCTGAGAGGACGACGATTCAATAATCTTGAATGGTCTTCAGTGCTTTTGGTATAAAAAATTAGGTTGTAAAAAGTTCTCTTTAAATATAGATGTTATGTTTGTGTGAAGGGTTTAGACAAATAAGAATAAACAGCAGTGTTTTGCACAGTGACAGACCCAGCTCATTTGGCGCCCTTGGCAAGCTTCCCCTGACACCCTCCACTATCTTTTATACTTATTGTACATTATTTATTACAAACAAGAGCAATAGCTATAAACAACATAAACAATAACAATTTAGCCAACAAACAATAATATGAAATATCAAACAAATGAAGCTTTGCCTTAGTTCAGGCAGGAAGTCATAAGGATTTAGTGTCTTGCTTGGGCCCACTCTTTTATATCTGGTTTGGGGGGTGACTTCAACTTTTTCCTTGTTGGTGTGTGTATGCTTCTGCACCTCAGATGGCTTAAGCTTTTTCCATTTTCTCTTACTCTAATGCTCTCCACATACACCCCACTCCACCATACCTGAAAATACTGTAGCATCACATCTTTAGATCATATTTACCTTATGTTAGTTTTTTTTTTATCTCTCTGGGTGGCACCTTAGGTGGCTGCCTGTGTCGCCTCTAGGATCTGCCACTGTACATAGACAACCAAATGCAGTACACTGCAGTGGCTCAGCTCAGGGGCAGTGTGGTTGCACTGTGTTCAAAGAAGAACTCATACTAAATAAAAAATGGTCCCATTAACTATAGGCTAGATGCCACAAAAAATGTAAACCTATCTTCGACATGGTTTTCTTGTCTCGTCTCGTCTCGTCTCGTCTCATTTGTCTCGTTCGTCTCGTTCGTCTTTTCTGTTTTTGGTAAAATAGTCTGTAATCTGTAACCCAGCCAACATTTGTCTGTGGGGCCCATGTGGGTAGTAAATGGGCTGAAAATTGGGCCTTTAAGGGATTGTCAGTGGGTTCCATAATGGCCCCATGCCAATTGCCCACATGGGTGAGACCATTTTCGGCTCACCCACTTGGTACCCAGGTAGCTGTAGCATAACCCATGTGTGGGGGTTTCCCTTGATATTTTTATCATATACAGGTATGCAATGATGATTGTTGGGTAACATGTATGTTGATGTTGTCTAATGTCAAGTCTCTATTTGATCATGTGACAAGACGATACAACACAGGAGGTAGTTTAGGTGCAAAATCTCTCAAGACCGACAAGCGGAACACATTTTATGGCTTTTATAAGCAGTTGCCATTGGTATGTGTATGCGCCTTACAAGTAGTAACTCGCATGCACTAGGGTCCATCACAATAGCATGCGCTGGGGCCCGTGGTAACTACCTAACGCCACTGGTTCAACTAGACCGACAACAGAAAGGTCAGAACCAAACTATACGGCTAGAATTAAAGAAATCACTAGTCACTGTAAAAGAACGTGGGAACTTCCTGCTTCAGAGTCAAGTGCACAATAATACTTAGAATGAGCTGGAATGAATAGACGTGTTGCTTTAGCAAAGCTGTTCCTCAAACTTCACAGTAGAAACAGAAGGTTAGTCTTGGGGTTGCACTGTTGGAATTGGATACGGGAACATCAGATGACCACAGACTGTAAAATTCACAGTCTGAACCAATTCAATATATCCACTAAGAGACTGCAGATGGCCCAAAGACAAAGAGATTCCCAACATATTTACAGCCCATTATCACTGTTATAGTTCAGTAATGGTTAAGGGTCACTTAGGATTCAAAATCGAAGGATAATTCGGGAAAGATGCTTCAGACAGTGTTCTCCCCTGACATGCAACACTGTGGGGATATCGACTAAACTGAAGTTTTGATCATTTAGATATTCTTCTTCTTTTGGGACCGAAACTCTTTCACCACATTTGGTGTCTGAATCATATTGGTTTATCTCTGTTAAATTTGCTGTTATTAAAGGTTAAAGCTTTTAGGTTGTCTGCACCCACAGGCTTGAACAATCTGCTCTTAAGCTTCAAGACATGGTGACCCTGAATGAGTTTAAAACCACAGTGAAATCTGTTGAGGTCAGGCTGCCTGTGTGCAACTGTCTTATCTGGTCATTTTATGTTGATTTGGTGGTTTTGTCTCAATTAGCCCCTCAGCATGGAAGGAGAAAGCTGCTCGGCTTCATACAGTTGTCTCTGACATTCTCCTTGTTGATGTGCACCACCCTCAGCCACTGGACCCCAGTGCCCTTCCCTCAGCGGGGGCGACTGCCTGATGTCCTGCTTCTGCATGGATAGTGTTGTTAAATGTTGGTAGATGAATGATTTTAGTATCTAATCTTAAACAAATCTACTAAATCATTAAGATAAAGTAGTAATTTTTTTGCAGTTTTAAATCTTTGAAAGTCCAAGTAACGTCCTTAGTGTCCTCACAATAATGTCTTCACTGTCCGTTCTCTCGTGTTTCAAGTCTCACTTCATGTCAGTAGTTTCCATGTGTACCCACGCTGGAAATCTTATTCGGTTTCTATTAGTTACTTTTTACTTTTCAGTTCCCAAATCAAGGAAACAAATGGGAACAGTCTGCACTTGTACAAAAAGACTTAATCGCCCACAAACACAGAATCACAAAAATACCAGCAGCTCACTAAAGATTTATCCGCAGCCAAGACAGAATATCATTCATGTCTTCTCCAATATGAACAAGCAAACACACTTTCAGTGGAGGAAGAGTTCCAGATATGTCATCCCAAATGCACACACACACTTTCTTCTTCAAAATGATAGAGAGAAATTTAGTCTTTGATACTTTGATGGATCAAAAGGCAGTCTTCTCTTCAAGTCTCAGCTCAAAAGTTTTCCTTATCATTCCTCATCTCTTCATTCATGATCTGACCTTTTCCACCCCCATCCTCTTTTTTTACATTTATCTCACCTGCATGCACACATCCAGGCCCACATACTGTACATACACAGGCACACATGTACATAATGAGTGCATGAGCATTTTTTTTCTTCTCTATCTCCATCAGTGACGTAGTTCTTCTTCCCTTTCCCTTGCCCTCTGGCCTCTTCTTCCTCTCTGTGGTAAGCTGAAGCTGCTGCTGTCATACTTAAATATGAGCAAATAAATCAAGAACAGAGGCACAATGACTGACACATTAAAGGAAGAATAAAAACACTGATAATACAGCCTGTGAAAGAGGATATGTATTTTAATGATTGAGGTAAATTAATGAGCTACATCAAGTAATAACAACTCTAAGGTGTGCTGAATTAACAGTCAGGTAATGCTGCCTTAGGGGCCTCAAAACTCCAGGGGTCACAAACGCTCAGGCTTAATCTTAAAGCAATACTTCACCCACAAAATCATCATTGGTGTTTCAGTTAGTCATGCTGTTACTGTGACTTTGTGAGGATTTTTTTTGTTTTTGCACACCTCCAAAAAAAAAAAAAAAGGCAAACATTTTAATTTACTGATTACTGGGGGACCACATTTAACAACAGCAAAACTTAAACAAATCATCCTTTTACAAATTCTCACACATTTAAAACTCAGCTGAAGGTTAAACTCTTCTATGCTCTCTTCAAAGCCAGACTCTAATACTAAGGTTTTTTTGTGAGAAGACATGTTTGGGAAGTATGAGCAGACAAATAAGACTTAGAGTTTGTAAATATTTGTTTTGATAAAGTTTTGCTGTTGCTGCAATTAATCAATAAATTAAAATGTTTGCTATTTTTTGTGGAGGCATGCAAAAAAAAAAAAAACCCAAAGTTTTCTTTACAAATTTAAGGTAACAGAGACTGTGACTATTTGCAACTGATTTAGCAGGTGTGTTTTAGTCTAATTAAAAAAAAATGAAAAAGAAAAAAATAGTTTAGGCCTTTTTGTTTCAGTTTTGTACTTACATGTTGCATATTGAGAAATTAATTTGATCAAATTGGCACACATCAAGTCTGGGGCCAGGTGTACAGTTTTACACAGTAAATGGGAAGAACTGAGGAGCCAGCAGGACACTGGGGGACACCAGGCAGGTTACTCATGCTATGCACTCATGGGCAGACTACGAGACAGCGGTGACCCCACCACCTCTCTCACAACGAAGCAAGACACACAGATTGTTGGTGGTTTTGCATTTCTTTGTAGTTATGCATTCTTTTGTGGGTTTGTGTCTCTTTGACTTAATATTTTTGTCTTTTTTTGTTGTCTTGTGTCTTTCTGTGGTCATATTGAGTGCCATCCTCATCAGTATGAGTTAATTTGACATTTGACTTTTTGCAAGTGAGGGCCACAGGGCCCCCTGCCACTTTGGGCCCCTGGACCTATGCCCAGTTGGCCCGTTCTATAATCCACACATGCACTAAGAGACACAAAACATTTTATGTCTCAATCAAATGTGAAATTAACTTTAAATATTAACTGGTGTGGTTGTATTTCAACTGCCTTGCTGCCAGTTAGCAGATCTTCTGACATGCCCTCTCAGTCCAGCAGGTGGCGGTAATGCTCCAATACACTAGTTTACAAAGCGCCAATAAGCAGACAGAAGAAGAGGAAGCATCCGTGCAGCCCGTGTGAGTGACGTTTACGGTCCTGGTAAATAGTAGCAGAGTGAGACCTCTGACTTTGTTTCTGCTAAGGGGCAGCTAACCCAGAGTCTGACAGGGTGACAACTTTTGTTTTATTTCCCTCTTCTAACCTGTCAGTCTGCAAGTAGCACCATGTTTGCCGTCAGAAACGCTCTCCGCCTCGGCTCCAGGCTGTCCATCCCCACGGTGGCGAGGAGAGGATGCGCCGGGGCTGCCATCCCAGTGGACGACGTGGTAAATGGACTCACCGAGGACCAGATACAGGTTAGCTAACGAGCAGCTCAAAGTTCACCTATCTGCGCACATAAGCAGAAAATGATTAAAAAAATAAAGTCTCACAGTCCCATGAAGCAAAGGTGCGGTGTGGTTTAATAAGTTTAACGGACAAAAGAAGACGGTTATTTAAGGTGCGCATGACGTGATGACATAACGGCTAACAGGAGACCTTGGTGTTAGCCGACGAAGCTAAGCTAACCACTCTGCTAATAGATGTTTCGCACTCTGCATCTACATAATGTCAGTCCAGAACAATCTAGTTTACACATATTTAATTACTAAAGCAAGTAACAGTAATCATTTCTCAATGAGCAGCGTTTTGGGCTTGAACAGCTTGATTTAGCACTGTTAGCCGTGCTAGCTAGCTCTACTGCTACCAGCTAATTCATCGTAATAAAAAGTTAGTAAGTGTTGAAAAAAGGCTCATTGAATCGAGATTTATCAACTCAACACAAGGTGACACCAGGTCAGTGATACTTGGCACCAAGTCAAAGAGACTGGACACTGGCTGGGCGGAGGAGGGCAGGGGGTGGAGATCATATACAGGATTTGATTGGGTGAAAGTGGCTGTCCTCCTGCCCTGGTTGTTATGAAGCTGAATACTGTAAAGTGAGGTTTTTTTTGCATACTGTGAAATACATCTTAGCATATTTACCTGTAACGTAAACAGCACTCAGTCTTCCATGCAGCCAGATGAAGAAGGGACATGGGAACTAATGCTTTCCAGTTGTCAGTCCTGTTACAACCCTGGGGAAAAAGGTTGGGATGTTGTGTAAATAAAAACAGAAGGCAGTGATTTGCAAATCCCCTTTAACCTGTATTCAGCTGAACACAATCCAAAGACGAGATATATATACATATATATTTACATATATGTTAGGGGTGTAACGGTACACAAAAATCTCGGTTCGGTACCTCGGTACACAAGTCACGTTTCGTTTTTTTTTTCAGTACAGTAATAAAAAAAAATAGACAACTATTAAATATCTTTTACTTATTGGTAACCTTATTAAAACATACCACCACAGCAGTTAACTCCTTTTACACAATTTTTGAATGAAACAAATATATATAAAATCCTGCTTTTTCACATTGTTTGAATGAAAATAGAAATATAAAAGTGAAAACTAAAATCCTGCTGTTTTTTTAACACATTTTTTGAATGAAAAATATAAATATACATTTCTGCTTTAACAGTTTTACTCAATTAAAATAAAAAGTATAGTGCAGCTGGTCAGTTTTAAAGCCTGCTCAGATTCAGTTTTACTAGGAACTTACTTAGCTTTCCCACTTTGTTAAAGTGCAGTAAACAAAACATGCTTATATCTAAAGTGCAGCTTAAACAATTTTTACTCAACTCCAATGGCGCTGATTATTTCTTTACCGCGATGGTCAGGGAAACGCTCTTTCTTTTTAAACGACGACAATATCGTAGTTTGCACCAGATTGCTCTTTCTAGTCGTGCTGGTTAACGTTCAAACTCGGGTGGTGTCGCTTTAGATGCGTTAGCATGTTAGACGTGTTTCCAAGTACATACCCGACCGCTGTTCTGCAGTGTCAGCACACTGCTTTTGTCTTGTCAACTTGTTTATTTCCATCTTTGTATTTTACCCTGAAACCAAAGTGTTCCCAAACGGAGGACTTAAGGTTTGCGGGTGGGTCTCCAGGTTCGTCAGGCTCACTTGCCATGTTGTCAAAATACGAGAATGCGCTGCACAAAGTGAAAGCGGAGATTTACGGGACTCGGTCCGTCACTCAATTATGTCCGTCGGGGAACTAGATATTTTAAATGGTTCGGCTCGCAAAAACGGAATTAAAATAAAACAAAATAAAATAATATCCTGTGCCCAATAATTTGGTACAGGGTCATGCCGAACCAAAAGTCGCGTACTGAACTGTTCGACACAAATACATGTACCGTTACGGCCCTTATATATTTATATATATATATATATATATATATATATATATATAGTTCAAGTAGATAAACTTTATTGTTTTTTGTAAATATACTCTTGCTCTGAATTTAATGCCTGCAACACACTTCCTTCAAAGTTGGGCTTGTCTACCACTGTGTTACATCACCTTTTCTTTTACACACTTTGGTAATGGAGGACACTAATTGTTGAAGTTTTGCTTTTGCTATGTGACTGCAGTTGCTCAACAGTCTGGGGTTGCCATATGTTGTGCTGCACAATGCACTAAACATTTTCAATAGGAGAGAGGTTTGGACTGCAGGCTGCCAGTCTAGCACCCACACTCCTTTACTTCAAAGCCACACTGTTGTAACACATGCAGAACGCTGCTTGGCATTATCTTGCTTGACTACGCAGGCACGTCCCTGTAAAAGACCTCGTCTGGATGGCAGCATATGTTGCTCTAAAACCTGTATGTACCTTAAGTGTTTATGGTGACTTAACAAATACACCAACCTATGATGCCACGGGCACTGACACACCCCCATCACAAGTGCTGGCTTTTTAACTTTGTGCTGGTAATGGTCTAGATCAGTGGTTCCCAACTGGTCCAGCCATGGGGTCAAGATTTCTCTTTAGTCATTAGCTCAAGGTCCACACAGTTTAATATATTACGCAACATACTTGTATTTGTCTATGTTGTCAAAGTAGTTTGCTGTCTCTGATAAGTACCTGTCTGTTTGTCATTCATTTTACAGCAGGAAATGGCACTTCAAAATAAAACCTCTGTGCAGAAAATGTACTGTACTTCAAAATAAAGTGTGTTTTTTTTACAGACTTGACACAATCGTGAGTCACTTTTGGACCACGACCCACCAGTTGGGAACCACTGGTCTAGATGGTCTTATTCCTCTGTAGCTTGGAGTACATGACGTCTTTGATTTCCAAAAACAATTTGAAATGTGGACCTGTCAGACCACAGCACACTTCCCACTTTGTATCAGTCCATCTCAGATGAAAGAATATAAATGAACTTCCGGCGCTCATGTGTGGAGCAGGAATGAATGCACTTGAATTGAGCTAAAAATCCTTTATTCAAAACTCAGCTACTTGCATTAAACCACCGACAAGTTTGAAGCCTAAGGTCTCAAGATTCAAGCAAACATTTCTCAGATGAGCTCAGGCCCTGAGAAGTCGGCAGCATTTCTGGATGTTGTTGATATATAGCTTTCACTTTGCATGGTTGAGTCTTAACTTGTATTTGTAGATGCAACAGTGTACTGTGTTTACCGACTATGGTTTTCCAGAGTGTTCTCAAGCCTATGTAGTGATATCCTTTTATGCAATCATGTCAATTTAATGCAGTGTCGCCTGAGGGGGTCGAAGATTCTCAGGCAATTAATGTTGGTTAATCTTGCCCTTTATGTGCAGAGATTTATCCACATTTTCTGAATCTTTTGAGGATCATAAGGACTGTAGATGGTGAAATCCCGAAACTCCTGGACTTTGAGACCCTGAACTGTTTGCACTACACAGTTTTTCATAAAGCGACCGTCCGTGCTTGTGAACATCTGAGCCTTTCGAGGATGTCCCTTTCACACCCAATAATGATACTTTAATCTGTTACCATTAACCTGTTTACCTCTGGAACAAGCCAAACAGAGGTTTTTGAGCATCCCACAACTTTCTCAGTCTTTCATTGCCCCTGTCCCAACTTTTTTGGAACATGTTGCAGGCATCAAATTCAGAATGAGTGAGCATTTACAATAAACAACATTGAATATCTTCTATCAGTACTGTATTCAACTGAATATAATGATAATAACTTTATTTGTAGAGCACTTTCCGAGCTGAAGTGCGTTCCAAGGGGCGGAAAATACAAAACAAAAGTGATACTAATAAAACACAAGCATCTATGTACACCTACACCAACATATACACTTAAACACATGTATACCTGTAAGCATGCATACATATACACATGGCTGCAAATACACACACTCCCATACACACAATATGTCTATCAACTGTCAGCAAAGGCCAGCCTGTAAAAGTAAGTTTTTAGATGAGTTTTAAAAACGTGAACAGAGTCAGCTGATCTGATGCTCAGTGGGATGCTGTTCCAAAGCTGAGGAGCAAGAACTGAAAAGGCTCGATCACCCTTTGTCTTTAACCTGGACTCTGGAACAGTTAGAAAACCCAGACTGGCAGACCTGAGGGGCCTGTTTGGACAGTACAGTTTATGTTTGTGCCAGATTTACTCATGCAGGCTAATTTTCACCTGCAGTCTCTGGCAGGTTGATGGTATGTGTATATAAGAGACTTTAAAATAACATACAAAAGCACAGACGCACATACACACAGATGAAAGTGGATTGATGACATGTCCATAGAAGGGCACATGACCACAGAGCAAGCATGCAACCATAGACAAGGCACATAAGCAAAAACAACAAGACATAAGCACTGATAATAAAACAATGACCATAACCATATAACCACACACATTAAGAATGTACTACATGAAACACAACATAGACCAAAGCACAACCACAAACCACAAACAAACACACAGGGGCACAAAGCAAAGCACATAAGCAAGGACGACAGCGCACGAGTACAATTAGCAAGACAGTGACATCACCATAAAACCAAAGCGCATTAAGGTACCATTCAAAAGCACATAAACTTTAATATACAGTGAGAAAATGATCATGACAATGTGTTTTCATGACCTGTGAATCATCAGTGTGAGAAGCTCAGTTATATACTCCAGTGCCAGATCATTGAGAGCCTTGTGATTAAATAACTATAAAATGGATTCTGAAATAGACAGGAAGCCAATGTAGGGAAGTCTAGCTGCTGAATTCTGAACGATTTGGAGCTGATGTATAGCTTGAGTGCATAGGCAGGTCAACAAGGCATTACAGTAATCAAGACAGGAGGATATAAGAGCATGTATTATTGTCTCTGTGTTATTGAAGGACAGAAATGACCTACATTTAAAGATATTCCTCAGCTGGTAAAAACAAGACTGGACTACATTCTTTATATGATGCCCCAGGATCAAATTACTGTCCAGAAGAACACCCAGATTTTATGGTGTCGAAAAAGATTTCTGTTTTTATTTGTGTTTCACACAGCACCTCAACTTCTTTGGAATCAAGGTTATGATAAAATAATGACATTTATTGTTCATGTTGTCTCTTTTGCACAGCTCAGACAGACGATTCGTAAGTTCTGTGCAGAGAAGCTTGCGCCTTACGCTGACGAGATTGACAAGACAAATGAATTCCCAGGAATGCGGGTGAGTTAAAGCACTCCATTGCACACAGTGCCTGTAGTTTCTTGAGTTGAATAGTTCATAAAGTTGTGGTATTGTCATGAACGTAATGCAACAGTGCACCATATCTAGTGCAGGATTTCTGCCTTGGTAAGTTCTTGTGTTTTCTCTCCATCAGACTTTTTGGAAAGAAATGGGGGAGATGGGATTCCTTGGGATGACTGCTCCAGGTAAGACCGCTGGAGTAAAGTTAAGAAGTAGCTGCCAGAGGTGAGACCATGTCAGTTTTTTCAAGTCCAATTGAAGTCACAAGTTGGGTTGCAAGCCTTTTTGATTTTCTCAAGTCCAACTTAAAGTCATCAAACCTGTGCATTGAGTCTGACACAAGTCCAAGTCATGTGACGCAAGTTCACACCTCTGGTAGCTGCATCACATCTTCTCATAGGAAACTGGTCCTCTTAGTGTTTTAAAGTTGATTTAATCTCTACATGTCTTTCCAGAGGAGTATGGGGGCACAGGATTGGGCTACCTTGACCATGTCATTGTAATGGAGGAAATATCACGGGTGTCTGCAGCCATTGCTCTCAGTTACGGTGCCCACTCTAACCTATGCGTCAACCAGATGGTACGCCACGGCAACAAAAAACAGAAGGAGAAGTACTTGCCAAAGGTCAGGACCAAAACAGCTCATGCTCTGCATTATAAACTGTCTGAAAAATACAAAACTAAAATGGATTCAATTCTTCATTCTCATGTTTGTCTTTCCTGTTGCCAGTTAATGACAGGAGAGCACGTAGGAGCCCTGGCCATGAGTGAACCCAATGCTGGCTCTGATGTCGTATCAATGAAACTCAGAGCCAAGAAGGAAGGTGGGACACCCTCTGCATTAGTTTTAAGTTATCCTGTATTTTGCTTGTTGTCTTTACTTCTATTGATATTAGTAGTTTATATACCTCTTGTTATTTCTTTCTTACTTTTTTCTTTTTATCAGTACGTATTCACGTCTTTGTGCAGCTGCAGCACCTGATGCCTATCTTGTCTTTTAGTTCATATATTTATACTCAAACATATATACACTACAGGACTACCTTCTAAAGTATATCACCATCAAATATTGCTAGATATGCTGTTTTGCTGCAGATCATGAATTAGTCATTTCTCGGGCTTTATACTGACTCAGGGTTTGACAAAAACAGTGTTGGCATTTAGCCCTTTTCACATTGAATATTACACTTAAAGTGACTCCAGCTCAGCAAGGTGGTGTGTGTGGTGGATGGCCAGTGACTATATGTAGAGAGATCTGCAATTTTCAAGACGGCAGCAAAGAAAAAAGTTACAACCTGTTAATGATTTAGTTCTGTGAGGCCACAGACTTAACCTCTGACAGATAGAGTGTCGTGTGGTGTGTGTATTTAATTTACAGGTCCAGTGTGTAGGAAGCAGGGGGATATGTTGGCAGAAATCGAATATAATAAGTATGTTTTCTTTAGTGTATATTCACCTGAAAATAAGAATCATTGTGTTTTCGTTACCTTTGATTAAGCTGTCAATATCTACATGAGCAAGTCCTTGTTTATGGAGATTGCCATGTTGCACCACCATGTTACTACAGTAGCCCAAAATGACAAACCAAACACTGGCTCAAGGTTGTGCTATTAATGTTTTTGCATCAGCCACAGCAGTTAGAAGCTCCTTTGTGACAAGCAGCATGGGAAAAACACAGATTTTTTTTAACATGAAACTGTTATATTCTGTGTTTTTACTGGTTTCAATCACCTGGTCCGTTTGTTTTGGAGAGGAATAGACCTCTGCGGATAATTCATCTCCCAGTAAAAATCTCCTGAACCTTCTGGATCTTAAGTTTTAAGAGACAAAAGGTGAGCACACATTAGCAGGTGCTGGGCTAACGGCCCATACGTGATGTGCCAAATAGTGTAGAAGAAACACTGATTTGTAACGTGAAACTGCTTTATTCAGTGTTTTTATTGGTGTGTGAGTTTGTTTTGGAGAGGAGGAAACTTCTGCGGATAATTTGCTCACATTTAAAAACTTCCTGGATGTCTTAATCCGGGGCTGTTGCCTGTCTTCAAATTGCCAAACAGCATTGGAGAAACACTAACACCTCTGCAGATAGTTCAGGTCCTGGTAAAAACCTCCTGAACAATGAACACTGAAGTAGTTCTAACTTGAGAAGTTTCAACTGGTTGCGATCCTTACTGCTAGACACCACTAAATCCCCTGGTTGTTTGGTTGTTACACACACATCACTTCTCTATCAAGCTATGTAGCCTGATAAGAGAACTATGTAGGGTGCTCATTTGGCAGCTTGATAGAGGGTTCAGAGACAGAGGAAAAACTTCACCTCTTACACAGCATGCATAGAGTTAATACGTTTAGAGTCGCCACATTTTGAATATTTCCTCTTTTTTTTCATTGGCTTTTACTCTGTTGTTTGGAGCATTATTTTCTCAGTTAATAAACTGCAGTGTAGTAAAGTGTAGTGCCCATACACAGCTACAGTAAGATCTCTAGTGGTGGGTTTAAACATTTTACAGGTTTTTGAACTGCACAGTGGCAAAAGGATAAGAAGTAGTTTTGGCTGATTGTGCTCAGAAGAGATCAGCACTTTTATTTTTTCCAAAGGTTCAGTGATTTCCACACACTGCTGTACTAGGAGTACACCGACCATGAGCCAAACCAGCAAAGGGTAAAAATGGCTTAAAGCACCCAAAAAAACAATCAAAGCCACTAAACAAACACTTCAGACACATTAAAGTGACAATGTGAAAGAGGTCACTAACTGATGAGCCTACAGAGAATTGCCATCTGAATCTGCTGCTCTCCTCGGGTTTATGGAGCTTTATAATGAGTTACAGCTCATTGTTTATCTGTGGGATCCACAGCTTTACTGTTTTGGTTCACTCTTACAGTTTACAGCAGTTTACACTCCTTGCTCGGCACCAAACAACAGACACACACCGTTAGAGACTCGCTGGTGAACCCAGTGGAGCATTTATCAGCTATAGAGCCAGACGTTTCCATCAGGAGTTGGTAGAGACTAAAAACAGAGCTGAAAGAGTCAGTATTATTGCTCATATGTTCACCATGTGGTCAAAACACAACTTCAAATGAATGCTTAAAATGCTCTGTAAGTACTGGATGTGTAAATAAGTGTTGACTTAAAGGAAATGGCCACTTCAGAATGAAAATACAGACAGAACTTACTCACCCTCATGCCGACAAGAAGTCCAGTGTAGTTTTTTAATCCACAAAATTCGTTCGGGGTATCGGAGGATAACAGCTAGCCGGATTTTTCCATACACTTGAAGTGCATGGAACCCACATCCAAAATCATTTTGAATATGTAATAAAACTCTGCTAATGCATTTCATAAACGTCAGAACGGCTTGTCCGTTGTAATCCAAGTGCCCTGAAGCCACGGCATGCAAAATTGACTTGAAAAGACATAATTTGCTCCACTTTTATAGCATCATTTCTCACCGTGGTCAGTTAGCCTGCGACTCGCAAGACTTGAGAACAAGAACGTCTCTGAACTGAAGTCTCGCGCGAGTTGCCATGTAAACACAGCACGCCTGCAGTTCCATGCACGTCAAGTGTATGGAAAAATCTGGCTAGCTGTTATCCTCCGATACCCTGAACGAGTTTTGTGGACCAGAAACTACATTGGACTTCTTGTCGACATGAGGGTGAGTTAGTACTGTCTGTATTTTCATTCTAAAGTGGTCATTTCCTTTAAGAGATGATGATATGTCAGTATTGTGTTCATGACTTGTTTCTGCTGCCCCCAAGTGGCCAAAAAATCTGTTACTGCCAGTCACCCCCTCTGGCAGTGAGAGTAGTTTCACAGACACTGGCTATGTTTACATGCAGGCTAATATTCCACTATTATTCTGAATAGAACAATATTGTGAATCTGATGTGGGTCATGTAAACATCTTATTCTGTGTAGATTTTCCGAATTAGGCTTCTTTCTGACCTTAGCATTCCTATAAAGATGTAGGATGTGTCGATATTATTCAGGTTTTATGAACATTCTTTATACATCTTATGCATCTCATTTGGGGTTTTTATTGTAGCTTGCAACACGCTGCCTCTTTTCCTGTTAACTGTCAGCTCTGTGCGTTGTCATAGATGTGTTCTACACAAACCAGTTGGCCAGCTATTTGCAAGCCTGGAGTAGAGATGCATGCCCAAAAGACAAGCCCACATTTCTGATTGGAAGAAGAAAAAACACCTACTTTTAAATATGATGAAAGACTTGGACATTAACAGGTTTTTGGATGTGTGTAAATATCACAACACTGACTTTTCAAAAGTAACCCAAGAGGGAGGCTGTGTTTGCATGGTTGAACATGTCCAAAAATCCTGTTATGATGCAAAGAAGCAAAATTACCAGCAGCTCCAGTGGTTCCACTGTAAACAACAACATGTTAGGTCATGTTAATTGGAGAATGCACAGCTGCATGTTAGCAGGAATATCAGTGGAAAATTCATTTTCATTCGCCATGTTAATAGCTTAGTAGGAATATTGTCTTATTTGGAATAAGGGCAAAAACTGGAATCTTTTGTCCTTGTAAACGTAGTCACCATTGACGCATGGCCATGATGTATACCTGCAGATGAGCTTTTCCCCCTTCCTTTCCCCTTTTTCTCTGGCTCATGGAAAACACGTCACTTCCAGCCAGCACGAGAAAGTCACCACAGACAACTCCGGTATACTGCAAAATAAAGAGAGCTTTCCCCAGCCGTGATAGGCTTATTCAGCATGGTGTAAACTCACACTATCGCACTTCAGTTCAAGAGGCAAAAAGGTGTGAAGAGAGAAGGCACGCAGTGTTTCTCAAATAACCAATTATATAAAAGCAGAAAATTTAAAGTTACACATGTTCACAGAGGTGGAAATATAGTTATGTGCTTTCACAGATGCACCACTAAGTGAGTGTGTGTGTGAGTGAGACTTGTCAGAGTGCCATCAGCTGAAGGGTGTGATGGTTAGGTGGCTGCACCTTCCTTCATGCCTTGTAAAACCTGAGTTATACTGAGTATTTGTGCACGTTTGTACTGGTTTAAATGGACATATTTCCATAATGAGAGAATTTATTGTTGGGCTGTGGCCTATGAGTTTTTATGAGAAGGTAACTATTAACTAACCATAATCACAGGGCTGCACACACACCACCCTGTTAACCTATAAACATTTAAAGATTTCAAGTAGCTGTAAAATATAAATTCTGTTTTAGTTCCACTTCATTTATATTTTGGGTTTGTGTGTTTTTTCCACAGGTGACCACTATGTTCTGAATGGCAACAAGTTCTGGATCACAAACGGGCCAGACGCAGATGTCCTTATAGTTTATGCAAAGACAGACCCAGAGGCCCATCAGAGAGGCATCACAGCTTTCATTGTCGAAAAGGTAAATCTACTCAAGTGAAGTTGTGTTCTTCTATTTTGTCAAATGAATGAATATATATATAAATTCGACACAATGATGTAAAAGGATTAACAGAAGTCTGTGCACGTGTGTATTCTGTAGGGCATGCCTGGATTCTCTACAGCACAGAAGCTCGACAAACTGGGCATGAGGGGCTCCAACACCTGCGAGCTGATCTTTGAAGACTGCAAAATCCCAGGTGTGTGTTTAAGCTTATGTTAACCTGTCTAAAACAGGAGAACTACAGATCTGTTCTTTTTTTCCTCTCTTTATTGGCTCATTTTTTGCGTGTGTGCTGAGTTACCCTTCAGTCTGATTCTCTCTTTATCGTATAGGTTTTTAATTTACCTTGTGTGGATTTTTTTTGTTTGCAGCTGAGAATGTCCTTGGTCCACTGAACAAAGGTGTTTATGTGATGATGAGCGGCTTAGACTTGGAGAGGCTGGTGCTTTCATCGGGACCTATTGGGTAAGTTCATACCAGAAAAAAAAAGCTTATATTATGAACTGTTTGAAAAACGGGAATGTTAATTATGCTGAAAACACACCAAGCAGCATCAAAGTGCAGCTCATGCATGTTCATGTGTTTCAGGCAGGAAGAAATTCTGTGTAACACATGTCACAGGACTCTGTTAACTGATTGGCTGCAGATATTCTCTGGCCACAATGTGCCACTAAAAGTTAAATTGTCCCCAGCTTTTTTGGGTCATTCTTTGCGACTTGTATTGTAATGTAATGTAACTGTAATTGTATACTGCAAAATGGGCGTTATCTTTGTGTTCTCCAGCATATTTGTAACACATTAAGCTTCTGTTTTGCTCAGTGCTGTCTGTTATTTGCCTGAATCACTTATCAGTCTGACCATTGGATTTGAATATAAGAGGAGATAAAATAAAATAAGCCTTTATTGATCCTCAGAGGGTAAATTTAGTTCTTGCAGCATCACAAGGACAGAAATAAACACAGATTAATGAATAATAAATACATTTAAGATAAATAATAAGAGGTATATAAAACATAAATTAGAATAGAAGTAAAAGTAGTGACTACACGAGCAATTAAAGACAAAAATTATGAGGTAAAAATGACTGTGATGTGATTAATAGCCACAGTATAAGTAAACAGTGTTTACTGTACTTTGTGTTTGTCTGTATTAATAGAGAATTAAACGTTAACATAAAGCTATACAGACTGACAGGTAACTCATTGATTGGGCAGTTTTTGAGAGTGTCATCCTGCATCAGTTCCAAAAATTCCAGTGACTGACAGAAGTTTAAGGAGCTCCTTAATGTTTCTGATGTGCATATTTATGCTCGCTCATTATTAGTATTGTTAGACTGCAAACCGGCAGCATGTTATGAATAATGACTAACAGGTAGAGACAGGGCGACAGGAAATGATTCAAGGCTCATTACTGTGGGAACACTGTCACACACTTTTTAATGGACTTAATGAACTGACAAAGAACAGAGTTGGACACAGACACAGAAGTTTTAACAGCTTTTTAATCAGGGAGAATACCCACGCTAACATGCACATGTGTTAGCACGGTCACAGGATGATTTGCATAAATAGGTCATATACTTTACTTAATACAAATCAATTTTAAGTTAGCTTCCTGAACACATTTCACGCTCAGCAGATGGATTTTTTGGAGTAGTTTAGCTTTAAAATCATGCTCAAATCTCATATCTGCTTTTGTGAAATCCTGTGGTTGGTTTGTTTGCTGTCATACCACAAATTGTCATTACTAAATCATCATTACTTTTAAGCATCATGCAGGCAGTTTTGGACTATGCCATTCCCTACCTGCACGTCAGAGAAGCTTTCGGACAGAAGATCGGACACTTTCAGGTTCAGTCTCCACTTTTTAAAAAATAAATAAATAAATAAATCACAGTAAATATGCTCTGTAAAATGTGATATCTCTGGTGTGAAGCTGGCAGCTATAGAATTCAAAACTGTGATGTGACTTGAGTGAAATTAACATAATGCTCTATGTTAATCTGTGTGCAGCTGATGCAAGGCAAGATGGCTGACATGTACACCAGGCTGAGCTCCTGTCGGCAGTATGTGTACAACGTCGCCCGGGCCTGTGACAAAGGACACTTCAGTGCAATGGTGAGAGGGTGTTTTTGTGTAGTGCTGCAGCACCCTGTTAAGAGGATGTGTGGGTTTTTTTGCGACAAAAGTTGCACTTAAATCAGGGACATTTAAAATGTGTTTGGAGTGGACATCAATGCATCTCTGGAAATGTGTCTTCTTTTAAAGCTTCTGATGAGGATTTTTCCTGTACTGCATTGTTGATTTAGAATCTGTAATTTATTTAAATGGATCTCCTTGAACGGTGTTAAATTCAGTGCATATAGACCGGACATCTTGAAATGGTGTGTTTAACAGGTTTAATGCCAACACAGTACACTACATATCATTTGCGATATGTGAAGCCATAAACTCAGGTGTGTTAGTATGGATGGAGATAATTTGTGAGACAGTGCCATAACACTTGTGTGTGCGGAGATTGTTTTTATTTTGCAACCCTGTTTTTACAATGAAAACATATTAGCGTGAGAGTAGCATAAGTCAGCATCTTATTTAAGTTTTTCTTAAACTGTACTGTGAACGTTGTTTTTCCTTCCACTGCACACAGTGACTGTGTTGCTTGCGTTGTCATTGCAGGACTGTGCTGGAGTGATCCTGTATTGTGCAGAAAACGCAACTCAGGTTGCTCTGGATGGCATTCAGTGTTTGGGTAAGTGTTAAGAAACTGAGTGACTCAAATGAAAATCAAAACCTTTAAATAAAAGCTGTATAGCTAGGAATTTATTCATTTCAGTCACAAGAATTTATTTTATGGACAAAAAAACATTACTGATGCAACATACAGAGATTAGATTCAGATTAAGATGTATCAGGACTACTGAGTGCTTATGTGGTTGATGTGATGACCTCCCTGCTTTGCCGTCATCACTTGATTCTGGATGGAGTCTTGTTGCTGATGTGAAGCTGGTTTGATGTTGACATTGAGGAGGTGGAAGCAGGGCTTGACAGGTGCAGCCCATTTGTTTAATAAATAGCACGCTGACTATGAGTGGCTGCAGTGAAGATACAAGAGATGAGGGTTACTTGACTGGTTATTATGAACATAGAAGGAGTTACCTCTTCAATTATAAACCTGTAGGTTCATATATATTATTATTCTCTATAGAGAAGTGGTAATAAACTACATGTATTATGAATTGATTGAAGCCAAGAGGTGCAGCTTAGTGAGGATAGTAAAAATAATCCTCCTGTGCAATGATGCAGTTGGTGGGTGTAGTTTAGTAGACAGAAAATTTTGAGCACCACAAGCTGAGTGTCATCTAGCATCATTATATTGGAGAGAAGCTGATATCTCCAACACTCACACCAAAACAATCTAGATTGATAAATATCACTACAGGTAAGAGGAACAATACATATTTTCGATTTGGGGGTCAACTGTAGTTTTAAGGTGTAGAGGAGAAAGGATGGAGCAGTTTTCCTGATGTAACTCCTTATATGTTTTATTTTAATGAAAATGTTTGACAGACACGAATCGCTTTCTGAACATGTTACATTTTTTTCGGCCTCCAATTTGCATGCTTATAAAGAATCTGCCTCTTTGTGTTGATGTGATCTATTACCTGTTGACATTTTCACCTCATGCTGAGCTTTGATTAAACATGGTCTCATTCAGCTTGCATTTTATTTCTGCACTCTAAAGCAACACGCTCCATCACCGCACATTAACTTTAATTCACGTGCCACTTGTCAACAGGTGGAAACGGCTACATCAATGACTACCCCATGGGCCGATACTTGCGCGACGCTAAGCTGTATGAAATCGGCGCAGGCACAAGTGAAGTTCGCCGGCTCATTATCGGACGAGGCTTCAACGCCATGTACAAATGAACAGAAGTGAGGAATGGCAATCTCTAAAAGACTGTACGAGTGGTTTGCCGTGGATGAACACAGTTACTCACACCCAGGGCCTTACTATATGACATGTTGCTGCTGTTTGACAGACGTTATTGGATCATGACACGGTCCAGAGTAGTTGTCACAACATATTTTAATTCATATATTTGTATAACATACATGAAATCAGTCAGAGTTGATATTGATGTGTTGGAAGGTGGCTGGTAAGAGACTAATTAAATGTTGATTCAGGACCTTATAACCACTAAAATGCCAATAAAAGCAATAAAATGTTAAGTATTTAACCTTCTGAAAAGGTTGTATGTTCATTGTATTATAGATTATTGAGCCCCCTCGGCAGGTTGAACACTTGTTGTTTTGAACACTCCAAAACTGGGTTATAATACTGAATTAATTATACCATTATATAAGAAGGTAAGCAGGTGAGGAGCGTGATGGAAACTGGTTATTGTTTCTGATCAATAAAAGCATTTTGTTGTAGCATTAGAAAACAGTTTGTCCACTTTGGAAAGCAAACATATTCCACTGGTGTAAACTGTCTGTACAGTCTGACCCTCCTAAAGAGTTATTTGTCTTCTTCTAATTGTAGATGTACAGCGTGAAAATGTATGAAATGATGTAGTTTTGTTTGCCATGAATCAATAAAATCTTTTTTTTTATGTCTTGACTTGAGTTGTGTCAGTTCACTAAAGGATCGCGTTTAGAAAAACACTGTAAAGGACATACATGTTTCTGTAGTCCCTCTGCACCCGCTGAACACAGAGCGCCTTGTTTCCCAGAGAAGCCAAAGGGGAGACAGTAGTCAGACAATGATTGAACTATCCCAGTGCATTTGAATAATACATGTTTCAGGGCGGATTTTCCCTTCACAGGAAACAAGACAACATTATTGTCTCTAACGCAGAGCGGTAACTGGACTGGAATGAGATGATGTTAGTAAGAAATCACATTAAAGATTTATCCTGTAAGAACATATCCTAAAAATCCATGAGACATGGATGTTGGAAATATTAGAGTGAAAAACAAATAACCTTTCATATGTAATGTGATCACAGAGACTGTCTTGAATCAACTGAGGAAGTGACTTTAATATTTAAGGAAACATAATGTTCAGTGGTGGAGGAAGTAATGAGATCATTTAGGGACCATGCCGCAACAATATGATAGCATTTAAATGTTTATTGTAACTCAGGGAGGTGTTGAGAATGGTGAATGCATTTAAGTGAGGGTGAAGGTGGAAGAGTGATGTCTTCTGTTAGGTTGATCTGGGAGGATGTGCTGGAGATCAGGCAGAGGGATACTCAGTGTGGGGGTTCTGTCTCAGGCGTTTTACTGCCCGAGATGGTACCTAGAATGAGACATGGGAGAGGTGTGCACCAGACTGAATAAGAAAAGATGATGAGGGAATGCTGGTAGGGATGAGGTAGGGAGGATGATGGATGAAGGGAAGGGAAAGGGAGGGTGGGTCAAGAAAGCAGGATGGGTTAACCAGGTATAAGTAGGCTTGGCCCTGGTCCTGAACCTAAGTTAACAGATGAACTTCATTAATGATAACAGTTATGCACAGAGCATCTTAGCCCTTAAAAGAGCCCCTACAGTGAAAAACTGTTAAGAGCAGAGAGGAGGACTTTTGAGAGGCATAGGAGTTTCTTAATCAGAGGAGAAAATGGTGGAAACAGAAAGAGGCTGGAGAAATATTCTCCAAACTCTGGATGACAGTGAGTAAATGAAATGCTACAGATTAGATCATGCAGGAATTATGTTTATGGTCGATCTCATTAGGGATATGCACATATTTCCCACCCAGTGAAATAGCGCCGTAACGGCAGAAACAAAATGATCACAACACTAAGATATTTGGAAAACAGGAAAAATGCAACAATGCAGCAGTGATCACACAGAAATGACAACACTTCCAGTCTCATATTGTGATGTAGTTCATTTCATTTCCACTGGGTGTCCACACCTTGTAGACTCACAAAAGGGTGTGTCTGTGACAACCAATCACATCTGTTAAAAGAGTGTGTCACACCCAGCAACCGGTCAACCACACCTCCTCACTAAGGTAAAAGTTTCTGTTCCTTGCTTGCTCAGAGGTGCTCTGAGAACTTTCCTAAATCACTCCAAAGCTAATTTTTTTTTTTATCTATGTTAGGAGCTCTCTGAGAGTGTTCTCAGAGTGTTCGGGCCCCTGAAGTCTGAAAAACAAACAAAAAAAAGTTGTTGTTTTTTTCACTCCTGTCATGTATTCTGACAAGCTAGTGCAATTTTTTAAGGAGATGTGTAGAATATAATTATTTTTGATGAAATATCTATCTTAGGCTTAGATTTGATTATGATTTTTTATTTATTTTTTGACGAGCATTTTAACACACGATGTGTTCAAGGACTGTCACAAATGTGAAAATCAAATAACAGTTTCTGTCGTCACAGTTTCTGTCTGTGATAAATGGTGTAACATTAGCGATATTTAAAGAAAACACGCCTCTTAAACTTACGAATAGATTTCTGGGCTTCAGAGGTTATTTAAAATGAATAAAAAATACAACAACTTTAAGGTTATATGTTCCTCCCTGAGCCAAAATAAAAAACATAAGTCCCTCCCCAGTGCTTGAAAAATTATTTGACAAGCCTCCCCTGTTTTGCACCGCCCCTCCCCCTCATAAGTAACAAACAGTCCCTTACTTAAGAACGGTTTTGCTTCCTGGCAAAGATGAGTAAAGACACCAAATGCTGAAAGGTTAAAAACAACCAGTTCATCTCTTATTTCCTCATGAATATTATTAATTTTGTCTGTTTATTAACTGGCCCCTGGCCTCCTGTCATATTGCAAAAGTGACACCCAGACAAACCAAGTTGAGCATTCCTGTCCTACACACTGGATCTTTCACCTGCAGAGCACCTAACTAGTAAGCAAGCAACTTCAGCTATTCGGAGATGTACTGAAATAAAAGTACAGGATTTTCATGTGAAATTTCCTGGAGTAGACGTATAAAGTAGCTTAAAATTGAAATTGTACTCGAAGAGCAGAGTTAGAGTGCAGAATTCAAACCATGTCCGTGTGTGTAAAATAGAAATGTAATAAATTATGTAATGCAGACTGACTTTCCTCATTTTCACCTGGTGTCTCTTTGAAACTGATCTCAAGTGAAATACCAAACGTATCTGTTTACACGTCTGAGGACCGGGGCTGTTCTCACAGACAATCAATCACACTATTTCCACCAGTGTCCTGTCCTGAGATGGCAGGTGGCCCATTCTCCTCTCAGAAGTAATGTGACAAGATGAAGGATGATGGTTTACTTCAGAGACGATGGTGCATCTGTGGCACAGCAGACAGTTTATAGACGACTAATCATATTTGTTTGTTTTTTAAGTCTCTAATCAAAATGTTATACGCATTATATATGCAGTAAATAATCCATTACTGACTATAGCTTTGCTGATATATTAGTATTATTGATTTTTGAAAAATACGATGGGCCTGGCCAGAGCCGACCCTACCTATGAAGCAATATAAGGAGTTGTTTAAGCCCCCCTGGTCTCTGGAGCCCACCTAGAAGAGATTTTTTTTAAGAACATGAGACAATATCCTCCTGAGACCCTGGGTCCTCATATCAGGACATCACATTTCGGGTTTACTTGACCCTATACTTCATTCTACTTAGCTTAGACCTGTTGTCCTCGTTCGTGGACACTTTTTTTGTGCCATCTAGAGGTGGTAAGAGCACAATACACTAATCCATGTAAAAACAAGATGGCTGCAATCTCTGCCAAGTCAGTCTGCAGCTAGTCTCGCTCACCAGACCTTTCTCAAGAAAAGAAAGGTCTGGCTGGGCCGACTCTCATTTTAAGATTGGAGGAAAAAACGTCCAGGCTGCTTGTATTTCTTTCAACCAATCACAATCGTTCTGGGCGGTGCCACAGCAACGGTGCACTTGCAAAAATATTGCCGGGGGGGGGAAACAGGTTTTGGTGTAACACGCCCACAAAAATATTGTCTACAGGGCGCAAACCATGGCAGAAAAATAGCTACATCCCCGCAAGATCAAACACTGCAAAAGTTAGTAAAGGACGTGTTGAAAATGGTTGAAAACTGCTACACAACCGGAGGTGGTAGGGCGGGACTTCAGCGGGTGGCTCGTTCCACCCAATGAGAGGCTGATCTATGCAGCAAACTTCCGCCCACTCAGACTAGTCTGCAGCTGATCCTGACACAAAAGTGGACAAGGTCCAAAACCTGAACACATTTTATTGTTGAAACTTGTTTATTTGTAATTGACAATGTAGTTTAATATGGCAATAAATTTTTACCAATTTTAGCAACAGTAACAAGATAAGACACTGTTAATTAGGAAGTACTCATCTGAGGACACTGTGACTGTATCGTAGTTGACCATGTTTACTTTTTTTTTTTTAAATTATGGCGTCCTACTAATCCCAAATAGCTAGGAGAAATTAAAATGCATACCAAACAAAAGTTTGCATCTCAGGAGCTTAACAAAATAAAATAAAGTATTGAACTTCCTTAACAAAAACTGATAACATTTTATGCCATTTTTACCAACAAATACTGACAAAATATATGCCCAGAGGTTCCTTTTTGTGGGTAATTTTATGTTAAAATTTCATTTCAATTGTGCTTTTGTTGTCATCCTTTTTCATTTCATTTATTTTATGTGGTCAAGATACAAAAATATATATATACTTATATAACACGGCCTGGCTTAAGTTCAGCAAATGAATGAATGCACAATGAATGAATATTACATACACTGAAAAGTATTGTGGGCAGCGTGGTGGTGCAGTGGTTAGCATTGTTGCCTCACAGCAAGAACTCAGGGTGGGGGGATCGAACTCAGGGATGGGGGAGCCCTTCTGTGTGGAGTATTCTCCGGGTACTCCAGCTTCCTCCCACAGTCCAAAGACATGCAGGTTAATTGGTGACTCTAAATTATCCCTAGGTGTGAATGTGAGTGTGAATGGTTGTCTGTCTCTATGTGTCAGCCCTGTGATAGTCTGGTGACCTGTCCAGGGTGTACCCCGCCTCTCACCCAATGTCAGCTGGGATAGGCTCCAGTGACCCCTAACAGGATAAGCGGTTATGGAAAATGAATGAATGAATGAATGTATTGTATTTCATGTCTCCATCTACTGTTTGGCCATAATGATAAGAGTACACATGCATAATATGATGTTAATTCCACTACAGAAGAGACTTGATGATTATTAAAATCAGATAGGGAAAAAGTGGATATATCAATATCAGTATCAGTTATCGGTCAGATGAGTTTTTACATATTGGCATATCGGATATCTGCGAAAAATCCAATATTGTACATCCCTACAAAAAACATTTGGCTCATCTGATCGTAACAACAAAATTAATTTGAACATAGATAGGCAGTTTGTATAATACTTTGGCAAGTTCCTTTCTCTAAAATGTATTAAGCTCACATTCTGACATTCAAACAAAATATAATACTCATTTTCCCCCAAAGGCGTGTCACTGCAGAGATTACACATGCTCTGGTTTCTAGTCAGCTCTTTTCAGTCGTAGCCTTTATTCATATTCATATTATTCATATCATATCCTTTATTCGGACATCTTACACATGAAAACAGGTGAGATCTTGCTCTTCCCAGTGAAAACATAACACTAAAATATGCATCAAATTTCATGCATCATACTGTAGCCTCTTTAGAGTGTTACTGGATAGTGCTGCTTTACATGCTTATTTTTCATTATGTGTGCTTAAAATAATATGTACAATTCACACTGTGAACATGTTCCATCGAGGGGAGCCCACAAACCAAACTCTGTTGAAGGCCCTCAGAAGTCCGGGACAGGCCCTGAGCCTGGCTCATTCTCAGCTTAGGTCTAACTTTAGAGTGAAGCATGTTAATAAAGCTGTCACTGGCTACTGTCTAAAGGGTTAATAGTTCATGCAATGCTTTGCAGATCTATAATAACTGGTTGTAATGCAGTTTGTGAGCCCACATCTTTAAGAGGCGAGCCGTCGTGTAACTTGTGTCTGACAGCGCTACGTGCTTTGTCTGTTTAGCTGTGTGGCTCTTTATGAAGCAGGAAGGGCTCCTCCCTTCAGGGGAGAGGTGCAAACTGAATGCCTTATTGTCAAGTGAAGTTTTTCCTCTTTGCAATAAGCACCGAGGCAGGAGCTCATGTAAGTGAGTCACTGATAGATGTTTGCTGGATGCTATGTAACCTTCTTTCACTAATGTCCATGGGAGGGGTGCTTGATTAATAAAGAACCAGCTAAAACTAAAAAAAAATCAGACAACTCAGAGGCTCTTTGTTTGTTGGAAATATTAACCATTAATAAATTCATATTCAGATGCTATGTATTGCTGTGCTTTGTGATTTGCTTTGTGTGTTGTTTTATATGTCAGTGCCAAAGACAAATTAACATTGTATGTAAAACTAATGGAAAAAAGGCACATTGAATCTGAATATCTGTACACAGTATTCATTTCTACTGAGGCATCCTTTACAAAGAGTTTATATATTGTAACTACAATAGCTTTATTAATGGTTAAAAAATAATTTAATGAAGCTTTGCAGATCTCATAAGCTATTGTTAGGAATAATTTTTGGGTTCCTCAATTGTAAAAATCACTTTGAGTTGTCCGAGTGTTTGATCACTTGGATCATCCGCCCATTTTTTAACAACTTATTTAACATTTCACAATAAATGCAGACTTGATGAGAACCACATAGGCATATAATAATGGATCACCAACAATTGCTACCAAAGAGAAACGTTAAACACATGACAAAAGGATTTTCCACAACCTGGCAACCCGATAGCTCATAACTGATCTATAAAGCATGATTTAAGCATTTATTAACATAATTAAAACAATTTGTTTTGACTTAAAAACTCTTTTAAAATATGGTTATGGTTGCATCCTATCAGTACAGCCAGTTGAAGGGTTCTTGGAACTCGCAGCAGTTCTTGTGTCTCGGTCTGCAGAGTAAATGTTAATGTATGCAAACATGTGTTATATCACCACCTGTCTGAGATTAGTGTGGGTTTCAATCATGTAATATGTCAGTCAGATGACTATTTATATGTTGCACTGATCTCCAGTATGAAATGCATGTTTGCCATTTGGTGTTTATATGCCGGTTTAGTTTGGTGAATTAAACTGTGGAGAAATCAGGACAAGAAAATTTGAGGACCAGTTTCTGCACATGCATTGTCTTCAGCATTGTACAAAGCAGGCTGATAAAGTCAGAATCACAGGTTCCACTCACCCCAATGTCAACTTGTGTTATAAACACATTCTGAAAGACTGCGACATTGCACTCAGAGATTTTTTTTTAGTTAACTGAAAGAGAGTATCAATAGAAAACCGCACTTTAAACGTTCAGTGTGCGCGGTGGTGTAGTGCAATTGATGACATGGGTGAAGCGCAAGGTAGATGGGTAGTATACTGATGAGGAAGTGGGTAGTGTGTAGGTCTTGCGTGTGGGATTTAGTGACATTTAGATGTCACTAAATCCCACACAAGAGCTTTAATATGTACCTATCTTTATTTTTATTTATCTGTGCCTTTGTGTTCAGCTCAGTGTAAATTTGCTCAATAAAAGAATGTTGGAAATAACTGTATTTCTTTTTTTTTTTTAAATTCAACAAGCGCTTTGTTGTATTTCATTAGTAAACTGATATCAGCAGAAAGGCAGAGCTGAATACACTTTAAAGCAGTGGTTCCCAACTGGTGGCTCGCTGGCCAAAAGTGGGTCACGGGTCCATTCTGAATGAACCGCAAGTGACTCGCAAATGTGTCAAGTTTATTTAAAAAAAAAAAAAAAAACACTGCATTTTGAAGTACAGTGAATTCAGTTCACTGGATCAGTTCAGAGCCACTGCTTTAAAGAGATAGTTCTGTTTTTTGTTTTTTTTTTAAGTGCAGTTGCAAGGGGTACTTATCCATAGCTAGTGGTAGTGGTAATAGTCTATATAGTAAATGTCAGTTGTTATGCCCTCAGTTTTGGGAAGCAGACTGGAGTCCAGCACAGAGGCTAAGCAATCTAATACTGTGGATGGGGGTCAGCAACAAAATGATTTTTAACCACCTAAAAAAAAAAGTCCCACCTAAAAAAATCAATATCAGTTTTAATGTACGCTATAATGAGACATTGCAGCGACAGCCTATTCCAACGGGGCAGCTGTTAACAGCTTCAGTTCCCCCTCTATGCTCTCGTCAAAGCCACCAGACTCCATTGAGAAAAACAGTAATTTTACCTTGTTGAACATGAGAGCTGCTGGTCTACTGCTGCTTCCATCAGTTAGCTAGTTCATGTTATTGTGTGACTTTGGTGAATATGAACTAACTCTTTTAAACACTAAAGTCACACAAAAACACAATTAAAATGAACGTTTAAAGCAGCAGTAGACCAACTGCTCCTGTGTTCTGCAATGTTAAATTACTGTTTCTCTCAATGGAGTCTGGTTTTGAAGAGCGCAATTAAACGTTTCAACCAGAAACCTTGCACACTGATTCTGATGCATTTTATTGTTTTGTTCATTGTAAAAAAAAATGCAATACTTGACAAAATGGAAAGACATTTCCTCCTTTGCCTCTCTACTGGAGTTACTGAAGCTGCATGAAGGGGCGGAGCTGTCCTCCTTCTCTGTCTCCACATTCTGTGTACGGTCTACATTCTCCTCCTCCTCATCATCACCATCTTCCTGAATATTTCTATCTGACCTGCTGAGGGCGAGCTATCTGAGTTAGGGAATGATTCTGTGCACCCTGTTCCTCTGTCTTGTCGTGGCTGTGTCCTGTCAAACAACTCCCTAAAGGCTTCTGTGACGCAAAAAATGTAGAAAGTTGAACCTGTTCCGAAAATTGTAATGACGGATGAAAGTTTCGGACAAGGTGAAGTCGTCAATTTTGGATGAAAAAAAAAAATGCCATGAAAATACTCTCAACATATTCATTCATTTTTCATAATTGCTTATCCTGTTGGGAAGGGGGGCTGGAGCCTATGCCAGCAGTCATTGGGCGAGAGGCAGGGTACACCCTGGACAGGTCGCCAGACTTTTGCAAGGCTGACACATAGAGACAAACAACCATTCACACTCACATTCACACCTACGGACAATTTAGAGTCACCAATTAACCTGCATGTCTTTGGACTGTGGGAGGAAGCTGGAGTACCTGGAGAGAACCCACGCTGACACAGGGAGAACATGCAAACTCTGCACAGAAGGGCTCCCCCACCCTGGGTTCGAACCCCCAACCATGGGCTTGAACCACTAACCACTGCACTACCGTGCCATTTTGTTGCTGACCCCCTCCACAGCAGTCGATTGCTTTGCTTCTATGTTGGACTCCTGCTTCTCCAAACTGGGGGTGCTCCGATCGCCATCTACTGTATGTAATATACTGTCTTAAGTACTATTCGGATGGGATTGGTTTTACATAGGGATGTGGACTAATGTCAGTTTACCACAGGGTGTCTGTAATATAAATGTCCGATTCACACGGGACAAGAAATCTCCGTAATTCTACCAAAGATGGGAGTGGTAACTCCGTTTGTCACCTCCTTGTCAGCATGTGCGTGCTACGTTGCTTCCTGTATGTGTTGCGTTCATTAGCCCAATATGAAATATTGCCCATGATCAGGATTGTGTGTACACAACAATTAGCAATATGGATTTATATTAGGCCTACCTAACACAACCAAAAGTCTTGTGGCTCTGAGAAGTGCTTTCTTCTCGACCTTTTTAATTGGTCTCCCACGTAGGGCTGCGTGATCGGATTGGAAGAATGTCCACCATCATGACTGTTGACAACACCGAATGCTTCAAGCGCCTCCATCATTGAAAAAACGTAGAAAACTAGTAAAATCAGTAATAATTACTTTACCCCACGTCTCCACGTTAAACTAATGCTGGCCAAGTAGGGCTATAGTGTAAGTACTCCAAACAACCCCACTTCAAAAAAAACTAAACTGTCCCTTTAATATTTGTTTATTTGTCGCAAGTAATATAGTTTTACAATATTCAGCAACCTTATTGCATGTTACATTTTCCTCATGGTGCCGTTGCATTTCATAAAACAATACAGCATGAAATTAAAACCTAAAGTCACATAAAGAGACAACAAAGTCTTCCCAGCAGTGCTCCAGGAGGCACCGTGCAGTCACATGTCAGAGCAGGTTTTGGTCATGAGCCAGATCTGACACACCACAGATCCTTCACTGAGAGCCCAGCTCCCTCAGCCACCGCTGCCAGGGTTAATACAAGTGTCAAAAGAACAGGGCTTAAAGACATTAACTAGGTGAAAGCCATCTGTCAGCCACAGCGGGGCTGCTGCCGGGGGGACGGTGACATGTGGACGTCCGTGGCCCTTTAAGAAACTCCATGTTTTCGCTACATGATGCGTCAACATAAAAAAAGCGGATGATGCTGTTATGTAAAAACACGCTGAAGTGAGCCGTAGTTTGCAGGGAGCTCGGTGAAAGCTTCGCACGCCACACTTCGTCTTCTACAGCAGGATTGTGGTTTAAAGTGTGGGGGTTTTTACGCGTAGCGCACGGAGCGGTGCAGTTTGGAGAGGAGGCGGAGAAGAAAAAGGCTTCAGCCCGATCAACTCAACATGAGTCGCCCTCCACTCTGTTTTCCTCCTTCACTTGCGGGAAGCGTACACCTGACGCATCACCCTCTCGCCCTGTGGAAGCGATAGATCGTCCCTCTTTTTCAATCGGGTTTATTTTGCAGCCTGCGAGGCGACAGGACACCACAGCCCTCAGCTCGGATCGCTTCTGGGGCTAAACTGAAAGTGTCAGGACGGGATCGAGCTGCGAGCTGAAGTAATGTGTCAGCTATAGACACACAAACAGATCCTTCCTCTGTGTGGCGGTGATCTGTGAACCTGAGAGGAAACTTTCGGGGATCTCTGTGACTTCTTCCTCCACTTGAGTCGTCTTTTATCGCCCAAACGGTGAGTACACACTCCTGCAGCTCGTGATCGCAGAAAATGTCACTCGTGCAGCTCCTGTTGGAGTCATGTCTGAGGCTCGACCCTGCTGCCGAGGCTGCTGGTGGGGTCACTGGCACATTTAATTTAGCCTACTTAAATGCGGATGAAATGTGTTTTGAACTTGCCAGTAACACAAGGAAATGTGATGGAGACATTTAAAGGTCCTGGTGGTGTTTAAATAGTTGTTTGTTTTGGAGCCAGAGTCGTCGTCAATACCAAAAATTCACTGCTGCCAGTTATTCAAATGTGGATATTTGCTAATTTTCTATTATAATCAACTGAATAGCTTTGGTTTTTGGACTGTGAGTACATTTACTTAAGTAGTTTACTTAAGTACAACTTTGACATACTTGTACTTTAGTTTATCCATTTTATACCTCTTAATACTTGTACTTCTCTGAGGGAAATATTGTCCACTAAATCCATTTAACATACAGCACATTTAACCACCTAAAAGTGCTTTAAATAAATTGAATACACTCCTCGTCAACTAGATACAGCATTAAAATGCTCCTTACATATAAATACTTCAGTAGTCATAATCTAAAATGTAGGCTATGACAATGTAAGGGACAGTGTTGGAAGATATGCTTGCATAATGGGCACTTTTGACACTTAAAGTAGCCTAGATTTTTCAGATAATACTTAAGCTGGGAAAAAAGGGGATATGTCCCCATCAATATTTAGAAAATGTACATTTGCCTCTCTGAATAAGAATGTAGCAGAAAAAAGTAGCAGAAGACTTGTAAAGACATTTACACCATGAAATGATGCAAAAAAATCACCAGAATACAGGAAATTAAGTGTTAAATGCTCAAAATGTTCTGGTGATGGATCCCAACAACTCCATTTCATGGGACCCCTCCAATAGTGAAATTAAACCCACTCTAAAAATGATTCATGGGGTGAGTATATAACTCTTAAAATAAAGAAGCTTTTCAGCATTAAAAAATTATGTTTGTGTCATTTAAGTGTTTAAATCATCTGAGAAGTTCTTTTAAGAAGTTGGTCAAAGTTAAAAATATTTTTATACATTTTTGAGTAGGATGGAGTTGATGCAGAACTAGTCTCACCACCAGACAATCAGAGATCTCCGGCTTATGATGGTCTGGGGACACTCCTTTCTAAAGTGTGTTTAACACGCCAGAGAAAGCGGCCGGCAACAAAGCAACGCCTCTTGCATTTTTGAAAAGGACACACCCTCCCGGAAATGTGCACTCCCCCTTTTCTCGTCCGCAAGGAAACAAACACACAGAGAGCTTGAAAATGGATGCTGAGAGATTTAACTCCGTTTCATCAAACGTGTGCTCAGTCCACAAGATTGTGGAAATAAAGGACTTACAGCGACTTTGTTTGAAACTTCTAATGCTGTCTGACTATGTTTACGAGCACAAGAGTTCAGTGAGCCACCGAAGGACCGCCCTGCGGATTTACTATTGGTTCTGCAACGTAGGGAGCATCTAAACACAAAATCAGGGAGAAAGACATCAGTCTTTAGTTAAGCAAAGCGTCTAAAGACTGACTTGTGAGTCTAATGCAGAACAACCACCGCTCCACCTGGCCTGGTCTTGGCAAGGTGCTGGACATGTCAGCATTTCCGCACATTTACCTCTATGCAGTGTTTCACTTTATTGTTGAGCTTTCAGTCCACTAGACCTTCATCAGAAAATAGATAAGGCAACCAAGATGTAGGATTGAGTAAGATGGAATTAAAATAAATAGGTTTAACCACTAAATATCAACGTAACTTCTGGATAAATATTAAGTTGGTTCAACTCAATTAAGTTTTTCAAGGTCAAAGCAAATCATGTTGGTTGTACTGAACTAACTGAGTTTGTTAGATTATAAAATGATTTAATGCCAGAGTTGAGACTACTTAAAAGATACATGCATATTGTTTCCTGTGTTAAAAGTTTAACCAGTTGACTCTGTTTTAGAGTGTATAAACACCCTTGACTGGAGCAAACTGGTTGACTTGCTAGCACAGAAGGTTTGGACACTACTGTGTCTTCATCATAGTCAGAATAGACAAAGACAGAAGGTAGAAATGGTATTTAGCTGGCCGCAAACTGGTGTACAGTTATCCACACCCTATACACTTAAATCATACCAGGAGCAAAACAACACAGATAAATCTGAAAGTCACAAAGACAGAAAACTAAATTTACTGCATCCATCAGGTGTAATTACTTTTTAAAGTAATCTCAGCATGTGGACAACCTGTGTGGGTTTTTAAACACTTTATTTGTAGAGATTTTTCTGTTTATCAGACAGGACATTAACATAATCTCAAAGTACATACATGTACAGAAAAAAGAGAGAAATGGAAAGAAAAGGAGGAGAAACAGAAAAAAGTGCATCATAGTGTATTTACTTATTTAAAGGACAGACCACCTGTAGAAGTAAAAGTTCATTGTTCCAGGTCAGTTAGACTGTTCACATATTTTATTAATGGCTCCCAGGTTTTGTAAAATGTCTTAATGGAGCCCTAGAGGGTGTATCTCATTTTTTCAAGCTTTATGTTCTGCATCACATCTATAATCCAGTGGCTGTGTGATGTGGAGGTGTTACATCCTTCCATTTAAACAGAACTGAGCGTTAAGCTAAAAGAGAGGAAAAGGCAATGACCTTCAGAAAGTGAGCAAGGATATAGGAGTCATCTGGAACTGAGAATATACCAAAAAGTACCAGTTGTAGGAGATGCATTATATTACAGCTGTAATCTGTCAAGTTTTAAACAACGAACACACCTGTCACACACAGGGTCTTTCATTTGAGACCATTCTTGCAAGTTTAGCTTTAGAGAGGTGTTGCCGATGTCGCACTTGAAACTGTATCAAGGCACGTCTGGAGCATGTAGAAGATGAATTAACCCTACAAAGAGCTGAGTCCTGTTCCTCATGTGACAGTGGGCACCCCTCTATCATTTTCCCATAGTTGTCAAATATGATATTTAGGGGGATTATATCTATTCATGATCTGAGTATAAATCATTGAGACTCTTATTTAGCATATTGACCTTTAGCAAAGAATCCAGGCGAGATGATGGGGGAGTAGTTGGAAAGTTAGCAAATGTTTTGTGTGCAAAGTCCTTGATTTGTAAATAATGGAAAAAAATGAGTATTAGTCAGCCTGAATTATTTGGGCAGTTGTTCAGAGCTGGCAGTCCCCAGTATACAAGTCCCTGGTGTTACATATACTTTTATCATACCAGACAGGAAAGATGATTCTTTACTGTAGGTGATTTATGAAGGATTTCATGGTGTATTTTATTCCAGTGTGTGAATGTGTGACGTGTTTGGTGTCTGATGAGTTAAAAGCCTTTGTGTTGATTAGACAACGGGGAGACAGTGATAGGTGATTTCCTGGTGTCTGAACGAATCAGCCCGTCTCTCAGATTTTGAGAATGTGATCAAGGGAGGCACTGATCTGATATTATTTACAGATGCATCACTTTGAAAGACAGTCCCGTGTTTAAGGATAATGTTTTTGAGGAGGATACTCAGTAGAGGAAGTAGTCTGTAGTAGCTGTTGTTTTTCCTAATGGGGATTCCCTATCTGTGTGTAGGGCCCTCTGATAGGCCAGGAAGATGGATGCTGTGGGGCTGCCCCTTGGCTGGAAACACTCCATTTTGGGTGATTAATCACAGCTTTTAGGAGTGTGTTTCTGATTTTTTGAATGCGTCATATAAGCTACCAGATGTCTAAATTTTCCTCAGGATTAATAAAGTATCTATCTATCTATCTATCTATCTTGGAGGAAAATCGATACAGCATAGTATTGCGATATTTTTGTTTGGCAATATTGTATCGCCAAACAGTGCCGAGTAGAGAGCAGACTTTATCTTATAAGATAAAACAGATGTTGACAAAGTTTCCCTCTGGGGACAAAATTTATAGATGGCAGAAGGTAATAAATCGCAATATATCCCAATATATTTTACCGCAATACTCAGAATATCGCAGCATATTTTTTTTTATTACAAACTTTAGTAATTTCAACAGATACAAATTAAACTGTAGGTAGCCTACTACAATAATATAATCATTTGCTTTTTCAGTCCACCAGATGCATTTTGCTGCTACTAAAAAATGGCTGAAGTTTGATGAACAGAGTGAAAAAATTATCTCATTAGATAAAACAGATGTTGACAAAGTTTTCCTTTGGGACACAATTTACAGTTAAAATAAAGGTAATAAATTGCAATGTATTTTCTCGTAATACTCAGCATATTGCAACATATTTAGAATAACAACAATACTGTATCATGATAATATCATATCCTCTGGTGATTCCTACCCCTACTATCTCTCTATCTTGGGGGAAAATCGATACAGCATCGTATTGTGATATTCTTGTGTGGAAATATTGTATTGTCAAACAGTGCCGAGTATAGATCAGACTTAATCTTATAAATTAAAACAGATGTTGACAAAGTTTTCCTCTGGGGACAAAATTTATGGATGACAAAAGGTAATAAATCGCAATGTATCGCAATATGTTTTCCCACAGTATTCAGCATATCGCGACATATTTAAAATTGCAATAATGTATCATGACTTAACCCTATGGGCCCTATGCATTTTTGGGGTATTTTTACTGCCTTTACTTTTAAGCTCATATCACAGTCATTATAAAGGCTACATACACATGCTATATCTTGTTTTTTTCGGGACAATCTGGGCTAACCAGATTTGCCATCATGCCATGTCCTTCTATGTGCCTGTATTTTATATTAATTTTTATATCAATGAAAAAAAAACAAATCCGTATGACTAAATTCTTACATTTTTACATGTATCTCACCATAGCAAGTTGGAAGAAGACATATTCTGCCATATATGAAGAGGGGAGACTCTCTGGAATCTGGCAATATAAGAACCATGATGGTGGGACATTCTGTCACTTCACAGCTGTCCAAAACATGTGGTTTGTGCCAGGCGGACATGATTGCCAGTATTTTTTCATTATTGCAAGAAATTCCATTGACTCATTCACAAGTCAAAAATGTGTTTTATCTGAAAGAAACATGCAATATTTATATCTAAGATCATAGAAAAATAGTCAACCAAGTGCAATGATGTCCTCCAAGATAATAATTGTGAAGTGCGCTGGTCTTGTCATACAAAGTTTGATGGAGTGTCAACTGGACAATATGGAGATATCTGCATCTTGAAGGCCGGACTACAAATGTGGATAGACAGGGAGAAACACATGCAAGCCTAAGACGTGGTAAGATATGATATTCCTCACTATATGAAGTGACTGATAACAAGATGGATTGTAAAGAAATTCGTCAGGTTTTTATTTTGTAGACAATCAATCTGTATTTATAGCGTGATGGGTGACAGCACAATGATGTGTGTGGTATCACTGGAAAGCTCTGCTCCTGCGCTTTCATGTGATATATGTGGCATTTCTGTGCGAGCCTGCGTTCGTGAGTAATCCATCCAACAGTAATGTGTGTGCAAAGCTGTATGAAAGCTCTGTTATACATGATTTTAGTGTAAATTTATCATTTTTTTTTTCGCTGTGAAAACATTGGACTACCGACAAGTGCTTGGTCTTGTTGGAAAGCTACGATTCCGCTGTTTCACGTGATATGCGTGGCTTCCTGCTATGACGCACAGTCGCGGAGAAAATCAATAGAGAAGAACAGGTGTGAATTTGGACGCACTATGCGTCGTTCGGGCCCATAGGGTTAAGTATTGTGATAATATCGTATCAAGGATCATTCTGGTGATTCCCATGCCTACTATCTATCTATCTATATGTGAGGGAAAAAATTGATACAGCATAGTATCACAATATTTTTGTGTGGCAATATTGGATCATCACACAGTGCCAAGTACTGTTTTTTTTATTATAAAATTTAGTAATTTTACAAATACAAATTAAACTTGTTGACAAAATTTTCCTTTGGGGATATAGTTTACAGTTAAAATAAGTTAATATATCGCAATATATTTCATCGGAGTAGTCAAACTAAGCAGTATGAAGGCTTCAGTTTGGGCTCTTGGACCTTTTTATGGACATTTTTCAGGTTTAGTGACATTTTATAGATTACACGATGAAGTGTTTAATCCTGGAAATAATTAGCAGATTAATCACTAATGCTATGTGAGCTGGGGCCCTGTTTGGATTTAAAACCATCTAATTTGTGGAAAGCCGATCACCTCCTGCTGCAAAAGGCCGCTGAAGAGTACATGCTCTGACATGACACCAGGGTTATAATGCATGACGCGCAAGTTGCCCAGTGAGTTCTTCGGTATAATGGTGTTTGTAAAGCCTCCTGTGGACAGAAAGGCCTGACAATAGAGCTTCAGTTCCGGAGGTCGTGGTAGATTTGTGTCTAGTCAGTTCTCCGCAGCCTACTTTGACAGGCCTGTCATAGCGGCATGTTGAATAGAGGTGCAGTGCCCACACGTGAGCCATAAAGCTGGATATCAATCCTGGACATAATCCCATTATTTCTGAAGAAGTGTCCTGTTGTGGCCACAGAGAGAGAGAGAGAGAGAGAGAGAGCGAGCAGCAGAGGAGGAGGAGGAGGAGGAGGAGGGGAACTTGCCTCCTGTCACCCAAACAAACTTAACTTTTCTCCCTGCTGTCCCAAAGGAGACAGATACTTCCTGCTCAGATAAAGCCTACGTGAAGAAGAGGAGAGGACAGAGGAGAATTTAATAGATGTACTGTCATAGTCCACATTATGTGTGGTTCATCTTGCAAATCAGATGCATAAAAATCTATTTTTAGGAAGTGAAAACAACATCCCACCCAGTCTGAATGCCTTTATTGTTCAAGTAGCATTGGAAAAGTACACTGACACATCCCCTTTTTTTCCAAAACACTTGTCATGGTCACACTGTTGTGCCCCACAGAGGGATGTTAAATATTATCTAACAGGAACTCAGCTCGTTGGGCATGATTTCTTTGGATGCCATTCAGTACAAGCGTTCTCGGGTTGAAAACAAAATAACTTAACCTATTGCTGCCAGTTACTGATACTTGATTAGCTGCTTCAGCTGCAAGTCATTGAATATTTCTTCATTTGGGCGAGATTTGCATGACCATGTGGCTGCTGGCCTGCAGATCACTGGGACACTTGGTTATTTTTAAAGCAGAGGATTCAAATGTCCAAGCGAACTCGGTAAAAATAAGTCATAGCATGATGAAAAGATGAAGTGCTTAAATGTTCAGGTCTGAAATCTCAAAGGATAATCCACCTTTATGACAACTTGGATCTTGCTTTTCTAATAAGTGCCATACAAATAAGCTGTTTGCTGAGATCATAGCCGGATTAACCTGCAAGGGGGCCCAGAGGCAAAATGATCATCTGGGCCCTTAATAAACCCACACTGATGTAGGAATATGCAACATACAAGCACAAAGCTGAAATAATGGCTCTCAGGCTGCACACAGTGGGATTTAAACAGCCTAAAGAGGAGACCTACTGGTGCTTAAAAAAGCTCTTCCTTTTCACAGTTAATGTTCTCCTGAAATCTATTTATTTATGTAGTGTTCCTCTCACTTCTTAGACCAAACTCGTGCATAAGAGGAATGTGTCCATAGGTAAGAGAGGAGAATATCTGCGCACTGTCCTAATACTTGCAATAAACTTTATTTAAGTACAGAAAGTTTCAGTCTGTAGACCTTCATCAGTCCAAGGACCAAAATTTTGTCTTGGAATTCTCCTCTCATACAGATGTTCATTATAATGAGCTATAATGAATGGAATGTAACGAAGTACATTTATTCAAGCATTGCTTTTGATACTTTTTACAGTTTAAAAAAAGCTATGGTTTCATGATATGATGCAGAACTATTGTAAAACTTCTATTAGTAGCCCAGGCTATTATTTGTTTAAATCACTGAAATCAACAGGCCTGTATTTGGGACAGGCCTTTAATTCCCTTCACACAAAACTGTTGCTCACCAAAGATGGGAAATACAATGAAATTATTCATTTAAACCAGTATGAATATTACTTGTATGAAAATTAGGCTTCAAATGACATATTAATTACGTATCATTAATTTGATCCAGCTCCGACAGACAGTGCATCAGAGAGTGGGTTACTGCACTCAAGGATTACAGCACCCAGCATACCGACACAACACCACTTTATCCTGTTAAAACAATTCTCACAACTCATATAAATAACTTACAGGGTAATCGAGGAATGGACACATATTTTAAGGCAGCCAACAAACCCGGTTTTACACATCTGAAGAACTTAAAATGAGAAAAAAAAATGAGCTGCTTGGCAACCAGAGCAGGCCTGTTAATGAAGACAGGCCTTTGTTTGTCAAAATGTGTAGCCACACCGGGCTAGTAAAAGGAACTGGGCCTTTAATTGGAACTAGGCTTTGAATTGAAATTTTGTGGCATACTAGTTTTCTACCCAGTACTACACAAAGTATCTAAAATCGGCTTGTCGTTGAAATGCATGTACAAGCAACATGCAAAATGCATGTTGCTTGTACATGCATTTTAGTAGGAAAGCCAAGATAATATTTTCTTTAATAAAAAAGTACTTTGAAAGGAGCTATTTGGCATGATGAATTCAGTTACTTTCAATACTTGAAGTACATCTTGCTGATAATACTTTTACTTAAAGGGAACCACCACTTACACGAAGAACTCCAACTTTTCATGGTCTTGGAAAGTTCAGTCAGTATCAGAGAACATGAGGTACAGTACATTGGCATTTTTCAACGTGGACCCCATTTCCCTGTGTAAATTGTTCAAAGAGATTGATGTGAACAATATTTTTTGAAACACAACTGAACATCGTCACTGTATGAAAATTAAAATTAGTTATTTTTGAGACAGAGCGGCTGTTATTATAAGTGTCTGCAGTGTCTCTTTACCTTTCACTTGATCCAGTGTCTTAATTGCCTTGTTAAGCAGAAGTTTCTTTCTGAAACATCAGGAGATATCAGGAGATAGATAGAAAATGCATTTTAGTGTTGTCTAAAAGATTTTCAACATCATGAATGATTATTTACCTGATTTCAAATTTGGCTCAGGCAAATAGGGTCTAGGTTGAAAAATGCCAACGTTATCCTTTAATGCCAGAAATCAGAGGAGTAAGTCTCAGACTTGTGATGCCATAGTGTATAAAGTCTGGAGCTGCTCCATAAACAGTGAATGGGAGCCTGATTTAGTAGACCCACAGAATGTTTGTTTTCTTTTTCATACCCAGATGAGCTTTATGCTGTTGTAGTGTTCTCAGAGCTAAAACAGAAAATGTGCCCACATACTCAGAACATTCCCCTGGGTGCTGGGGGTGGTGAAACATCTTTCACCATTGACTGTCTATGGAGCAGCTCCAGCCTTTACACTCTGTGACATCACAAATTTGAGTTTTAGCACTCTAGTTTTTGGATTTGGGAGGGAGCTGTTCATGTTTGCTAATATTTTTGGACTTTCTTAGACCTTAACGTATGAGTTTTTAAATGGGTGTGGTTGCCCTTAAAAACTATAGTATTTATTCTTTTACTGAGGTAAAGGACCTGAGTACTTCTCCCAACACTGACTGTGTGTGCTAAAAGATTTCCTGTAATTTGGGATTATTACCGTAATTTTGGGTGCGCTCGCTAGTCTAACTGTTGACCTTTTTACCACCTGGTAGTCTGACTTTGTTGTTGTGAAGTGTTTCCATATTCCAGCAGTTACTTTGCCACAGCTCGTGTTATCCTGATCTATAGGTGTGGAAAAAAGACTCAAGTTGTAAGTTAAAATTATGCTTTGTGGCCACAATATGATTCACACAAGTTTATACTGTAATGTTAAAATGCTAATGAGTCTTGCAGTTGGATTTTAATCTTGTTGAGTTGTGTGAGTGTTCCTCTGGTCTGAATCTTGAGTGTCTCAGGATTAGCAGAGCTGTCGTGTAGCCTGCGCTCCTCTAAAAGCCATTAGCCAGCCCCTCTGTCTCTCTCTCCCTCTCTCCCAGCCTCTCTTTCCCTGACTCACCCTGGCACGATGCCCGAGACACAGCTGTGAAAATTACAGGTCTGTTTCATGAAAACATAGAAGAAGAGGAGGCAGGGTTGGTGGGGAGGGAAGCAGAAACAGAGCAGAGACCCAGAGCCCGGCGTCAGCTGTTGGCCAGCACACAGCTGCAGTGGATGTGGAGCTATCAGAGCCGGGGTCTTGCTCACTTCTCACACACACACACACACACACACACCACAGACTGGGATTGTTTACACGGGGTGGGAGTGTATGTGTGTGTGTGTGTGTGTGTGTGTGGAGGGGAGATATTAAACCCTGTTTGGCTGAGGCCGAACAGAACAGAAGCCCTCACTGTGACTGACAAACGTCAGGCTCCTTCAGTGAAAAGCACATGGCACCAAGCGTCCTTCAGTTTGGCAGATGCTAAAAGCATGACTGAGGCCCTGGCAGGTGGGCCGGCGGGCGGCCGCCCCCTCCTTGCTCCTTCTTCCGCTGGGTTGAAAATCCAGCGACAGGCCTCCTCTATCAGAGAGTCATTGTTCATGATGATGATGACAATCTCTCTCTGTCTCCATTCTCTGTGCTATCTCAATCCATCACTCTCTTGTCTTTGCCTCCCCTCCCTCCTCCCCCCCGGTCGCTGTCTCTCACACGTTCTCTTAATTTTTCTTCTCCCTTGTTCTCTCAGAAACTCTGTGTCAAACTATGTGTCTCCGAGGAGCTGTCAGCCAAAGAAAAGCAGGGTGAATGTGAAAAATTGCCCTTCTGATTTCAACTAAGTTTGACTTTTCTCCTGCTCGATGAGATGTGAGCTGTGAGATTCCCTCTTCACTTGCTCCACTCCTCTCCGGTGCTTTGCTTCGATCTTTTTGAATTCAGTCTTCATCACTATCTCTCCCTCTCTCTCTATGTCTCACTTTTTTTTTTCTTCTCCTCTGCCTCTATGCCAGTCAGGCTGTCTGGCATCTTGCCCCGACTCTTTGAAGAGGAACAGTAGAAGCAGATAATTACACTTCCCGTCCTGTATCTGCTCTGTAGTGCTGAACTGTCATCTCTACATCTGTAGGCTACACACTGAGGCAGAGAAATAACAGCTTACTACCTGTTCTGACGTGGAGCTAACGTATGCTTTCCAACAGCTACATATAGATGTATGCTAACAGTAATCATCCTCAGAACATAGACTCTCACCTACTTCTGCACCATCAATGTCTCAGCTGTGTCAAAGCTTAAACACTATAACACATCATGTCAAGTGTAATCTATGCTTCCTCATTACATCCCATCATTTCTCACATGTTGTTTATCATTTATTCATTAATTTTGTCTCTAAATTTCCACAGATAAGACATTCCTGTATTTTCTCATTTCTTTTTTAAATTTGCTACTAAAAACCCATTTTTATGAACTTTTATGAACCATAACTATCACACACTTACTTATATGTAGTTTTTTGTCGAGCCCAAAGTGTCACGTAGGTTTACATTACCAAAGGTTTGTGACAAAATCACTTGAAGACACCGACTACCATGTGCGCATGGTGAGAGAGGAGAGGGAGAGACTGTGCACTAAAAGAGTCTGAGAAGTCCAGGGCTGTTCATAAAACATTCAGGATGCCCAGGCCTAACGACACCACAGCTTATTCCACACTATAAACTGCTTTTCAGTTTCAGCCATACTTGTTGTTGCCGTGTGTAATGGTATGACGTCATATGTCAACAAGTTGAAATATCGCGATTATCACGATCATGATGAATTTTTCGGATGATATTAAAAAGTATACTGATATTATCGTGAACAAGATGATATGGCACACCCTTATAGGGCTGTCCCTATTGTCAGTTTTTGGACATCGAAGCTCCAGTGAGAAATATCTGCGTTTAATTGAAGCTTTGACAGGGAAGGCCTTTTTAGCACGCAGGTCTGGGTTGCATTAGCAAATAAAAAATGAATAATTTGCAAGACAGGTAAGCTTTTACAGTTTCAAAGTGAGCTTGTTTGGAATTTCTTTTGGAATTTCCTGCACTTTTTGGGAGGTCACACACCTCACAAATTTTGAAAATATTCCTTGATGTTTTTTGGCTAGCATGTCTGTAAGCCCGTTGATTGTGGTCAAACTGTCAGTTTCAGTTGTGTTGAACTGCTGGTGACTGATGTTGGATGAGATCAGAAATCAGAAGAGTCACAAACTATCACCTAGTTTAAATGTCCTTGTCTGAGAATAACTAATAATATATATTTATAATGTTAACATTCAAATACTGATTTGGACGTTGATTACCGTGGCAATGATCGAAGCTTTAAAGCTTTCAGGTCAGCCCTGAAAGCAACAGCCTTGGCCTCCAGTATGACATATAACATACACATCGGCAGCACTTTGAAGACAATAATTTCATCTCAGATCTTCTGACTCTATATGTGCCCAACGTAAGGCTCTGCTGACCATATCGCAATCTAGGCTAAAAACCAACCAGTGGTGAGAGGACGACCTCTCTGAGGAGATCAGACCTGTGCCTTATCCTTTTTTTAAATCCCTCTTAAAAACACACTTTTATAAATGTGCTTTCACAGGGTTAATGACCTGAAGTCACTTTAATCTGTAAGACGCTTCTTAAAATCGTTTTATATATAAGGACATTCTCTTAACTATTATTTTACTGATCATTTCATTTATTTTATTTCATTTTATTTTACCTATTTTAGTCTGTCTCATGTGCAGCTTTTGTTGTCCCATGTCCCAGACTTACAAAACATTTACCGTTGTTATTTTTTTTTTTTATTATCGTTGTCTCTGTTTTTTATTTTTGTAAATCACTTTGTAACTTTGTTTTAAAAGAGCTATTAGTTGTATTAACATGAAAGTAACAATCATTTTTCCGTCCCTGTTATGTCGTGGTCAATCTCGTCCTGGAGAGTAAGGAGCTCCTGGATCTCCTTGTCTCTCTAATTTGCAGACATTTTCAGCTGCTGTTCTTCCTCTCAGATTTAGCTGCTAAATGCTGCTAGCTGCTCTTAAATCTCTCATCAGTGGGTGGCACATTTAACATGTCATCAAAATGCTACACCCATCCCGTCCTGCCGGTCGTCACTTTTACACAGATGTTGATTTGGTGTTGTACCTCTGCTGCTGGCTTAAAGGCCAGACAACTGTGCCCCTGCATTTCATGATCATACCTTTTATACAGAACAGAGAGTTGGAGTAATGGACATTACTGCCTTAAAGCAAGCAGTGTAGAGAGGGCTTTATTTGACATGTTTTTGTTTCTTTGTTTTTTAACGAGGATGGTGGGGGGTTGACAATGTATTCTATTTTGTAACCTGTAAAGCACTTTAGAACCTTGTTTTAAAGGTGCTATGTAAATAAAATTGTTATTGTTTGTTATTATTATTCTAACAGAAATAACTCACACAAACAATATCTTGGTGAATAAGTTATCACACAAACAAACCATTCATGTGTCACATTGTTGCTGCCAGCCATGCATAACACAAATACCTCTCATTCATGGACACATTCTTTAGAAAACCTTGGTTAACATACACAGTATTCAGCCAGTTGACAATGGCCGGTCGCTGCAGCGGTTGGAAAGGATAAGGCCTCCTGAATGACTTCACTTGATTACATTTGTGTGCTGTATGAATCATCACATTGCAAACATGTTTTGCTTTAATGGCAGATAGCTGTACGCCTCATGTCCTCTCTGAAAAGGACAGTAAACATGTTGCCTCACATTTAGAAGCAGTGCCAGGACATTTTCAGCAAGTGTGGTGCTGCCCCGCTTCTAACTGCTTTTCTTTATATGACTACACAGACCACACTCACAGGTGGTTTAGGGATTGGACGTTGATTACATCTTTGGTGCAGTCACACATCATCGCTGTGTGTAACCATAGTCACATCACCAGCATGAGTATTAACCTCTTCAACACCACCCCACTGCCCAGAACTCATGCTGTTCAGCCAAGTATATAGCAATAAGTGATTTTTTTGGTGCACTTTGGGTCAGCGCAAGTTGTAAACACAACATTGACATATCATCAGTTGATTTGGTGATTTGTTAGCAAACAGTTGCTCAACATTATAAACGGATCCAGGTGTATTTCCTGTTGGAATGTTTGTGGTAGCTGACAGGAAGTAAACAGGAACCAAAGCTGTTGCCCTAGCGACAGAGTGGCAGTGACATGTTCTGTTACACATCCAGCAGTTACACACCAACATTAGCATTTATTTGGAGTCATGCTTTCAACACCTGATGAATGTAAGTCCAATATTTACTCTCTGTCAGCTCAGTTTTGTTCTCCGCCATCTCCTGAGGACGATTTCTGTCTCGTTAGTTTCTAAATGCTACACTGTGTTCACCACCTAGTCGCTGTCTGTGTCTCTTTGCAGGTAGAGTGGTACTGTGGGTTTTTAGAGCTTTTTGAAAAATTAAAACGGCCGCTGACTACCGCTGAAAATGACGACGAGAGCTGTGAGAGTGAACTAAAGCAGTAAAGTTACGGACCAGGCAGGCAGTCGATACAGCATAGTATCACAACATTTTTCATGGCAGTATTGTAATCAATACGCAGACACCAAGTATTGTTTTTTATTATATAAATTATTAATATTTCAGATATTAGCATGGGATGGATCGGTGGTTTGGCACAACGTCTACAGTGATGCGGGTGCTGTGCCGGACTGTTGTGGTGAAGAGAGAGCTGAGCCAGAAGGCAAAGCTTTTGATTTATTGGTCCATCTACGTCCCAACCCTCACCTATGGTCATGAGCTCTGGATAGTGATGGAAAGAATGAGGTCATGAATACAAGCTGTCGAAATGAGTTTCCTCCAGAGGGTGGCTGAACTCAGTTTTAGAGAGGGTGAGGAGCTGGGACATTCAGAGGCATGTTAGTTTGTCCCATTGTCATGAACACGATATCTCAGGCGGGCCTTGAGGGAATTTCTTCAAATTTGGCACAAACGTTAACTTGGACTCAAGAATAAACTGAGTTGATTTTGGTGGTCGGAGGTCAAGGTCACTGTGACCTCACAAAACACGTTTTCGGCCACAATTCAAGCATTCATACTCTAATTATGACAAAATTTCACACAAATGTCTAACTGAATAAAATTATGATATGATGACATTTTATATCCAAAAGGTCAAAGATCAACTTCACTGTGACATCATCATGTTCCGTAAGGGGCCATACACATGCCGCATCTTTGACAGCCTGGAAAATGCGAGGTTGGGCGCTGTGTGCGACTCTTGTTCCTGTTGTGTGCGAACTTTTAAGAGCGAGAAGGCAGGTTGCATCTGAAGTTGCTAAGCAACCATAACAAGCACCAGCCTACTCACAAGGAATCCTGAGTGCAGAGCTGATCTTCTCCCAGGTGCTGTTTTTTAAATGTGTAGGCCTAAAATATTGTCCAGGAGACAGCCCTGTGCTAAAATGATCAACTTCTCCCCGATGTTAACCACAGACTGATATTTACGGAAAAAGGGAAAGATATCTTTCAGCTGTGATTGGTTGTTCCTCGACACATGACATGTGGTGCGTGCTGCTGTGTTCTAAAAGTTGAACTCTATCTCAGGGCGCAGCCGTGGAGCCCTGTAAACGGTGTCACTCTGGCATTTGAGCATGCCTGCCGCATGTCTACAATGAAAACAATGGATTTTTGAGGGTGCAAAAAACGCAGCATGTGTACGGCCCCTGAAAACACTTTCTTGTCCATTATTAAACATCATAACTGAGGAACAGAAGGGGAAACTTCACATTGAAATTCTTCTTACAGGTGAAAGGAAGGCTTTGAAAACTTGTGCCTTTGTGTGAAGAATCTCTCGGTCCGAGAAAACACAGTAGATATTTTTGTAAACTTTTTGTTTACAGTGCACTGAGGCTGTGGCAGCTGGAGGGCGGCTGGTCTGTAGCAGAATCTGAGCTCTGACTGCTCAGGCAGGGGCAAGTGGAGAAATGGATCAATAAAGTATAACAGTGTTATTTCATTCTCTCCCCCTGATGCTGTATCTCCACCTTCAGAATGAAAGATACATCATCTTCAGTAAATATCTCCTGAGATGAGAGTTTCTGGGGCAAGATCTTGTTGAACGGGGGTATAAGGCCAAATGTAGATCAGTTTGGTGATATGTGAGGAGAAAATTGCCCAGAGACGCACTAAGACAATACAAAGGACCGTGCGACTCTTAAGAGATACTGTTGAGTTTACATTTATTGCATGTCTCTCTCAAGGACATCTCAGTGTATGTTTTCCTGACATGACCAGTGGGTCCCATGACCTTATTCACTTGCTTGTGAAAGAGACATCATGTTCACATATTTACCTGTGATATGTCTGTGAGAGCTGCAGTAACTGCTCTGACTATTTTTATTTTATTGATTATTTCCCATATATTCTGCCTCCCACAGTATTGATTCTTTCCATGGTCATTGATGATCTTTACAGACGTCTTTAGTGGGATTTGCTTGAATGAAATTCCTTTTGAAAATCAGCCCAGAGCACAGAAACATACAGTAGTTGGCATGTTGAAATTCATATTTTCATGGTCACACTGAATACCTGTCAGTGGGACATGATCAAAACTCCTGTAGTGATCAAAGTACTGAGAACCATACGTGTTACACCAAAGGGAACTGTGCCTTTAAACGAGTCTTTAAAGCAGCTCTAGTCAATGTTTGTATAGTAACAATGGATCAAATGGCTGAGTGTGTAATATGAAAGGAGTCGCTGAGTGAGCGATGAACCTACAGATAATTATCACCCCTCAGCTCTTTGGATCTTCAAAGCGTCATTCAGCTCCTTGTTTTGGCCTCTTGGCCCACTGTGTCAGATAAATGTTCTGTTATTGAGTTTGTCACATGAGGTAAACAAGATAGCGATCCTTGCACATACAAACAGCATTTTACACAAACTGTGCAGACTACATATCACCTTTGTTGTGTGTAGAAAAAGAAAAAATGATTAAATTAAGTAGATACATAAAAATAAATTGTGTATGTTGGTCTTGTTACGTTCTGTCAAGGTTACACATTATATCTGTGCAAGAAAATGAAATGTGTGTTCAATAGAGACCAAGTGAGGATATCTTAAACCTTTACCATGGATACCCACGCTTTATGAATTACAGCTAATGGTCTTTCTATGAGAGCAATATCCCTGTAATAATTCATTCATTCTGTTATTGATGGAGTCTCAGGGGAGAGCCGTGAGTGTATTATGGTGTTCTTAGAAATGATGTCAGCTGTTTGAATCAAGATCGGGTAATACAGTCAAACTGTTCATTTAAATCAGTATGAATATCGCTTGTTAAAAAATTAGGCTTCAGATAATATATCAATTATGAATCGTTCATTTGATCTCGCTCTGACAGACAGTGCAACAAAGAGAGTAATTTACTGCAGTCAAGGATCACAGCACCCAGCAAACCCACTCAACACCACTTTATCCTGTTAAAACAATTCTCACAACTTTTGATTCTTTTGACCTGAGGACCCTTAGAGATTAAAGACATATGTATAACTTACAGGGTAATAGAGGAATAGACACATAATTTAAGGTAGCCAGCAACCTGGTGTTACACATCTATAACTTCTATTGAAAAATGAACTGCTTGGCAACCAGACCAGGTGTCTAATTGAGACAGGCCTTTATTTGTCAAAATGTGTAGACACACCGGGCTAGTAAAAGGGACTGGGTGTTTAATTGGGACTATGCTTTAAATTAGAGTTTTACAGTAAATGATATAATCCCAGAACACATGAAAGTGTGTACCAACAGTGTTCTGGCTGCATTTAGTATGGTTTGGACTGTCTATGGCTACATTCACATTTCTGGGCTCAATGCTCATATTTCACAAGATCCCATCTTCCTGCCAGACTGTTCACATTCATGTTTGAAGTGATCCATATTAGACATTAGTGTGAATGGATATCTGCCCCTAAATGTCTCACATGCAGCCAATAACGTCAACCGCATGCATGTTAGAACAAATATAACATTACATTTTGGAAACAGACATTGGGGGAAAAAAATGAATTACATAGCAGTGTGTGCTTCATCTTCCTGAATGAGCGCCATAGTAGGAAGGTCCGATCACGTCATTTTTCAGAATAATTAGCTATGTGCTTCTGTTTGGAAGTATGTAGCTTATTTACAGAGGACTGGCCTTTTGCAGGAATGGGCGTTTGTTTTTGGGATAACAGAATTTGGGCTGCCCCCGACTACGAATTTTCCTATTCGACCGATAGTCGTCATTTAGGGCCATCAGTCGACTAGTTGCCTGCATGTTTACAATATTTATTTAATTACTGAATATATTAAAATGAATAAATTCATAAATATGATATATTAAATATGTATTTTTGGTGGGGCAACACAATGCTTTGAGTTGAAGGTGTGAGAAAGAATAGTATCAGTAACATTGTTAACACTGTGCTACATTACAGAGAAATACAAAACCGTACTAATGAACCTTCATTAATATAGGCCTATATTTTATCTACAAGTGCACGTCACACACTGAGCGAGCCGCCTGTTAATGACGCTGTAGGCAAAGCAGTAATGATTGTGCTAAGTGGCTAATGGGCATGTAGCTACTGACATGTTTCAGATGATACGTCATGTTTGTAGTCGACCAATGAAGATGAGTTTACATATCACCTTGGGTTCGTCCTTCACCTTCTCAAAATGATCCCACACTTTGGATTTCCTGCCCGACATGTTATTAACTAGCCTGTGGAATAACCGCAGGTACCAGCCCTGGAAATTAATGCGACTCCTGTCTGACTGCTGAGCATGGCCACTTCCTGTGTCTGTCTTTCAAATTAAATTCCCACATGGTCCAGTCATATAGTTTTTGATTTATTTTGACAAGGTGCAGCTCCTAATAGAGTTTCACTTTTTTCTGGTTGTAAGCGACCAATGAAATCTTGCCGACTAATGACCTTTCTGGTCAACTAACGTTTGGTTGACTGTGAGGGGGCAGTCCTAAACAGGATGTTGCACAAATGGGCTTTTGGTCCACAATCTCTACTAGCAGCTATTGCTTGTAGTTGTGTGAGGAGAGAGGTGGGGGTATGGCCTGGAGAGGAGTCAGGAGTTGTTCTTCCAAACTTTAGGGTGTCCAGGGTTACATTACAGTATCTCAATTGGTGCGTCACAACAACACTATCATGGCATGTCAGCAAGCTGTTCATTTCAGAAAGCGTCAGCCCATGTTTGGTAAATGATCTGCGTCTGTGCATTTAAGCATGAAAGCATGGACGCGAACAAACCATGGATGTATGGGAAAAACACACATGAATTCTGATATGACTGTTCTCACAGCGGTTGCATGGCTAGTGATCGGTTATATGTCGGATTTAGGACCACATATGTAGCCCAATTCTGATTGGAAAAAAAAAATTGTGTGCCTGTAATACTCTGAAAAATTTAGATCTGTGTTATATCAGAGCAGGGCCACATTTGCTTGTCATGTGAATGTAGCCTATGAGCTTTATTTTGACGCTCTTGTATTGTTTGTGTTGCCTAAATTTATGCACAAACTTAAAGTGAATGAGCTGATATGCTGGGTTTTGTTCTGGTCTTGTCCAAGGCCCTGTCCCTCAGGGGGATGATTCCAGGACTCAGTCACTCCTCATGTTTTGGCAGTTTCATAGATTAAGTCATTATAAATGAGACACACAAACACACACACAGCGGAGGATGTTCTAGCGTTAACTCTTTGAGCTTCTGGAATTAAAGTAGTGCATTTCTATCTTACACATCTTGGAGGCTGCGTACTGCTCCAGAGGCCTAACTATCATTAAAATATGGACCAGAATTCTGTAGTAAATTGTAATTTTATTAGATTGGAGAAGGGCTAGAGAGCTTAACATTACAACAACTGGGCATCAAACCAAATTTAGGCCAAACGTTCTACGAGCTGATCTCAGTTGATCTTATTTCATTTTCCGAGGATTTAAAATCACAAATGCTTCTGAGCAATAAGTTAGACGTCCGCTTTCTGTCTGCATCATCACCACAGTGAGTGAGTGAGTGAGTGAGTGAGTGAGTGAGTGCTTCCCGCATGTAGGAAGCATTTAGTCGTCCCGGTCGGTGTCGTGCATCTCTCTGCAGTGTGTTGCAGTGTGTTTATTGCAGTGCAGGTCAGCTCTCAGCAGTCTATACTCCCTCAGCTTCCCCCGGTGCTCACGCCTCATTAACTCAACACACTCAGCTTGTTTACAGCTGTTAATTACACACTGCAAAGCTGATATTGATGAGGACAATCAGCATTTATCCCAATTAAGCTCAGTTCTGACTACATGCTAACTTGATAACATAGTGACTTTCCAATCAGGTTGTTGTTAAGAGACTAAACCTGCTGTTCAGTGCAGGTATTGAAGTTCTCCTGTAATTGAACAGCCACTGAGTGAGTGCAGCAGCCGAGTGATCATCATTGACGGTCTGTGAGTGTGTGTATTGTGTGTTTTGCGCCGTAATAGGCCGATGTTATCTGTGTATTCTCAAGAAGTAGGGTAATAAATGACAAGCGGCGGCTGATCACTCATCATCATTATTAGATTCCACGTATCATTAAGAGCAGAGCATACAGTCAATGAGACTAATTAAGAGGGATGTGTGCTTTTCTGCCATCATTAATCTGACGGATATAAAATCCCTGGAATACTCCTTTAGGGATTTATAATGTAACACTCATTAGAGGGTTGATCTTAATGATGCTTTTGTTGATGTATAGAGACTTAATGTGCTCCATATACAAGGAGCTTACAATTATCTTCTTATATAATAATTATATGTATGGTGTTTATTCTATAGAGCTCCAACTAACAAGTGTTTTAAGTATTGATTTATCTTCTAATTGTCTGTGAAATATGAGCAAATAGTAACTAAATGCACATCACAGCGTCTCAGAGTCCAATTAGATGTCTTCAAATGTCTTTTTTTGTCAAACCTAACAGACCAAAACCCCCAAATATTTAGTTTAATATGATAGAAGATGGCGGGGGATGGGGGAGTTCACATGTTCTCCCCATGACTACATGGGTTTTCTCTGGGTACTCCGGCTTCCCCCCCACCATCCAAAGATATGCAGGTTAACTAACTGGTGACTCTAAATTGTCCATAGGTGTGAATGTGAGTGTGAATGGTTGTCTGTCTCTATGTGTCAGCCCTGCGATAGTCTGGCGACCTGTCCAGGGTGTACCCTGCCTCTCGCCCAATGTCAGCTGAGATAGGCTCCAATATATGGAGTTCAGTACAGTTTAAAGCAGGGGTGTCACACATTAGGGCCCCTGGGCCAGAACCGGCCCGTTTAAGGGTCTAATCCGTCCCACAGGATGACTTTGTACACCTAATATTGATGCACTTGTGAAGGCTAAGAGGTTTCAGGTTTCAGGAGCAAGTTAAACAGTGAGTAGCCTACTTTATGTAAAATGCTGCTTCAAAGACTTTTCCACCCTGACCACAATACAGTTCTCTGGAAAAGAAAACAAGAACATTGTGCTTTAATACAAAATAATCTGAATCAGACTTCTATCTTCAAACAGTGTTGGTGGAACACTACTGCTAAGGTGCTGCCAGAACTTTTGATTTGTAAATGGTTTGTAAGGGAGGAGATAACTTAGCCTGCTTCCTCAATACCTTCCACTTTGGTTTGCTGTGGTGATGACAGTCTTACTGCACAGGAGTGGGAATGTATGGGAGGGTGGACATGTAATGATAGACTGACTGTGGAAAAACTGAGACATATTATTGAATTGCACTTATAATCAGAATGTACCAGTACGTCTTCACACTATAAGAAATATGTATTATTATTATTTTTTTTTTAAATGGAGGTGTTGTTACATATAGGTTATAGTATGGTTTTACTGGTCCCGCTGTATGTGGCCCCTGAACCAAAATGAGTTTGACACTGGTGGTTTAAAGTGATCTTACACTTATACCTCACTTTGATATTCCTACAGGGCAGTGATACTCAGCTAACAACCCATGGGCCAATTCAGGTACCAGGTGGCCCACCAACCATTTTCTAACTCACAACAGAAAAAAATTGATTCACACTGGGATTTTTTTTTGTACCTTGAATGTAAATAAGGTGCCAGAGTGCATAAAAAGCATCAAAATGGAGCTTGTTTATCAAAACCAGTGCCAGGGGAGCGTCCCCTCACCCTGACAGAGGTCTGTGCTAAGTCCTGACTTTTCCTCAGTTCCTGGAAACTTGCAGAAGTGGCCCCAGGCAAAGCAAGCCAAGTATCCCTGCTGGAGGGTCTGTAGCTTTCTTGCATGTGAGGTGTGTAGTCGGGTATCTCTGTGTTACTGATCGATTGATTACTGATTATTTTTTTCTTAATTTCTTCTTATTAAGAGATGAGCTAAAGAGAAGAGGCTGAGGTAATCTGAGAAAAATTTAACTGGTTGATTAGTGAGTTGACAGTAAATGTTAATGTTACTATAGCTACAGGGATGCAGTGTATTTTACATACACTGAGTTAATAGTTGTCTTATAGTATTCTATATGTTCTAATCACTGAGTTTAAAGTGGTGTTATATACTTTACTTTATATATGACTATATTTCTCTAGGAGTTATAGTTTTCTTGCATGTCACAGTTATATTCAGCTATCTGTGTATTATTAGTAGATGTATGTGTGATAGTTTACTCTTTATGTTTCAGGTAATTTGGCTCTGTTTTAGTGTCTAGAGCAAAAACATCCCACCGGAAATGACCAAACTTCCATCAAATCTAACCTCTTAAAAATGGTGTCAGCAAGATCAGAAATGGAGAAGTGTGACAGACAGATGACCACAAACTGTAAGACAAATAGGTCCTTACAGTACCAAACAAGTTAACACTACATTTTCACAAAGTCAAATCACTAACAAAAAAGCATAAATATATATCATATTAATATAATATATATCATCTTATCTTAATAAGGAACATAAGAATAGGCCTTAATTAGCTGGAACATAATGAGTTAACTATAATACTGATGTCTACTTATAAAACACAGATACCTGATTATATCTGTCACATGCAAGAAAACTATATAAAGTAAAATATAGGCTATACCATCACTTCAAACTGACTGCTGAATATATATTGAATTATTACAGAAATCATATGAAACACTACAAGACACTGTATGTTAAATACACCACATCCCTGTTTTTGATGTAATGTTCATTAGTGACATGATCTTAATGATGTTTATGTAGCTATTGTGTGAAGTTAGCATGAGTTTATACTAACAGTTTATAGTTTTTATAGGCTAATTTCTGTAGGATGTATAGTTTCCTCGCATGTGACAGATGTAGTCAGGCATTAGTGTATTATTGTGATTTGTTTTCATCAGAAAACAAGGATTAACTGTATGAATGTAATGTTCATTAGTGACAATGATCTTAATGATTTTTATGCAGCTGGTGTATGAAGTTAACATGAGTTTATACTAATAGTTTATAGTTTTTATAGGCTATATAACCATAATTTACAGTCCATACAGTCCATATATATATATATATATATATATATATATATATATATATATATATATATATATATACTTAACTTTACATATGAGTGTATTTCTGTAGGGAGTATAGTTTTCTTGCATGTGACAGATATAGTCAGGTATCAGTGTATCATTAGTAGACATCAGTATGATAGTTTACTCATTATGTTCCGGCTAATTAAGGCCTATTCTTATGTTCCTTATTAAGATAATATGATACAGGAAATGAGCCTAATTAAGAGAAAAATGACTGGAATACTCCTTTAAAGATTAACTGTATATTATGGATGTGACGTTCATTAGATCTTAATGATGTTTATGTGGCTGGTGTGTGAAGTCAGCTTGAGTGTATACTAATAGTTTATAGTTTTTATAGGCTATATAACCATAATTTACAGTCTATGCTTTTTTGTTAGTGATTTGACTTTGTGAAAATGTAGTGTTAACTTGTTTGGTACTGTAAGGACCTATTTGTCTTACAGTTTGTGGTCATCTGTCTGTCACACTTCTCCATTTCTGATCTTGCTGGCATCATTTTTAAGAAGTGATGTTAGATTTGGTGGAAGTTTGGTCATTTCCACTGGGAATTTTTTGCCCTAGACACTAAAATAGAGCTATAATAAAATGATATGAGAAACAGGGATGTGGTGTGTTTTACATACAGTGAGTTTGTAGCTGTCTAATAGTGTTTCATATGATGTCTGTAAAAATTCAAAATACATTCATCAGTGAGTTTCAAGCGATGTTATAGCCTATATTTTACTTTATATGTCTGTTAGGGCTGTCAGTATAAAGCGTTACTTTTGATATCTGTGTTTTATAAGTGGACATTAGTATGATAGTTCACTCATTATGTTCCAGCTAATTAAGGCCAATTCTTATGTTCCTTATTAAGATAAGATGATACAGGAAATGAGCCTAATTAAGAGAAAATTGACTGGAATACTCTTAATGATGTTTATGTGGCTGGTGTGTGAAGTTAGCATGAGTGTATACTAGTTTTTATAGGCTATATAACCATAATTTACAGTCTTTATTTCTACATTTTTGTTAGTGTCATGACTTTGTGAACATGTAGTGTTAACTTGTTTGGCACTATAAGGACCTATTTTTCTTATAGTTTGTAGTCAGCTCTCTGTGTATTATTAATATTATATATTTTAGTATTAGTTTTTAGTATAGTCATGGTATTTCCTGCATGTTTAAGCTCATTTTCGTGGCAAACTTCTCTATTTCCGCTCTTGCTGGCATTATTTTTAAGGTGGCTGGTGTGTGAAGTTAGTATGGGTGTATACTAACAGTTTATAGTTTTAATAGGCTATATAACCAGAATTTACAGGCTATACTTCTACATTTTTATTAGTATCTTGACTTTGTAAACATGTGTTAAGGTGTTGCTTAGCACCATAAGGACCTATTTTTCTTATAGTTTATAGTTTGTAGTCAGCTGTCTGTGTATTATTACTGTTTTTTCTTTATTTCTACTTATCTCCCTCATGTTAAAGCTCATTTTAGTGGCAAACTTCTCCATTTCTGATCTTGCTGGCATCATTTTTAAGAAGTGATGTTAGATTTGGTGGAAGTTTGGTCATTTCCACTGGGATTTTTTTTGCCCTAGACGCTAAAATAGAGCTATAATAAAATGACGGGGGAAAATCCACGTGCATATTTCCTTTAGGGATCAGAAACGCCGTGAAGTGGTGGAGGAAAAAAATCCCCAGCGCTGATTGCGGACACAGTTTAGTCCCTGCAGGAATATTACAGCAACATGAGCGTTATAGAGGGATGTCCCGGTGCAACGGCGAATGTGAATGCAGGCAGCGCATGAATATTATCTCCAGCATGCCACTTCGGAAGTAGGTCACCGCTCACCGATTTGTTCACCATGTCTCCAGCTACTGTGGGCTGCTCGGTCCGCGGATCGCTCCCCAGGTCGACAGCCCGAGCGGGTAGAAACTGACCAGCAGAAGCAGGACGGACCGGATTGTTTTTAGGGGGAGATTTTCCATTTCCCGACGGGACACGCAAGGTAATGATGAATCGCGGCTGTAATTCCCCGTCACAGTTGGAGATGATAGGATCGGTGGGTCGCCCGCTTCTAACACGAGCTCCTAATGATATTGATATTAACTAGCAGCGCTTCAAAGCGCAGATTGATCGAGGATGTTTGGGTGTTTTAGACCGGTTTCCCCGCTGAGGAGCTTTTTTCACTTCTCCTATCACAGCCTGCACTCCTGCTACGGCATGCTGTCAGATTAACACCGTCCACCACCATGGCCAACTACCAGCTCCACTAGGCGAGTCTGTGTTTTATGTGGTGCACAGCCTGATCACAATACATGCATTTACATTGCTCTTAATTGCATTTCTCTGCTTGATATGATCCAGATCCACGAGTGGATGTGGGTGTGTTTGTAACTGCTGGTGCCTGAACCTGCATGGAGGTGAAGGGAGGTGTTGGTGTTGGTGGTGGAGGATGGTTATAGTGTTGGTGTAGGATTTGCTCCAGGAAAGTGGACTTGGTGGTGATATGGCACTATCTGAAGCTGCACAGCACAGCCGGCTTAGATTCCTGAGAGCTCCTGCCTCGGGGCTTTTTCTCTCATGATGACAGCTCTACACCATGTCTGTCCTCTGAATGAGTCTGTGTGACAGCCAGGCAGCTCCGCCACCTCCTCCTCTGTCTTCACATACACATGAAACTATACAGCCAGTTAACATGCCATCACCGGGAGAGACGGAATTGTGATTAACTGGGTTTGAGGTGCCAATTATGCTCCATTTACTTTGAAGCGGCGTAATGTTTAAGGAAGGGTTCTTTAATATCTGTAATTTTCAGAGGTAGACTTCTGTCTTTCCATTTGATCTGCTAAATCTGGAGTTCACAGCCCACAGACTGGGTTGCTAGATAGAAATCAAGGGTCACAAGATAAAATATTTATCTGTTACACAAAATTCTTTTAAAATTTTCTCTAATTTTGGCTTGTTTTTCTTCTAAAACACTGCAAATGGTGAATCTGAGAAGTCACAAGGTGATGGAAGATGATCACACACATTCCTTGTACAAAGTCATGTTAAATCTTTTTGTGAAGGCTTTTAAAGGAATATTTCACCCATTAAAAATGTGGTTCTCAACTGGTGGCTTGTGCATCCATTCTGAATTGACCACAAGTGACTCACAAACATGTCAGGTTTGTTAAAAACACACTACTTTTAGGTACAGTGAATTTCCGGCAGAGTTTTTATTTTAAACATGCTATTTCCTGCTGTAGAGTGAGTGAATAAAGGACATCTACCTGTCAGAGGCAGCAAACTAGCTTGACGACATGGCCAAGTATGTGTGAAACTGTGTGGATCTTGAACTAATGACTAGATAGAAATCTGGGTCCAGTGGCTTGACCAGTCGGGAACCTCTCCTTCTTGCATGCTTCCACGGAAAATGGCGGACATATTGATTAATTGATTGATTGGGGACCACTGTTAAACAGCAAAACAAGGCTTATATTAAAACATTCATTTACAAACTCTCACACAACTCGCGGTTTGAATATAACTCTGGTTTAAATAAACAATTTGACCGTTTTGTCTGACAGGAATTAAAGGCCTGTCCCAAATATAGGCCTGTTGATTTAAGTGATCAAAGCAAATGATAGCCCAGGCTACTAATTTAAGTGTAATTGTAGTCCAAGTCTCATTTATCCAGTCATATGCTCAGTACTTCCTAAACACATGCATTTTTGTCCAGATCTCACTATTTAAAATTGGACTAAAAGTTAAAGTTATCTATGCTGTCTTCAAACCGATACTCCAATTTAAATGGGGTTTTTTTTGTTGCAACTGGATAAATGAGACTTGGATTATCCTGCACAAGTTGTATGAGAGTTTGTAAACGGGTGTTCTGATTAGCTGTTGTTAAACATGGTCCCCAGTTATTAATAAATCAATATGTCGGCTGTTTTTTTTTAAGGCATGCAAGGAAAAAAAGGAGGTTTCTTCATGCATTAAAGGTAACTTGGCACAACTAACTGATTTACAAATGGTAATTTCCTGGGGGCAGTATTCCTTTAATGTCCTTCAAATGGAAAAAAAATCGCTCTTTAGTGAACCTGCTCACAGCTCATATCCACACTAATGTCACAAACTGACATTTACAAGCTAAAAAGGTTGGGAAAACGCTGATCTAAACGACTGGTGTCCAACCTTTGTGGCTTGTGTCGCCTGAAAAGGTGAAACTGTCCAGTGTTTCCGCAAGAAAAGGGGAAATGTTAGAGAAAAGTCTGACACTAAAGATAAACATTATGTCTGTTTGATTCTGTCTTCTTCAGTTAATCATCTCATGAACCAGGGATATTTAACTTGCTTTGCCTGAGGCCATTTAACAAAATGAGAGGAGGCCAAGGGCCAGTTAATAAACAAACATCAATAATATTTATCAGATGAACAAATAAAGAAATGAGGCAAATACAATCGTGCAGGTCAGGTGTATGCAGGGACGGTTAAGAGATTTCAGGACATTTGTAGCTTAGCTTAGACCTCTGCCACAGGATCTGGGGTCTACTCCTGTGGCACTTTTTTTTAATAAACAAGCTCTGTTTGATGTTTTTTAGTGCATGCTGATATCTTATTTACGTTCTAAGATACAAAAAGCGAATCCCAGTGTGAATCAATTTATTTTCATTGTGTGGTGGGTCACCCTGCACCCTATTGCGGGCCTGATTTGGCCCACACGCTGCAAGTTGAGCATCACTGGTCCCTCTAAATATCAAAATGAAGCTGAAGAAATGTAATTTTGGTACACCTGTAGGTGGACTTTAGATTTAAAAAGGAAAAAAAAAAAGAGAAAGAAAATGTAGAAATAATCCACTTGTTTCCAAAAGTAATGAGAGTAATGAGACAAATAACCTGTGAAAAAAAAATCATACTCCTCTGCTCACTCTGTTGCTTTGCAGCACTTATAATAGCCTTACCTCACCTGAACAAAAACAACCAATCAGAGCCAAGTAGTCTCTAATGCAGCTGTCAATCATGTTGATCACTGCTCGTGAACTGTGATCAAACTGTCAAACTCGGCTGGTGGTCATTGCTCGGTACATTGGTACTGTTTCCAACATGGCAACTGGGTGACAGTCTTTCTCATTTTACAGCTGAACAGTCCACTAAAATATCAGGCTGCCCCAGACTAAGAATTTTCCTTGTCAACCAACAGTCGTCATTTAGGGCCATTAGTTGACTAGTCTCCCGCATGTTTACAATATTAATTTAATTGTTAAATTATATATTTTGGGTGGGGCAACTCAATGCTTTGAGTTGAAGGTGTGAGAAAGAATAGTATCAGTAACATTGTTAACACTGTGCTACATTACAGAGAAATACAAAACCGTACTAATGAACCTTCATTAATATAGGCCTATATTTTATCTACAAGTGCACGTCACACACTGAGCGAGCCGCCTGTTAATGACGCTGTCGGCAAAGCAGTAATGATTGTGTTAAGTGGCTAATGGGCATGTAGCTACTGACATGTTTCAGATGATACGTCATGTTTGTAGTCGACCAATGAAGATGAGTTTACATATCACCTTGGGTTCGTCCTTCACCTTCTCAAAATGATCCCACACTTTGGATTTCCTGTCTGACATGTTATTAACTAGCCTGTGGAATAACCGCAGGTACCAGCCCTGGAAATTAACATGACTCCTGTCTGACTGCTGAGCATGACCACTTCCTGTGTCTGTCCTTTCAAATTAAATTCCCACATGGTCCGGTCATATAGGTTTTGATGTATTTTGACAAGGCGCAGCTCCTAATAGAGTTTCAGGTTTGTTTGCGTTTTTTTTTTTTTTTTTCTGCGACTAAGTGACCAATGAAATCTTGCCAACTAATGACCTTTCTGGTCGACTAACGTTTGGTCAACTATCAGGGGCAGCCCTACAAAAATATGTTTATGAAAACATTGAGGTGAGAAATAGGCACCTAAAATGTTTCCAGAAACATATTTTAGTGTACTGCGTACTCAAATTGGTCCACTGGTTGCTTGGACTGTACCCAACATGGCAACTAGGTCACAAACTTTCTCATTTTACAGCTACAGTACACTAAAATGTTTCAGAAAACATTTGAGATGAAGAACAGACAATTGCAGTACCACAGTCTTGAGTCATTTTTGATCAGCTCTTCCGAGTTTGACTGCAGTTCACGAGCCTTGACTGACATGATTGACAGCTGCATTAGAGACTCGTCAACTCTGATTGGTAGTTTATGGTGCACTGTGGTCAGTTCTAGCAAATACCATTAGAGGCACTGCAGGAAGAAGAGGATGGGCATGATTTTTTTTTCACAGACTATCTGTCTCGTACTTCTTTTAGAGTCTGATGAGAGTTTCAGCAAATATGACAAAGTTATTTTATATTTTCTAGGTACCACTATAGCTTTAATCAGAAACAAAATGTCCTGAACAAATGTTGAGGTTTCTAAGTGCCTGTGCAGAGCAGTGTGTGTGTAGCTATTGGTTGTTGGTTTTCTTAACAGCATGTTAAAGCAGGTAAATATCAGACCTCAGTATTAATTTGAACCTGTTGTTTTATTTGCTGTGGTCCGTGCGGTGAAGGTCTTGCAGGGAATAATAATGCTCTTCAATGAGCTTCTGCCCTTCCATTGTGCATGCTTGTCTTATTCAAATGAAGCAACTTGATTTGATATCCGCAGACAGAAACTCAATGTGAGGCTCCTTCTGCCCTCTTGTTATCTGGAAATTAAATTTCTCTCTCATGGATTGCATTTCACGGTTCACCGATTCGTTCGGCAATAAGGGCAGACAGAGCTATGAGATGGTTTTGAACATGTCCAGAGAGTTGTGTCCACTCCAGAGTTAAAGTGGGTTTGCAGTTGTGGTTCAACTCAACCCTGGGTATGTTCTCTATAATTTTAAGATGACGCAAAGTGATGCAACAGATCCCAGCGTGCAACAGTCTCAAGGTGTGTTCTGGTTTTAGTGTAGAAGACAAGAAAAAAAACAGAATAGAACTCCTCATGCTGTCTGCTCCTTGTAATTAAAGCACTTCAACAAGAACCGCACTTGGTTTTGGTTTCCCTACCCTCTCATTAGGTGTTACATGATAGAAAGTTGTAAAAGAATAGACGATTTGTCACACGCTTGGTGATGAGATGAAGTTGTGTTAAATACTCAAGTGCATCAATAAGCCGCTGGTTAAATGAAGCTGTTGTTATTATGCAGCGCAGAAACAGGTTTTAGTGGGATTTGCATGCATTTTCGAGTCATATCCCATCATCGTTTTCTTTTTTACACACGGTACTGGACTGGAAATGGTTGAAGAATTAATTTTTTATGACTGTTACCAATATCATACTGTAGGGATGGAGCAGGAAATGGCATATGGTGAACGGGTGTGTGGAGAAGCAGCAGCAGAAGGAATCAGCTGTGTTGAATGTATTCTGAGCGAAGGCAACTTGTGCTGTCGTTTAAAGCCTAGTTGCTACTTTAAATGGCTCACTTAAAAAAAGACAGGACACAAAAATGACATTTAAACATGATGTGATGCACTTTAATCCATAGAAAGAAAAATCAGGGTAAAAACATGATATACTAATGGGCATATAAGAGCGCCTCGCATTGCAATCAGCTCCAGTTAGTCATTGTCAATAATAGAGGTACAGCAGGGACCCATTTCTGCCCAAAGGTACTGAGAATGACTACTGATACACCCTGCTTTAACATGAAGTTGGAATTTTATTTGTGAGGCGATGCATTTTCTTTCAAAATAAAATAAAGACACTTGTTGACGAGGTCTCCGTGCTCTCTTACAGCAAGCGTGACATCTCTGCACATGTGGATCAGCGGAAAATCCCAACTTTTTCTCACATATTAATTTGCATGCATATGCTTTAATAATTAGTTAGTGTCGGAACAGTTAGTAGATTATTGGGTAATTTGAATGGCAGAAAATTAATCAGCAACACTTAACGTTTAACATTTAAAATCCATTTTTGGAAGTAATTTCTCAAGCAAAAAATCTCTAGTTCCAGCTCAGTGTGAGTGTTTGCAGCTTTCCTCTGTTTAATAGTGCTTTAAGCTAAATGTCTTTGGGTTGTGGACCATTAGTTGGACAGAACAAGACTTTTAGCCCCCCAGCTTCCCCAAATTCCTCAACCCCACCCCACTCAGCACTTGGTTTTGGTTTCCCTACCCCTCATTAGGTGTTACATGATAGCAAGTTGTAAAAGAATCAACGATTTTTCAGACACTTAGTGATGAGATGAAGTCGTGTTGAATACTCAAGTGCATAAATAACCTGCTGGTTAAATGAAGCTGTTGTTATTATGCAGTGCAGCAACAGGTTTTAGTGGGATTTGCATGCATTTTGGAATCATATCCCATCATTGTTCTCTTTTTGATGCATGTTACTGGACTGCAAATGTTTCAACAATTAATTTCAGTCAGGACCACTTCAGTCAAAGAAAACTTTATTTCCATTTGCAGTATTTGGTGGTATGGCTCTGTCCTGGGGCCTCTCTGCCTTTCCTAGGCCTACGCAGTAAGCCTCCTCCAGGCACTGACGTGGAATGCCTTAAGGCAGAGAGAGCACACCTCTCTGCCCTTCCATGTGCCAACATGGAAAGCCTAAGGCCGAGAGAGCAAATCTCTCTACCCCTTCCACATGCAGATGAGGAAAGCCTAAGGCCGAGAGAGCAAATCTCTCTACCCCTTCCACGTGCAGGTGAGGAAAGCCTAAGGCAGAGAGAGAGCACACCTCCCTGCCCTTCCATGCGGAGAGCAACAGCAGAGATTTCCCTGGGTTCAGAACAGAGCAGCATCAATGATGAACAGCAATGACCTTGAGAAGTCAGACACAGCGTGAAAAGGAGGAGCTGGGGTGGAGGCTGGTTGCAAAGCGGCTTGCAGAGGAAGCAGGAACAGTAGGCAGGCCAGAGCAGTTTAATCAGGGCGCCCTGAATGAGATTTGTCAATTGGTTGCATAGAAAGGAATCATGTGTTTTAGCCTCTCATCCATGAGTAGATGCATACTTTCTTCTGAGTGATGTAGTTCCTATATGAAACTGCTCACAACAAGGTCTGTTGATTATTTTGAGTAACTGGGTCATGATTCGTTGTTTGGCACTTTGAGCACCACAAGCCAAGTGCCATCTAGTTCCACTATATTCAAGAGAAGGCAGATACAGCTGATACTCCCACCAAAACAATCTAGATAAATAAATAGAACTACAGGTAACAGGAAAAATATGTATTTATGATTTGGGGGTGAACTTTCCCTTTAAGCACTTTTTTGGCATGTGTAGAAAGATTTGAGACATGACAAATGAGCCTGACAGCCAATCACATGCCAGCCAACAAATGACAGATGTGCGATCCAAAGTAGCAGCTTGTGAAATAACTTAATTGATCGTATATGTGTCGGGTGACGATGGAAGCTGAGATTTAGACTTAATCATTTCCGTGAGTAGTGTGTGATTGTGAAAGCTGAATGGTTTTCTGGCTGAAGAGTCACTTAATATAAAAAGAGAGACCCATGCTGACTTGGTTCCTGGAGGTCAAGTGGCATAATTGTGTTTCAGGGCTGCAGCAAGAGGGCTGATCCATCTCTTTATGCTGCACGCAGGAGTGTCATTGCATAAAGGTCACTGGCAGTTGAATCATCAGGAACTTTAGAGGTTTTTCTCCCACAGTAAGTGAAGTGTTTCTGTGTTGAGAGAGCAGTAAGACTTGTGTGAGCTTCAGAGGATCGTAAAGCTTATTATGCGTCTTCTACTCTAAAGTTGCTGGAGGTGCTTTGATGTACTCTGTACCAGCCTGTTGACATGGAAACTGAAGAGGCTATTGTGCGACGAGTATTCCCGCCACCAGTTTTGGTGAAATAAAGATCAATTCATGAGTCATTTGATCATACTGTTTGTTTTTGTGGCTCGGCAATGTTGGCGAGTGATGCCTTTATTTCATCCCTCACAGCATGCGCTGCCCCTTTTACCTTGCAGGAATTGAAACATGCACTGTCTCAATGTGAAACAGTCTTTGCAGTCTTTTCTTGTTTAATCTAATGACCTCCTCTTTGGTAAGCCACAGTGCCACTCAGAGGTATCAGCTACAGGCTGTAGCCATGGCTAAAATTAAATCGGTGCAGCATTGTGAATTACGGATCACTTCTAAAAGCATCCATCATATCAAACACTAAATACATCACCTAAACGCCTCATCTGTTTCTGCGCTGTGCTTGTGTGTTGTAGCTCTGAGTGGGTGAATGCTTGTAATACTGAGCTCCTGGTGGATTGTGTGAGTCATTAATGTGCTTCAACATGGGTTCAAGGAGCTGAGAACGGTCTTTATTGATACAAAGGATGGAAAGGCAATTTTATATTTTATTTTTTCATTTGGCAGGAATTCTAAATCAAAACATGTAACAGCTACAAAACAATTAATGTATCATAGGGCTGAGGAGTATATCGATATAATATCCATACATGTTATGAAACTAGATATTGTCTTAGATTTTGGATATTGTAATATCATAAGCATCTAGTCTTCACCCGGCATAAATGACTTGACTGATGTTAAACCCGTTAATAATCGCTAGGTAGAGTTAGCCTTGTGATACTAACAGCAAAGACGGTGGATAAACCAAGACGGTCCACTGCGAGTCAGTGTCCTGTATCAGTGTCACGTGGGGTTCGCAACCACCACGCCCGTTTAGGAGACTAACAGCAGGTCCTGAGTCCATTGACTTCAGTGGGAGAAAAGAACGTGATTACAGATTATGGCTGATTATGCCCCCGCGCTTAATACACAAACAACATAGCAGCGAGTGGGGAAGAACTCATTCAAGAAAGAGAACGAGTTCGTAAGCGCTTTTGTGTGCTCGCCTGTGTGTGTGTGTGTGTGTGTGTGTGTGTGTGTGTGTGTGTGTGTGTGCTCATCAGGGCGAACTCCGCCATGCATGACACGAAGAGCAGAGGAGGATTTTAGACGCGCACCGTGTAGGGACATAAATGACATGCCGTTGTGTAAATAAGATGAATAAGTGTTACCAACGCCAAGCTGGCAGACCCCCAAACCGTAGTAAAGGGACCTCCGAAGACCATTAGCTCCTTTAGCTTGTATTAGCTCGTTGTGGCAACAATACATAAACAATGGGACTTCGTCTGCATTAAAGAACGGCACTTTATTTTCAGCACTGCAGGGATGATGCACAGCCTCTGTCATCAGTGTCTGACTTTTACATAGAGGGAAATAACTCAAAAACAGCATGCAGAACTGCGTAGGCTTCTTCACTGTGGCTGCTCGATATAAACAACATAGCACATGCCTCACTTTCTTCCTGGGGCGCATCCGTCTGACGTCACACACCACACCCGGCGCGCTAACATCTCATACCTCCTACATCAACTACACACATACACAGCTCCACACACACAAGCCACACACATCAGGCTCAGCCTGTAACATAAGGCTATTTAGTTTGTTTAATAAAAGGACAAGGTATAGACCTGTTCTATAGGAAAGGTAACCTTAAATGACTTCTGTTGTGATCCAATATGACGGTAGGGGAAACACTGCCGTATGATAAGAAAGGGGTCCAGTGGAAAGCGATCACAGATGCCGTCTCAATGTATATTGCAAGAGATGTGGTGCCCATATAAAGGCTACCGTGGAAAAGCCAGGGTTTATTCACATGCTGAAAGTTTTGGACCCCAGATATGTGCTACCAGGCCGCAAATTTGTTTTTGTTTTTTTTGTTTTTAACTAGGAGGGGAAAAAATAGATTTAAATCGTGAATCGGATTTGGTTTTTTTTAGGCCATATCGCTCAGCCCTAGTCGCAATATTTATATCAAGGTATTTGGTCAAAAATATTGTGATATTAGATTTTCTCCACATCGCCCATTCCTAATGTGGCATAATCTAAGTGTAAAAAGAGCACATTTTAAACTTAAACAGTGCTGACAAATGGGAAACAGGTTGGAGCACATTTGGCCTGAGGCTTAAACATAACATAATGCTCTTTATCTCAGTTTCTCCTCCATCTTGTGTGTGCATTGTATTTGCATTTCAGGCAGAAAGGTTGTCTAAGTGGTCATGTTCTCTGGGGACCTGGATATTGACAGCAAACTAAGTAAAACCGGTTGTTAAATAATGCATCAAAAGATCCTGTCTGTTACATTAAGTCACTCTCGGCTTCTCTGTCTGTGTGTGGCACACACTTTACAGTTAAATGTCTGATCTGTGTCTCCCCAGAGAGTGTATGGACCCAGGTGATGATCCATGACGATGCTCGCTGAAGGGTCTGTCTGAGCTGAAGCCCACCATCGTAGCACCCCATTGATGAAGACGACGTGGTGGATCTGCTCCCAGACGCTGAGACCATGGTGAAAGCTCAGCGGAGCCAGCCTGTGAAATGCGGGAAGCCGCGGAAGGAGAAAGGAAGCAAGGAGAAAGGAGGTGGCGTGAAAAAAGGGAAAGAGAGAAAGAACGAGTTGAGAGGAAGGAAAAAGAAGGATAAGAAAGAGCCACATCGACACAGAAAGAAGACACTGGCAGTGGGTGATGGAGACGCGCTGGACTGTTGCGTCCTGCTCACCCGTCTGGAGGAGAAAGGGGTTGTGGGTAAAGCAAAGGATGCACTAAAAGCTGGGAAACAAAAGGCGGGGAAAGTCAAGAAGAAGCTGCACTCCAGCTCCAGTCACAGAAGGACCAAATCTGGACTTAAGAAAACTTCCGCAGCCAATCAGCAAGCATTGGAACCAAAAATCAACCAATCTGACGCCTTACTCATGTTTCCCGCACATGTCTTTGAGCCCCGCAGGCGGAGGATGGCCTCTCTCAATGCTGAGGCCGTCAACAGCTTGCTGCTCTTCAGAGACGAGTCTGTCGCGTCAAATCTCGCAAAGAAACGGCAGCCTTCTAACGAAGACAAAGCTAAAGACAGTCTCACTAAAACTGAACATAAAGGTCATAAAACCAAAAAGGTTCCTCCGGGAGGGAAAGCGGACCCAAAAGAAAGACCTAAAAAACAGAGGCGGTCAACAGCGGAGGCTCAGAACATTGACTGGTTGGCTTTGTTTGCGCCTACGCCTCGGCGTCAGGCAGGCCTCACTGCTGCAACGCTGCTCAAACTCACCAGCACCCAGTACGGAAGCAAACGACAAAAGAAGGCGGAGTCCAAGGCGGGAAGTGGGTGTGAAGCAGCAGCTACGACTCAGGATGAGATTAGTGGTAAGCAACTGTTGGGAGAAACAACGCTGACCAAAAGAACAACACATCCCAAACACGAGGACCAACTGAAGCACATAAAACAGGGTACAGAGGATCCGGTTCATTCCCAGCTGGACTCCACCATCCAGGGTTGCTGTAGCTTGTGTAAAAGCGAGGCTTTGGATCCGGAGTGGGCGGGCCCTGCAGGGGGACAGGAGTGTCTCAAACGGGAGCTTCACCGCGGCTCTTCGCTCGGATTCTCCTTGAAAACAATCAAAGAGGAGCAGGTGGAGGCCGAGGTGTCTTCCTGCTACTGCTGCTCCCAGGAGAGGTGTGTCGAGTACTGTCACAGACTGGCCCTCTTCCTGGAGGACAAGACCTTCAAGGAACCAGAGGACGGCTCACTGTCTGAGGTGTTCCACCATCATCATCACCACCATCACCATCACCACCATCATCTTCAGCCACCTCACTCCGTAACCCACCCAGCATCCATAACCATCAGCCCGCACACATACACCTGTTTCCCCGGCTACTACGTCCACTTCAGTCACCCGGACACCTCCCCCTCCCCCATACCGCCCCTCGCTTTGTGCCCAAAGAGCGGCAAGAGACCCAAGCTGCTCCCCAGCACCGGTCCGCAGCCCTCAGGGATTACCCATCCAGTGTACTGCTGCACCTCAGTGGAGGCGTGCTACGGAGAGCCCTGCAGGATCAACGGCTACTCCTCCTACACCAGTGTGATTCCAGCCATCGCCAGAGGAGGGTGCTCCTTCAGCACCACAGACTGCACCAAATGTAACCACAGCATCAAAAGAGGTGAGCACACACAGGATTGACATTAGGTTTACTTTTTATCAACCCCCAGCAGTGTGTCAGAACTGAACAAGCTGAGTTAATGCACTGGTATCTGTCTTGATGGCACTTATGTAACGACACCGACAACTTCTCCAAGTGCCTCAGATAAAAGGCAGAAGGACAGCAGAGTGTCCATTATCTCTTTCATTTCTGAATCCTCGTAGGATGTGTGTATTTATCGCTGCTGCAAAGTGAAGTGTGGCAGTGTAGGAAGATGAGCTTACTTTAAATGTTTTTTGTAATTCAGTTTTCTTTTACTAAGTTTTGTAGCTGATAAACAACACAAACTAGTATTTTACAGTAGATTAATGAAGAACAGAGGGATGTTCCACGGTGCCAGATCAGTCAGTTAGTGAGGTATGTTGAGTTTTCAGTGTTACAAAGGTGACTCTCTGGTGACTCTGGCTAGATCACCATGGTAACTTTACTGCAGGCCAAAAATGGTCCAGACCAGGTTGTCTTCAGAGTTTTGCATTAAAATTGGCTAAAAAGCACCTTTCACTAATCAGTTCCTTTTGAAATAGCATCACCCTGTAGTCAATAGTTAATCCCTTGCTGCCAAATAAAATAGTGCAAGTACAGTAGCACAAGCTGTATGCTTTGGGCTGCATATTTAGCCATAGGAACTCATAGTATATCAGTGTTGAAGAAAATCTAAACAAGGATGCTGTTTTATTTTATTCACAACTTGCTCTCACTGAACTACCTAATGTGTTTGTCCATGCTGTCTCTAAAATAAGCCTTGTATAAAAAAAAACCCAGGTAGCACTATACATTAATTGTTCACTATATTATCATGTCTGCTAACAGAGTGCTGATTAAAGAATTAATTAATCTATTGATATTTATTGCAGATAATATTAAATCAATACTAGAAAATTCTTATCACTTTGATTTTGCCAATAAGCAAAGAGATTAACACTAATGTGCATGCAGTTCTTAAGTAGCACACTAAAATCCGTTGCATCATGTTTAAAGATTAAGAGCTGTAGAATGGGCAGATGTAATGGTAGAAAATAAACAGACTGCTAAAATAAATATATTAACTTCTGAATTTACACAATTGGTCATTGTCTGCCGGTATTCTGCTCTCGCTTTAAAGCTACGGCTGGTAACTTTTATGAGGTATATATTTGCCGAAACTGTTTCTATAGTCTAAAAAAGAAAAACATTAGACCGATAAAATGATGTCCCTCCACTTCCTGCTGCCTCTAAAGGCATTTTCTAGATGTACCGCAGCGCACCGAAAGCAACCAATCAGAACCGAGGAGTTTCTAACACAGCTGTAAATTATGTCTTGTCACTGCTCATGAACTGCAGTCAAATTGTTTAGCTGTAAAATGAGAAAGTTTGTGACCCAGCTGCCATGTTGGGTACAATTAATTTGAGTACCAAGCACCACCCACCGGCCTAACCAGTTTTCTCATTTTGCAGCTAAACAGTACACGAAAATATGTTTCTAAAACAACTGAGGTGAAGTATGCAATGCAGTAACAGAATCTTGATTCTTTTTTTTTTTTTTTTTTCAAACTATTTGTCTCATTTAGTGCTGTGTGAATATAGAGGTGGTTTCAGCAAATATGAAAGTTATTTTTTAAGTTAATAACTGTAGCTTTAATGGAAGCAACAATGTCGCTTTTTGTTGTAATAGTTTTTACATATCCTTCATGGGCAGAAGTAGGCTATACACAAACGCCCCCTCCTTATGGGAACATGCATAGAGCCTGAAGAAGAAAGACTAGCAAAGCAAGTTGGTGATCACGTTTATGTTACCTATTATCTCCGACTGGGATCTTAAGCTTTGTCAAGCCGGCTTACGCAAAGAAAGCCTGACTCTGTCAAACTTGATCCATATTGAACCCCCCAGGTAACAGAGTAAATGGAACTAAACAAATGTGGCCTAATGTAGTGGTTAACCTGAGTAAAATAGGCCACAATGATAATAATAAGTAAAAAGGAAAGAAAAAAGTATAAATAAAATACCATATTAGTACAACATAAATCTTTTTTTTTTTTTAAAGCCTAGCTGTGTAAGTTGGTGCAGACCAGAGATCATGGAGTGCTGTTTGAAAGGTTACTCAAACGATTTAGTGTTGCACTTTCACAAAGTCAAGAGGTTTGCAAAAGACAGGTCAGAGAAAGAGAAAGGTCAGAATTGAAGCAGCAGAGGCTAAGATATCCTGTTTTGTTTTGTTTTTTGTCCCTGTCATGTTCCAAAAAAAGCTGAATCCTTCCCGATAAATGCCCACATCTTTCAAACTCTTCATCCCCACTTTGTAACTGAGACTTTCTGTTATAAATTTGTAGTTTGTGTGTTCTTAGACTTTACAGAGCTCCCTGCAGAGCCACAAAAGATATGAAACAACTTTTACAGGCTCCAAATGACAAGGAAACAAAGCTTCATGTGTAAAATCATTGAACCCTTTAAATAAGACAGTAGTTTAAGTATTAAACGTTCATGAGCACACTACGGTTATTAGGTTATTTTGTATGCAGTGCCCCCCCTAATCCGGCTGCCAAAGCAGTACAATGCGCTGAGAATAGCTATTATGTCAGGCATTTTTAATCTCCCATTTTGGAATGTCACTTGAGTGGGAGGTAACAAAAAAATATCAGATAAAGGGCAAGACCTCTTTTGTCTCCGATTGAATACAAGCAGCCGGACAGTGAATACAAGGCCTGTGCAGCTGAAACCTAATGAGCTGATTGTACGAGCTCGAGTGTCAGCAGTTAGTTACTGTGCTCGAGTCAGAGATGTGAACCAGAACAGGAAAACTCGCTGTGATATCTGCGGTGTAACACACAAACGCTGTGTGACTGGCTGAATGTGTGGGTGTATGGTTAAAAACACCTGAGTGTGACCTCAAAACAACACTAATTACATGTGAACACACACCAGTGTACTGCTGCGCCTCAGCTGCTCGCGCTCTATCTTTCTCTGTGGTCTCCAGCAGCCGAAAGCAGGTCAGGCTATGAGGGTTGAGACTCTACAAGAGCGCCAAAGTCTCTTCTTACTCATAGATTTCATGGAGGACATTTTGACATGTCACAGTAGGAAAAGCACAGGTGTAAATAATAGAATTAATGATGGCTGAATTCCGCTCAGCTGCTTTTCCTGGTATTGTGCACATGGGCCTGCTGTCACACTGTCATGGCTTACTGGGACACTTGAATAGAACGGAGCCATCGTTTATGTTATTAGTAACAGCTGTGGGTTTCCTGCCATGACAAGTCAAAATGTCTGCTGTGAGGAGACCGATGGTCTGCCCACACAGGTGTTGCCGCTTCTCTGCCTGATTAGACTTTCTCTCTGTATTGAATGTGTACAGATCAGGGCTGTGTTTAGCTGCAACAAAATGCAGCAAAACATTTATTTAAATGTAAATGGTGGTGCGTTGAACACCCTGTTGTGTTACTCAGGCGTACTGCTTTTTAATACACTGGGATTTCACTAATTTCAATTCAGAAGGCCTTTATTGGCATGGGAAGCATACGTTTATACTGCCAAAGCCAGCGTTAAATAAAAACAAAAACTGTATGTACACTAAGTAAAGATTGAGCAGAGTTTGGTTTAGCACAGTAGCAATCAATGTCCCCTTCCACATATTCTTCCTAGCCATTGATCAAGGCTTCCTGTCAAAGTTTACCAAAGTTGAACTCCGTGCGATCGGAATATGCAATTTTGTTTTGCCACCAGGAGAGAATGAAGTGAATGGGAGGTAAATATTTGCCTTTGTTAATTACACTCATGTGGGCCCATGATGTGGTAATCTCATGACTAACATCAACCTGGGGCATGTTCTGTCTGAAAATGGTGTGCAACGCTTCCAGATTGAACAACATGTTTCCCCAAATTGGTGTAAAACAGGCTTTGAGGTATTTAACTCCTCTGGTGGGTGTGTCAGAGGTGTTACCCTATCAGCAGTGATGGGTGTATAAACCTGCAGTACTAAAAGACAGCACTTTGTGTAACAGACATCGACTATAAAAATAATGGACGTAGCTACCATGATGTCACCCATCAGTTTGTGGACTCCTGTTCTGAAGCCATAAATTCAGCTTTTAGGCCATAGCCATCTTGGATTTTTGGAGCCAGAAGTGACCACATTTGGTTGAGAGGCTGGAGCTGTGGAGCCTTAAGCTTTAAGAAAATGTAAACTGGTGAGTTGTGTAATAATTCACCCCCGCACAATTGTTGTGAAAGGGGAAATTAGCTATAGAGACCACAACTGTTTTTGTACCAGGCTGTTAATGTGCTTATTTCTGCTGTAACGTTGGGCATTTTAACATGGGGGGTCTTTGGGGATTGACTGGAGCCAGCCTCAAGTGGCCGTTCAAAGAACTGCAGGTTTTGGCATTTTGTGTTGGCTTCACTTTTAAGTTTCGGAGGTTGCCAGCGTGTAGGATTTAGGGGCATCTGTTGGCAGAAATGCCAGATAGTATTCATAATTATGTTTTCATAATTTTATGATCACCTGAAAATAAGAATCGCTGTGTTTTCGTTTCCTTAGAATGAGCTGTTTATATCCACATATGGAGTGGGTCCTCGTCTATGGAGTCTGCCATGATGTTTCTTCACTAGCCCAGAACAGACAAACCAAACAGTCCTTCAATCTTATCGCAAGATGCCACTAAAACCTGCGCATTGCACCTTTTATGAATGTTTTGTGACATTTTTTGTCGGGGCTGAATGTGCCCCTGAACTGTGGTCTAATTAGCCAAGTAATAACACCTCTGTGTGGGTGTGCAGGGCCTTTAAGTTGCAGCTGTAATAAGATGATAAAGTAAATAGTAATTGTGTTGGCAAAAATATTCAAATCCTAAAGTGACTGTGTAACTTCTGACAAAATAGATAGCACAGTCTTCCTTTTACAAAACAAATGTTAAGAAGTAATCAAACGCACCCTTGTTAAGTCAATACAACCAGGAGCTTCACTGTTATATTCTCACTAGGTATGGAATGGCAATAAACCTTTACATAAGTAAAAAAGTTAGTTGCTAAATGTACCTAAAGCAGGTGTGTCCAAAGTCCGGTGCAGGGGCCAATTGTAGCCCACTGACTTTTTTGAACACCCATTGTCTCGTGGCCCTTTCCCCCAATATTGGTTAATCAAGCAAGATCACTTTGCCTTTCTATATACAACTCATTAAATCAAGACTATCATAGTTTGAAGACACTGACCAAGTAGGAACCAAGCAGGTGGAACTAGTGTGTTTTCATAAACTGGAGCAGTAAAAAATGAATGAAAACTTTTTCAATGGAAGATGAAACAGTTGCATTTGTCTCATTTTCATGTAATTTTTTGCTATCACTAACCCATATGATGGGAGAAGCAGCTGACCCCAGGTATTTTTACATTATCTATACTGGCCTCCATTCAAAAAAGTTTGACACTCCTGTCTTAAACCATTTGGAATGATACTACCTGCCGGGCAGTCACTACTGTGTAAGCAGCACTTTTAATGTTGTAGCTAGTGGTTGAGCTATTTTGAGCCACTTGAGAGTACACACTGTTGGATAATTGAATCTATAACAATACATCAGAATTTATAAGGTCAGACAGCAAAGGTTTTGCACATAAAATCTTAATTTGCAGCTACTATTCACTGGCTGTCAAATAAACATAGGGGAGTAAAAAGTACAGTGTTTCCTTCTGTAATGCAGGATGTATAAAACATAACAGCGTTACATGACATAGATGTATGGATCTATGGTACATCTATATCTAATAATAAATATGTTTGCTAATGGTTGAGTTGGTTGAAGTATCTTAATGTATTCTCCATGGAGGAAATGAAGGCTGCTGATGAAGTTTGGATGGAGGGAGTAGAGAGATCACGTTGAAATAAATTGACCATTAATCCACCTTAATGTCCTCACCACAACTGTCATGGGAGTGTGCACAAGCTGCTCTTGTTGTTTCACACAGTCAGTGCTAGTGTTAGTGTTATTTAGCTCTGTGTGTGTGTGTGTGTGTGTGTGTGTGTGTGTGTGTGTGTGTGAGGGGCTGCTCTGTTAAAGGCTGTAATTGACCTTAATTGAGGCTCTGTTTGTTATTTCTGCTGCTTCAGCGGAACTAATAACAACTGAGTATCGTTCAGGTCTCTGTTATGTAACCTTGTTAAGGTTGTTGATCGCTGTTGCCGCTCCTTAAAAGACTGCCCGTCACTCATTATGTTTCCTTTTCCGTTCCTTCCTCAGACGACTACTCATCCACCCTTAATGACCATCACAGTCCCTCCTCCATCCCCATCTGTCCCAGCCCCAGAACCCTCACTGGCTGCCCCGTTCCCACTGTGCCTCCAGCCGGCCAATCAGTGCCCCACGTTCAGACTCCGCTGTCCGACCCCAGCCAACCGCAGCCTCCGCTGCAGGTGGCGAAGGAGTGCCCGCAGAGTGCCAAGTCGCCCAGCGGGTCGAGGTCTGGCGCACGCAGCACCGGCAGCATCAGCTCGGCTGTCTGCCCTCTCAACAGGGACAAGAAGCAGAAGCTGGGCTCTGCCAGCGTTGGAGGGCGAACGGTTGCCAAGCAGCCGAAGAACGGCCGCCAGAAATCCACCAACGGCTGGCGGCCAGTTGGCCTGCCCTTTCAGAAGGAGGTTTTCTCTGTGGTACGTAGAAGAAGTCATGCTGGTGGTTTCTGACGCAGCCATAGCGGTGCCGCTTGTAATTAAAGATGGTGTCACTTTACTTTCTGCTCTAAGACAGGATGATTTATCACATATTGTCACGTTAGAGCTTATTCACTGATTTCTGAGTTTCGTCCAAACACCTGACCGTCCACATTTCTGTCGAGATACACAAGTCATTCAATACAAATCACATCCTGGAGCTGTTTACTCCACAACCTCTCTCAGCTTATCAGTGTGTCCTGCTGCCTGTGTTCCAGGGAGAGGAGACGCTGGTGCTGAGGAAGTGTTTCGAGGGAGTCCAGAGGGACGGGGAGCTGATTCGGGTCAGAGACACTGTTCTGCTGAAATCTGGACCTAGAAAGAAGTCTCTGCCTTACGTGGCCAAGATCTCATCTCTGTGGGAAGAGCCGGAGTCAGGTAGGACACATACTGTACACGGTGTTTAACTCCAGCACAAGAGGAGCTGAATTAATGCGGTAATAACTGGCTCCAGCACTGACGTGAACTGTGTGTGTTTTGTGTTTCTACAGGAGAGCTGATGATGAGTTTGTTTTGGTACTACCGTCCAGAACACACACAGGGGGGACGCAACCCTAGTATACATTGTGAGGTGAGAAGATAATCCTTTTATACCTTTTTAAAATACTGTTTTCTGAGTGGTCGGCAGGTGTTTGTTAAAATCATATACGAGGACCCGTGAGTCATAGCTCCAGTTCATTCTGTGCAGTAGCTTGTCAACCATTGTGCATGCAGTGTATATTAAACTGCATGTAAGCATGGGTAGAATATTTATGCTTTGGGCCGTGTTAGCTTTTAAGTCTCTCAGGTGGAATTAACTTAGCTACCATTTTAACTGATGTTTAAAACTTATATTTAATTTAATGATAAGGTTGATAATATTCTATATTCTTTATAAAGCTCACAAAAAAGAAACAAAACAAAATGAATTGATCCGACTCACAAGTTTTATCTGTGTATTCAAAGCCTGATGTCGCTTGATAAACTATTTAAAACACAACAATGAGCCACACGTCCCTTCATTATCAAAAACTCTGCCCCTGTAGTTTATTTTGAGTCAATCCCACACAAACCGCCCTGCTGTGATAAGTGCTCTTTATTATACATATTCATCCACAGCAGAAAATAGTCCCCAACAAGTGCTGTATTTACTCAAAAGACCCCAGCTTCCTAAATGACTCATCTCTTTTTCAAAAACTATATATTTAAGATCAGGGTCCAATCCGGTCTGCTGGTTTACTTTGCACAGCTAATATTGATGCACTTGCAAAGGCCAAGAGGTGTCAGGTTTCAGGAGCAAAGTTAAACAGTGAGTACTGTACTTCATATAAAATGTTGCTTCAGAGGTTTTCCCACCCTGACTAGAATACAGTCCTCTGAAGAAACAATAAGTACTTACTGTGGTCATATTTAAAGATATTGAATATTGTGCAAAAGAATCTGTATCAGACTTCAGTCTTTACTCTTTAAAAACAGACGTCCCGCAGATGGCCACAGGAGGTTGTTGTATGCATAATCCTGTATATTTCGGTCTACAACAAAAACCATATTAGCTTGAACATTCCTTCTTTATGCAGCAGAAATCTAAAGCTTCCGTCTTCCATGTCATCACGTTGTATGCTGGAGATGATGTCATTATGTTATGTGCGGTGCAAAACTGTGTGAAAACATTCAATGGCTTAGGTGCCACTGTTGGAACTACAGTATAAAAAAGCCTTTGCACTCTGCTCATAAAAATGAGCATATCTCAAAAACTAAATCATGCACATAGTTCAAATAACTTACGGAGTGTTTAGAGATATTTTGTTCATGTTTCTACATTTAGAAATCTGTTGGATCAGTAGGTTTTGTGTTTACTTTGTAAAATTCAATGTTTAAACATGATGATTTTTGTATTTTTATGCCTCCGCCTGGGTTACAGCTGGAGCTGTAGGCATTATGTTTTCGTGTTGTCTGACCGTTTGTCAATCTCCGTTCTCGTGAACACGATATCTCAAGAATGCCTTAAGGGAATATCTCCAAATTTGGCACAAATGTTCACGTGGACTCAACAATGTACTGATTAAGATTTGCTGGTCAAAGGTTAAGGTCACTGTGCCCTTGCATCTGTCTCATTCTTGTGAACACGATATCTAAAGAACATCTTGAGGGAATTTCTTTAAATTTGGCACAAACATCCTTTTGAGTCAAGGGTGAACTGAACAGAATTTGGTGGCTAAAGTTCAAAGGGTAGGTCACTGTGACCTTGCATCCATTGCATTTATGTGAATGCGGTAACTCAAGAACACCCTGAGGGAATTTCTTCAAATTTGGCACAAACATCCATTTTGAGTCAAGGATGAGGTTTTTTAAGGGTTTGGTCAAGGTCACTGTGGCCTCACAAAACATTCCTATACTAATTATAACAAAATTTCACACAAATATGTCTAATAGGATAAAATGGTGAAGTGATGACATTATATATCCTGAACTGTGGCATCATAATGTTTTGCAAAAACACTTTTCTGTCCATCATTAAACATCGTATCTCAGGAACAGAAGGGGAGACATTTGGACAGATACTGAATCGGTGACACTAATCTTGGGTGTCCACCTTGAAACTGTGCCAGTTGTGTTGATCTTCTGTGCTGCCGGGGTGATGATGTGTGTCAAGCATTTGTGGTTTCACAGATTTGGACTGCACAACTCAGCTGGTGTGTGGAGCCATACAACCACAAGGCAGCAATTGTAGTTTTATTCATGACACAATTTCCTTAAGTTTATTGACTTACATAACCTTTAAGTTTTGGTTGTACAGATTTTAGATATACAAAGCATTTTAAGACACTCCAGAAAATGACATCACAATAAGCAAAAATCCCATATAAGCACTGCTGGACCATTTCCACTGCAGAGTTCACTGGGGTTAAAACAGTATTAGTGGAACCATATTGCCAAGGCACTGCCAAAACTTCAGATTTGTAAATGGTTTGTAAGACAGGGGAAAACTTCACCTGCTTCCTCAATAGTCTCCATTTTAGTTTGGTGTGGTGATGCCAGCAGTACTGCACAGGAGTGGAAATGTATGGAAAAATGCACATGTAATGCCAGTGAGTAGTAGACTGACTGAATGTGGAAAAACTGAGACACGTTGTTGAAATTGTACTTATTTTTCTTCCGACGCCTCCAGTTGTTTATCATCTGTTTTGTAAATGGATGAGTGTTTTCAGTATGTGTGTCTTTACACTAAGAGAACAGGGGAAATTTGGAGGTGCTGTTATTTATAGGTTATTATGTAATGGTTTTACTGGTTCGGCCCACGTGAGATCAAGTGGACTTAAATGAGTTTGACACCCCTGCTCTACATCTTCAGTAGAAACAAACACGTTTGGGGAAGTTGGAAAGTACTGTAAACTCATTAACGTGTTGTTGGTTTTGGACTTTGCATGAGATTTGTAGACAACTAGACAAATATACAGTGACACCAACATTATATTTAAACATAGAATTTATTTTCTTTAACTTAAATGTCCAGGGTGTTTTTGCTCGCTTAATTCTGCTTATAGTAAAATACTTTTCTGTAGGATTTTAGGATTAGTTTGTCACACTGATGTTTTCAGCAATTACTCTTTCCCTTCATTTCTTCCTGTTTATACACTATGAATTTGCATCAAAATGAAAACATTACAATTCAAGGGAAGACTTCAGAGATTTTGGCTTAACTCAGCACCTGAAAATGTGTCTAAAAGAGATGAGAGTGAGTGAACAAACACACACAACGCCAGCAGACACACATGTTGAAAAGCAGCTTCTGCTGTGCTTGCTCCGTGTTGTCAGTAATCTCCCAGAGGAACAAGCTGCACTTTATTAAATCTCTGGAAACAATAAACCGCATGAAGTCTGTCATTTCTCGGCTGCACTAACAAACAACAAACACATCAGAGCGGCAGTGTGAGAACAGTAGCAGGGCTCTGGCTCAGAGGAAGAAACATCTTTCTCCTGTGAGTCTGTCTTTACGTCTGAAAGTGAAGGTGACGTGCTCGTGAACAACGAAGGAGAGAGGAGTTGTCTTTTAAGGTCCCTGTGTGCATGTTAGGACTGTGAAGATTTAAGGGATCACTTGTTTAATTCTCAGTCTTGGTAGATGATTTATTTTTTATTTTTATTTGGAGCTACTAACCCATGACTGAAACTTTCTTTCCCCAGAATGAGATCTTTGCGTCTCGTCACCAGGATGTGAACAGTGTGGCCTGTATTGAAGACAAATGCTATGTCCTAACATTGGCACAGTATTGTCGGTAAGAAAGAACATTTTCTGGTGGCTTCAGCGTATGTCTTTGAAGTATATTTTTTGCTTTAAACATTGGAAAGATTACCTGCTGAGAAAATCCTGCAGTGCTGTGTTTTTGAAGCTTAGACCAGTGCACAATGTTTAACATAAAAAGCAGGCGAATTTTTCTCAGTTCTCAGAGAGTTTGAAGCTACAAAGAAACACTGATATTGTTTTTCTGACTGCTTTTTTGAAGGCGATTGAGTTTGATGTCCTGTATTTGTGCTCCGTCCAGATTTTGTGCCTTGGTAAAACGCCGTAGGGAGGGTGTGCGCGACTGTGCCGCCTCCCTCATGGTGCCACCTGTTGTCGGCAACGCCATGCCCACCCACCACTGTGTGCCCGATGACGTCGACCCAGAGCTGGTGTTTTTCTGTCGACACGTCTATGACTTCCGCTACGGACGCCTCCTCAAGAATCTGCAGTAGCATCTGACGGGGCATGACACATAATGCTATATGGGACGTGAGATAACGCTGTACATCCTCCACAACTTTAATTAGCTCCATACCTACCTGCTGCCTGCGTGACAGGAACTGGAAGTTTAGGATGAAGGACTGAGACATGAGCTTCTTTTGTTTTGAAACCTCTTGTTCATACTTAACATGCCACACATTTATTTAGTGAGAGTAATGGCTTGACATATTGTATAAGAGTTAATATGGCAGTGTAATGGTCTTTATCATACATGGCTCTGTGGTGTCGTAGCAGCTGTGTGAAGAACCTGGAACGTACTCTGCTGTAGAAAATGCTACTGTAGCTCTTAGAAATGTGACATTTGATAAATATGAAGACAGGTTGATGTTAAGTGTGAATTATGTTACTGGCTGCCTGACAGATATCAGACACTCAGTGTGTCTCAATGATACGCCATACCTAAAGAAAATTGGAGGCATACAGTTTTAGATCGGCCCATGAGAAGAAACAGAGTGGCTGAAGGTTTAATCACATTTGTCATCAGATTTCTCTGTTACGCACTGCAGTCTTACAGAGAAGCTCCAGAGTGAACATCTGTGTTCAAGATGTGCTTAAGGAATAGTTTTGAGGAAATTTGCTGTCTTTCCAAAAGTTAGATGAGATGATCGATACCGCTCTCATGTCTGTACTGTAAATATGAACCTAATGCCTGCAGCCAGTTGGCTTCAAGCCACCAGGAACAGTGGAATTACAACTTCTGGGTTTGTCACGGGACGCAGTTGGGCCCAAAAGAGTTTTTCCCATAGACTTACAATGTGAAAGAGACAACTATAAATTAGTGAATACCTTTTTTTGAACGTCATAACTACTGTGACATGACCCATTTCACTATCAGGATTTGATCTATTCGTTCCGGTAACATTTCGAAAGTGTAGAAGAGCCGCACGATTAAATCATTTTATCCCCATTCAAGTTAGCATAGCGCTAAACTGGAAGTTAAGGCTGATTTATACTTGTGCATCAGCTCCATGCAGAGCCTGTGCCGTAGCCTACGCCATTGGGAGCATTTATACTTGTGCAGTGGTCTGTCTGTGTCACTCTGCAGTTACACCTCCAAAACACTAGTTGGTGCTGGGGTTTCTGTGAAGTGCTATAAAGTTTAATTGATTCAAAACACACATTAAACATGGCTTAAATAGCGACAAGCTCAAACACAAGTACACAAAGCAGCTTCACTATGACTCGCAGCTTTCACAGACAAACACTTTCCCCCCGAATACAGCATGCTAACATGCTAAGCACAAGCCTACGGCAATTTACACTGTATAAATTAGCCTAGCGTCTAGCAGACATTTCCTCTACTCATAAAAAATAGCGACAACAGCAACATTTAACAAAGGTAACATTACTAAATTCGTCTCCATTACAACTCACAAGGTTCACCAACAAAACAACTGTCTTATACTGAACACATCTTCCAAACAAATATAAAATTCTAACATTATTAGCACAATTCTTTAGCATTTTACATTATATAAATTAACCTAGCAACTAGCTGAGATTTCCTCTGCTCATATGAAGCCAGGATAAATCTCACGCTTTATTGTCTTAACAAAAAAAGCTTAGTTTCCACTGAAGGAAATGGTGTCAGCTTACAAAAATAGACAGGAGGTCTGCGTCGCAGCAATGTGTGGTTACATTTTTGGGGACGTCCACGTCAGGCTATGGCGTAGGCTACATTGTAGGTAAAGCCTTGATTCGATGCAGAAGTATAAGTCCCGCTTTAGCCGCTTTGCCACTTATAGTCTCTAGTGCACTTGCTCTGTGGGCCCAATGATGTTGGAGATTCTAGTAATTTTACACACAAAAGTTGAACTGTTTTGGCTTCGTGCACCACTGAGCAACTTTCATAGAAAGAAACGGCCCCCAACACTGTATCCAGTTGTCTTTAAACATCCATTGTTAGCATGAATACTGGAAACAGGAAAACAGCTAGCCTGACTATGGACAGAGTGAGGCTAGCTGTTTCCTCCTGTTTCCAGTCTTTGTGCTATGCAAAGCTAAGCTAACTGGCTGCTGGCTCCAGCTACACATTTCCCGGACAAACACGAGAGTAATATTCTCATATAACTCTTGACAAGAAAGCAAATTAGCTTTACCAATTGATTTACTGTTCTATCATGTAAATTAATAATCTCGAAGATTTTCATTTATGTCTGATAAGTCACTATCTATATCTGAACTAGTAACACAGTAGTGATTGAGCCTATGACCCACTGACGAAACCCTCACATTTACAGTATTATGAACTGCATGTTGAGGGTGACATTACCAAGAAATATCACAAGCAGCACACAGTCATTCATAATCTGGTCTCACACACCAAAATAAAAATACATGTGTGCACACAAACATACTTTGAAAAAAGCCACATTTTCAATACACCATGTACACGTGGACTAGGCCTTTAAAGGTCCAGTGTGTAGAATTCAGAGGCATCTCTTTGCAGAAATGGTTTATTGTAGTCGTAGCTATGTTTTCATTAGTATATAATCACCTGGAAATAAGAATCGTTATGTTTTCATTTCCTTAGAATGAGTCGTTTATATATACACAGAGCAGGTCCTCTTCCGAGGAGTCTGCCATGTAGTTCTGCAGTAGTCCAGAATGGATAAACCAAACACTGGCTCTAGATAGGGCCATTCACATTTTTGTGTCAGACATCATAGTTCCCTTAAGCCCAGTTCAGACCAAAGACAAGTTGAAACAGGCAACTCCTTGTGCCAATGTATCTAGGTGAGATGGTGTATCATCTCTATGCAACAACTCTGTACTTTTGTTCTGATTTCCAGCTTTTCAGGCTTATTTTGTGGCTGAATATCATTTGTAGCTTCTTAAAATATGAGTAAGGATAGTAGTAAGGAAACAAACAAAAAGAGCATCAGATGGACTTTATTCATAATAAATACGCCACAATAGTAAAAGTAAGCAGCGCCAGTTAATCAGTCAAAGAGAATGTGTGGGGGAGACATAAGCACATACAGTGAGCAGCAGCAGAGACCCACCGTCCAACACCAGAACACCATGAAGAGGCCAAACATGCCATTTGCAGTCATTTTGACTTGACCAATGGACTTGGACTACAAGTCGATTGGATGTAGAAACAGGTGACGAGGTGCTACCATCATCTTCAACGGCAGCCAGTTCACACTGCTTCAACTTTTCTCTGCAGCGTTCTAAAACTGTTTCATCTTATTGCAAATCTTTGGTCTGAACTGGGTTTATACGCCTGGCACACAGGAAAAGTTTCAGGTCTGCAGCCTCGCAACTAAATCCTTCACACTGGACCTTTAATCTGCCAGCAAACACACTGCAATCACAGCTAATCACCATAGGCGCCGCCAAATTGGACGAAACAGAGATCTTTGAGCTTGCAACTTTAACATTTCCATTCTGATGTAATCATGATTGACCTGGTGGTCTACGTAGTAAACTCTGATCACAGCTGTGAGGAAAGTCCTTTATCAGAAGGTTTGATTAAATCCAAGTCAGCTTTATCACCACTGATTAAGTCCATGCGCAGCAAACAATGACATATGGAGGTGTTTTGGCTCTATTCTAGGTTTTATGTCATATCTGTAACCCTGGTGATTCTCACAGTTTAGTACAGACCTGCACTGTACAAGGAAAGCACACTTGAGTTTGTTTGATTTCGCAGTGTGAAGACGTCCAATGAGCTGAGCAGTGAGGGGATTTTTGTTATGCCAATGCTGAGGAATATTTTACTTTCTCAAAGCTGTTTGCCAGAGGTGTGATTTGACTCCGCTGTCAGCTAACTGTATATTTGCATTTATATATCTGGATGAGTGTCTGTTCGTGGCAGATGGCATCAGTTAGTCACCTATATTCTTGTTTCTTCACCGATGAGATGGTGAGTAATGTATTCAGTGTAGCATTTAGATCTGTGATGATGATCCATTCCTATGTTTGAGAGAAGATATGTATTTATTTCTGTACTGAGAAAATATAATTTATTTTCAAAAGATAATTTTAAAGAATAGAGTTTTAGATGAGTGGCTTTCATTCCTGATTAGAAAGGAGGTCTCTCCCTCTTAGCTGCACTGTCTAAGATGAAAAGTGTGAGTCATTTGCGATAGTATTTCTGTGACTGACTGAGCTTGCTTGCCCATTACAAGCCTGTTAAATGTCGTGTTGAGATGTTGAAGTCCTCCAGGCAGATTCGAGGACACATTTAGAAGGATCTCAGATACAGTTTGAATGACGCCTGCTAACATGTGACCAGAGATGCTTAACCTGCAGGACCAAAATGTACCTTGGCCTCTCCCAGCTTCTTGTCATTCTCCTGTCACTTCTCCTCAGATGATAAAGCTTTGCCTCTTCACCTTTAAATGCCGAATGCTACGATGATTTAAACCTACCTTGCCATTAGCCTGTGCCCTTGATCTTGCTGCCTTATAGAACATTCCCAGCCTTTCATTTAGAAATGTGTACCGATATCAGCCTGGGGTTATGAAGCTTCTTAGTGTGCTGATCTTGATTCCTAGAGACTTGAGATGCATCTCAGGTTCATCGCTTTCATGTGAACTGAAAGACAGAACTGATCCTTGATCAACACTTTCATTTTGACAAAAGTCTGCCCAAGATTTGTTTCAAATTCAAAGTGATCTGTTAAAGAAGGAATAGTTAAACACTTGGGAAGGACGCTTGCTTTATTTTCTTGTCCAGAGTTAAATGAAAAGATTGAGACCACTCTCATACCTGTATGCTAATTATGAAGCTGGAGTCAGCAGCAGATTAGCCTAGCTTAGCATAAAGACTGCAGAAAACAGTTGGGCTGGCTCTGTCAGAAAAGGCAACAAAATCCACCAACCGGCCCCTCTAAAGCTCACTGATTAACATGTCTGTAAACATCAAATCTTTGTGTCTTTATGCTAAGCTAAGCTAACTGTCTGTTGGCCATCGTTTCATATTTAGAGTACAGACATGAGTGTGGTATTGATGTCTCTTCTAAATACCTTGAAACACACGGAACAGCATATTCTCACTCCCAACTTGTTGAATACCGACACTTGGTCAGTGGCTGTACAGGTCAAACTATGACACTATAGGTACCCTCTAGCATCAGTTTGGGACATTCAGGGACGCCATGTCAATTTACTCTTGTTTCATGCATTGTGTATTTTCAAACTTAACTTCCATTTGCACAGGAAATGTCCAGTTCTTGCTTGTGAAGTGCATACAGTCGCTTTTCAAAATAAACATACCTTTAGTTTTAGGTTTACTTCCTATGGTTAAGGCAACACGTGCTTAAGGCAGCACGTGGTTAGGTTTAGAAAAAAGTATCATGGTTTGGCTTGAAATAAGAAATTTGAAATTTGTGACGAACATAATGTATACATCACAAGTTATTGATATAACTTACCTTCAGTTTCACACAGGAAATGAACAGTGGTCTCCCAAGTGAAAGTCCAGATCCTGTTTGACCGATTCACCTCCTCTCCCGCCTGCCCTACGTGGACACCCTCACTCTTTATACTATGGCAGTTTCTCAGAGCCTCGAAAAATTATGCCGCCCAGTCTCTCACTGCTGCCTGGTGCATTGGTATCTGACGCTGAGGACCACTGACCAAACTATGATATTTGACAAGTTGGGAGTGAGAAATAAACAAATAATCGACATGAAAATGCACAACTCAGCTGTTAAAATTATGCATCAAAACTATGCGAAATGAATATGCAACAGTTGTTTTGACGTGACGTTAGTTCCACACAGCATGATTGGTTGATGTCTTTATGCCTTTTTCTCAGTACAAAAACTCGACCTGAGATCAGAAAAACAAATGACAGCTTTTTTGCCGTGAGATAATCACATTCTGTGTGGAAGTAATCATGAAACAAACAGTTTGAAAAAATATATATACAAACTACTGCACAAGAGAAAAAAGCCTCCGATGTGTAAAGGCCTTAACTCTCGACAAGACAGTGCTAAGTGTATTTCCCAAAGTACTGAACTGCTCCTTAAGGTTTGTGGTTGTGTGCTTCTCAAAGAACAGCGGCTGCAGTCAGCTTGAATTCCATCCATTTAAATGCATTTCAGTCGCTACAAGTTTTCACGGTGGACAGAAAGTATCAAAACGTCCACAGAAACTTTTATAATCCACTTCTTCATCATAATCCAGCTCTCAGCTGTCCATCTGTACTCTCATTATGTTCCAAACAACAAGACACAGCTTCCTGGCAGAGCTTCAGGGAGAGAGGAAATGAATTATGCTGCCGGAGTGTTTGAGACCTTTTAAATCTTTGAGACTTGTCACCATTTGAATCCTCTGTATGCAACATGTTTTAAGGTGACCACAAGCGCTGTTCTGCATCAACGGCGATCTATTTACAGCCACCTTAGAAGCACAGGGGGTATTAGATTGCAGATTTTGTGGGTGGAGTATCACTTGAAAATGCCCACATCCTGCCTACTTCTGCTTTACTCCCTGTACAGAGGGTTGAGTAGATGACTCTTGTGCATTGAATCACAAAAATAGAATTCAGTATAATTAATTAATGGATTAATATTTGACTTTCAAACAAGCCTCGTCTGATTAACATGTTCATAATATTAATTCACTTCATTAAGCTGAAATAGAAAGAGTACACCATGCCGTATCATCGAACCAAAAGTCTGTAACTGAAGCAAACCTTCTTGACTGACTGAAGCATTTTACTGAATATTGATGGATGGTGGATGTACAGTAGTAAAGCCCACACAGCACAATCCAACAAAGCAAAATTGGGTAATCTACATTGGGTTTGATTTGGTTCAGCAATTTAAAATCCCCCTGGGTGTTCTGGATCAGAGTTTAAAACCACACACAGGCCATATTATGGCCTTAGGAATCACTCAGCAAACTAATTATGTTTAATCAAGATGTGTGATACTTATGTCTTAATTGGTCCTCTGTGCCTGTTCCCATTAACCCGTCGTATATACTCCCAACGTTTTCCACCAAGAGAAGGACAAGCTGTTGTTTTTACCCACCTTCCAAATGCCTTTCATTTTTGCCAGATGACGCTGGTCTGATCTTGAATCACCACAAAGAAATGTTTGCACCAAAAAGAAAAGGAGAGAGGAGGGGAAGGTATCGAAACATGAATTTAATTTCATTCCCAGATGTACAAAAAAAAAACAAAAACCTTAACTTTGGTTCTTCTGATGTGAATTTATGTTCATATTCTTTGCATGGCATTTTTGGAAATATCTTGGAAATATTAATCACAGCACAGATTATTTGTATGGTTTCAAATGGACCTCTGTAATATAAGAAAAATATTTAATTGTAATAAATAATATATGAGTTTGAACATGTGTTTGGGAGACTTTTTTATGTATTATATCTAGTTCAAATACTAGGTGGAGAGCTGTAGTAACAGTTGTTGCCCACACGAGGGCTCACTCAGCCAATATTTTTTATATCTGATCTGACAGTTCGTCTGATCCTCATTACATCATGTATGAAAAGGTTGAGCGGGCATCTGTAACACATGCATTTACTCAAGTAAAAGTACTAATTCCACACTGTAGAAATATTCTGTTTGTACTGCATTAAAAATATTACTTAATTAAAAGCATGTAAGTACAATCAGGAAATATATTTATGTGTTAGAAGTACTTTCAAAATCATAAAAATAATTAAAAAGAAAAGAAGCAAGTCCTCATATTTGAGAAGCTGAAGCAATAAAATGTTTCTGCATTATAAATTACTCAAACAATTATCGAAATCCAATAAATGTTCTAATCAGTTGACTAGTTGTTTCAGCTGCTCTTTTATATTTTTATATGGTTTGTGTGCAAAAATCTTGATTTGAAAAGTAGCCATTATCAAATATTTTAAGTGGAGTAAAAAGTTCAATATTTACCTTCTAAGAAGTAGAAAGTGACAGGAAATTAAGATACTCAAAGAAAAAGTACTGTAAATTTGTGCTTGAGACATTACTTGAGTAAATGTACTTAGTTACATTCCTCCACTGAACAATAAGACGTGACAGGCATTTGTTTTTATTTATTTGTAACACCCGTAATGCCAACTTGGCCTTACATATCACTTCCTCATTAACTAGGTCCTATAGTCATTATTTGACTCGTTCAAGTGATTGACTAATGCTTAAAGTACCATGTGAAATCTATTAGTGTTTGTGCTGCACATACATGGAAGATTTTACAACACACAATAAAACTAATCACACCAATAGGTCAATTTAAAACAGTGACCTACAAAGGACTCCACTCTTGAATGTAATTGTTTTTGAGCTGTGTTCCATTTTTGCTGTTTTTTTTCTCCCTCATTAATTATGTGTGTGTGTGTGTGTGTGTGTGTGTGTGTGTGTGTGTGTGTGTGTGCGCGCGCGCGTGTGCATGCGTGCGTGCGTGCGTGTGTGTGTGAATAATATTGAAAATGAGGGCAGACCCTCGCTGATTGCTTGAGATTTAAATAAAGATTGAATGGACAACTGATTTGTTTTCGCAGTCATCAGTGATCAGTGCTGAGATTTTCAAGGGTCTTGAAGAATAACATTAATGACTAATGTGTGAAATATTGCATGAAGTGCTCAGCAAAAACAGTTTGTGCAGGAGTGGAAAGACATTTGAGGTATGCAGGCCCGCCCACAGAATGACTGGGCTCCTGAAAAGGTCAAGTAATTGGGCCCTGTCCAAATCTGCTTTGCTCATATCAACATGTGTGCTCTTTCTCTGCTTGTTAGGGGCAGTAAATGTGAATGGCTGCCCACAGTTTTTTTATACCATTTTCAGGAGAGGGTGTTTTGGTCATGAAGCAGGCAGCATTTTATTAAAACAACAGCAAAATAGTTTTTCTGTTGTTTTGATAAGTAATGGTGAAAATAGAGGTTCAAAATAACACATAGTTATCATTGCTTATATGTAGGATGAACATGATTATTGCGATTGGCTGGGTCCCAGAAAGCTTCCCCCTTTTTCCCCTTACGAGCGACCAAGGAGTTATGCAAGCTGAATCTACTTACAACCATGAAACGGTTTGTGAAGCTCCTGTGTTATCATGACTGCTTTGGTTCAATCAGTTCTCACATCTAGCAACTGTGTCATTCTGCTACCTGTTTATGTTTGTTTCCATCCATCCATTTTTATCTGCTTTTCCATGGCTGGGTGACAAAGGCAGCAGGCTGAGCAAAGTACTCCAGACGTCCCTCTCCCCAGCAACACTTTCCAGCTCCTCCTGGAGAATCCCACGGTGTTTCCAAGCCAGATGAAATATAAAATCCCACTAGTGTGTTCTTGGTCTGCCCCAGGGCCTCCTGCCAGTTGGACGTGCTTAGAAAACTTCTAACAGGAGGTGCCCAGGAGGCATCTTGATCAGATGCTCAAACCACCTCAACTAGCCACGTTTGATGTGAAGGAGCAGTGGCTCTACTCCGAGCTCCCTCCGGATGCCTGAGCTCCCTACCCTATCTCGAACTGTACGTTCAAACCAGAAGCTTCCAAAGAGGCAAAGTCTCTCGCGGACGCCCAAGAAACACAGCTGTCAAAAATATTTCTGCCAGCTTCAGTCACTCTAGTCGCAACGTGAATCATTGAACGTTCTATCGTGCTTGTCAATTTAAAGCAGCCGCAAAGCGAAGTACTGGCTCTAAAGCAACGTAGTTGCTGCTTACAGTTGTCCAGTCAAAAAGCTCATAGTTGGCCGACAGAAAGTTATGTTTGGTCAATGAAAACAGAAAGCTTATGTCATCCCATTCAAACCAAGCAAGGAAGACTTGCTTGCTACGCCACAACATTACTAACATTACACACTTTAAAACTCACCAGACCAACCAGCTACCTCCGCAACACGGTCCCAAGCCTCACTCTTTTTATTTTGGTCTTTGTAACCAAACAGCGACACATTATAAAGGACTGAGTGGGCAAAAACACAAGTAAAACACTTCTCGGTATCCATTGTCGGAAGAAGTGTGCTGTAGGAGCCCAAGACGTGTGGCTGACGACCAGGTCGCCCAAGTTGTCCAAATCGTGGGGTTCTCAATGAAAATGAATGGCTTCCACCGTTTAGGAAGCTCTGGTTGCTGTTGGTTTGAACATACAGTAAGGCTGAGCCCAGCCACCCCACGGAGGAAACTCATTTTGGCCACTGGTATCCTCAATCTCATTCTTTTGGTCACTGCCCAGAGATATGACCATAGGTGAGAGTTGGGACGTAGATGGACCAGTAAATTGAAAGCTTCGCCTTCAGGTTCCCTCTTTACCACATTGGTCCAGCCCACATCACTGCTAACACTACGCCAAACTGCCTGTCTGTCTCAGGCTCCATTTTACCCTCACATACGTACAAGACCCAGAGATACCCGACCTCCTTTGCTTTGGGCAGTAACTCTCTCTACCAAGAAGGGGCAATAAACGCTTTTTTGCCAGAGAATCAGATTTAGAGGTGCTGACTCTCATCCTCACCACTTCACACTCAGCTGCAAACTGCCCCAGTGCATGCTGGAGGTCACGGTGTGATGAAGCCAACAGAACCGCATCATCTGCAAAGAGCAAAGATTCAGTTCCTCAAACTGGACCCCTTCCTCCCCACCAGCTGCGACTTGAGATCCTGTCCGTGAATGTCAAACAGAATAGGTAACAAAGGAAAACCCTGGCTGTTTGTTTCTTTATGGACAGTTTAATTAGAAATGTATGTAAAGGTGCTGTTTATGACTCCTTTTATTGCTTCTGTTTCATATAGTTAACCAATTTCAGCAATAAAAGGAGACTCACACAACTTTCTGATAAATGAAAACCATCTGAACTTCAGGAATGTCATTTGCCTTTTTTGCATTTAATGTAAACAATCACAAACAAAGAAATATAATATTTAATCCACATAAATCAAAATCACTTTTCTTTTCACTGTCTTGAGTCTTTCCCCTTTGTCTCTGCTTTTGTAATTCATTCAGCTCTCTCCACCTGAAATGATTATGATCCCATTTATCTGTTAACGCTGCGTTGATAATGACAGGAAAAACAAGAGTGGGTGTGAGCATCTTGAAAGCAGACACAAGCGGATGTAAATCATCTTATTTCAATAATCAGCCCCTGCCATGAATATACATGAGGCCTTTAGCAACACTCAATCAGGTGATGAGGTTTTAAATGGCATGAGCAGGTAAATCATTTGCATCTGTAACAGTGAGCATGTGTGGGAAAGGAGTCAGAAAGAGGAGCCAGCTCTTTCACTAATGCTATTATTTAGCAGATGTGTGTGTGTGTGTTTGTGTGTGTGTGTGTGTGTGAGAGAGTGAGAATGTGTGAATGTGTGTGCTCCATGAATTGTTCAGTGATTGTGTGTTTATTATGACTCTGCTACAGTCTCTTCTGGTTGTCCTAGTCATGTACAGGATCTACTTTTAATCAATTATTACCAACCACGCATACTTGCATCCCAAGGGGGGGTACCTCAGATACCAGTATGGATGTGGAAATACTTGTGGAGTCGCTCAGCTAGTCTGGAAGGGGAGACCGGGGTTGGTTGGCATACAGCTTTTATTGTGAGGGTAACATATAGTATTGAAAGAAAAAAAGGCCTGTAAATTAAACATATTAACTCAATAGACTCAATAAACTTATTCACAGGGCCAGTAACGTCATGGGGGCAGAGCTGGACTCTCTGGGGGCAGTGTCAGAGAGGAGGATGCTGTCTAAGATACGTGTCATCTTGGACACTGTCTCCCACCCACTCCACCCTGTGCTGCTCAAACACAGAAGCACATTTAGCAACAGACTCATTCCCCCAAGATGCACCACAGAGCGCCACAGGAAGTCATTCCAGCCTGTGGCCATAAATCTGTATAACTCAGCCACTCTGAGTCAGTAAAGAGGCATCTGGACTTCATTCATCTTCTGAATTTATAATTCATAATTATCTACTGGGTGCAATAATTCAACTGTGCAATATTTTTCAGTTTACGACTTTATCATGCACATAACTGTACATCTTTCTTGTGTTTACCTTTATTCTGTTCTTGTTTATTCTATTGATGTATATAGTGTCGTTAAATTTCATTTTATTTTTAATATTTTAATATCTTAAGTACCATTGTTAAACACTGTGGCATAATGCATATTCTATTTTAATTTTATTTTAATGCACATTTAATCTACAAATTTAATGTATCATTTCTATTTAATTTTGTTTTATTTTATTTCATTGTTCTATTTCATACTCTTATTCTTACGTCTTACAATTCTCTATGCTTTACATCGGAACAACTGTGTCAAATAACAATTTCCCTGCGGGGATCAATTAAGTATTTCTGATTCTGATTATAAAACTAAAATGATAAGCCATTTTCTGTGGGATGGAAGAAAACCTAGAATTCATATGGACAATTTGCCAATTAAATCATGCCAGCCAAAGAAGGGAGGGGGGTGTATCACTGCCAAATATAAAATATTATAGTATTTCTCTTGACATGGCAAAGCTTGCCAGATACTGGGGCGAAACAAATGCTGATTTGGACTGGATTATGACTGAACAGGAACTTACTTCTCCTTTTAAACCTACTGAAGCTCTCACACAAAAAATTAAACATGAGAATAATAAGAGTAAAATCCTATAAATAAATAATAAATCATATCCGAGCACATTTAACAATAGTTTGGCAAGAAGTGCATGAAAAATGTATGATTTCTGGTATTATTCAAAAAATATTCAGCCATATGGAACAATGTAATAAATGTAATAAAAAAGGAGAGGCAGACATTTAATTGGGCTCAGTGGTTAAGAAAAGGTATCAGAATATTAGATGATCTATTTGAAGAGGGTAATTTTCGTTCATATAATAGGATGAGGGAAAAATTTAACCTTGAAGGGTGAAGCCACTTTTGGAAATATTAAGGGGAAAGTTCCTTTTCATCAAGATCAACATGTCCCTGGATAAAAAACAGTGGTTGTGGTAATCTAAGGATGACATGGGAAAAAGACCTGTGTTGTAAATCAGATGAAAAACATGGGATGGGATGCTTTCCAACACCAGGGAATACATCAGAGAGGCCAGAGGCAGATGTATTCAGTCTAAAATTATTCACAGATGTTATCACAGTCAGTAGAATGGGCCTACTTTAAGTCGATCTATATTGGAACTGCAGGAGAGAACATGACACATATATGCATGCATTATGGGAACGTCCTAGGGTTTCTCCCCTGTGGAGGAACGTTCTGCATTATATTGATAAATGGTGAGAATGTGTACTGCCTAGTTCGCCAAGGCTGTGTCCTTGGTGACAAAACTGTAGCACCAAATTTAAATCAATTTGTATTTAGAATATTGAAACCTGGTCTTATAACCCGTGTTCGGATGATTCTCAGGTGTTGGAAGGAGCCTCAAACTCCTACACTGAATATGTGGACGGTTTAAATGATAGAAACTACTGTGTGTGAAAAGATACTGGGCAGATTAAATTGGAATAATGATATGGTCAGTGGATATATGTCAGGAGAGAACAATTGGATCATGTAACAACACTTATGATGTGGTATAGTGACATGCTGCAGTAATGACTAGCCCACCGCTGTGACTGAAAAGCTGCCTTTCCTGTATTAATGTCTGTTGATATTTGCCAGACATCCTGCCTGTTAATTTGTTTCTGTTTTGGATTATTGTGTTACTTTAGTATTGATTTTCATGTTAAAAATGTAATTACAATAAAGCATATTATAAAACTGTGTGAGATAGATATATTGTAAATGTGTGACTTCAGTTTAATAGATTTAGGAATCAGCTACATTTTGATATAAGACTTGAAGGTCTGTGATAAATGATAAATGATAGTCGCTGGCTAATATAATTTCATCACTAAATTGAGTCAGATCTGAGCGGGGTTGGTGTCAGCCAATTATAGCAGTACCAGATGTAACTAGCTTTATTTTGAGAGATTAAAACTATTTTGAAAGACTGAATAATGTTTATATTTTTAGCGAATTGTTGTTATTGTTTTTAATCACCTTCTACTTATTCAGAAGTTGTCAAATACCGCCGTTTGGTGAGTTTTCTCCCCACCAAGCACTGACAAGAACAGCCATCCTGTTAGAGCTATTTCTAGCAGGCTCTTCTAGTTTCCTTTTTTTTAAAAAAAACAAACAAACACCTGAATGCATCACCTGACCTGCCATCTAAGGAGTCTCTAATTAAAGGTAAGTGTGGTGAAAGGAGTGTGGGGCATGGTGACACACAGTCTTCAACCACTGTGTGTTTGGTTAAGCTTAGCTTGTTTGAAGAACTCATTTATTAACCCACTGATCTGACCTTTGTTTTTTCAAAAGGCCCGTTTCTTTTAGGGAATGTTTGTTTGGGTGTTTTATTTTTTATTTTGACGAGACAGTGAAGACAAGCAGTTCACAGTTTCATCCTGCAACTCTCCATACATCCTGCAAATCAATCAACTCCTAAACCACCTGAAGCACCCTGGATCATCAAACAGTGAGTACAAACAAACCAAAGACAATGAGTCGATCATATCTGCTGTTATGGCACTTATTTAGAAGCTGCAATACATGCTTTCGCAGCAGCATGATACGCTGCCCTACAGGGTCAGTTTGGAACGCTGCTGGGAAACAACATAACTTAAGCAGCTGGAAAGTAGATTGGTCAAACACTGGACTTTCACCCAGGAGTCCAGTGTTTGCTTCTTGTTTGAATATTTAACCAAACCATGATGTTTTTTGCTGAAATAAACATACATACAAGGTGTTTTATCAACATCTATTTTGAAAAGGTCTGTGTGCTTATGAGCAGAAACTGTTCATTACCTGTGAAAACAAAGTGTATTTTGAAAAGAGGCAATGCATGTTACGCGTGTAAATTGACGGGAACTGCCCATTGGTCCGACATCCCATTGTTCCGACCATATTAAACCCATTGTTCCGAAGTCCGTTCCGAAATCATCATGATGCCCTGTGGTTAAGGTCTGGTTAGGTTTAGGCACAAAAACCACTTGGTTAGGGTTAGGAAAAGATCATGGTGTGGGTTAAAATGAAAAAGAAAGTGACTAACACATAAGCTGTGAGCCTGCTTCGCCTCAAGCCTTTCCCAGCTGACCCAGAGCCAGTTGCGGCGCACCATCAATGTAGAAATACGCCCGTCAGGAGCCGTTCAGCACCACGGACCGTCGGACTAATGGGATGTCGGACCAGTGGGCTGTCAGACCAATGACATGGACCCAAATTGACATGGCGTCCCAGGACGTCAGCAACGATGCACCCAGTATAGCAGATTAGCCTTAACTTGTAGCCACTGAGGGGCTGCATAGACAGGTTACGTACTAGTACTTACTGTGCTCCATTAGCTATTTTTCCATCCAGAAGTGGTTCGAATCATTGGGAAATGCGTATTGAAAGAAATACGAATCCTGTGTGTTTCCATTAAATGTATGGACTTTGGAGAGTTGGCGAGTTTTCCGCAGAACTGGAAGCAAAACAAGTCTCGCATTCTTCTTCTTCTACGTTTTCTGGCGGTTGGTAACCAGCTTGTAAATGCATTACCGCCTTCCCGACCCGGAGTGTGGATATCACCATGGAGAGAGGTGCGCTACGTCAGTCTTAATTCGAACATAACTGTTTCCATCCCCCGTTTTGCAAATCAACATTTTTTCGAATCAACCAAAACCTGGCTAAAGCGAGCGTATTTTAGTTTGTGCGAATCTGGGGATTTTAATTCGAATTTTGGCATTTCCATCATAATTTTCCGATGCAATACTTCTAGATGGGCATCTAAACAGGCTGATGGAAACATGGCTACCGACTCTAATGCAATCGTTTCAGATTTCCTTCATTTTCAGGCTGGTTTTGTGGATTTGGAGCTAAATGTTGTGCCTGGGGCACGTCATGTATTAATGATACTCGTTACCTGGAGAGGTTGGAAAAGGATATACGTTTCTTCCCTGTTCCAAAACCAAAATCAAACCCTGAAAAGCATAGGGTTAGCTAGCTAGCTACTGAAGATATAGCCTACTGAATGTATACACATGCTGCTTTTGCTTTTTAATGATTATAACAGTGAAAAAAAGACTGACCCTGCTGTACAGGAACCAGTGAAGGGAAGCAGGGAAACAAAGCTGTGTGTCATCGCATTGTGCGCACAAGAACGTTGTTTGACTTCAGCAAGCACTGGCGGTCGCAGGGGTGTAGCCAAACATGGTTCATCTGCACACACTGCGATGCCACACAGCTGGTTCAATATCAGCAAAGTTTCCCTTTATATTCATTGTCTTCTGTGTTGATCAGCAGTGATGTGGTGGTTCACTTTTACACTGTGATCTGTAGCCTATAGTTCGGCTTTAGCTTCTAACTATCTTTGTCTTTTTAGCCTGTTGTTGCTGCTGAGTCATTTTGACATCCTGGATATATCCTTCAAACACAGACTGTAGACCCCTCTGTCTGCTTCTCTCTGGAATCACTCTTTCATTTGTCCAAAAATATGATAATATTTCTTCAGGGAGTGCAGTTAGTTACAGTATGGGCTACATGCTTACTCCCACAGCTTGTCGGACCATGACCAAGGGGCGGGGCTTAGCGAAAGGTCAATTTGACATGGTGGCCAAATGTGGAATTACAATGTCCAGGTGCATTACGTGATGCTGTTGAGCCCAACACTTCCATCCAAACTTGCATTGTGAAAGCAACTTATTTTAATCACTGGATACATTTTTTGAGCGTCACAACCCCCACAAAATGATTTGTTTCAGTATTGGGATTTAATCCAGCTCTATGGGCCCAATGATGCCGAAGTTCAAGGTAACTTCATACTGTGGAAATCAAGCTCTTTTGGCTTCATGCTTCCAGTGCTTTATCCAGTTCTCTTTATACATCCATGAGTTTAATATGCAAAATGTAATGTATATAAAATACAGCAACAACATACAACATAATTGGAGCTTGACGATGGTGACAGTAAGTACACTTCATCAGCTGTGGAAGTGCCTCATACACAAAAGGTTAACCACTGATTTTAATTACACTTTCATTGACAACAGGCAATTAGAGCTGCGACTAATTAAATCAATAGCCATTTACTGTTGTTTAAACATTCAATTTATTTAAGAGGAAAAAAAGTGCCTGTTCCCAAAAGCTTCTTCAGCGATAGATTTTCCCCGTGTCAGACCTGTCAGAGGAAGTGGCTTCAAATTGGATTTCTGTATGTCATGTCAGCTATCTTACATGAGGTGCTGAGAGCATTTGTAGGCAATGGCAGCAGAGGTCGTGACCTGGTGTTTAAATTACATACCTGCAAGGCTTTCTGCGCACTGAGTCATTCCAATTTTGCACCACTCTCCTGTCTTTTAAACCTCTCCTGCCCTCTGTGCGCCTGCAGACATTCACGATGTACTAAATCACATGCAAAGTGGCTTTACCTTTCAGAAAGTTTCCGATTATTCAAGCAAATTGATGCTGTTGTTTATCCGACACGGTTTATCTGCAACATCTAATGTGCTGCAACACTTTGTGCTCGTTATGTTGTAAGAAACAATAAATGTGACAGTGTTTTGTGCGACTTGTGTAAGAGCCAGCGCTGAATGCTTTATGACTTTATTCAGGGCACAGAGATCTGTTTTTTTTGTTGCTCTTTTTGTTTGTGCGAAATCCTCTCCGCATGGAGGCAGACAAACAATTAGGCAGAGACTTGTCTGACATTTAGGATTTTCATGCTCCATCAAAACTCTCGCTAATTATTCTGGGTTGTTTTTATAAAACTTCTGCCTACAGTGCACCCTCCAGATAACACTGTGACTCCACGGGAACTGGAGCTGAGCTTTGTGAGTCTACAGAGAAACAAAATATTACACCTAATAGCAATGTAAAGCCTGTAAATTGAGCTCTTCAGATCAAAATGCCCTGTGAGGTTTTTCCAGAATTGTCTCATTTGTTTGTTGCTTGTTTTCTGTATCACCAGGCAGTGAGAGCAGACATCATAACAACACCTTTGTCTTTTAAGGATTGGTTTGTTCCTCATTACAAATGCATAGAGTTTAGTGCAACCATCGAGACAGAGTACCATCATCTCTCCTGAATTTACACTGATAGCACACAACCACCGGTACTTAACTATGTCAAGATCACTGACATTTGCATGTTAAGACTTTGTTAAGCCTGCTCTCATTTGCATTCTTATAAAGGATGTACGCAACACATTCAGACATGAGGGTAGCCGGGTGCATAAGTGGACGTGGGATTTGCGTACAATATGTTGCATGTTGTGTACGGTGTTAACAACAGCTGCACTTCTGGTTATAATATGTGTCATGAGACATCCAAACAACCAAACAAAGGAGCTGTGTTTGATTAAGTGCAGATACTTGTCTGTTTGTGCTATACTCTGATGTAATTACACGTTAATTGCTTTGGCTACAGACACACTAATTAACACTACAGATGGTTTTCAGTTGTTTATTTTCCCTAGAGTACAATAAAATAATGTTTAGCTTTCAAAATAAGACTTCTTTTTAATGACTGTTAGCTTTTTTTTCTAAATATATTTTATTGAGCAGATGTATTCCACATATAATCAACATCTAAATTAAAGGCTTATTTTTCTGAACTTTACAATTGCGCATAATACCCTGAGATCAATAGGAGATCACATGTTGTAGTAGGCGCAAAAGTAGGATCAAATATGGTAGTAAAAGTGCAATTACATCAACATAAAATAATACAATAAAAAAAGAGAAATGACAATAACAATAACCATAACAAGATGACCATTATCCACAAAGTCATGCTACCCTCCCATACACACCCCACTTCTCCACTCCTCCCATCTCCCTCCCCCTACAGAGACCTATCACTCTTTTGTCATTTCAGTTATAGTACAGTGTGTGCTGGGGTTAGATTGTTAGCTTTTAGTAGAGATAATTGTCACATGATGTCCTCCTGAGACCCAAACTTTTGTTTGGTATGCATTTTTGATTTCTCCTAGCTATTTAGGATCAGTAGGACCTGATAAGATTAAAAAACTAAACATTGTCGACGATGATAAAGTCCCAGTGTCCACAAATGAGACAATAGTAAAGTCCCAATGTACCCAAATGAGTGCTTCCTAATTAACAGTGTCTTAGCTTGTTACCGTTGCTAAAAATTGGTCACATTTGTTGCCATATTAAACTACAAACATTATTAATCATTAATAAACAAGTTTCAACCATAAAATGTGATCAGGTTTTGGACCTTGTCCACGTTTGTGTCTGTGACGGCAGAGCGGAGTGTGCGGGTGGGAGTGAGATGATGGAGGAGCTCAGACAGGTAGGCTGGGGCCTGGTTATTGAGGACTTTGTATGTCATGAGGAAGATTTTGAAGTGGATTCTCAGGGGGATGGGGAGCCAGTGGAGCTCATGAAGAATGGGGGTGATGTGGTGATGGGTGCGAGAGTGGGTGAGTAGCCGAGCAGCAGAGTTCTGGATATACTGGAACTTACTGAGGGTTTTTGAAGATGAGCCATAGAGTAGACTGTTGCAGTAGTCCAGACGGGAGATGATGAAGGCGTGGATGAGGGTTTCTGCAGCTGAGGAGGAGACGGAGACGGGCCATATTCTTGAGGTGTAAGAAGGCTATTTTGGTGATGTGTTCAATGTGCTGGTCGAAGGAGAGGGATTGATTTGGAAATGACGCCAATATTTTGGATGTGAGGGGAGTGGGATTCTGTGGAGCCATCAATGTTGAGGGTGAAGTTATGGGTGGATTTGGTGAGTCCTTTTGGTCCAATGATGATCATTTCAGTTTTGTTGCGGTTTAATTGGAGGAAGTTGGTTTAAAGCCAGGATTTTGATATCTTTTATGCAGTTTGTCAGGGATGAGAGTGTGGCAGTGGAGATGGATGGATATCATCGGCGAAGCCATGGAGCTGGAGACCATGGCGGCAGATTATGTGACCAAGGGGGAACAGGTACAGGATGAAGAGGAGGGGACCCAGAACTGAACCTTGGGGGACACCTTGGGGGAGAGGAGCAGTGGGGAATTTGCAGTTATTGATGGAGATGAACTGAAGTCTGTCAGAGAGATATGATTTGAACCAGTTGAGAGCAGTGCCAGAGATGTTAAAGACAGTTTCAAGTCGGGTGAGAAGGATGGAGTAATTGATGGTGTCGAAGGCAGCACTGAGGTTGTTGAGGAGGATGAGGATGTTGAGATTTTTAGATGGATTAGTGTATTGTGGTCTTACTACCACTAGATGGCACAAAAAAGTGTCCACAAACAAGGACAACAGGTCTAAGTTAAGGAGAATGAAGTATAAGTGTAGCCAGAATATCTGTTTAACCCTCATCGTTAATTATTTGGTAGGCTACACAGGTTCTTTTGGTCACTTTTACTTGTGGTCGTAATTGGCACAGGTGTGGGTGTGGTTTCACATTACTTTACCTGTTCATTCACTGGCGTGGCAGCTTTTAGACAAAGACGGTGAGTGTGGGCTCCGATATTTACTGTTGACCGTTATCACATAATGTTACTGAAATTATGTAATCACATCAGTAATATTTCATCTTATTTTGCCGTAGTTGTTCAGTTGTTTGTTTAATAAATCATCATAAAAACGCATCATTAGACTTCAGCATGGACTTCTTTGAATGAGTCATAGTTAAGAGCCTACTCAACCTCGTAGCAGCTCTATTCATTGATAGTAGTCACTACAATAAGGTCCAGTAAACCGAAAGACCGAAGATCATTTAAATTCATTTTAACCCCAATCTGCTTTCATGGCACTTGAAATGTAACTCAGGTGCCTCCCATTTCCATAGATCATCTCTGAGATGTTTCTACCCCGTCATTGGACTCCAGCTATGCTTAAGTCAAGGCACACACCTGTCCATGAAAGGTCTCACAGCTGACGATGCATATCAGAGCAAAAGCCATTGTGTGGGACTTCAGGGATTCTGTAAGGTTGTTTGACACGCATTTAAATATAGGTTTTAAATACAGCATGTAATCCATGCAGAGCTTCATAAAAGAGGGTGTGCAGAAAATGCCTAATGGCTGGTTAGAAGATGCTGAGAAGCCCTGGGAGGATGCACTAGTCACCAGAGTGCTTGTTTCCAGATAAAAATGACTCATCTTCTGGTAAAGCTGCTCTGAGCTGCTGGGGCTGAAAGCCACAATCAGCTGTACGAGTGATACAAATAGAACAACATTTAAACCAGCAAAACAAACATTTTTGACAGTTTCAAGAAAGTAAGAGGACACAACAGAAACATATGTAAAACATTTGCACACAATTTGTAAAATGCACCTGCAGCTGTCAACAGACTTTTAAAAAGAATTCAAGTTAACCACTTTTATTCCAAAATCCTATCATGAGGTCATAAACGTTTTCATTTCCTCAGATTAATTCGCTCTTTACTGTTTCACACGACCCATTGAACGACATGGATGATGTCTTTTTTTGTCCACTCACCATCTAAAAGTTGACATTTAAACATGCTGCAGATTAGGCCTACCGTTGTGTTCGTCAAATGTCACAGCTGCGGTGGAAAGTGAGAAAAACATTCGGTGGCTCAAGGCCAAACTGAATGACAGAAATACATTATTTATTCATTATTACAGAAACTCGTGTACTCATTTTATCACTTAACCTACATTGAGTGAATTCAGAGGGAACAACGATTTGAATAAAGCTGTTTATTGAATGAATATCAACAAAATAGAATAGATTACATGTGTAGTGCACATACCGCTGTACAGATACTGTCATACACAGTTCACTTAAAGAGGAAAAGAGTGGCAAATAAACATTTAGATTAGAGCAGCATGTTATTATATACATAAGCATGCCATAGAGTCATAGAAAAGCTCACAAATATGAACATTTAGGTAAAAAATCTAAAATTGATTGAATATTTCTGCAACGACAAGAGCAAACTCACTGTTTAAAGTACATTTTAAGCTCACAGCATCATATTTTTCAGTGCTGAATAGATTTTCTGTACACAAACCTTCATACGCCTGTTTAGAATATAAAACATGATACGCACAAATCCTTTGAATCAAAGCAGGCTAATGTTTTTACACTTGAAGCAATTGCGTCAAAGAGACAGAGCTGCTGTGTGTTGTTGTTTGTGACCGTGAGCAGCTGTATACACTGTGGCTGTTTTATGAAAGCCTCTGCAATGCACTTTGTGAGCTTTTGAATCTTACTGTGCTTTAAATGAATTTCCTTTCCACTCAGGTTGCTTGTCAGTATGAAGGCTGAGAAGATTCAGATTCATTTTGCAGGGAAGAATTTACTCTGCGTCATTTCACACCAGCGGATACAATTCTTGCGTGTATTCAAGCAAAACAACAAATCAAGCGTAGTTGTCTTGAGGGATAACATTATTCACGACAGCACCTGGTAAATCTGCCACAATGGTGGTGGTGTGAAGGCGCTGCACTCTGTGTGATACTGTCAGGGTGCTTGACCCCTGACCCCTGTCCTTTCCTTTGCTTCTCCTCCGGGACAGGAAGTGGCGACACAGGTAGGACAGTAACTTTTCATGCAGTGAGGCATAAATAAAAGGGTTGTAGCAGGCGGAGCTCATGGCAAGCAGGTGAGTGGACACCTGTATGATGTTCACGTAATTCTTCCCTAAAATGGAGAAGTCTGTGTCCAGGTCACGGATCAGATTCACCACCTGTGAAGTTAAACAATAAAGCATTCAGCAGTCATCCCAGGAATAGGTCATTTGATGATGAATTCAAGAATTAATTTTTTTCTTTGTTGTCTTACAGGTCCACTGTGTAAGATTTAGAGGCATCTAGCTACACATTCTCACTCCGACCTCATCACATATCGACATTTGTGGTCATGGACCTTCCAGGTCCAGATACAACGTGAAAAGTACCCTGTGTGTGTTGGTTGTTGACAACCACCTTGACAAGGGGCACCTTGTCAAGTTCTGCCTTTCACATGCATTGTCTTCTTTCAAAATACACTTCTGTTTTCACTGGAAATTTACTGTTTACATACACTCTCTTTCAAAATAAACACACTTCGTTGGTATAACACCACGAACTGGCATTTTTTTGCCTTCACCAATTAACCTACGTGGTTAAGTTTAGACAACAAGAGCATGTGGTTGGGTTTATGAAAAAAGAACAGGGTTTGGTGAACACCGCTCTCATTGGTGAAAGTCGATGTTTGTTGGACTAATCCATCACCCCTCCCACCTGCCCTACTCGGACTTTTGTCACCTTAACTTTCGTGTGTCCCCCTGACGCTAATAAGTGCCAATAAACTAGAACAGTGACTGGCGGCATATAAATATTTAGTTAGGTTAAATGTTCTGTCTGTTGCTGGTTTAAGCCAGTCATATTAATATTGAGGTTTTTTGTTTTCTTGCAAAGAATAAACTCAGAATATTGACACCACCATCATGTCTGTATGATGAAGATTAAGCTGCAGTCAGAGGCAGTTAGCTTAGCTTAGCACAAAGACTGGAAACAGGGGGAAACAGCTTGCCTGACTCTGTTCAAACATAACAAAATCCCGCTAACAGCATAAAGCTCACCAATTAACATATTATATCTTGTTTGCTTATCCTGCACAAAAATCAAGGTGTCAAAGAAAAATTATACATTTTCAGGGTGCAGAGTTGGTTGCCTTGTAACCTCACTTTGGCTACAAGACTCTTTGAGGTCGCTACACCAGCTAAGAAATAGGGACGCATTCACACCCAGATAGTCCAGGGGACTCGGTTCGATTGGGCAGGGAATGCCGAAAAACACACCTTCATTTGGTTCGGTTCACTTTCACACTGCACTTTTTAAAGCGGACCAAACCGCCTGGACAGTGTCACGCAGTTACAACAGCTACTGGTTTGGGGGTGATATTGCCCAAAACGACCACTGACCAGGAAGAAAAAAACCATGAGGAAGAAGAAAACCCAGCCAGAGATACTGGATAAAGCGAGATACCCCACTCAGCTCACTTCCTGATTCAGTGACGTCAGCGCCACGCCCCTGTAGGAGACTTGCTCTGAATGTATTGTCGTCAATGAGGAAAATGAACGCGATCACAATTTATGATCAATTCTTTCGCCCTATAGTCACTAAAATAAATATTGGGTTCGTTTTCCACAAGCCACACATCTTACCAACATTCTGACACTAAAGCTGCATTTTTCATCCGCACAGATCAAGAGAAAATTAACTTTGTTTGAGCCCTGTCCGTCTCAGAAAACAAGTTATCGCGAGATCTTGTGATCTTGATAAACAGGCGGTAAAATCACAGTTAGCTTACAAACAGTTATTTACCACTAGTAATAAATAAAAAATGCCCAAGCTTTGTGCAGCAATAGGCTGCAATAATAGGAAGAATGTATTTTCATTCCACCTGCTTCTCGATCCACATACACAGACATCCACAGAGTTCAACACGGTGGTGGGGAGGGGGGGGGGTTGAGGGAGAACAGGCTCTGATTGGAGGGAGAGCTAACCACGCCGACTTAAGAGACAGGAAGAGTAACTGTTTTGTTAACATTGGATAAGCCTACGGTGGGGTATCTCCTTTATCCAGTATCTCTGACCCGGCTCATCGATCGGCCAGGACCAAAAATGGAACTCCATCCCCTTCAGTCACACCACTCCAAACGAACCAAACTATCCATGGAAGTGGACCAGGGTTCATTTAAAGCGGACCAAATAGTGCCAGTGTGATATAATGTTTTAGTTAGTGATTTTAAGAGATGTTACTGGGTGGATTTTGTTACTGTTGGACAGAGCAAGCAGTTCCCCCATTTCTGTTGTCTATGCTAAGCTAGGCTAACCGGTCACTGGTTCCAATGGCAATCTTCTTGTCTAACTCACAGCAAGAAAGCAGTTACGTGTATTCTCAAATTTCCTCTTGTGCAGGAACAGAACATATGTGCTAGCTGGCGATTGGCTGTAGTCTTTGAAGTGTGGTCCGATCCTTTTAAGCTGAGACACAGGCAACATGAGGTAATGCAACAGTTGGCCTTTGTTGCCACTGGTTCATTGATGTCAATTTGGTGTGTCAGGGCTTAAAGAATTCATGACCTCTGCCAAAGGGATTATGTTTTCAGTGCAGTTTGTTTGTCTGTTTGTCAGCAGGATTACATGCCCTATATTCATGAAACTTGGTGTAGGGGTGGAGCACAGGCCAAGAAAGAGGCCATTACATTTTGAGGCAAATCTGAATCAGTACACAAATTATTTTTCACTTTCATCAACGTTGCGAGGTAGGGCATTTGCCTTTGGTGGAGGTCAGCGCTCTCCGAGTGAGCGTCGAGTTTATTCATCTTTTCATGTATCGTGGGGTGGCTGTGGCTCAGGAGGTAGTGCGGGTCATCCACTAATTGGAAGATCAGAAACCCAAATTGCTTGCAATGGCACAGATCGATGTGTGAGTGTGAGTGTTTTTAAAAAAACTGAGGAGCAGGAGGTGGCACCTTGTGTGGTAGCCTTGGCCACCAGCGTATGAATGTGTGTGTGTGAATGGGTAACTGTGACTCATTGTGTAAAAAGGGCTTTGAGTGGTTGGATGACTAAAAAGGCGCTATACAAGTGCATTCACCATGTATCTGTCAAATCATCAGTCTCTCTTTCCCACTCATCTGTACCTGTAAGGGGAGCCACGAAAAGGCGAAACAGAGGACAGACACCAGCAGCAGGTAGAAGGTCTTCCTCCTCCGTCTGCTCCACGCAGCCCTTGCAGATCTCAACTCTTGGCACGCCGTCAAGCCCGACATGGTCCTCTGCTTCAGCTGATAGGATATAGCACAGTAGGAGATGGAGACTGCAGCCAGTGGGACAAAGTAGGAGAAGAAGAGAATGAAACAGGAGTAGATGAGGCGGCCTCGCTCCTGGCCATCCCAGAACTCCTCACACACCGCCATCTGCAGCCCTGCAGCCCGCAGGTCCAAGTGGACGGTGTGTAGTGCTGTAGGTGTGGATAAAGCCAGAGAGGACAGCCAGATCAGGACCACCAGACCCCAGCAGAACTGGCCACCTGCTCTTTTGCGGATGGGATAGGCTACAACCACGTAACGATCCACTGCGATGGCCATGAGCGACAGAACCGCCGCGTAGACAGCTGCAGACTGCATGACGGTGACAAAATGACACATGTGGGAACCAAAAACCCATCCTCGCTTGTCAAAAGCATAGGATGCAGTCAAAGGGACGCAGAAGATGCACATCACAAGGTCGACCAGTGCCAGGTTGCTGATGAGGAAGTTTGTGGTGTTGTGTATTTTCTTGTTGTGCCAGATGAGAAAGAGCAAGAGCAGGTTGCCGGAGCAGGCGACCAGTACCACGGCAGCGTAGAGGGGGATGAAGACCGGCTTCAGGTCGGACAGCAGGTCCAGGCCAGAAAAGGCAGGGGCCGAGAGCGGGGAGGTGGAGAAGAGGGGATGAGAGGAGTTGCAACAGGAGGAGGAGAAGGTAGATGAGGAGTCAGACATGGATGGAGCATAATAGTTCATCGCTGATTGGTTCAATGACTTCGCCCAGTCCATAGCTGCAGGGGTCAGAATGAATAAGAAACTGTTTAAAACCTGCTGCATATATGATCATATTTATCTCACTGTACATCATCATTTCATTGAAATATTTGCACAGTTTATTGAGCAGCAATTTTATCAAACCTAAACTGATATTAACGTCATGATAAGATACCGAGATTGCCTTACACAAAACAACTTTTTAAGCGATTTCACCATGCAGACAAATTTCCCATATCAGAATAAAATCATGGCTTTGGTGTGCGCTCCAGTGATCTCGATTGTTGGTCAGTCTTTTCTCATCTTGATGTTCCAACAAAATCAAACATGTTTAATATTATTGTGTGTTTTAGTCTTCTTGACTCACACAGATGGTGAAGTTCAATGATGTGAACATTTTCAAGAGCCAGTAGGTGTGCTCCCTCCAGCACAAAATAGAGAGCAGCAAGCTGGGTAGACATCAAACGTGAAGGGGATTCTGGGGAGGCTCAAGTGGTGGAGTTGTGGAGTGAACAAGAGCCTGTGTTTAATTCATCGTGTATCTGATCCACCAACCAGCACTTATCTTAGTGGGAAAATTTCTGAAGGGGTTTACCTCTAATTCTCACCGTCTCCTCCCACTAAAATGGCGCAGCTAACCAACAGAGGCTGGAAGCTAGCCGAGGCAACAAAATCCAAAATGTAAAGAACACAAAAACAGTTTATCTTTAGAGATTATATTGATGCCAAATTGACAAGCACGCTATCCTCAAATGTAGCCTTTAGCTTCCTAAGTGCTTTATCGTAGGCAACTGGACTTGCTTGAGTTTCTTGAAGACGTTTCGCCTCTTATCCAAGAGGCTTCTTTAGTTCTATCTAAACTAGTTGCAGGCTTTAAACTCCGTGTGGGTGTGAACCCTTGAGTCGTTGAGGTCACATGCGAGTCGTTGACCCACCCAGCCATCTTGTGTGACCTTAAGGACTCTGAAATTCAGAGCTCACGTGTTAGAACTGAAGAAGCCTCTTGGATGAGAGGCGAAAGGTCTTCAAGAAACTCCAGCAAGTCCATTTGCCTACGATAGAGCACTTAAGATTACCGTGACCTGAGAATCTTCACCTACATGCCTTCTGCTAGCTTCTGTCTTGAGTGTAATGAATTGTTCATATGTTGTATTTCTTAAAGGGAGTTTGATGTAACTTTTTCCACCAGGAGCAGGATGAAAAATAATCTCAAAGGGAATCTGGTTGTAGTCTTGCAAATAGTGACCCTACACGATCCCCTGGCTTTGTAAACTCTCAGCGTGAAAGGACTCACATTATCTTTGGATGTGTGAAGGTGTCAGACTTTTCAAAGTCTTTTCAAAGTCTTGTGGTGTGTGGTGGGCATTAGTGTCCATCTTCAAAACTTACTTTCATCTGCCTTATCTTCACATCTTACCTGCCTCTCCTCCCCACTCTACACTTCTCACCCTTTTACCTCTCTCTGCCTCTCCCAATCTTTTCCATCTCGTCCTTTGGAAAATACTTGAGGTTTTCATAACCAATCATCCATCCAATCTACGTGAGCTTCTTTTTACCTCTTCTCTCCCTCTTAGTGTGGGTATGTGCAGCCGAAACGGCATCCTCAGAGTCAAACTGATTCTCAGAAATTGTCTTCCTAAAACATCTGTTGCAGCACCTGTACACGTAATCCACACTGACTTAACTGATATAGCTCTTGCTGAGCAATAAGACACTCATCTGCCACTGTACAATAAAATTTTGTGCAGGAGCGTTAATGCTGATTGGTAATACTTTGAGCGCAGAGGCTGTCTCTCATGGGTGCGATTTAAAAGATTTGCTTCATTAACAAAAACCGCCTGACAGCAATGAAGAGACTGAGAGCGCTTGAATGGTTCTTCAAATTTGCGAGATAAAATAAACAACATCTGTCTTCAAAATAAATGTACTTTGGGATGAATGGCATAATTATTTGGCTTCATCGCTGGCTGCAGTGCGTCAGTGCATAGGCATAGATTTCACAGGAGGTGTGCAGGTGTAGCTAAGGACTTTGGTATTGGCAAAGATATTTTCACCATTACTTGATGCAGAACAGGCGAAAATGAGTGCATAAAAACTCACCAGAATGGAAATTAAGGACAGAGGACCCTCAAACCACCTGTTTCATGTGTCCCCCCTTATATTAGAATAAAACCTGTGCTCTTGCTGCATTGCATCCTCATTTTGACAGTTTAATTTGTTTAAAAAAAAGCAACAAATTACACTGTATCTACACAAAAATCAAACAATATCTATAAACAAATCCTTTCAGATCAGCCAAATTCAAACTAGTCATGAAAAGAAAAATGGTAAAGCTTCATCTGTAAATGAAAAACCTCCCCCGACCTCCTGTAGAGCATGAGCAAGTGCTTATTAATAACCCACTTAGGCTGAGACCTTTTGACTGCACCATTTGTCACAATGTCGCTGTATTTCTCCCACTAAATGATATGAGTTTTACAGGGACAACTGGTTAAATCATGTCAAACACAGATGACCACAGAAAATGAATAGGTCTGAAACAGCTTGTTGCCTCATTGACCTGATCAGTGATAAACTGATATGCGCATGTTTAACACACATCTGTTTGCTTTTTTAAAATACAATATATAGAAATCACAAGCAGTCCTTAATACACACAATTACATCTTAATGTTATAATTAAACAACCGTTTCTTCTCTGAGATAAATTCAGATGCATATTATCAGAGTGCATGCATGTTCGAAAAGTAGGAATTAAAGGAATAAATACCTCCTGAGGGATATCAGTCAGACATTTTTTAATGACATCCACAGCCCACCACCTGTTTGCGTCCTCTGTCCACAGGGAGTCCCACTGTTGTGCAGCCTCACCTCCTCCCTGCAGCCGCTTCAGAATAAAGAGGTGTGTGTTTTCTCTCTCGCTCACAGCATACAGTACATTTTCATGTGAGTGAGTCACCTCCAGTAAGACGGCTTGTCTGTCATCACCCCTCCAGTGAACAATCATTATAATCTCCCATGATATTCCTCTTGGGGTACTATCGCCCTACTCTGGTAATAAATAGTGAATTTATAATGACCTTGCGTTGGTTTATGGTGTTTTAATGGCATGGAATCATTATAATCTCCCTGCTGAGACTTATAATGTCACTTTGGTTTTATACGGTCGACTTATAGTGACCCTGACACATTTTATAATATCATTTCTCTCATAATGTCACTCGTGTTATCCTAAATAACTCCATTAAAGGCGCCGCAACAGAATGAAAGAGCTGACTTTGACTGAATTATTATCTTATCCCTGAATCATTTTCCAGCTGTGAGGTTTATCACAGTGAGGCCACTTTCACAGGCAAACACACCCGCAAACCTACATTAGGGAACAGAGCCGAAATTGAACAATTAAGGGACAAACCACGCTCTTTCTCCAGCAGTACACATCTTAAATATTCATACAACTTAAACTAATTTCAAAATTGTGAGTCTTGGTGCCAGTGCTACCCCAAAAAATAAGAGTGTGACCCATGTGAATCGCCAAGTGAGTATCTGCAAAGGGTAATCCAGGACAAAATTCATTAGCACAGGACTACCTGCAGGGAGCAGAGGGCTGATTGTGAAGATAATGAACACGTCAATGAACCCCAGGATACGGAAAATACTTAGGGATTTGTAAAGCAGGTTTTTTTTTAATCATTATTTTTCTGAAATCTCAATAAGAACAAACTGAAGTTTGTAACTAATAATGGTCACGGTCGATGCAGCAAAACGTAGCACTCTGGCCTGCCTGCACCCTCCTTTGCATCTTGCCTCTGGAGTGTGCCTCACGCAGACAGCAACCTCACGTGTGTCCGTCTTTTTCACATGTGTAAGTGGGTCATTCATGTCTACTTCCCTCTGAGGTCTGTTTTTTTTAAGTGTTTGGAGGCTGGACGAAGGTAATCGTTCCTAATCTTCCTGCAAGTTCCAAGAGTCTCAATGTTCAGAATCAGAATCAGAAATCCTTTATTGTCCCTTGCAAGAAGCAATGGAAATTCATGGCAAAAGGGTATTTTAAAAGTCTTGGGTTTGTGTAGAAGTCATCAGTTAACATGCTATCCAGTTCTCAGATGTCCAGGCTTCACAAGGGACACAGGTGTATTACTGAATTGACTTGTCAGGCCCAGGCCAATGGGCCAAGGAGCTCAGGGGCTCCTTGGCCACAGCCTTTTCATGAAGTTGTTGTTATTAACTTTGCATTTCTTGTCAAAAGGCTCAGTCATCATGTCAATAACAGAGCCCAAATAGTCCTGAAAGAAAAACTCAAGGACTAAATATAACATTTGGCGATGTCACAAAACAGAAACCATCATGATATATTTTAAGTGAGTGTTTCCACCCCCTCAGTTTATCTGCAGGACTATATATGCACTGAGTTCTCTGCAATATGGGCCCTTCAACTCTTCAGGAAGCAACAACAGCATGATATACCTGCCTTAGGGGGATTGCAGGGCCTTTTATGCGTCAGGGCCCAGGGAGCCATTATGTCATAATCCTAAACCTCAGTTTATCTACAGGACTTTATATGCATTGAGTTCTCTGCAATATAAGCCCTTCGACTCTTTACGGGGGAACAGCATGTTGTACCTGCCCCAGGGGGGATAAGGGGGCTTTTTATGCAATAGGGGCCCATTGTGTCATAATCTGCCTATGACTATGAGTCACGAGACAATCCATCTTCTGAAGGACAAGCCAACTCTCGGGAGTAAATGGTGTCAACTCTTTAATCACTACTGCTGTCAACCAACACAGAAAGCTTACAGCCCCGTTTGATCGATTTTCCTTTCATGTGTCTCATCTATGCTGGTTTGTCCTGGTTTAATTGGGTCCTGCAGCTATCTTTGATACTTGAGGAGATGCCCCAGGTGGAAAATTTGACCACGGACTGGTCAGCAGCGTACCTCGTTTTCTCTTTTTTTAAGAGACCTCATGTATAGGTTGTCAAATTCTGCCTCTCTCCAGTCACATTTCCACTTACCCAGGTCAACTCTGTCGTTGCTATTTCCCTACCTGTCCACCAGATGTTCTCACTTTTTCACCTCCCCCTGTCACTTCAACTCTTGCACACCCAACCCCTCCCTCCTGCCCTGCAGTAACTCCTTTCAGCCATTCCCATCACCAGACCTTCCACACCCACCTGCTCACCTGTTTCCACTTTCCCCTCATCGGCCCTGCAGTTATTTAATCAGCTCTTTCCCCTGGTCAGTTTCCAAATTGTCTAGTTGCATTTGAGCCTTTGTTATTCTGTTCTGCCTACCTGTGCTATCTCCTACCCAATTCCTGCTACCCCATGGACTCAATACTTCTTCTGTTTGGACATACCAGTAAGGGTATGTATGTTCACCTTGACAATAACACCCCGAACTGCTGCTGCCAGCCCACTGTCCATTGCCTGCATCTGGGTCCTTCCCTTGTTGCCTTGCAGCCACTTGCATGACGGAAATGATCAACCTCAAACCTGTCACGCGTCATCAAAGTTGTTCAAACATCCCGCAGAGAAAACTATCTTTTGTCATCGGTACCTGCCAATGTCTCCCAGTCCCAGGAGTGCTGCATAGAAGATGAGTGGTGTTGAGGTCAGACCTGTGATAGAGGTGTTTTTCCGTGTCTTTTTGTTGGTGTTATTACAAAGGTTTGACTGTGGCTTCAGTGGGGAAAAGCTTGAACAGTAGCTGCTGCTGGGATTAAGTTTATGTCCAGGGGGCCTTATGAGGAGGAATATCTTTGATGGAGGAGTATCAGCATCCATTTGGGCCTTTAGCTGTCCCAATGGGGTGACTGCGATTGAGATCTTGTGGGTCCTTTTGGTCTCTGTGCACAGTCATGACCCGTACTTCTAAAAGGAGGGGTGATAGATTCCAGAGCTGCTGCTGAGTACAGAGGGGGCCGCAGCAACAATTTTCTCTATGCATTTCACATCATTGATATTGGATGGCGTAGAGTGGTTTAATTGTCATTCACAGACCCAACCTCTTTGCATTTAATTGTAAACTCTATGAGTATAAATTAGAAGATATGAAACATAGATTATTGTGTTGATAGTATTATTTTCTTTTTTCCCAGGCATGACATTAAGGGTTAAACGGTTGCTAAAGCTCTTTTTCTCAGGAGACCCCCACACATGGATTTCTTTAATAACCCCTTCCACAGATGGAAATTAACTTTTAAATGAGGATAGGTGCCAATCAGATTTTAATTTCCTGCCATTCACTGCTTCACGCTATCAGCTGTCATCATCTAACCTATTGCCACAAAGCACAGCTCTGTGAGACCTCCAGAGTCTCACTCACTGAAATCGTAATAAGCATCCTCCAGAATGAGTGAAATACATCCCACTTTATTGAGTCAAGATCATTGGCAGAATTTTTCTGTTCTGACAGAAAAATGAAAACAAATGGTGTTTTACTTTTGTGCATTCAGTTGATTTCAACTCTCAGGCCTCTGGGTCCTGGAAGATCGACAGCAAGATAATTGTTTCCCTAAGGTTTTCATGTCAAGGTCCTCAACTGAAATTGATCCACATTTTAATCAGGAGAGACCCGCTGTTACAAAAATAATATTTATTTTCATGTGCACATTAAGTGTAACCAGTAGACTCTAGTGTTGTCTGCATTGTGTTGATATGAAGAGGCCCATACTGTGGATATCGTTCGAAGCGATTTCCGTGTATTCCTGACAGCTGACAACAAGCGCACACAAAATTATGTTAGCATAAAATGAACTTCTTAACATAGCTTAACAGCGCTAAAACATGGATATTAACTACGAGAGCAATGTCGCTTACCTCTCCCATGGAGTATAACAGCAACTGGGGAGAGGTAAGGCAGGAGACGCCCCTTTATAGGTGGGGTACTCCTCAAAGGTGAACGTAGGGGTACAAAAACTGAGTATCACACGTTCCACATATTGACTATGCTGCATATTTGACCCTGTATATAATCAAGGAATGTGGTAAAGAGGAAGTGGAGGGAGTGGGATAGAGAGAGGACAGTGACTGAATACAGCATAAAGAAAGTCTTCCTGACTGAATGTAAACTGAGCTTCATTAAAGACTGGAGCTGCGGCTGCTATTATTCAGATGAACAGTGTTTGAGAAAATTTTCCCAGGCTGAATTGATTTTATTCAGAATAACACACAGTTGCCGACTTATTACATAAATCCAGCTAACATTAAAAGTCTATTAATGCAACAGCACTGTGATAAATCCTGACTAAGTGAAGGTTATAGCGTTTAGCTTTAGTGAGTCTGTTTCAGAGTTGTTAATTCAACTCTGTGGTCATTTTAGAGAATCTAGTTTGTGGTGCAGCTGAACTGTAGGTTATTGTAAAATCATGGTAAACTTAACTGTTCTCGTATTACCAGTTTTCAAACTTTTGGGGGAGTTAGTAGATATTAAATTGAACTTTTCGTCATTTATTAAAGGTCTAATGTGTAGGATTTAATGGCATCTAAAAGTGAGGTTGCAGAACTGAAACAAAAAACACAAATGGCCCTTTCTAGAGCCAGCAGTAGGCCGGCCTTTCCAAAACCCTACTCACTCCCACTTTGTCTCCGAGTGTCACTGTGTTTGTAGTCACCTTCACAGCTGAAGGGATAGGTGTAGGGGAAAAACACATGGATAAACCCTCTCTGTGGCATAAAGAGGAACTGTCCTAATTTTTTGTAACCATGAAGAAAAATAGAGCTTAATTCAATTTTTTGTTTTTCATGTGTTTGTAGCACTTATCTTTAATCTGTATGTGCTGCTATTGTTTACCTCAATTTTTGTATATTGTGTTATTAAAATAGATAATACAGATATCAATACAAACAGATATAAATAGATATAAATGAAACTTACTTTTTGTATTTTCACTCTGATGTTCAGAAGCTGCTTGGTTTTTGCCACAGTTCTTGTAAATATACAGCACTACAATCACATGAACGTGACTTTTCTAGAGACTGGAAGAGGATATAAGATTAGGATTAATATATATATATATATATATATATATATATTTCTTAGTTTGAGCAGTTTATGTTTGTTAGGGTGGTTGTGGCACTTTATTTGTACAGCGTGTCATGCATTATGAACACAATGCAGTGTTGCACGTGTCGGAGGGTTTTATAACTCACTTCCACTCCCCACTAGTTAGTGTAGAGGGGCACTCGGTGTGGCAGACCCTCCACGTGAATGATAGGGAGAGGGTGTAGATGATGGTTTGAGAAAGGAGAGGACCTGCTCTATATGTAGATATAAAAGCTCACTCTGACCCATATACATAGAACCAATTATTTTCCAAACACAAAAAATATTTTAATGGTGGATTTCTACTCTAAATGCACTCACAAATTCTTAGCAAAAAAAAAATAAATAAATAAAAATTGATTAGGATGCTTATGTTGTTTTTTGCGTTCAGCTGACAATCTCGGCCCTTAATCCACTTAATCGTAAAAATGACAATAAATGGTCTTAACAGACCTTTGTTCATTTTTCATGAATAGTTAACTCATGTCAGGGAATAAAGTGATACTTTAAACTACATAGCATAAATAATTTGCATTGTATTTTTTAATCACAACTCATTTATTAAGCGTCTAATGTGTAGGATTTAGTGGCTTCTAGCAGTGAGGTCGCAGAGCTGAAACCAAAATGCAAATGGTCATAGTGGACAAATAGACACACATTTGTACATCTATATTTGTAATGACCCTCAATCACATAATGTATTCCCTATTCCTTATACATTGCAACTTATCCCCAACACCGATGTTTACGGAAAACGGATAACGTCTAACATGGCTTTGCAAATTTATCCTCATTCACAAAGTCTGAATCTCATATTTGTTGCTACAAAGATAGAAGTACATGAGCACGCACACACACACACAAGACTGCCTGAGTCTATTCTAAGATTTAATTACACCTCAGCCACATATCTAAATATAACAGCAATCTTGCCTCAGCTGGAGTGCAGACAAATGAACAAAATTAATTCTACGTGTTTTCATTGAAACATGGGTAAAACTTCATTTGTAAAACCAACATGGCAAAAATAATGACGTTACACAATATGTTACAGTATTTCCAGGAATATATCACAAAGGATTTCTACTCTAAATGTCACATTTTTTTTGAAAAACAGAAAAATAATGTCTGCAAGATGTCATAATAGTCTCATTTACAACATGGTGCTGCATGTGGTCCATCATTACAGCTTGTATTCAAAGTTGAGAGCCATTCTTGTAACAGATATAATGGGAGTCACTACAGACTAGATGCCAATTTTTCCGCTACAAAACAAACAAGTCTAATTACAAGTTCTTTATGATATATTTTCCTGGTGTGATGGGGCTGGAGGGATGGATAACAAGAACTGCATAAGTACTCAACACTCAGTTGCTGGGGATACAGAGAATGATGGCAGGCTGTAATTGCTTCTTTGACTGGCTGTTAACAAAAGCTCCAGCCAAAACACTGCTATGACATAACAGCTCAAAATGAGCGTGGGGGGTAACAAGTCACCCTTATTGACTGCATGGCAAATTAGTTCTTTCGTCAGTGTTACTTTTTTAATGCACTCATTTCTCTGGGCTGTGGGCGTCATCTTCTTCGGAATTAGGTCTCTCTCCCTCTGAGTTCTCCTTGCTCTGTGTTTGGTTAGGTTCAGCTGTTTCGTTCGTCTGTGACGGCCTCAGGAGATATTCCAGCTCTTCTGCACTGATGGCCACCTTCTCAGGAATCAGCCACCTCTTGAAGTGTTCAAGAGCGCTAGGGAAGGAAGGAACATGAGAAGTCATGAGGTATTAAGGTGAGATGAGGTCTCGAGCTCTGGGAGACCTGCATTTTTCTTCTTGCACAAAATGTTAAGTAATTATGTCAAAAAAAAAGTAAATTACACAAACTGCTACATTTAACGTATAGTGCAATTTCCCTTCTCCAAAATGTTCATAAGTATGGGTCAAAAGTTCTCCCATCAAGTCTGTTTTTATAGACCACAACTTTTGCATGGGAAGTGGCGTACGTCTCTTTCAGGCCTTGTTTTGTGCATACACAATATTCATAAATGAGACCCCTGGGCTTAGAGTAAATGAAGCATTTGTTGGCAGAACAGGATCTGGCAGGACAACCCTTTACCAAGTGTTTGTGTCTTGGCAGAATTATGTTTGTGTGTGTGTGTGTGTGTGTGTGTGTGTGTGTGTGTGTGTGTGTGTGTGTGTAAAACAGCACAATCATCCCTCCCATCCTACCTCTCATCCATGTCACCTCCTTGGAAGAGCTCTGAGGTCTGAGCATCGTGCAGAAATCTATCCCAACACTCTTTCTTAGCTTGAGACAAGGAGCGCAACATGTCCCTGGAGGTCACATCACTTGATTGGCCCTTTAATTTCTTCAGGCGGTTCTCTGCACCAAAATGTAGACAAAAAAAAAAAAATTGTACTTCACATCTTAAAACATTTTTTTGACATTGATGAATAGAGGGTGAGGGGTGATAAATTATTTAAGAAAAAAAGAAGTCAAAAGTTTTTGCTTTCAGCTTCTTAACTGCAAATATTTACTGTTTGGTTTTTTTTTACTCTTCTGTGCCACTAAACTGAATATCTTTGAGCTGTGGGGGGGGGGGGGGGGGAGACATGTGAGGACGTCATCTTGAGTTTGACAAACACTGATGGACATTTTTTTTTTTACCATTTTCTAACATTTTATAGACCAAACAACTAATCAATTCATTCAATCAACAGATTAATCGACAATAAAAATAACTCTTAGGTGTAGCCCTACATCACAGTGTTATATGGTTTTGTTTCCTGTCTCCTCATAAACAGTCCATTAGTTAATTAGTATAGGGTTAAAGGATTATTATTGATTCTTCTGAAGACTTAATTGATTAAGAATTTAGTCTATAAGATGTTAGAAGATAGTAAAATAAATACCATCAGGACTCCCACACCCTATCATTCCTACAATCTCCCATACAGTTTGATTGATGTTATATGGGTGCTATATTTGGGTGGAGGGAGGATAAGGTGACATGGGACCTGCAGCCATGAAAGGAGCAGGAAGGATGCAGGTACCTAAACTGGCTATGTAGATCTCAGAGTCCTCCATGGGTTCCCATTTGGCGCTGGAAGAACTGTTATTTGTCCCATTTGACTGTCCATTGACCTGCACTGGGACTGGGACTGGTGCTGCTGGCTGGAATGAGTCTTTGAACTCGGAGTTGATCTCCGGGGTTGCCTCAGCTTGTGTCCCCGGCAGACTGGAGCAGATTTCGGTCCACAGCTCCCCGCTGGACCGGACCTCCCGGCTCTCGAAGTCGTCAATCATCCTGGTGTAGTGACTGCGTTAGATCAGAAGTCAGCATTAGTTAGCGTTAGCCCAGTGCTGTTTGTGGACTCGATGTTTCAGCAACATTAAAGTAAGTTCGTGAGACACATAGATAAAAGACAGGAAGGACAACTACGCAGATTCCACAGTACTAAGCATAGTAAGCTTTATTTTACATCAACATACTGAGCTAAATTGTTATCATTCTACTGTTTTGACATTTTTTATGCTTTTAACATGTTCTTCAAACTGGTTGACACCATAATAAATCACAAACATGTCTTACCTGTGTGAAAATCTCAGTAGAATAACCTCTATTTCCGCTGCTGCATGAATAAAGATTAAAGATTACCCTCGCTAGCTAACTGTGTCCATGATCCACAATCTTTAGTAAGCGATAGCCCACTTCCGTATTTAGTGTTATATGATTGGACGTTGTAACTGCCCATCAAACTTTTCTGAGTTGTGATTGGATGTCTGTGGCTTCATGTTGGCAACGCCGCGTCTTATTGGTCAGACGCTGTTGCGTTCAGGAAGGAGTCAGGAAGTTAGTTTCAGCTGGAGGAAACGGAGGCGAACTATCAAAAGGTAAACAATCCCTGCTGACCTCTGTGGGATTATTTTATTAGAGAGTGCTGCAAATTTGAGGAGCTGACATTAGCGCTGACAGCTGTACAGTGGTATTGTGTATTTATAATGCTTAACTTGTTATCGCGGTAAAGTATGAAGCTGGGTCAGCTCGCTGGCTAACTGTCAAGTGCACTTAAATGTGAATAATTGTCATGATTCACAAACCTGCGAACACTGGCTATTGAATATACGTCAGTTACGTGTGTGTCATGTATTCAGGTTTGCAAGCGCTGATGTTCATGTCACTGCAGGGAGATCCAGTGTAGGACATGCACGGAGCGTTGCGCTTGGCAGTAGTGGCAGTCCCGATGGGTGTCATCCTGTCCCGGACCATGGCGTGGATATCCAGCGGCAGAACACATCCAGAGCTCATCAGCAGGCTGAGGGGTAATGGCTTATGACAAGGGACCTAAGCTCTGACATTATAGGATCTTTGACTTTAAACCTCAAGGTCCACATTGTAAACATATTTTCAGTGTGGCAGCTGGTGTTTTTATACTGTATTTAAAATAAACTAGGATTTTGCAATGTGGACAATAGCTAAGCAGATAATGACAGTCATTATTAATTCAGTCAGGAAAATACAGAGGATAATTTTACGTAGCTTTAAAGCTAAAAAGGGAAAAAAAAGAGAAACTGCTATACTTAAAATGTACGTACCAACAAAAGCCTAAAATGGCATGCACCAACAAATATTCAGCAATTTCAACAATCAGGCTTCCACCTCACCGTCTGCGTCGCCAATTTCACATCTCCAAAATGTTCGTAAGCCTTGGTCAAAGTTTTCCCCATCAAGTCTGTTTTTATAGATCACAACTTTTCTGTGGGAAGTGGCATACGCCTCTTTCAGGCCTCATTTTGTGCATACACAGTATTCATAAATGAGACCCCTGGGTTTGGCTCCTGGTAAAAACCTCCTGAACGTCTGTAACTTAAGTATCAGAGAAAACAGGTGAGCACAGATTAGCGGCCCATCTCTGACATGCCAAACAGCATTAGAGAAACACAGATTTTTACCATTTAAACCAGAGTCCATTTGTTTCAGAGAGGAAGAGACCTCTGCTGATAATTCAGCTCCTGGTAAAAACTTCCTGAACTATGAAGGCTGAAGGAATTCCAACCTGGGGAAGTTTCAGCTGGTTGCAATCTGCAGTCCTCACCACTAGATGCCACTAAACCCCCCAAAATATTACACACTGCTCCTTTAAACATCAGTTGGAAAGGGTTCAAGGTGTTTACACTTGCAAAGTTCAGAAAACTGTATCACTGAATTGTAATAAGTAAAGTTTTGAAGATGAAGAAAAGACCACATGGATGCTATATCGTGATGTTATGGTGGCCACAGTCCCACACAGTTATCAAAATGTGACTTGTATACCACCTAGCTTTAAATAATGGCCCAATACAGTGCTTTAATTCTCATTTTTTCCATTTGAAAAGCCGGTATTAATTAGTGTTTTCAATCACATTAAAAGGTAAGGGGGAAACAAATGAATGGGGAAACTGGCTCCAATATCACAGTCTTGATCCTGTACACACTCACATTTTCCACTTCAGCTCAGTGTCATTACTTCCTCTTTTCTCCTCCAGATCATAGTGTGATCCGCAGCGACCGAGTGTTTGATGCCATGCTGGCCACAGACAGAGGAATCTACTCCCTCGACAATCCTTATGCAGACTCACCTCAGTCCATAGGTATTCACTCACACACACACTGATCTATCAATATGGTATCAGGTGTTTGAGTGAATACATCGTTTGTTGTGTTGTTTCATGAGCACAGATGTGTGCTGTGATGTGTTGTGACCTTTTCTTATCACAGGCTACATGGCGACCATCAGTGCACCACACATGGTGAGTAACCAACACTGAACTGCTTTGAGATGTGAGCAGATGTCTTAAGATGAACCATAATTCACGACTATACATGCACATGTTTGTGTGTTTTCTCTGTGGGTCTGCTTCGACAGCACGCTCATGCTTTGGAGCTGTTAAGTGACAAACTAACTGAAGGGGCATCGGCGCTGGATGTGGGTTCAGGAAGTGGATATCTCACAGCTTGTTTTGCAAGGATGGTAAGCTTTGTATAAACGCTGCACATTTCCTACCAGTTGGCGTAACATACAGTAAACGAGTGAGTGCAGTAGCTGCATTATTCTGTTGTTGATAGACAGGACCCAGTGGAAGAGTGGTTGGCATTGAACACATCGATGAGCTGGTTCAAATGTCAATAAAAAACGTGAAAGCTGACGACGCAGAGCTGCTCAACTCTGGACGCATCAAACTTGTAGGTGAGTCAGGAGATGTCTAAGTCATGCATCTATCAAATTTTGATGTTGCACAGCTACAAAAGTATATAAAAGTCACACATGCATATGTCCACAGTGGGAGATGGAAGGCTTGGCTACCCAGACGGAGGGCCCTATGATGCCATTCATGTTGGTGCAGCTGCACCTACAGTTCCTAAGGCTGTAAGGACACGTTTGCTTTTACTGTTTGAAAATAGGATAAGAGAAATGATGCACTTATTCAGTCGCATCTAAAGTCTACAAGTGGTCAGTGGTCTCTTAAAATTATTTTCTGTGAAGGAACTTTGATATGCAGAGGACAGAAGTGTCTCCAGAGTTATTATAGTTTTATATTTTTTTATTAGTTTCCATTTTTATTTTTTATTTATTTATTTTTTTTAATTGAGTCTAGTTTCAGTCAGACTCCAGAGTTGGAGAATTTAGATATCAGTTTAGTTTTAGTTAACTATGACGATGCTGTGCTGAATTTGTCTCGTGATATTTCTGTTTTCTGCCCTCTCTCTGTTACAGCTCTTGGAGCAGCTGAAGCCTGGTGGGCGGTTGGTTCTCCCAGTTGGCCCTGACGGAGGCAGTCAGGTCCTGGAGCAGTACGATCGGCAGAGCGACGGGACCTTTCTCAAGAAAGCTTTGATGGGAGTGGTTTATGTCCCCCTGACTGACAAGAGGCGTCAGTGGCCTGGGTATTGCACGAAAACACTCCTTAACTTTTCATATTTAAACCAAAATCAGTGAAGGAAAAATCATTCCATCAGATGCCCCTGTGCTCTATAGTGTTCTCTGCATCATGACTCACATCCACCTCCATCCTGTAGCTTGTTCCTGATGATTTCCATGCTATCCTTCCTTCTCTCCCCAGAGGTGAGCTCTGACTGCAGTGTGGTTGCCCCCGCAGGAGGTGGCGTTGGTGCTGCATCTCTGGGGCCCCATAGCACTCCTCGTGGTTTCACTGAGCTCCGGTCTTAACGGCCACCTGCCCCGCTGAGTGGTCACCTAGCAACGTACAAGAAGGATCTCGCTCTGTTTGCCCGACCGGATTGTCTTCCAAGAGTGATAAAAAGAGTGAGTGACGGCTGGACTGATGACCTTACTCCCAGAATCCTCTGAGTCAGTTAGAGAGCGATAAGAATGTGGTGGATGACGAAGAAAGGTTGTCTGAGATCTAAGTGATTTGCAGTAATTATGCAGAAGTCAGTTCAGCTATGAGAATAATGCAACTACAGCTGAAGGAGCTACAGTATGTGTTCTTTGGATGCTTGTGGGACGTTCAGATGAGCGGTACATTTGTGATTTTGTGTGTAATCTTATGTGAATGCTTTGACTATGGATGCAGTAACACATCAAGAGAAACCCAAATACAAGCCAAGGGAGCGAAGTGAACATTTAGTAAATTAACAAAGTAATATATATTTCGTGGTAAGAACTCCTTCTTGATGGTTTCATTTATTGTATGTTTAGGATATGTGCTGTTTGACATTTGTGTCTGTAGAGCAGAGGGGGCAGTGTGCCAAAAACTGATTAATTGAAGCACTTATTTTTTTTGGAACTAAACAACTATTGAATTATGTGTACACTTATACGATTTATTAATAAAACCCACTAAATTTACACTTAATTGTTTTCATTTTCCTACTGAAAATTAATACATCAGGGTCAGAGAGAGCAACAGGAAAGACAAGGAAGGAATGTTTAATATTTAGAACAACAGTAGGACACGGGAATTTAATAATGTTCTACAGTTATTCACAAAAATCAGAATCCAGTTTATTTGGTAAGTAGGTTTTCACATACAAGGAATTTGCTCTGGTGTATCAGTGCATTGCCATCATCCATCCATTTTTGTCCACTTATCCAAAGCCGGGTCGCGGGGGCAGCAGGCCGAGCAGAGCATTCCAGACGTCTCTCTCCCCAGTGATGCTTTCCAGCTCCTCCTGAGGGACACTGAGGCGTTCCCAGGCTAGATGAGATATGTATCCCTCCAGCATGTTCTAGGTCTGCCCCAGGGCTCCTACCAGTGGGACGTGCCTGGAATACCTCCAGCGGGAGGCACCCAGGAGGCATCCTGATCAGATGCCTGAACCACCTCGGCTGAACCCTTTCAACGCGAAGGAGCAGCGGCTCTACTCAGACCTCCCTCTAGATGTCCGAACTCCTTACCCTGTCTCAAAGGCTGAGCCCAGCCTCAGAGACAGGGTAATGCATTGACATATTAGGAGAAAATGAAATTAAAAATGAGGAGGATAAAGAACATAAATTTAGAATAAAAAACTGTAATAAAAATTTGAAAAAATACTTAAAATATATTTGAATTTAAAAAGAAAAAAATGTCTTGTATGCAGCAGAAAATAACCTCTTTTTTTTCAATGACTTTGAATAAATGAAAGCAAAACAGCATTAAAGTTATCTTTTAAAAAATGGGATCAAGAAACAAATTTAGAGTAAGAAAAAGTAATAAAAATATTTTTTTAAATGCTACAAAAATATGTAGAAAATGTCTGAATTTAAAAAGAAAAAAATCCAAAAAATGTCAGTTTGCAGAAGAAAATATCCTCATTATTTTTTTCAATAACTTAGGTGTGAAATACTGGGGAAGCAAAACATTACAGTTATCTTTTAAAAATAGTTTTTACAGATTAATAATAAAATAATCCCATTTTACCCTCTGTATTACCTTACTTTATTATCTTTCAAGACACTTATCACACATAATTTTATTAATTTTTCCAGGAAATTCCACACACTTCTCACATAAAAACAAACATTTCAAAACATGAATCACATTAGGATTATGACTACAACCTCATGTTAGTTTGTTACTCTAGAAAATAATCAATTAATCTAAATACACATTATCAACAGTTGGTGGCGATAATGCCTCAGTAAAAAGGTGATTTGCCCATGAGTACAAAGAAAAAGAAGAAACAGCAGGGTTTAGCAGTTCGAACTACAAATTGGGATCATTTGGACTACATGTTTACGTCATCATTATGCGCATGTGACGAGAAGGGCCCCTCGTCCAAGAGCAATGCACGTGAGGTCGTCGGTTAGAGATTTTAGAAAATGTAACGCACTGTTATTCCTCTTTCTGGGTCAAACGGGAGTTAGTTGTCGTGCAATTAATAAAACACAGCGCCACTGTGTTTCTTTCATTAACGTTAATTCTATTTTAAATCGTCCTTTTTATTCTCCGTGGTTTCAACAGAGCAGCTTCATGATGCAGCAGGCAGCTGTCGCCGCCGACACACTGGCGGAGGTGTTAGAGGAGAAAACTACAAACAAGGTGACGGCAGAAAGTGGAAAACGAAAAAGCGACGAACCTGAGTCAAGTGGCCGAGGCAAGAGGCGGAGAGGAGCGGGAGGGAAGAAGTCCCGTCCCGGTGAGAGATACGTCCCCCCTCCGCAGAAGAGGAACCCTGGTGTCAGCTTCAGCCAGGAGCACTTCAACGAGACCTCCTACTACTTTGAAGGCGGCCTGCGCAAAGTGTGTCCGTATTACTTTGACTTTAAAACGTACTGCAAAGGTCGGTGGATTGGGAAGAGCCTCCTGGAGGTGTTCAAGAGTGAGTTCAGAGCGGAGTCCATTGAGTATTACCAGAAGGCTGCCAAAGAGGGTCGTATCCGGCTGAACGATACTCCTGTGGAGGACCTGTCTGTGGTGCTCAGGGTCAGTGTCACCAATTCATATGGTTTATGTCTGACATACCCTGTGTTATCACTATGATTAGCATGGTGTAATGAGAATAATTCAGGTTCAAATTCAAATCAGTTGAAGTTTAAAGGCCCAGTTTGTAAGATTTAGGGGGATTTAGTGGCATCTAGTGGTAAGGACTGAACATTGCAACCAGCCGAATCTTCTCCAGGTTAGAACTGATGAAGTGTTCATTGTTCAGGAGGTTTTTACTGTAAGCCGAATTATCCACAGAGGTCTCCTTCTCTCTACAACAAACCGACCTGGTGATTTAAACTGAGAAAACGCTGTATAAAGCAGTTTCACTTTCCAAATCAGTGTTTCCCCGACATCGTTTGGCATGTTGGAGATGGGCCGCTAGCACAGCACCTGCTTATGTGTGCTCACCTTTTTCTCTGATAACTTCATGTGTGCTCCCTCTTTATCTTTATACAGATGCTCAGGAAGTTTTTACCATGAGCCAAATAGTCTGCAGAGGTCTCTTCCTCTGCTTAAAACCAGTGAAAACATGAAATAAAGTGGTTCCGTGGTCCAAATTGTTGTTTTTTAGATGCTGCTCATCATGGAGTGGCTACTAACTACAGTGGCTGACACAAATATGGAAATAGCCCTATCTAGAACCAGTGTTTGGTTTGTCCATTCTGGGCTGCTGTAGAAATATGACTGTGTAAAGCAGCCTTTATACCATAGAACATACTCGTGCGGCAGACCCTATGTAGTAGCCTAGGCACATGGCGTACGCTGTAGAGAACATTTATACCTGTGCGGTGGTGTGTCTGTGTCACTCTGCAGTTACACCTCCAAAACACTAGTCGGCGGCGTAGGTTTCTGTGCAGTGCTTTAAAGTTTAGCTGATCCATACACACACTAAACGTGGCTTAATAGAGACAATTTCAAACACAAGTACACAAATCAGCTTCACTATAACTTGCAGCATTCACAGACGAACCTGACGCTGGTTAATGATTGATTTTCTTTTACATGACCTGTAAATATGTCTCTAGCTTTTCTTGTAAATACAGAATACTTTTGTCACATGGCAGAAGTACAGCCAGAAGCTCAACAGCCATTCCTCTCATTAAAGATGTAACCCAACCAAATGCTAAAACTGATGGATTAAACGCATGTTAGAGAAACAGTCACCTGATACTGAGTGCTGTTTGGTTCCAGGTGCTACAGGAAGTGATAAGTAACTATTCTTCTTCCCTTGCCATCCACAGAATAATGACCTCATGAGGAACACAGTGCACCGCCATGAGCCCCCTGTAGTCAGCAAGCCCCTGGAGGTTCTGGTGGATGACGGTGAAGTGGTTGTGGTCGACAAACCTGCCTCCATCCCTGTCCACCCCTGCGGTCGTTTCCGCCACAACACTGTGATTTTTATCCTGGGTAAAGAGCGGGGCATCTCTGAGCTGCACACAGTCCACAGACTGGACAGACTCACCTCTGGAGTGCTGCTGTTCGCCAGGACGCTGGAGACTTCGAAGAAACTGGACCAGTTGGTGAGAGACAGACAGGTATGTCATTACAGCTGTGCTCCATTGACACTAATGCAATCGTTTCCTTTATTTTCAGGCTGGTTTTGTGGATTTGGAGCTAAATATTGTGCCTGGTTCAGACTACAGAGCCTCTGTCTGATTTTTTTTTTTTTAATAACCTTCTTAAGTATAGACACAACTCATAACCCTCAGCTACAGTATCAATGTAAGTTCTTCGTAGTTACTATTCCAAGCAGTGGTAATAGTGGATGGTGGAAATATTCGAAGTAGCTGCAGAAACTCTGCCCATCAAAATACAAAGAGCTCCGTCGCAAGACTCTGAGAGGACGATGTCTGTTTTCACTTTAATGCATCAGAATTGCATTTTCCATACAGTTCTAAAAAATGTCCTTTACATTTGTGCTTCCTCACAGGTTGAAAAAGAGTATGTGTGCAGAGTGGAGGGAGAGTTTCCAGAGGGGGAGCTGATCTGCGAGGAGCCCATCCTGGTCGTCTCCTTTAAGGTCGGCCTCTGCCGAGTCGACCCAAAGGGAAAGGAGTGCAGGACTGTTTTCCAGAGGCTCAGCTTTAACGGGAAAACCAGCGTGGTCCGCTGTTTCCCCCTCACCGGCCGCACACACCAGATCAGGGTCCACCTCCAGTACCTGGGCTTCCCCATACTCAATGATCCCATCTATGGGGCCTCAGCCTGGGGTCCTCAGAGGGGGAAGGGTGGGCTGGTGGAAAAGAGTATTGAGGAGCTGCTGCAGGCTCTAGTAGAGGAACATCGCTCTCAGGAAAGTCTTCATCTGTTGGATATTCCAGACGACGGGATTGGGATTGAACCAGAGGCAGAGAAACACAAGACATCTGAGAAAGTAGAAACACTAGATGGCACCTGTGAGACTAAGGAAAGTGGAGACAGCCATCAGATTGACACACAGGTGCAGACAGGCTGTAGCACAAGCAGTGAGACAGTGAGTCAGGGCTGCACAGACCCGAACAGTAACAGTGCCTCACTCACATCTCAACCTACCAAATGTAGTGGGAAACAAACAGAGGAAACAACCTCTCCAGAGACAAGAGACCACCTGTGCAGTGAATGTAAGGTGGTACGACCAGATCCCACAGAGAAGGAGCTCATCATGTATCTCCACGCTTTACGCTACAAAGGACCTGATTTTGAATATTCCACACAGTTACCTGATTGGGCCAAAGAGGACTGGGTCCAGGCTGATTAGAGCCGACCTAATGAACACTTTTAGGTCAATGTCTTTGTGGATGTTTTGTTTTTTTAGACATTTAAAAGTCCGAACAGAAATCATTTAAGAAGTTTTGCTCTGAGGCAGTTTTGATTTTGCTGTGATCAATCTCTGTTGGTTATTCCTGAGTAACGTCTCTGACTGTGGTTTAAAATGCATCAAAGTTTGTTAGCATAACAGGTTTCACATAATTGAGCTTGCAGAAGTATGATGTCCTACCGGCACCGAACTGTTAAAGGATAACTTCGGTATTTTTCAACCTGGGCCCCGTGTGTGTGTGCGTATGATTCATAGGTACAACTCGTTTTAAAATTGGTTCAGTATTGAGGGAGGCGGATGCAGCCGGCAGCCGTGAGGTAGATATGGGGGCAAATGCGTCCCGTGTAAGTTTGCGCATTAAAAGTGCTTTTTTTCGCCACTGACTGGTTCAGATCGCCAGTGCTATCTCTGTAAGTAGCATACTAAGCGTTTCGAACATTGTTTATGTAACATTACCTCCACTGTGTCTGTAGCTCTCTCTACTCGTGGGGCAGCCGTTTTCTTGAGGAAGATGTGTTTCGGGATTGGATGTCTTCTCTTCTTCGGCTGGCAGTAGTCATCTTGTGAGAAGTGAGCACTGCAGACCCGATGGCCTGCAAGGCGTAGTGTCTGGACAGGAGTGTTAGCATCCATTTGTAGCACAACTAGCCAAAATTTCAGCATCTTGCCGTCCGACAAAGGCAGCCTATGAAAGCTGTACGGGGTGTTGCACGACATCCTGTTATTGCAATTCGGATAAGCACAAACACGAACCATTGTTTTCAATTGATGCAGTAAAACTCTCAACTGTACTCCAGGACAACCAGCGCCACTCTGAGCAGCGCTCAGCATGGCTCCTCTGTATTCTTCCGGCAACAAGCAAAGCTCTCGCGAGATGACGTCACACACAGCCGGTCAGGGAAACGCTTAGTATGCTATTTACAGAGTTAGCACTGGTGATCTGAACCAGTCAGTGGCGAAAAAAGCACTTTCAATGCGCAAACTTATACGGGACGCATTTGCCCCCATATCTACCTCGCGGCTGCCGGCTGCATCCGCCTCCCTCAATACTGAACCAATTTTAAAACGAGTTGTACCTATGAATCATACGCACACATACACATGGGGAAATAGGACCCAGGTTGAAAAATACTGAAGTTATCCTTTAATGCCTTAAACATAAATAGAAAATGGAATTCATTTTCATTTTACCTAGGGGACTGTTGTGCTATCAGAGATATAGTTTAAATTTCCTTCAAGCCTGTAATTTCCCCGTACTCCAAACAAGATTTGAATTCAATAAAAACCCAGTCTGCAGGAAAATAAACATTTTATTTCAGTTTTGTGAAAAATTAACAACATAGACACCTGTAAATAATAGTGGTGGTGACCTGTACGTTCTTCTGTTCATAGAAAGCCTGCGATGAATCTCATTCATCTCTAAGGCAGGTTATTTTCTGCTGAGTGGTTTTTAAGGTGAAGGCTCGTTGCAGAATTGTGATGATACAGTCAAGATGTCAAAAGCAAACACTTCTTACAAAGAGAAAGCTTGAAAATAACGCTGCTCGTAGGCACATCAGACACAAGTCTCTTCTTGTCCAGGTCTTTGTGCTGAACCACCATCGCTGCACCTGTTTTTTTAATATACTTTAATATATTAAGAACCATAAACTCTTATTTAACTTTTTTAAAGGACACACCCTTTGCACAAAACACACAGTTTCCGTTGTTTCAGAACTGAAACAACCTGTTGAAAGACATTTGGCACATGCTGCTCATACTGTAACCTGCACATAAAAACAGCTGATGTGATCTCACCAGTAGGGTGGGGTGGGGTGTAGATAAAGGCTCTCTGTTCCGTAGATTTTCAGTGCTGCAAACGTCTATGTACAAATTGTTTGCTTTTGAAGCATTGGCATGTGATGGTATAATAACTGCTGCTTGGAAATAGAAATGAGAGCTTCCTCCTCCTCCTCTTCAAAGGCTAAGGCAGACACTGACATCCACGTATCCTGGAGTAGTACGCACCTTGATTTGCCAACAGTGTATAAACCCACGTATATCCGCATTAGAAACCCTTTTTTGCCTTTTTAGTACAGTAAGTAAACATTACATTTTTGGCACTGACACTGGAATAAACAGCATGACACGAAATGCAAACAAGCTGTGACACTACGAATGACACATTACGAACTGCAGCTGTCTGGTTTTCTACATCATTGTCACACACTGTACACATAATCGCCAGAGTGCAAAACTGACTGTTGTTAAGTGACAGTTTGCTACTTAAATGCAGCTCTTTCTCTGTATATCTCATATTTATCTTTTAATATTCAGAAGTCCGTGAATGTATATGGCTCATTGAGGTCAGATCCAGCATGGAGAAAGGCCAGCAACGACACCGTGTTTTGTTATAGCCCAGTCTGTGAAGATGGTAAAAAGTCCCAGGCACAAAGTAAACTCTGCAGCAGCAGGTAGGTGCAGTACTTGATTTTTTTTTTTTTTTTCGGTAAGAAAACTTGATTTTTTTTATTGTCTTCTGTGTGAAAATGCCAGTTTTTAAGAAGTCATGCTTAGATTTGACCTTTCGCTGAAGAGACGCTCATGCTCTGATTCTGTAACATATAACAACCTTAACGGCAACATTAGACAAACATGCTGTCACATGTTGCATTTACAGTTGGCTTATATTTCCTGTGAGTAACACAAAAGTGTCAGTGCTCCTTTTGTAGCTTCTATATGCTTGTCTAAGTACAGTCTTTTTATCTATATGTAAATTTAGAGCAATTAATGCACAGTGTTTGCAAATATTCCTCCACTTTCGCTCAACATGCATCCTCCCGTTGTCCGTCTCTTTTTATCCAAACGTCTGGCAGGTCCGGCTTACTGTTGGGCAAGATGACAACTTCTTCACTCTGATTGGTGCGACCCTTATTACAACTCTCGTAAACTGTTTCTTTCAGTGAGAGGCGCAGTGTGTCTCTCTTCCCGTTTAGATGTCCCGGCTGTAACTCAGCTTCTTCTCCTTCCTGTTGCTGCGTGTTGGACGGCCCTGGTTCGATGTCACTCAGACATGTTTCATTAGAGTCCTCCAGACAGTCGCAGGAGCTCTGAGACTGGGAGTGATGGTGGGAATGGAGGCCCTCGTTTGTGGTTTGCTCGTCTTTGCAGAGAGATGGCTGGTCAGTGGTCTCCAGTGTGTGACTGATGATGGTGTCCTCTATGCTGGAGGATGAGGAGAAGGATGTGTTGCTCCAGTGCTTCACCCCACCACCAGACTGGCCTCTGCATGTTTTACACAGCAGCTTGTCCTTCGCTGCGTCGTCTTGTGCCAGGCCGACTGGTCGCAGGGTGTTTTCTTTGTACGGAGATGAAGTCTGGAGGGCCTTGTGTTGACGGCTGCACATCTCCTCGCTGTCCCCGTCCATGCTGCTTCTCCCGCAGTACTCGATCTCATCAGAGAGCACAGAGGGCCGGTTGGACAGCTTACTGGTGCAGGTGCTGTTTTCAAAGCTGTCGCTCAGTCGATAGGCCAATGGCTGCAGCTCGTACTGCTCCGGCCCTCTGCCCCCGCCTCCTCCTGCTCCGGTCTGCTTATGTCTCTGCTGACGCTGGTGGTCGGGGTAGAGGTAGCCACCTGCTTCTTTGTCATAACTCCTCCTTACTCTAGATCTGCCAAAGGCTCCGTTCGCAGCCGACGCTGACGATGAACCGGGCTCTGCTGCCGAGCAAGACGACAGCACGCCGTCACTGTGGTCTGAAAAACACGGCAGCATGATGTTTCCGCAGTTTTTCTGGGGCCCACAAAAGCAGCACAGGGACTGAAAGAAGAAGGTTGCGAATCCACATGCTACACATTTCACCAGAAACAGGAAAATCCCCAGTTTTCTGAACAGCAACACCGTGGCAGGCAGCATGATTATCCCCATGGAGAAAAATGCACCAGAAACTATTGCTACGGGACATCCCATCCTTTTAGTGGAGTGTGCTACTTTACCAATTTTGTCTGCATGAGGAGCCAAGCTGTAGGAAATGCAGTAGTTGGCAATAAAGTCAACAGACAGCCCTGCCGCTGATGATATAAACAGAGCCTCAATGCCGCTCAGCTGCCATTCAAGAAGCACAAGGAGGCCGATGGTGACAAAAACACTTCCTCCTACAGCTACAGTCCCGTATATGCTCAGTGGAATATTCCAGGTGGTTAAGAGAAGCAAAGCAAATGTGAGAGCTACTGAGAAGCCAGCTACTACGAGAGTCTCTGAGCTTAAGGCTTGTTGTAGATCAAAAAGAGACAGATGACTGATGAACCAGCCGTTCTCCAGCCCCTGTGGTGCCCCTGATATTTCTCTGTTAAACCATGTCAGCGTTTCTCTGTAGAAAAGACTGGTTCTGCTGAAGTTGAAGCTGTAGAGGTATGTGGTTTTGAATGCCAACACGAGGGCAGCGACCCTGCCATCTGGCTGGAAGTACAGGCCTCCGCTGTGGGCCAGATGGCCCTCAGCATACCTCTCTGCCAGCATCATACTGAGGCAGTTCTCAAAAACACTGGGAGGGTAGGGGAAAGGGATGTCATTACAGCAAAAAGGGAGGGAGTCGTCACTCTCAGAGCACCGTCTGACAGACACCCACTGTATTAGCTGCTCCACAAGACAGATATTGTCTGTCATGACATCCTTATCCTCAGGTGACGGGGGGGAATAAAAACTTTGGTTCTGAACCCGTCCACATAAGTCTCTCAACCAAACCTGAGCGTCTGGCTGGCTCATGTTGAAATCTGGGTCAAGAACCAAAGAGCCATTGCTCTTGGGGTTAAAGTGATCCCCGTTATCAGTGGGTTTGACACCCCAAACAAGCATTATCGTAACAGGTTTATCCTCTCCATTCCTCTGTCTCTCAAACATAAACATGTGACGATACTCTGCGTCGTATCTTTCAAACGGGTGACTGGAGCGGAAAAGCTGGGCAACCCTGCTGTCTAAGGTGGGCAGCTTCATGCCTGGGTCAATGCAGGACATGTACGTGCCCCCGGCAGCAAGCACGGCAAACCAGCACACCCAAATGTACCTAAACTTCACCACTCCACAGGGCAGGATTTTCAGAAATAACAAATTGGAAGTATCACTGAGACCTCTTTTTAATTCTCTCAGCTTCTGCCCAAGAGTGAAAAGGCATCTCTTGCGCGAGCTCGTATCCCAGAAGCCGCCCGTGTTCTTGGAGCAGCATGGTTTCCATCCCTGCACCGCTGCAGATGCAGAGGATGCTTCTGTGTAGCGCTCGCGCAGAATGAAAGAGCACGGCAGCCATACCAACGCCAAGATGGAGCTGATAAATGAGGCAGTTCCTAGAAAAACAGAAAAACATCTGATTGCTGTGATGCTGCTGAGATAACCGGAGAAAAATGCTGCGCTGGAGGTCAGCCCCGAAGCTAGAATCAAATAGCCGACTTCCTGCAAAGCTCTGTTTACTCTCTTCTCCAGGGAGGCCGAGGGGTTCTGCGATAGCTGCAGATTCCAGAAATCAGCAAAGATGAAAACCTGATTGGAGCAGCTTCCTAAGAGAATAAGAGCTGCTGAGAGGTTGACCAGGGGGAAGAATGTCAGGCGAAATGCTACTTTATAGAAGAAATAGGAGGTCAGGAGGGAGCATGTGATTGCTATAACAGATAATGCTACTATGAAGAGAGAGTGGAGATAAAGAGCCATAGTGAAAAGAAGTGATACAACAGCCAGGACAGGGTAGACTGAATCTCTGGCCAGGTAATGCTTGAAAAGCTTCTGCTTGATGCCAAAGTCCATGCCAGTTATAGTGGTGTTGTTGTACGTCAGATCCCTGCTCTCGAGGCTGTTCATGTATATCTCCATCATGTGTTCTCCTTTGTCGACGGGTAGGAACAGAAGGCTGTACTTCAGCGTTGGGATTTGGTATTCAACAGTCTGCGGGCTGAGGAAGTCTTTGTCAACCAGGAAGTGCAGGATTTGGAACACCACACGGGACTGTTTACAGCGGGACGGGACGGAGGAGCAGCCGTCGTGTTTGGGTCTCTCGACACAGGCTTCCACCAGATGTCCTTCGTGATAGTATGGGGCACATTTCCGGAGGAGGCTCAGAGATTCAGACACCTGATGAAGGGAGAAAATGGGAAACGTCAGACACCTAAACTGAGTTGGCTATAAATAAGTGTTGTCAATGACATTACCCACTTTCCCTCAACCTGCAACTTCAACTTCAACTCAGAGGAAGAATTTAACATTTTGAGAAATAGATCAGATGAGAAGATTAGTACCACTTTCACGTCTGTATGACAATTAAATGTTATAAGCCCTATTCACACAGGACTAGTATTACCTTAGGATCTTTAGTAATTTATAATAATTGCAGAGGTCGTCTATGATTGTAACTCTGTGCTAACTTGTTATGTCCATAACTTATCAAGTAAAAATTTCACTGCAAATTACCCACCATATTTCACCAAATATAGAGATCACGTGATAGTATTAGTCCTTATTGAATTGGCATCTCAGTGATATGGGGTCATATTTTTTTGTCTTGTCAGACGTTTTTTTCTGGTTGAGAACTATGGAGGCAGTGTTGGCAATTATAAATGAAAGTTTTTACAGCATGTTGGGTGCAGGAGGTCCTTACTATTTATTGGCCAGAACCAGTTGTCAGGCAACCCGTGGAGAAGTCACTGCTCCCAGCCAAGAAATAGTCCTGCACATAACCCAGGCCTTCAGGAAGTGCACCAGGCGTTTGAAGGCAATTTTCAGAGTGGCCAAAGAGTGAAGTTATGGGTCTGTCATGAGATGCCATGAGGCCCAAAAAGACTTAAACTGTTTTTAGACTGTCTTTAGACTTAAACTGTTAAAGAGATGCCCATAAATCAGTGGATATATTTTTTAGGAGAGCAGTTCGATTAAATTAGTTTATCACCATGTAAGTTAACAGAGTGCTAAACTGGAGGTAGCTAGCTTGGCCAGTATAAGTCTCAAGTGCATTTGTTTTATGGGCCCAAAGAAGCGGACGATCCTGGTAATTTAACACCCAGGAAGTCAAACCTTTTAGGCTTCACGCGTCACTTAAGCCCTGTTTCAACCAGACACTTTCGATATGATACCTTTGGAACCAAAAGTAAGCCTTCAGACATGGTACTTAGACCCTAGCGTTCCACTGCAAACAGTACTCTTAAATGTGGGCAGGGTTGTTGTCACTCACTGCTCTGTCTAGCTCTAACTGTATTTCCTTATAGATTGAACGTCTGCACCTCGTTTATTGTCCATAGAAAGAGGTTGCACACCAACATTTTCAAAACAAATAATACAGGCTGCAGTGAGACTCTCTCAATGGGATATTTAAAAATAGCGGCATGTAGTCCTTCGGTTGGCCGAAGGCCACAGGAAGGACACTGCGATGTTCCAAGTGAGGATTTGAATGAACACAGTTTACATAATCAGGTCGAAATTGATATATATTTTTGAACATTTGAAGATCCACTCATTACTAAAAGTGTTTGTCATATAAAAACTAAAGTAATGGTTAAAGTTGTCACATTGAAATTTAAGGTGTGCTGATGGATTCACATTGTCAACTCATGTATTGAGTAACATTATAAGTAAACGTTCCACCTTAAATTTTGCTGGCAGTCAGTCCAGGCAGCAAAATATCCTTTCTTTTTATAGTTATAGTTTACTTGTGGAAAACTTGCAACTGAATGAACAGTGGTCACAAAACCAGCCACAACTCAGCCTTGAGCAGAGTGACCGTCCTCTATTGACCAATCAACAGACTGCAGTGTTCACAGCTCCACCTTTTAGTACCAGATCTGTGTGCTAGGTACCCCAACAGAGGGGGGGACCAAAAATGGTAATGGTATGGAACGGTTCCATTGGTACCATCCGCAACTTTTCACAGTGGAAACGGAAAAAATGCGTACCAAACTGAACTGTACCATACTGCTTGGTGTAAACGGGGTTTTTGTTACTGTTGCCCAGAGCTGGGCTAGCTGTTCCCCCCTGTTTCCAGTCTTTATGCTAACATAAGCTAACCAGCTGCTGGCTGTAGCTTTATATTCATCTTACAGATATGAGAGTGGTATCAATCTTATGTGATTCTCAACAAAAAAAAAGAAAATAAGATTTCCTTTCTTGAACATGCACTGTGGACAGTTCGCTGACTGTACAGTACAAGACGGGCTACTGCAGTGAACTGTTTGCAAAAACCTAATTATAGCTTATATCATCATTTGTATGTTATTTTTTTAGATGAGAAGAAAGCTGCAGAACCTGGTGTGAGGTGAGGCTGAGGCAGCAGGTGGCATTAGTGAGGACAGCCAAGTAATTCCCCAGAGACCAGCTCGGACAACAGCCGCCCCTGGACGTTCCCTCGGCCTCCCCCCTCACATGCTGCTGGCACAGGTCCTGGAACTGAGCCTGGGAGCGAATCTGTATCAGACCAGCAAAAGATATTTGAACACATGCCCAGTTTAGAAACAAATTCATAAAAAAAACTGAATTAATTTCAGATGAGGCAATGGACATAAAGTAGTGCTTTTAATTTCAGCATTTAAATGTGGGTCAAGGCATTAAAGAAAAAGAGAAGAGACAGAGTGAAGCTGACAGACGACGATGACTAAAGAGATGACAGATGAAGGGAAAGTCAGAGGAGCAAAAGGAGAGATGGAGGGCTGAGTAGATCAGAGCGTACCCTGGACTGCTCCATCTCACACATGGCGTGGATGGCCTTCAGACTCCAGAGACTGGCTGAGTTTTCTGATCGAAACACCAGCTGAGCCAAACGCTCGCCTGCACAGAGAGAAACAGATGGACTCAACTTACAGGAACACGATGATCACTTTGTTGTGATGGTTGAGGAATGTTCAGAACGGCTGAGCTATTGTCGAAAGTTTGAAATGCACAAAGGTGAATCCAGGCCAGAAACTAAATTCTTGTGTGTTCTATCCTCCCCGTCTGTTTTGAATAAAAATTTGGCTTCATAAAACGAAAACCTCAAGGCTTGAAATTGCTAATAAATCCATTTAGGGAGCTATCTGTGTATTTATAAGGCAAACCTCGTCTCTGATCTGCCAGCGTGCAATTTCAAAGTCGAGCTTGAAGAAGAAAATAACCTGCTCAAGGAAATACATTCGAACTGTTCTCTTTGAAGCCACACTTAAAGCTATTATTCACGTCCTCATATGATCTCACTGTTTATTGTTAATTTGCATTGAACCAGTAAGCTGTTACTTTGTTTTTCTGTTGTTGTACTGTTTTCATTAGTTTGCTGGGAGTGCTGATTGTGCCCTAACAAGCTGGAGGGCTTTGCCTTCAGCTCACAGAATTTGCAAGTTGCTCAACTGCTGAATAAGCACCATCACATTTACATTGTTTTAATAATATTTCCACTTCATTGTCTGTTCTGCTGAGGATTCTGGTGCCAGCAGTATTGCACATCCCTCAAACCTTAAGTTCTGTTAATGTGCAAAAATCTACAATTAGAGCTATGTTTGTATTTTTACTGTCATTATAATCTGTGTAGCAAGTTTGAGAGATTTATTTATCATCATAAATTAGCAGTTTGTTGACAGGGATGAACTGTTTGTGGCCGACCCACCTGGAGTATCACAGAGAAACGTGTCTGGAGACAAGTCTCGAGCCAGCATCCTCTTGAAGCGAAGCCTGGAAGCGTCCTGGCTGCTGCTGCCGTCTCCACTGACAGCACCGCCAAAACTAGCACAGATACAAGCGCACACTCAGGCACGTTTGCAGCCTCATTAAACACACATTTTGTTCCAGACAAGTATAACATTGATCAGTCTCACAACTTAATCATTTAAAACCTGCTTTAACAACACATTCTCACATTTAGTCCTTGTCACATATTGACGTTTGGTCATGGACTTTCCATGTCCAGATACAATGTGAAAGGTACCTCGGATGCGTTGGTTGTTGACGTTCTGGGACACCCTGTCAACTTCTGCCTGTTAAATGCGTTGTCTTCTTTCAAAATACACTTCCGTTTTCACAGGAAATGTACCGTTTGCATACAGCCTCTTTCAAAATAAACGCACTACATCGGTACAACACCGCGAACTGAGGGGTTTTTTTTCCCTTCAACAACAAAGGCACGTGGTTACGTTTTGCCTACCCAAGCACGTGGTTGGGTTTAGGAAAAGAGAACAGGGTCATTCTTTCAGGAAGCAAACACCCTCACCAATCAGGGTGAAAGTCAGTGGTTGTTGGACCCATCCACCACCCATTCCACCCACCATACTCAGACTTTCGACGCCTTAACTTTTGTTTTCATCACAATGTGTTTCCCCCTAAAGCTGCCAGGCGCCGTTAAACTATAACATAATGGCGTATCATGCCGAAATGAGAGGATGGCTTTTTTCGTCAGTGTCTGACACCAGAAATCACTGAGTAAGCGCAGAATTTTGACAACTTTGAAGTGATTGTGTGTTGGGGTTGTTTTTTGGCCACTTGGGGGCAGTGCAACAAACTAAACACAACACTGACATATTTTCACCTTTTCAACTTGTTATGCTGAACTTCTTCGCAAATTATTTGGATTATTTACATATCCAGCAGACACAGAGCAACACTGACTCAGAGTTGTGTTTCTGGCCACCCGGCAAATGTAAGTCCAATTTTTCTCATTACTTTTAGCACTGTTTTTGGTCTCCACCAACTCTCGGGGGAAATATCTGTCTCTTTAGCTGCTAAATGCTCCACTAAGTTCATCACATATTTGTTAATTCTATTCATCTGCTTCTCATTCGGTGTTGGGCATGTTGTGTACTTCATAAAGGCTTCTCTGCTGAAAACACTGGTGCTGAGATTAAATCAAAACAGTAAAGACAAAGGCAGTGAAACCAAAACAAGGACAACAACACGCCAAAAAAGCACTGTAAAGCTAAGGGGAAACTATGGAGTCTGGGGTTTTGTTTTGTGTTTTCAGTTTGTTTGTCACCACAACCACCTTTGTTGTGTTGGTCGTTTGATCACTGTTTATATAAAATATATATTGATGACAGAATTTTTAATTTATATTTTATTAGAATGTTTTTACTTTACATGCTTTTACCAATATATGTGTATCAATATTCCTTATTAAGTTACAATCTGCTTTAATTTTTATTTCTATGTTTTTAATGTGTTTGTGACAGTAACATGTTCAAAAGCTCATATGTTGTATCAGAAATCAGTTTTACAGTTACCCAACCCCGACCAGCCATACACTCATATCTATTTGTGAAGCATCTGTGTGCATTGTTCAGCAGTGCAGTCCTCCTGAGTAGAGCGCCTGCACTCTGCTGAATCCCTCCGCTGACCTTTTACTGAGCTGCTGTGGTAAAGGAGACAGTTTTCTCCCCGGGCCAGTGTTCTCCTGCAGCTCAGACAAGCTGGACTGGCGAACTCCGATGTATGTTCCCCGTGGCTCAAAGCCCTGAGGAGAGAGTGCACAAACACACATCAAAGCTAAAGACAGCATGGACGCTCACTGCAGCAGCTTACTGAATAAATCAGCATCACAAGCACCATATAATGTTGTCTTAATTAGTTTAGCAGATGAGTGTTTGATGTGATCTTAAAAGGAAGAGAGCCCAGCACTCACGGTATAAAGCAATCTCATTCTCATGTAAATCTGTTTAGACTTGTCATTAATGATGCATTGTTGTGAATTACATGTTGAATTTTCAGAATAATGTTTTAATCAGTGTTTATCTTGTAAGCATGCACATCAAAGGTGAGAAGATGTATTTAATTAAGATGACAGCGAGCAGGAGCTCATTCAGTGCAGTGCATTGAATCTGAGATAAGACTGATGTAAATGGATCCGGTTGAGATCATAAGTCATTACAGAGACAGTAATTAACGCTCAGCCTAAGGTGGTGACAGAGCTTTGTACTGTCGACCTGACAGATAGGTGACAGAAGATATACAAGTGCTGCACAAAGGGAAACTGCAGGGTTACATTTTACACACTTCATGCTTCTGTATACGTGTGCATGGGGCGCCAAATATAAAAATTTGGTTACAATTTTCTAGCTGGTATATTTTGAATATGTAGCTCACTTTCTCCACATTAAAGACAGAAATTTATGGAAAACAATATGTTATATTTCATTGCAAACAATATACACATGTAAAAGAATACATGTTAAATGTTAAATCCAAATATTAAATCTAAATGTTTAGAAAATATGGAGAAAATGTTAACGTTAAATCTAAATATTACCACTAAAACTAAAGGTTAGGTTAAATCTTAAAGCTAAATGTTATGTCTAAATCTAAATATTAAATCTAAATGTCAAGAAAATATGGGGGGGGGCTCACCTCCCTCACATTCAAAACAGAAATTTATATAAGAGAAAATGTTATATTTAATTGCTAAAATATATTTATAAATAAAAAAATACATGTCAAATGTAAAATCCAAATATTGCATCGAAATGTTTAGAAAATATCTGAAAAAAATTGAGATATTACCACTAAAACTACATGTTACATGTTAAATCTAAAAATAAATCAAAATGTTAATTGTAAAATATAAACATTAAATTTCAATGATAAACCTGAATCTAAATGTTTAACCTAAACATTAAATCTAAAGATTAAATGAAAATGTGTAGAAAATATGGGGGAAAAAATTAAATGTTCAATCTAGATATTAGCACTAAAACTAAATGTTACATGTTAAATCTAAAGATTTTTTTTTTTTTTTGTCAAAATCTAAATGTTTAATCTTAATGTTAAATCTAAATATTAAATATAAAGGTTAAATCAAAATGTCTAGAAAATATGGAAACAAATTTGTGTTTAATCAGATAAAAAAACCTAAAATGTTATATGATAAATGTTAAGTCTAAGTCTAAATGTTAAATCTAAATATTACATTTAAGTGTTAAATCTAAATCTAAATACAAAATCTAAATGTTAATCGTAAAATATAATCTAAATGTTGAATCAATGTTTAGAAAATATTAAAACAGCCTACTGCAGGGTTTCATCAAAGAAGGCTGGAACAATGATAGACACAATGTGGGCTATCTACATATTTTCTAAACATTTAGATTTAACATTTACATTTAAAATTTTGATATAGATTTCATATTGATTTTACATTTAATATTTATTTTTTACATTCTACAAACATATTGATAAGTTACTCACAACATGTTGTTTTACATGAATTTCTGTCTCAATTGTGAGGAAAATTAGGTAAATATTCAAAATATATCAGCGAGAAAATTGTATTCAAATTTTCACATTTGGCACCCTATACGTATGATTGTGTGTATGTGTGTGTTTGAGACTCACCAGCAGCGGATCAGAGAAGTCTGGCAGTGGACCGATGAAGAGTCCGGCCAGTGAGCATCCCAGCAGTAGCACGGCACAACTCACTAACACTGCCAGTGGGTAGTCTACTATCAGCTGGGAGTAACTGCCACATAGAAAATCACGGGAGAAGATGTGACACCGGGTAACTGGGGATAATCCCAGTTGAAAAGAGGGAGACATGCATTATCTTTGGATTTTTATGGTGAAAACTGGTTTCAGTACTTACTTTCTGAGGATGCAGTAGAGTCCTCCGTCCCTGTTAATGGTCGAAAACTTAATTAGAACATTTTGAGAAGGATAACACACAAAATAGAAGATTGATACCTAACTGCGCCAGAACCCAAAGAAACATATTTCTCAAAATGTCAAACTTCTCCTTTAAACACACCTTACTGTCACCACATGTCGCTGCATCGGTTTCTGTGTCCTGCTCTCATTTGACCCATGCAGCCAGTGACACCTCACCGCCCCGTGACGAGACGTCTGATGGGCAGAACCATGGTTATGTCCAACTTTCACCACAACACCACCTTCACCATGAGGACCTGTTGTGTTTGTGTGACAGCTGCGGCAGGTGTTTGGTTTGATTGGACCGTAATGGCTGCAGTGGGGACATTTGCGGACCTGTGGTGAATCATAGGTCCCAGCCTGAGGACCCCGGGGGACCTAACAAAGGAAAATAAGGATAGAAAATACATAAACAAGGCAAGTTTTTATGGGATCATTCAAGTCTTTTGAGTGACACTATGACTACTTTTACCCCTGCCTCCCAAATCCTGGATCTGTGTCTAACATTTTGTTTTAATGAGTCCCCAAATAGCTGTCCTAAACAGCACACAGTGCAGTGGGTGCTCAGGTATACCTGGTGATAAAGCTGGCAGGAGGAAGAGGGTCTGCCGAGGCTGCTGCAGCTGTCATGTAGCTCCCCTTCAGACTGGATGACTGTCAACTGGGCCTCGATTGAACACTCGCTGTCAGGAGGGCACAGAGACACCGCCGGGATCTCGCTGAGGAGAGGAAAAGACAGACAGGAGAGGAGGGAAAGGTGGGTGAGAGAAGAAGAGAAGAAATGTGAAATTATGGTTGCAGGGGAGGAGAAATGATTGACAGGTAAGCACCGAAGAAAGAAGCAAAGTTCTTTTAAACTGAAAGTGCAAAAGTTCAGTCAATGACACAGCGCAAATATGCAGAGGGTAATGTAAGTAAAACTTAACAATCTATCTCTCCCACTGTACAGCGACTGGCGTCTCAGTACCCTCACTGCTTTCTTGGACTCATCTCATATTCAGCGTAAAATCCAGCGGGCCAGACGAGCTAATGAGGTAAGGAATGGATTTCTGGGTAACACACTGTGGCTACTGGAAGTAAGGAGGCCCAATTAAAAAAGAAAGGAGGGTTTGAGAGAAAGAAGAATCATGTCACAGACCCCATCATAAGAGAGGTACAGTGTCTGTCCAGGATAGATAACATGAGACTGAGTGATGACGACTCCTGAGTAATGGCACCTGTTGGAAGAACCCTAGAGTGACACACGTAATGAAATCCCTCTCCCATTTAAGTTGGTAATGTATTCCTTCTCCTTCCTTCTCTACATGTTGCAGGCAAAGGAAACTTCATTGCAAAAATATCTATGTTTAGCAGCTCGCTCCAGAGATGGCAATGTTGGTCCATCACATAGATCCAGGTTTCAGTATAACAGACATTCATGGTTCCCAGTGGATGGTCTTCACACTTTTCCATTGGCACCACCATGGGATTGACATTTGTATTTTTGAGTGAAATGTCTCAGCAACCATTGGATGGATGGATATGAAATTTCAACCCTGCCTATTAAATTTACCTTTGTAAATTACTAAATTGCGTTCTTAATTACGTAATTGTGGCAACATAATCACTGCTTGGATTATATTCAGAGATAAGATATGGTTCCTTTCAGGTAACAAAACAGAACATTCATGTACACTGTAGGCTTCAAAAGGAGGTGGTTGGAGAGGACAGCAGCCATACAGAATCAAAGTCTCTTGTCTTACATTTAGGCAACAAATGCACTTTGGTTAATGTTTGTTATCGGGCTAATTTGCTTAAATGTTAATACAAAAGTCATAAAATATGATGCTGTAGTCACTACAAGTGGATACTGTACTGCAAGATTGCTTTTTTGGTGGAAAACAATTAAAATACATTGCGTGTTAAAGTTTTGCTGATATGTTTACTATCAACCTCTTTGCGACTTGCCAGGTATGTCAACAATTCTACGCAACATTTTCTTAACATGTTAGAAGAAAAGTGATTAGCTTGGTGTTACATTTCCCTCCACATGTATTTACCGTGTGAAATCAGTTTTATATAAACTGAATTCCTAGGAGACTATGGGCTGGAAACTTGGTGCAGACATTTATGTATATATCCCCTCAGGATGTGATAACTTTTATCTCTTCACTTCCCAGAACCTTAGTTAATTAACAAATATCTGCAAATCTAATAACATCCCTATAGCAACTTTTAGCATGCTAACACACTACACTAAGATGGTGAATGTGGTATAAACATTACCCTTGATAAACACTGACATGTCAGCATGCTGATGGTAGCATAAGCTCAATGCCATACAACCTAACAGAGCTGCTATCGTGGCTGTAGACTCTTGCATTCTTTTCCATTCCTTTTCTATTATATTAACATATTCCAAAATACTCAAATAGTTAACTACTACAGAGCCTGGGAGTAACCAAGTAGATAACAAATAAATAAATTGAGGCTATGATTTTTTTTAATCCTGCTACGGGCTCACCCTTTTTCCTCTTTAAGGGCAGTGGCCTTGTGGGTAACCTGTGACTGTGTGACATGTGCTTTGTTGTATGTGGTGTGGTAAGCAGCTCTCTCTCAAATATGTCATGGTGAAGACCACATGCGCCAACAAGTAATGAGCAGAAAACAGTGTCTAGATAAACTTAGGGCTACTGTTCAACCTTACGAGAAGGCCATATTTATTGGTTTTATTTGTGAAAACTGCGATAAATCCATTGTTGTTAAATGACACCTGAATGCCTCATTATCCTTCCGTCAGAGGAGTGGTCTGGACCGCTAAAGGCTAGTTATCAGCTAATAACAAGCGAAGCTAAATTAATGTTAGTAAGCTAGCGTGTTCCCAACCACAGTTAGGAGCAGGTAAGCTGTCACTGAGAGCGGTAACAATCTGTGCACATGGGAAATAATAAATTATCTCAATTTAATTACATCGTTACCAAGTTTCTGTTAAATCATGCACAAAAGATAAGAGAGCCAGCACAGGTCACCTCCACCTCACTCTGTTGCTGCTAGTACGCTATTTCACTGGGAGTCAGCGGGTGCAGCAACTCAAATTCCCGGGGGTCACAGTGGGCCAGCGGCAGCACTGAGTGTAACCTGTGTAACAGCAGAACAGAAGGTTTCCAAAAGGGAGCCAGGGTGGTCTGGGATCAGACCTCTGGTGCCAGGACAAACTTTCTGTTGCTGCTGTTACACAGGTTAGACTCAGCGCTGCTGCTGGCCAACAGCCCACTGTGACCCCCGGCGCTTGGTTTTGCACTGGCTGAATTTGAGTTGCTACAGTTCCTGACTCAAGTGGCATTCCATACGGAGCTGCCATCTGTTCTCCTGTCAGAGTAGTATTCCCCTATAGCAGCAGGGAGTGAGGCTGAGGGACTGTGTATGAGGGATGACCAGTGCTGGCTCTCTGTATATACACTTAACACGTGCACAAATTAACTAAAACATGGGAACTATTTGGCTAAATTGAGGCAACAAAGGTATCTCATGTGCATAGAATTAATAAATCGTGGCCTGGATTTTCTTATTTTTCCTCTATGACCACTTCTGGGCTCAGTAAAATATAAATACAGAGCTTTATTTTGAATTCAAGTGGATATCCTAAAGTTTTAAAGATACCAAACACATTGGGCTGCCATAAATGAATATGAGTATTTCACTCAGTGTAAATATGAATCTTAAATGAGGAGCTGGAACAAGCTGATACAGATAATACTGTATGCAATATAGTTAGACAACGTAGAAAACAATTTTCCAAGCTTAAACCTAAATGGGGAGAATGTATATTGAAGGTTAAATTAGACAATGTTTAATCTATTAAATCTGAGAACAGTCAGATGGGATCCTTTGTTGTAGTTTTATTTAGACTAGTTCCAGAACTTTACTTTTAAGAAGTGTTAAAGTCTCATTATGTTCAAGCTAAAATAAATAAACAGGCCAAACTAAACTACTAAGCAATGCCCTGGTTGTATCTCAGTAAATGGGCCGTGAGGTCTGTGTCGTCTACCACATGCTTGTTTTTCCACAGTAGACTGGATGTAACCGCACTTCCTGCCTGGTCACTATGGCGACAGAGTAAGTCAACAGAACCTAAATGACCTCACACAGTTTTATTTGCATCCCATAATAAGGCACACAGATGATGAGTAGTCTGTTGAATACAGTAGCAGAGGTATTAACGGTGGAGCTGAGCGAGGAGCTGAACCTCAGTATTTTGTCTTTGTGTTACAATAAAGCTGTAATATGATCTAAATAATAAATAGCCCACATTATACTCAGCAGCTCTTAGGCACATAGCAAATGTTTGTCATCTAGTTTAGCCTATTTAGGTGCCGGAGTGAGTAAATACACTCACAAAAAGTACCTGGAAGTCAACACTGTCAACTAATTTAACACTGTTTCTGTCTCTGTAGCGTGATAAACTCCATCCACGACTCAGAGCAGGTTAAATAGATGCCGAATCATTAGTACGTACTATGTAACTCGTGCCTGGCAGCCTCCTCACATCAGGGCTCAGGATGAAGAGTAATTAAGCCCATTACTCCTCTTTGATGGTTTTCACAATCAATCTAGCAATGTAAGTGCACACACACACACACAAGAGAGGAGCAATTTGTTGAGCTCATTAATATTTCAGTGGATGAATACAAAAATATATCCAGGAAGGTGTCACTGAGTTTCTCGCCACACCCGGGATATAAAAAGGAACACTTGAATTGTCCACTGACGTCAGAATGACCTCAAAAATCTGAGAAACATCAAAACAACAACGGCGTAATGAGCTGAAACAAAAGTCGCTCTCATTTCATTTTACATACAGTTGTTTCCCAGTTTATTTGGTACACTTAGCAAAATGAATTCAGTCTTATACAGCCGCCATGCAATATATATGAGGTTAGAAATAAAGTGTTAGAAACACCTTGCATTACAAAGTACTATAATTTAACAGCATCACAAACATCAGCTTCCTAAATGACCAGAAAGTTGAATCAACATCTAAAACTGAATGCTGCAAACTTTATTTATGTCTGGAATATTGTATTAGATTGCTTTAGTTTAAACTGTATACAGTGGTGGATAGAGTAGGTAAAAATAGCAACTAGACAGTATAAATACAAGTAGGCTAAAAGTCCTACCTAAAACTGATCAGTGCAGACAACACCCACACTCCCTGCTGATAGGCTATTTTCCCCCAAATATTGAAACAAAATACCCTTGCTATGACCTCAGTATCAAATATATAGTTAAATTAATATCTCTTTGGGAGTGTCAACAAAAGCTGAACATTATAATCTTCCTGAATGTAGAATTGTGGCAGATGTTTTGTACTGGGTGGCATTAGAGGAGCAGTGTGTAGGATTTCATGGCATCTAGTGGTGAGGACTGCAGATTGCAACCAGCTGAAACCTCTCCCATGTGCCAAGCGTGAACTCTCGGTTAGGATTCCTTCAGTGTTCATTGTTCAGGAGGTTTTTACCTGGAGCCGATTTATCCAGATAGGTCTCTTCCTCTCCAAAACAAAGGGACCCAGTGATTTAAATCGGTAAAAACACTGAATAAAGTTGTTTCACGTAACAAGTCAGTGTTTCTCTGATGCTGTTTGGCTATGCTGATCCCTCCTCAGTTGCTCTTCCTGAGGTTTTTACATCTGTGATCCAGCAGGAGTTTAATGACTGAACAGATCTTACAGTAAAGTCAGCTACAGTGTCACTGTGAGCGGGGGAGTTTTTCCTTATCTGCTGCGAGGGTCCTAAGGACAGAGGGATGTCGTATGCTGTAAAGCCCTCTGAGGCAAATTGTGATTTGTGATATTGGGCTTTATAAATAAAATTGATCTAATTGATTGATAGTCAGAGATGAGCAGCCAGCCCAGCACCTGCTTATGGGCGCTCACTTTTTTTTCTCTGATAACTCAAGATCCAGACATCCAGGAGGTTTTTACCAGGAGCCAAATTATCCGCAGAGGTCTCCTCCTCTCCAAAACAAACGGACGCTTTGATTTAAACCAGTAAAAACACTGAATAAAGCAGTTTCATGTTAAAAATCAGTGTTTATCCAATGCTGTTCGGCTGCTAACTCGGGTGAACAATGCATAAAAAGCAAATCTCAAATGGCCTATCTAGAGCCAGTGTTTGGTTTGTCCAATCTGGGCTACTGTAGAAACATGGCAGTACGACAGCTGGCATGCTCTGTGGATGAGGACCTGTTCCGTGTGTAGATAGAAATGGCTCATTATGAGGTAACAAAACCACAATGACTGTTATTTCCAGGTGATTTTATGTTAGAGAAAACGTACTTATTATATTGTGATCCATTTCAGCCAATAATCCTGCACACTGGATCTGTAAATTATAGAGGTGTACCAAAAATGTGGCCAGGGGGTGTGTTGAAGAAGGCAAGAGTGTATTTGACATAATAATATGATGAATAATGATGATAGTAATTGACTTTTATACATATAGTGTCAGACACCAAAGGTTTCAGGGCTAAGCCCCGAATCTTCACTGACCCTGAACCCTCCATGCATTAGAATTTTACTTCCTTCAAAGCCAAGTTTGACCGGCTGAGTTAACACTGGTGACACTAATCTAAGATGTAAGAATATTGATTGGGGACAGCTTTAAGGTATTCGAAAGACTCCAGCGAGGAGAATCAGAAAATATCTGACAAGCTAGAGACTGACAGCTCATAGTACACTCTGCTCCGTCGGCCTTTAGGTCTCTGTCTCTCTCCCTTTATACAGCACGTCTCCCACATCAACTCTCTAGATGCCAGTCAATGTCACGTCCTCAAACATCTCCGAAACCGCCAATCACACACACACACACACACACACACACACACACACATATAAGAAAAAAGGCTCAGGCTGTAGCTGTGCGCAGGCGGCAAACTGTTAACCTTCCTAAAAAGAGAGCTTCTCTAGGGTGTTACTAAGAGGACAAAGACTTGAGGGTGTATGTGGCCTGTTGCTGAGCTGAAGGGGGTGACAGGCCTCAGCTGTTTGAAGCCCCACTTTCATGTTTGAAGCCCTTCGGCCAATTTAAATTTTACAATTTTTTTAATATGCAGCAGAGAGCGTGACAGGGTGACATCCGTGACCCAGCAGGAGGTTAATGACTGAACAGATCTTACAGTAAAGTCAGCTACAGTGTCACTGTGAGCCAGACACTGTGTGTGTAGTATTCTAGCTTTTGTGTATCATCTTGTTAAAATACAGTGTGATATCATGGATTAAGTAATAATATTTGACCTGAAAATGTTGATTACCAAACATAAAATCCTAAAAGTAAGTTGACAGCATGTCTTGGTTTCATCAGCAGTACAAACAGAGCAACATAATCAGGAATTAATGCTGTAATAATGTTAAGATGCCAATTATAACAGTGTAATGGAAAAGATAACAGCAGCAGCAGAATTCATATCCTGTGCATAATCCCATTGTCTCCAGCATAAACACAGCTGGATGAACAACACTCACTCCGTCCACAGGAGAATAAGACACATCCACGTCCACTACTGTAAATCTCATTTATTTTCCCACACTAAGCACCAGAGAAATCCACAGACAAGGAAAAGCAACCCACCTTTGGCAAGCTTCCTGAATCCCCCTCTCGTCCATGGGAGAATCATCCATCACTATCGCATCCGTGCTCTCTCCAATCATCGAGCAAGCCTCCATCTCCCTCTGATCCCGCTGTGAAACTACATGCACAAAATAACTATCAATTTCCTGCTGTTTTGAATCGGGTTAACCAAACAGTCCCCATCTGGCCAGGCTGAGTCCACGAGGATCAGGAGCTTGTTTCTGAGGCTGCTACTACACAGCAGCACCGGGGCTGTTTGGGTTAATCTGCCCCCGAGCTGCGTGCTGATTGGCGGAGCCGCGGTGATGCTGAGGACGCTGCCTGGTCGCTGTCCAACCGGCCGCGGTGCTGGAGCACAAAGTGGCGGATGGTGAGCATCAGTGTCCACGTAATTGGCTCGGACAGGAGCTACAGATGCTGGTTAATGTTCGTTATGAAGGTGCACAGGCAGCGATGCTGGGTTCAATTAAAACAATTATTTAATTGGGAGCTGCAGCTGCTGGGAGCCATGCTGCTGAACATGGTGGAGCTTCTTGTAACTGGTGTCAGGGCTGAAGAGGTTAACTCAGGTGAACGCTTTCATCTCCAGTGACATTAAAATCAGTATTATTCAATAAGAGGGAGAGATCAAATGCACAAAAATATCGAATTTAGTTGTAATGACAAAAAATAAGACACAATGTTCTCCTGAGATCCGATCTTTTATTTGGTGTGCATTTTTAATTTCTCCTAGCTGTTCGGGATCAGTAGGACCCCGTAAGTGTAAAAACCTAAACATAATTAATAATTAAGTCTCTTTGTCCCTAAAATGAGACCCTAATAAAGTCTCAATGTCCTCAAATGAGACCACAAAGTCCCAGTGGCCTCAAATGAGACAATAGTGAAGTCCCAATGTGCTCAAGCGAGACGTCAATAAAGTCCCAGTGTCCCTAAGGAGACAATAATAAAGTCCCAATGTCCTCAAATGAGACCACAAAGTCCCAATGTCCTCAAACAAGACGTCAATAAAGTCCCAGTGTCCTCAAATGAAACAATAATGAAGTCCTAATGTCCTCAAATGAGTACTTCCTAATTAACAGTGTCTTAGCTTGTTACTGTTGCTAAAATGGGTCAAATTGCCATGTGAAACTACAAACAATATTAATTATAAATAAACAAGTCTGAACCATAAAATGTGATCAGGTTTTGGACCTTGTCCACTTTTGTCTCAGGGTCAGCTGCAGACTGACTTGGCAGAGTTGGCTGCCATCTTGTTTTTACACCCCACAGAATTGGTAATTGCGTCAGTTCTTCACAAAATCTCTTGTTAATGCAGCGAAGGCTCGAAAGCTTTTAAATGATCTTCTACCTGAGGGTCCTCTGTTGCCTGTGACCGTTATTTTCTCACGGATCTGACGTTGAGTCAATCATGAAGACTGGCGACATTTCATCCATGTCATATCCAGCCACAAGCTTCATTATTTCTTTGTTACTTGTAGCTTGGAGCTTTACATTGTTGTGCTGTCGGTCATAGTAGGTGTTTCAGAAGGTTTGAGGTTGTGTTGAGTCTTAGTACCACTACATAATGGAATAATAATAATGTTCATGTCATCTTTCCCTTAGATAAAATTAGAGTGATAGGAATATTTCCAGCCAATGCAGACAGACAGACAGACAGACAGACATAAAGTAAAATACTATAAATGACTAAAATGAATCAGGAGATTGTTGGAATTTAAATTAGTAGATGGTGACAACAAAAGTTTGGTTATACCGAATTATTTGTTTTAGGGATAACAGTAATATTATCACTGAAACTGTATTAGTACGCCTAATTAGTAATTAAATCGTTCCACTACTTGTTACTGGAAAAAGTAATTTTATTGCTGAAACACATTACTAGTAACATGTAATGGTGTAATGTCTTAGTAATGCGTTACTACCCAATACTGCCTTTCATGGAGAAACTTGTTCACAACAATTACTTGCTATATCAAAATAATGAGGAACAATATTAAGTCATTATTTTGAGATATTAAGTCATTATTACAGAATAGAATAGAAAGACATTTGTTGTCATCATTTAACATGTGTATGACGAAATTAAAACAGCTGCCTCTGATGGTGCAAGGAAAGCTAGTTATAATGACTTACAGGATTTTTTTTTTTTTTTTCATTACATTGGTGGACATGGGCTTCCATAGCAACCAGTGGCTTTGTTAATGATTAATCATTTATTGATGCTTTATAGATCAGTTATTAGCCAGTAATAAAAACAACTTTTGGGTTGCCAGGTTGTGAAAGTGGCTGTGCCGTTTCACCACTCAGCCCTACTTTGACCAAAAAGCATTAAAACAACATTTTCAACATCAGATTTGATGGATTAAACACCTATAAATAATTACTTATTAACTCTTCAAGGTGCAGGCCAGATGACTTATAAGGGAGTGAGCCTGTAATAAGGTTTTACTAAAATTGCTACTGCATGAATAGAAAAGTAGAGCACTAATTTTTTTCACAAACCCTAACATTCTTCAACATAAAAACTCATAACGGATCTATTAAGGATTTGTAAATGATCACTTTACCACTAATAAACACTATATAAAGGGTGCCTTATTAGTCTAGTTATTCATCATCATATTATTATCTTATTTATGCAAAATGTTCACCTGTAAATAAGCCTTCAGTCATTATATAGTGAAGTATTTGACTCTGAAATGTAGTGCAATACAAAGAAGGGCAAGTATTAGATCAAATGCTTTTTAATAAATCAACTTAAGTTGTTTCCTACAGAGACTCAGACAAATGATTTTGAAGCTTTGGTCTGGTTAAGACATAGATTTTGCATCACAGTACTGTTTCCCAAGACAAAATGGAGTAAACTGAGTGCTGGTGTCTTCAGAATATGTTCTTGCTTTTACACAATGAAGAGAAGAATAAAAAAGGAAAAAGCCGAATATGACTTTGGGCTTTCTATTCAGAGAAGTGAGAGCCAAAGCAGAGCGGCACAAAAGAAAGGAGAAACTGTGACACAGCAGACCTGTGTGCTTCGCTGCTAATGAGGCGGCCGCTGGTCTGGCTCCGGTTATAAATATGAATCATGGCGCTGGGCTCTTGTGTCTGAGGGGGCCACCTTGGGGGGGAAAAAGAAATGATTTATCAGATGAAAGGCAAAGATCGAGAAAAGGAGGGTGTGAGAAAGTTTGGTGGGAGAGATCAAAGTGCTATTTCATGATTTTAAATGAGAAGCAGAGACAGTGGAGAGTATCTGTTTTTTCTATCTCAATAGTGCAGCCTAATTTATAGTGCTTCAGTGAGTCATGATGTTCAAATCTGATTCATACATAGTAAAATGGGTTGACTCATTGAGAGCTGCTAGATGAGAGAGGAGATCAATCAAAACTGTGTTGGAGAGGAGACTCATCCTTCATGTTCAAAGGATGCAGCTGAGAGCTCTGAAAGCTATAACTGACCTTTGAGCTCAGAGACTTTATTCACAAACTTCATGCTCGAGTTTGTTTGTGTGCAATATTGTCCTCAGCTTCAACAAAGGCTGCTGTGTTGGTGGTTGGCATGGAGTTTCCTGAACAGCCTGTGTTGCAGCTGACATGGCTAATGCCTTGTTGACTTCAGACATTGATTAACTTACACTGTTTAGCTGCACACACACACACACACACACACACACACACAAGGAAAAAAAAACACACCCAAATACACACGTATCCAAAGCCTGACAGGCACGTACTGGATACACCAGACACACACGTATAATGAGAGGCTGAAGAGAGGGGGTTTGGCTTCTGGCTGGTACTGAGGTGACAGCCATGGTAATTTCCTGTGGCAGATCTCTGCTAGTGAGTAGTGATGCGAAGGGAAACGCTTCATTACGGCTCCAGTGCTGCCTTAAGATCCATGGAACAAACACAGTTGGATAAATAAAGATACAGCAGGAAATACAGAAAAAGGTCTGTGTGGAGACAAAGAGCAGAACACTGTGTTTCTGTGAACTTCTGCAATGTGGTACGTTACTGCAAGGCCTCTGATCAGTGATATATTTAATACTTTAGCAAAACATTAACAAAACTAAAGGAGCCATCTAAGCTAGGCCTCCTCATCCGATATGTGTCACGTGTAAATTGGTGTTATATTTGATTAGCTCTGTCAGTTCTGATGTTAAAAACAGTTACTATCAGTGAACAATTTCCAAATTCAAGCCAATTCTGTAGTTTCATGATACGGAAAAAGTGTTTTACACCTTCATTACATCAAGACTGTTGCAGTTCCCTGTATGTAGGTCTTCTCCAATCTTTATTAACTGTTGAAAAATGTAGTTGCAAGGAGGCTGACTGGTTCTCAAAAGATCGAGAACATTACCCTGGGACTAGCCTCTCTTCTGGCATTGACAGAGCCTTTGCAGTTGCTGCTCCACAATTGTGAAACCAGTTGCCATCAGACCAGATGTGTCCAAAGTCTGGCCCGCGAATCAATTTTCCCATAGCTAGGGTGCATTCCGAATCACATACTTTTTCTTTTGACTTTTAGTAAGTATTGCAGCTGCCCTTAAAAAATACGTACTGAACTGAACTTTGACCCTCTCCATTACCTTGGACATAAAAGAAAAACACCTCTTACTGGGTTCACTAGAGACAGAGATCGACCTGGAGAGCTCTGCTGTTGTTACTTTGCAATGTACAGTATGTAATTTACCTTTAAAGTTATAACTGTAAGACTGTAGATATTATATCTGCGACAGTGAAATTACTCTGTCACTGTTATTTTCATCGTCATTTCCTTTTGTTGTTTGTAATATTTATGATTATTTTGTTCACTTAAATACTCAATATTCCTATTATTACAATTCAACTGGTCATCACTTACTTAAATGCCCTGTCATCAGCCATTGTGACTTCTGACAATCAGCTGTCATCTGTTTGCGGCTCAGTCCATGTAACATATCGTCCGCTGTACAGAAGATTGTGGGTCAGAATAGCCAGAAAAGCATGCTGGCTTGCATACTGCAAAATTAGACCAGATGTAGTAGAACATCCTGGTATTTCTGGCATACTGCATTTGACATAGTATGTATTGGGACATACTAAATCTTTTTGGGTACTGGAACACACAGCTCGTCTAGCACAATATGCTATATTTGGCCCGCCACACAACAAGTCTATTGGTTAATCAAGCAAGATCATTTTGCATTTTTCCCATTCACCTCAAGATGGCAGAACTATCATACAGTGTGTAGACATGCACCAAGTAGGAGGTACGCAGGCAGAAGTAATGTGTTTCCATAAACAGACCGTAAACAAGCAAACTAACGGTTACCTAACAGCAGACATTTCCTACTAGGTAGCAGATGTGATGTGGCCACAGTAAAGAAGCGAAAGTCAACAGCGAGTAGGGATGCTGCTTTCAGGAGCGATGGAAAGTTGAATACTTTTGCATTGCAAAACAAAACAGTTGCACTTGTGCTATTTATATGAGGTGTGGTGTGTCTTCCTCAAGCTCGGTCCTCTACCAGAGACCTGGGAGTTTGAGGGTTCTGCACGGTGTCTTAGCTGTTCCTAGGACAGAGACCTCAGATGTTGTACCTGAATCTGCTGAAGCCACTCTCCTAGTTTGGGGGCCACAGCCCCAGGTGCTCAGATTACCACTGGCACCACTGTTACCTTTACCCCCCACATCTTTTCTAGCTCCTCTTTCAGCCCTTGGTATTTTTCTAGCTTCTCATGTTCCTTCTTCCTGATGTTGCTGTCGCTCGGGATCACTACATCTATTACCACTGCCTTCTTTTATTGTTTGTCAATCAACACAATGTCTGGTTGGTTGCCATCACCAGGTTGTCGGTCTGGATCTGGAAGTCCCACAGGATCTTAGCTCGGTCATTCTCAACCGCCTTAGGAAGTGTCTTCCATTCTGACCTTGGGACTTCCAGCCCATGCCCTGTGCAGATGTTCCTGTACACTATGCCAGCCACTTGGTTATGGCGTTCCATGTACGCTGATCCTGCCTGCATCTTACACCCTGCTATTGTGTGCTGAACTGTTTCAGGAGCATCTCTGCACAGCCTGCACCTGGGGTCCTGTCTACTGTGGTAGACCCCTGCTTCTATTGATCTTGTACTAAGTTCCCATTACTGCTGCCATGATTAGTGTTTCTGTGCTGTCTGTCAGTCCAACCTTTCAGCCACTGGTTGGATTTCTTGATGTCGTCCACTTATTCTGTTGGTTGGTACATGCCTTACAGAGGCTTGTTCTTCCATGAAGGGTCGTCCTCCTCTTCTACATTCTCGGGTTTCTGCTGCCTGAGGTATTCACTTAGCAGCTCATCTTTGAGGGCCATCTTCCTGATGTTTTCCTGGATCTTGGTTGTTTCGTGTTGGACAGTAGCTCTGATGCTCACCAGTCCTCGGCCTCCCTTGCTACACTTAGTGTCTCAGGGTGCTGGATTTGAGATGAAACCCTTGCATTGTGAAAAGCTTCCTTGTCTTGATATCAGTGGCCTCCATCTCCACTTTTGGCCAGCTCATGATCCCAGCAGGGTATCTGATGCCTGGCAGGGCGTACATGTTGATGGCTTGGACCTTGTTCTTTCCATTCTGCTGACTTTTCAGGACCTGCCTTACTCTGTGTAGGTATTTGGCTGTGGCTGACTTCCTTGTGGCCTCCTCATGGTTCCCATTTGCCTGCGAGGCCCCAAGATATTTGTAGAACATCCTGTCCTGATCATCTGCAATGCTATAGCCTATATGATGCGAGATGCAGCTGGCCTCCAGGCAGTGGTGTAGTGGTAATTGATGAGGTGGGTGTACTACTTGGTAGATAGGTAGGTTACTGATGAGGAAGTGGGCATACTTTCCTATTACAATGGCTTTTTAGCTGATAGGTGAGTATACTGTAACTGGATAGGAAAAAGAAGTGGGTATACCCCGTATATCTGAGTATACCCTCCACTACATCACCGCCCCCAGGTATTTTCACACAATCTGATCTGGTTCCCCATTTTAAAAAGAACTTGGACACCCCTGCATTAGATATCAGATGTGTATCAACAATGTCTGTTTTAAAATCTTGGCTAAGCACATGTTTTTATTGACCTCCCTTTTGGTCCTCCAATCCTTCAATCTGAATCTTAATTAATTTTTTTCAGTACATCTTACCATTTTTATTGTTGTTGGTGGTCATCCATCTGTCTGTCTCTGTCTCTCTTTATGTCTCATTCTGTCTTATGGATTACTTTTAATTTATTATGTTGATCTGTTCTGTACGACATCTATTGCACGTCTGTCCGTCCTGGAAGAGGGATCCCTCCTCAGCTGCTCCTCCTGAGGTTTCTACCATTCTTTTTCCATGTTAAAGGATTTTTTGGAGAGTTTTCCTTATCTGCTGTGAGGGTCCAAAGGACAGAGGGATGTTGTATGCTGTAAAGCCCTGTGAGGCAAATTGTGATTAGTGACATTGGCCTTTATAAATAAAATTGAACTGAATTGAATTGAATTTACAGCAGACTTTATTTTTCTTATTTAACTTTTTGTCTTTTTACTGTCTTGTATTGCTGTTTATAACTCTTGATTGACATTGCTGCTACTTATTTGTTTTTATGGACTTTTTTTCATCATTTCCTAACAGTTACTATCATATTTTTTCTATCCTTCTAGGCCTTTGAATGTGACCTCAGGGCATTGCTGTAAAAGAGATTAATGCTTAGTCAATTCTCCCTGAATAAACAATGGTTTGATTGATTTGACTGAACTTTACTTAGTAATAAATCAGTGTTTATGAGGAGTGTTTGTGTGTGAAGACAAGAAGGTAATTTGCTGCCACCTGTTGGACAGATTGTGAAGGTGACAGCAGTCCTCTCCCTCTATCTTTTGATAATCTAAATATATACTGTAAAGATATGTTTAAATTATGACGCTATAATTAACTTTAATTCTAAATTAAATTAATCAGCATGGTAATTAAAATGTCGGGTTTTTCAAAGCACATTTTAAATTTAAATGCAAACTTTTTTATTATTTATTTTTGTTTATTTATTTTCCTTTTTCTGTGTCTGTGTTAATTAAATTAGTTTATTATCTGGTCTGTATTTGTTCATGCACAGACGCATCGTGTTGACTGCAGTTGTAAAATCAGCTGCTGAGAGCCTGTAACACGCGGATTGAGTGACAACATGAGGTCGAGCTCTCCTGCGAAGTTGTTCAGCGGGTGTAAAGTTACGAGCGCACAGGACACACCTCTAGAGGGAGTTCCCGGGGAGGTGGAAACAAGGAGCTGATCATTTCTCCTGCAGAGAAGTCAGGAGTCATTTCACTCGGAGCTCAGCGGTCATCCGAGCCTGCGGCCGTCCGCGCGTCCTCCGTCAGCTGCAGTGTCTCCGTGCCACGGAGAGGGAACATGCCCGGGATGGGCAACTCTTTACGCGCGGCTGCCCTCTTGGCTTTCGTGGTTCTCTCTATCCTAGTGTCACTCTTGATCAGCAGCGTGCAGCAGTTTGGAGCGAGGTTTTCTCACTTTCCCAATGCAACTGTTGCTGGTGATGAGGAGGAGCTGGCGTCGCTCCGCGGGGCGTTGATTTACCAACTCAACGAGAGGCGCAGAGAAATTATTCCGCTGCTCCAACCTGATGATGATGAGGAGGAGGAAAACAGACTACCCGGGGAAAGTCGACATGACCAAACACTAGACACGAGTGTGGATTACAGTCTGTGGAATGAGATCACGCACGGCTCCAGGAGAGCGCATTTGGATGAAATGGGTTGTGAGTCTCTGGTGGACATGCGGGCGCTAGAGGTCCTCGGGTCTGGATACACCAAACTGGTTGTCAAAGTAAATCTAGCCGGGGGTCAGCATGTGGCCTTAAAACTCGTCAACGAGCAGGGGATCGACATGGGGAAGTGTGTGGAGGATTTTAAAGACCCGCGAGGCTGCCGCGAGCTCGTTTCTTATAAGTTGAAGAAAGAAATAGTGCTGTTGCAGAGGCTGCAGCATCCAAACGTCATCAAGGTAAAATACTCCCTCTGTCTGCCTCGTGTGCATATATCAAGACTTTTTAAAAAGATTTTACACACTATAAAAAATAAAGGTTGCTCTCCAAATGTGTAAGCAACGGTATAGATAATATATGTTCATGCAAAGTTGTCTGAATGTGGTGCATAAACCCTGGAGCTGCTGCTGGATTATCATAACTTTCCATAATCCATGATGTAGCCCTGCTCACATTTTCCTTTGTCTCACACACAGTGCACTGGATGAAAGGCCTCACTGGCTCTGCAGGACCTTCCCATGTAATTAAATTAAATTCACTGACCCTCTTCTGACCTTTGGGTCCAGTTTGGCAGGAGCAGACAATGTGCCTCTGTCCCCTGCACTATCCCCGGCTGCATCTGAAACCCCCACAGAGTTTATTCACTCAAACCATTACGGCCCAATTTAGAAGCAGTTTGAATTAAACGGGGAAGTTGGGTTTCTCCAGCAGTATGTCCGGCAGCTGAATCGATTAATTTCACAAGCGTACACACAGAGCACATTTTTCCTCCAGGCTAAATGTGATTTCACTGTCACAAGTCTGAGCGGCCGAGAGCACGGCTGGCAGAACATCATGTCCTCTCAAGTCACCCTGAGAGCTTACAGACACCTTCTGTGGAGTTCAAATGCAAAAACAAACAGTTGCACATGATGTATGTTTTTTGCTCTCTGACTAACCCACAGCTCAAAGGTCACTGTGCAGGAGATGGAGGAGGAGGACAGGACGGGCGTGTCACAGTCATTCTGGAGCAGGGGAATCCTCTCCAGATGATCCAGCTGCTCCAGAGTCCCTGGGAGGACAGATTCAGGGTAAGCGAGTTAGTTTCAGCTGTCGATACGCATGCTCTGTCCATTTATCCTTTTACACCACACTGCACACTGGGAGGCTGAAAGTCTCCCTGTGCAAGCCCTCGCTCCCCCCCCTGGCAAGAGAGACGAAGGCTGAGAGATGAGGGAGGTGGACATATGAAACTCCTGGAGGTCTGACATCTGTCCCTCAGTGTATTTGATCAGGCCGTGGTTGGAATGGAGATGGGTCCTGGAGTTAATCCACTGCAGGCTAGGAATGTCATGTCATCCCTCACACACTTACACACTTACACACACACACACACACACACACACACACACACTGTTTTAGTCAACCCCCATCACAGGTATGCTCACAGTGGGAGTCAACAGAGGCTGAATTTACACTCCAGGGATCAAGCGTGTGTGTGTGTGTGTGTGTGTGTGTGTGTGTGTGTGTGTTTGCGCACGGATGAAGAGACAGAAAGAATGGGTGAAAGAAGGGGAAAAAATGTCAGGGCATGCACGCTTTGTTTTTGGATTAGCAAAAGTAACATCGCCGTCTGCAAGTATCATCTCAGCTATGGGGCCTCATTTTGCTGCATCACCCAAATAGCCGTTCATAATACCCCCCTGGAGCTGCTCGGCCCCTTTCAGCTACGTTGCATCTGCGCAGGCTACAGTAATCCGGGGGTGTTCGGTTTCACCCAGCCCTGTTATTACTGTGCTTCGATCCCACCAAGTGACGTCCAAGAGACTCGGAGCATTACCTAACACCGCAGCTATGTTTGTAGTGTGACAGAATCATTTCATGCTCTGTCAGTGCGTGGCTAATGCCTTTATTTTGCCTTTAGTCGCCTACTTATTTTCTCTTTCTGTTTTTATTGTAGGATTTAAAGGGAACTATAAAAGCAGTCTCAGGAAATGGCTCGCAACTGTGGCTGCCGAAACGTCTTAAAAGTGAATAACTCGGTGTTTTTGCGAGACTGAGGGTTTTTATATTTCACCATTTTTAGCAATATCATGAAACTCAATTACATTGTTCAATGTGTCACCTTCTTAGGAAGAAAACAAGTCAGTGTTTAGCTTGACCACCAAGAATTTTTTGGTTATTCCAGCATTTTCTAAAGGATTTTATTCAACAACAAGTGGCAGGAAGTGATGGGGAACATGCACTGATTGTGTTTTAACACAAAAACTGGAAATCTGATCACCCTCCGATAGTATTACACTGGTTAAATGAAATGTCACGCTACATCTCATTAGATAAACTCTAGTAGCCTACAACTTTGTCAAAACTGGCAGAAGCATATAGATCTTATTGCAACAAGGGCAGCTTCGGGGACTAGTGGTTGACATGCTGGGACTGTTTAGATTTCCAGAGCAAATCTTAATTTGAGATGGCACAACTTCCTTTTTGTAACCATGTAACTCTTTGAAACTTGTTTTTCTTTTCTTTATCTTGTCAAAGATAGGGTGGCTGTGGACGGTAGTGGTTGGGTGGGCAGAAAAAGCTGTGCACAGTTGTATAATGAACTTTCATCAGTTAATTTTGTGAAGCTCAATAAAACATAACATTAAAAACACTAAAATTAAAGGCAATTTAGGAGCTAAAAGTAGAGCTGCAAGTAGCAATTATTTTCATTACTGATTAATTTGATTTTTTTGTATTTTATCAGACAATCACTTAAGGCTTTATTTTAAGCAAACATAAATTGGGTTTTAGGAAATCATAAATGGCATTTTATTAATTATTTATTGTCTGGACAAATTATTAATCCAAGAAATAGTCATCAGATCATCAAATGACAATGAAAATAACAGTTAGTTGCAGCCATTATTTAATCTATAAAATGTTCAAATGAAAGCCTCCAGAGCCCGAGGGGACCTCTTTAAATTGCTACTTTTGTCAGACCAACATTACAAAACTCAAAAATATTACATTCAAAATCATATAGCATGGCAAAAATTGAACAAATCCTCGCAACGGATGAACAAATCTTCACTTTATTTTCTGTCTTCTGTGATGGTAAATGGAAAACTTTTGGGTGTAGGAATGTCAGTTGGACAAAAACAGCTGTTTGAATGTGTCATCTTGGGCTTTAAGAAATAATATTTGGCATTTTATTAGTTATTCATTATATGGCCCAAATGATTTATCGAGAAAATGGTCATCAGATTAAATGGCGATGAAAATAACAGTCAGTTGCAGCCATAATTGAATTAAGAAAGTGTCAGATTGAAAGGTGCCTGATCCCACAGGGACCTCTTTAAATTGCTAAATTGTGTTTAAATTGTTTGACCAACGTAACATAACTCAAAATATGACATTTAAAATGATATAGTACAGACCAAACCTTACATTGGAGACTTTTTTCATCATATAATCATGTAAGACCTTATTTAAGCAGAAATAAATCCCAGATTTCTGGAATTTTCTCATTTTTGGTCGTTTGTGATGGTAGAAGGAGAACTTTTGGGTTTTGGAATGTTTGTTGGACACAACCTGGTCTTCCGAATAGGGATTTGCAATAATATCATCAGAATCGGCCAATGTGCTTTTTCTAAATTTGCACAATGAATGAATAATATGCACATTGGAAAGTATTGTATTTCATGTCTCCATCTGCTGGTGGGACATCACAATAAGAGTATGCATGCATGATATGATGTTAATTCCACAACAGAAGAGACTTGATGATCACTAAATTAGGTAGAGAAAAAAGTGGATATATCGATATCAGTATCGATTATCCGTCAAATGAGTTGTTACATGTCAGCATTATGACAATATACAATATCATGCATCCCTAGTTTTGGATGTGTCAGCTTGGGCATTAGTAAATTATCATTGGTGTTTTATTGATACTTATCACATGGCCCAAATAATAAAAAGAAGAAATGTATTCAGATTAAATGACAATGGAAATAACCATTAGTTGAAACCATGACTTTATTTGTGCACCTTCTGTGGTCCCATTCCCAATTAGAAGCTGCAGGAGCCCAAGGGCACCTCTTTAAACTGCTAGTTTTGTGTTACCAATATAACAAAACTCAAAACTATTATATTTGAAATTATATAACACAGCAAAACCGGGCCTAGTGAGCGACCCTGACCTGGGGAACCCAATGGTTGTTCTGGGTTTGAATGTTAAATTGTGGTTACAATAATTTGAAGCATTCTCTGGCACAAGAATCTCCTTTGGGATAAATAAAGTTTTACTGAATTGAATTGAAAAATGAAAAACTCCTCACACTGGAGAGGTGGAACCAGTGAATGTCTGACATTTATGCTTTATAAAATACTTCTAGTTAGCACAATATGATGATCTTTGGCTACATGTCTGTGCACTTCAGCAGTCATCAATCCAGTATATCAGGTTTTGGCATGTCTCATCTCCTCCCAGATTTGTCTGGACCTGGTCCGGCTGCTCCACTTCCTCTCCCAGTCTCCTCTGGGCTCTGTGGCTCTGCTGGACTTCCAGCCCCGGCAGTTTGTCACTGTGTCTGGCGAGCTGAAGCTCACAGACCTGGACGACGCCAGCGCCGAGGAGACAACGTGTCAGACAGACGCTGACTGCACCCTCCAGTTTCCAAACAGAAATTTCACCCTGCCATGCTCGGCGCAGGGAGTGTGTGAGGGCTTGAACGAGAAGAGGAACATTTACAATGCCTACAGGTGAGACAAGTGACAGTTTTACGACATGATGGACGTGTGATGGATGGATGGAGGAGCTGCATGGATGATTGTTTAAACACAGGCTCAGCCGACTCTTGGTGGTGAAGACTGTGATGTGTGTGATGAATAAATTGGTAGTTTCAGTGGGAAAAAAAAGTCTTTTCTGTTTAAAACCGACAGCTTTATGGAGTGTGTTTGTTTTAACACCAGTGTGAGACAAGTCATGTTCTGTGGGAACTATGTGACGGGGCTTGTCTGTCTTTCCGTCTGTGTGACTGAGCTGTCTTTGCCCGGCCCCAGGTATTTTTTCACCTACCTGCTGCCTCACCAGGCCCCACCCGGCTTCACACACCTGGTAGACCACATCATGAACTCCACAGGTGAGGACGAGAGTCGTCTTGACATGACAGGACGTTCAGTAGCGAAGATCAGACAGGGAATCATTCCATTATTTCAGTCGTGTAATGACATGCCTCGGTATAAGTGCTTCTTTTAATGAGCTCGACAAGATGCTTCATGACATGTTACAAGGTAATGAATACAATTTGTTATCTGTAGAGATCACACGACAGGGATTAAACAGGAGAGCATAGCGAGGGGAAAAGCAAATCATCCATATTTGATTGGAGTATGGCTTCGTGCCTGTAATCGGTAAGAGATCTGAATGCATTGTGTGTGTCCAGGGGAGCTGAAAGCTGACATCAATCAGACTCTGGAGGCCTTTGAACACATCCTCCTCCTCTACAAGTCTGGCCTGCACCTGGACAACCTGCCTCCATCAATAATCAGAGGTAAGAGCTCGTGGAATGAAGGCTGCTTTTTATAAAGTACAGTGGGCCCTCTTGTAGGCCCTTTTCTTCCTGGAGAGAATGCATGGCTTTTTTATATCCTCCCCTTTCTTAGAGGAAAGTAAGACAGTCTACACCTCTGTTTTCATTTTGTATCTTTAAAAAAATGAAAGAGAGAGAGGGGGTTGGGGTTCTCCCGCTCGGGCTGTTTTGACAGGTTTATTAGGCAGCTGGAATGAGAGGACAAGACCAACAAAGTGGGATTAATCCTGCATATCTCTGGCTCAGAAAGCACAGTCGGTGTTCATTTAAAAAAACAGTGCTGGGATTACATCGAGCTATTCTGTTTAACCTCTCAGGATAATCATGAGATTTTTTTGTGAACGTTTTGTCCAACTTTGTAATTCTTAACATTATAAAAACTTAGGTAAACATACTTTAAAGTACTTTTTTGCAAACTTTTTGTCCTACTTATATAAGCACTGAACGTCCTTCGCTTTTCTTCTCTCCAACTCGCCTCCGCTCAGTCCACTGCAGCCCCCGTCAGTCCCCTCCTGCCGTTCCTCTCAGCTCTATGAAATATTAATAACAGAATGACTGGCTGCGTTCCTGTGGTGAGATTTTCCGTCCCCCCAGATGCTGGACTGTTTATATAGCAGCGCTTTGTGAATTTAATCACAGATTCAGGGTAAAGAGGCCAGGGCGATGAGGCTGACACCGGGAGGGAATGTATAGTTTAACAAGGAGGTGCCATGAGACAACCCTGCTGCTGCTGCTGCTGCTGCTGCTAAGTGTGTGTGATAAGACCCCAGAAAGTGTGTGTGTGTGTGTGTGTGCATGTGTGATAAGACCCCAGAAAATGTGTTTGTGTGTGTTATGTGAGTTTTGTGTAAACAGAGGTCACTTTTGGGTGGAGGAAAAGCTTGGTAACATTTTTCTATTTAGTTTAGTTAACCTAGTTTAGGTTTCTTTATTTTATAGTTTGACATATTTTATGTTCCAGTTAGCTTGACTTATACAGACTGGGAACAGTTAGCGTGGCTCTGTCCAAAGGTTACCGTAAACCTTCAATTCAACTAGTCCAAATTAAACGGCTACACATTTTGACAAATAAAGGCCTGTCTCTATTAGAGGCCCGGTCTGGTTGCCAAGAAGTTCTTCAGATGTACAAAACCAGGTTGTTGGCGACTTCAAATTATGTGTCCATTACCCTGTAAGTTATTCATATCCCTCAGATCAAAAGAATCAACAGGGTTTCTCATAAAATAAAGAGGTGGTGTGTCGATATGCCGTGGGCCGTAACTCACTCTCTCTCTGATGAGTCTGTCGGAGCTATAAGTAATATTCACACCGGTTTAAATAAACTATTTGATTGTATTTCCCATCTTTGCTGAGCAACAATTTTGTGCGACAGGAATTAAAGGCCTGTCCCAAATATAGGCCTGTTGATTTCAGGGACTTAATCAAATAATAGCCCAGGCTACTAATTTAAATTTTACAGTAAGTTGCATTCACGTGCTCCTCGAATGGTTCCATTTCCCGAGTCAAGAAGTCATTCTTCCATCTTTGGTGCATTCAGAGCTTTTAAGCTGTGATGTGGAAACAACATGGAGACCATAAAAAGGGTGTGTCAAAGAGTGTGACGTCAGTAGTTGTTTCCAGTATTTGCATGACCACAAAGACATACTATCATCATTTGTTAAACTAAATCTTTTTTTCAGCCAAGGACCCTGAACAGGATATAGAATACACCAGGGGCCGCCCTCATGTATGTCCCTTTAAATAATTTGATGTAGCCTATTTTTTTTTTTTACCCTTTTTATATTCTTAGTTACGTGAAAGATCGGGACACACAGGAAAATAGTCAACAGATTGGTTAATTAAAACACAATTTATGAACTATTTTTGGTTTAAAAATAAAATATTATTTGTCGAGCTATGGAGCCTTTTGTAAAAACTTTATCTATTTTTTTAATATCATGATAATTTGATGAACCTCAAAACTTTTTATGGACTCCCTGACAGGGTGCCACAGACCACACTATGAGAATCTATTCCCCCAAACCACTAAGATATTACTTTACCAAACCTTTTACCAGGGTTAATGCTAATAAGCAACTGTTCTAACTAATCTAGGTCTCTCTGTGTGGAGAGCAACTAACGCTTACAACCTATGCGCTACAACAAATTACATGTAAGCAAAAGAAATTGATATGCAATACATGGATTGATAAAAAGTTTTTTCATCCACCATCAACTAACATTTACCTTAATCTGCCATGTTTGTGTGTATGTGACGTTTAAGTGATGACCTTTTAAAGCTCGTCACTTAGCATGTTAGAGAGACTTTGTTGAAAGTCTTAAGAAGTTCTAGCTAACGGCTAAGATACAGTGCCGCATCTGAAAGCGTCTCATTTTAACAATTCAAATTATTTACTAATCAAAGGAATGAGATATAATATGTTAATTTTTGATCTTAAGACGTCGTAGGTGGATTTTTAAATTGTTGGACAGAGCCCGGCTAGCTGTATCCCTGTTCCCAGTCTTTGTTCCAAGCTAGGCTAACCAGCTGCTGGCGTTAGCTTCACATATAGCGCGCAGGCATGTGAGTGCTATTAATCTTTTCCTCTAACTCTCACCAAAAAAGGCAATAAGCACATTCCCCAAAATGTCCAACTGTTGCTATAATGACTAAACAACAAGAGGAGAGAAACAAACAAACAAACAAAGATTGTGCAATTGTGTAATAAAAATCACATCTGCTCATTAATATGTCTCCCCTATAAGAGCAGGGGGAAAGAGAGCATCGCAGCCAAAGACGCAACTAAGCTTGATACAAGAAGCCAAATGGCAACACGGCTCAGAGTCGAACAAAGCCAGCGCGCACGCGCGCGCGTGTGTGTGTTAGTGAGAAAGACGCTCATCAAGTCTTAATTTGAAATTGCTGACAGATGGAGATTCATTGGTAATGTGGATGTAACTTTTCCACAGCTGAGATCATTTGTGATTTGATGGAGGAGGCCAGAGTCTGGTAAAGACGGAGGTTCTTAAAAACGGCTGCTGCTGCAAGTACGAATTTTAGTCATGTGCTAAAAAGCAAAGAGAGAATTCATTCACTAAAGGAACTAAATTTTAGGTCCTGAGCTCTGTAATAAATTAATGCTTTATATCAAAATGAAAGGAAGGCTGTCTTCCCGCTTCCTGTCCTTCATCTTCGACACAAGAGCTTATATTCATTCGTCTCTGTCTCCTCAACAGCTGAGGTCTGCCACCCTTTAGCTCCCCAACAGGCCTCATTTCTCCCTCCCCTGAGAAGGATCCTCGAAAACACTCCTTCTCCTTGTTCCCTTTGCTCAAACCCAGAAGGCAGATCCTCGTGTCCTTTTCCTCTTAACAATACTCCCACACACACATATACACACACACACCGGCTCCTGCCATTTAGGAAGGTTAACAGTTAGTAACAGAGTGCCTCCTCCGTACGGACACACAGACTAGGCTTTTGTCCTGCTCTGGTGTGTGTGTGTGTGTGTGTGTGTGTGTGTGTGTGTATGTGTGTGTAGGCACATGTGTGCATGCTTCTTTCTCATGGCTCCTGCTAATGTGTTGCAGATGATTTAAGGCCAGATCCACAAGAAGTCTGACTGAAAGAGTTATAATGATGAATGTAACACAAATGTTGGGCAGGGGGAAGGTGGAGCGAAGGGATTTTTTCAGAGTGGAGCAACAGTTTGTCGGAGAGAAGCTCAAAATGGTGTCAGATTTTTACACGGAAGGCTCTAGGCTGGCATTAACACGATTTTTTAAAAAAACGACTTGAGTTTTTATACTTTGGCTTTGTTCAAGCTAAAATACCAAAGTTTTTGTGGTTTCAGGTTTTTGTTGTGAGGGCTTTCTTTCTGCCTTTTTTTTTTTTTTTTTTTTTTTTTTCAGCGAAAATTTAAAACCTTTAAGGTTTTGTACAGACAAAAGACGTCATCTTGGATTCTAGAAGACGTGACTACAAGAAAATGTGATTTTTCTCTTATTTTCTCACTTTTTATAACCCATACAATTGAGAAAAAATAGTTAAATAAATCAATAATGAAAAAAAAAATAGTTAAAGCCTTTTTCGTTATATAAACTGGCAGCAATAGTTAAAACGTGAATCTAAAGGTTCATATCAGCTTTTTTTGGCTTCTTTTGAACACATACAGGCATCAGATATAGCAAAAAGTTTGGTTAGAAGTTATTTTTTGGCACATTTAAGGGCTGTGAGATGTCCAAAACATACTATATGTTAATTTTTTTTATGTAATATATTCACAGGACACACAGGTCTACATAAATTACCACTTTTTGTATTTTTTTTTTTTTTATCATGATAACAATCTGTCTTTGGCAAACAAAAATTCAGATTGCTCTGTTGCTACCACTGCCAGGAAGTAGCCACTAGACATTAGAATTGTTGGAAAACTGCCATCTTTTACCTTTAAACCTGTCATTCATAACCACATCAGGAATCCCTTTGAGTTGGTAAAAGCTCTGTAGTTGCATGACAAAGACACTGCATCTTCACCTCCAACCTGCTCCCTACGCTGCCCTTCCTCATGCTCTTATCTGTATTCTCTTCATTGGATGCTGCTCAGTATCAGTTTCCCCGCAGGGATCATTAAACTTTCATCTTATCCTCCAAGAGCGCTTTAAAATCTTTCAGTAGCCTCATGTATTGAAGTGGCGTCTCCTCCTCTGTGGTTAGATTACACCGTGATGCGAGGTATGGGGACCTCTGGGAACGCGGAGTACCGCTGCTGGCCGTCCTACAGTCAGCAGGGCTGCGTGCTGTCGGTCCACAGCGCCAAAGAGGCAGCGTACATCTGTAATTCCCATTCCCAGTGTAACAGCTTCACTCTGAGCGGGCAGAAGACATGGACGGGTTAGTGAAGCTTTTGCTTTCTCTGGAAGTTTGTCAAATGTTTTTTTTTTTTTTTATCACATTAGTGTTTTTTTTTTTTACATGTTTCCAGCTCACTTTAGTCTGTGAAAGTCATTACATAAATTAAATCAGCCCAATACTGAAAGTACTCTGTAATAAGCGTGTATAATTACCCATAAAATCATGTCTGAGTACGACTGCTGAGTAAACACACTCAGCTGCTGCTGTTTTTATCTCGTGATGAAGCTTTTAAATGTTGAAATGCATACGCTTATTAAGGACATCAAGTCAAGACGTGTGCTTTATTGGTGTTGCAGATGTGTTTAACATGCCTCTGTTTTTTTTCCATGCTGTGCAGGTCGCCTCCTGGCCTCTTTCAGGAGCAGCTTCAGTCATCTGGTGCCTGATGGGACATCAGAGGTGTATGTGAAGAAAACCAAAGCTCCCGAGACTCCCACGGTGTGACACAAACAGAACAGTCTCGTTCAGTGGAACTAATGGAGTGGGATAAGAGATAACGCACAACACGCAAAATGTAGCGCTTAGAATGAGAACTCCTCGAGAACATGTCGAACGCCGCTCAGCTTTGTGGATTTGCAGGAGGAGCATAGAGGCTGGGTCGAGGAGGCGTTTGAAGTGAGGCAAGTGAATGTGATGTATTTATAGGGCTTCTGCTCAGTGACTGTTTGATCTGCCTGCCAGCTCACTGCCTCTGCCAACTACTATTTAAAGGGATTTCCCTTCAGGTACAATTAAGGAGGGAGAGCCTTGTGCCCTCGACATGTTTTTTTTTTTTTTTTCTCCTCGCTCTCTCTAACTTGTCTTTATTCGCCATGTGTGCTGGTCCCCGTAGTAGGATTTTTAAGCCAAAGAGGTAATAAGAACAGCCGCTGCAGCTCAGCGTTTGAAGCCTGAGGACGAGAAAAGAAAACAAGCTCTTATACAAATACACTTTGATGTTAATGCGCTGAGGTTGCGGCTGTTTTTTCATGGTTCCCTGGCTTAGCTGTGCTGTGGTATGAGATGGCAACAACCATGTAAGCATTTCCACATCAACAATGAGCAAAGATGATTGAAACCATTCCAGAGCAGTCTGTTTTTACATACTTTTGTAAACATAGTTCTTATTGCGTAGTTCATAAATATTTATATGATCGAATGAAATGTAATTGTTCTTACATGATTGTGCATTATAGCTTAAGTGCACCTTGTGGGTGAAACTTTTATTTTCAATGAAAAATTATTCACGTCAGTGTTTTTTTTATACTTCACTTATTGTAAATGTACAGTTTTACAATTTTGTAATTATATAAATGTGTTGTTTCTACTTCCTGTTGTGGTCATTTGCATTTTTATTTTATTGAGCCTGACTATAACTAACAGCCTGTTTATTTCTCATTAGCACCTTCATGTGTGTTTCTGTGTGTCAGTGGGGGAGGTGAAACTTGCATGTGTATACTGACTTGGTTTTGTGTGTGTTTTAAATCCTTTATCTGCTCGCGTGCCCCCACACCTACAATCTGTATCCCATCTGAATGGGTGAGACCGCAAACCCTTGGTGCTCCGCAGAGTTTGCACAATACCAGAGGAATGCATTCAAATGCCCCTTCATGCTGAGCTCATTATGAGCCTTAATTAATACATGTAAATTAGCTTACTTACCGACCCTTTCTCATGGTGAGAGGGGGCATTACTTTAAGACAAAGGCAGCCATCGGGGACAATCAGAGCTCAATCTGTGGTTTGCACACGAATGGACTTGCCATCTGTGCCTGCCAGGAGGGGCCGGGTGAGGTTGAGATAAGGGCAGGACTGCAGGGTGGCAGGCTGAAGGATTTGTAAAGTCAGGACTTGTAGCAGCCGAAGAGTCTGGAAGGAGAGAAAGAGCAGACCAAATACCAGTGATGTCCTGATATGAGCCAGAGACTTTTAATATGTCATCCCCCGCTCTTCACATATTTCCTGCTGCTGTTAATAAGGTGGAAATCTTACTTATTACAACATTTTTTTGGAAGAAGAAAAAACAAGGTTCCTAAATGAATGTACAACGAATGTCTATGAATGTGGTGACTCCTTTACCATTCAGCCATACCACTACCACTAACTTGAAAGGGCACGTCCTGTTTATAAATTACACTTTTATGGCTGAGACAACGGGGCCTCGGGGTCCTCTTCGCCTCATGCTGGCCCCTTGTTGTCTGGACAAAGTTGGCTGATTAGTCTGATTGTGGAGATAAGAAGTCTGAGTCAGACTAGATAAGAACAAACCAAGTCAGTGGACCAACAAAGCAGGACTGACTAGAAGGACTGGTTGGATTGTGGAGATATAATCCCCCAAAAGATGTGTGTGTGTTTTATCTGCGCTACAGTAAATAGAATTAAACCTCAGTAAAAAGAACTGCAGATAACCACAAAAAACTTAAGCACAAAAATCAACAGTGGATTTGTTAAAGGAATAGTTAAGGAATTACGCTTATTTGCTTTCGTGCAGAGAGTCGGATGAGAATATTTATACCACTCTCATGTATGTACAGTAAAGATCAAGGTATCAAAAGCAGCCGATAAGCTTATGGTGCGTTCAGTTTGTACTAAGAAGTTGAATTTCCTAAGTCCCCACTTAGAAAATTCAACTGAAGTCGGATTTCAGACCCAGAAAGTTGGAGGAACCTCACTGGCCCTGGCCTCAAAATCCAAGATGGCTGCTCAGTACATCAACAGTTGTAAAAGCTGCAGTAAAACAGTTTATTAGCACTTCTGTCTTACTTGTGTCTCATTAAAACAGTCGTTCACAGAGTACTGTCCAATTTCTATCTGTGGACATGCTGCTACGGTGTTTGTGTGCGTAACATCCAGTGTAATGTGTTGTTATACACTGGTGTGGGTTACAGTGGTTAACCTGGCAAAAAGTAATTTTGCTAACAACATCTTGGTTTTATGTCTTGTTGTATTGGAACGTGGTCAACAAGGGTGTGACTTCATTCCCTGCGCTAACCTTCGACTTGCTAGGTAAACTGAACACAGCATTAACTCAGCACAAACAGCTAGTTCTTGTAGTTGTTGACACAGTTAAAGGAAAAATGCTTAAAGATGTTAGCCTAGCGTCGGATGAGAATATTGATTGAGAGTGACATCAATATCTAGCTCTCGGTTAGAAAGTGAATCTTTCCAAAATGTCAGACTATTCTTTTAAATCATTTTGTTTCACCAGTACACAGATGCAAATTAGGACTCAAAATCAACAAAAGTAGCTAGCTGATGGATGAATAGCCGACGCCCCATTTCCACTGCATGGTTCATCTGAGCTTTTCTCACTTCTAGCACAAGGTCCTTATCTGTATTTCATTTTCCGCTGCAGATAGTACACCCCCAGTGTAGGCGGGATTTTCAGCTAATCACTATAGTGATACCATGTAAAACTGCCATGACAATATCTTCAGCGCAGCACTCACAGAATCCTTTCATTGGCAACCAATGCGAGGAACACCTGCACTTTGGCAGCTGTACAGCATAGTTTTGCAGGCTGCCATTTTGTTTTTTCAAATATTATTTTTAGGGCTTTCTGCCTCTATTACAGGACAACAGGCGAGAGAGAAGGTGGATGACACGCAGCGCAGGGCCATAGGTTGGAATCAAACCCAAGCCATTGCAAAGGACTCAGTCCGTTTGGGGTGCACATTCTACCTGTTGAGCTAGAGGTCACCCTGAGGGCTGCTATTTTTTAAAATCTGGGTTGAGTGAATTTAAAATTTGTGGTTGCTATTGATGATACCTTGGCTATTTAAATATAGCTAGTTTGTGCAGAAGTCCCAATGCCATGCTAGTTACTATTCTCTCTGACCTCTCTCTCTCTGTGATCTACAGTGTTTTATACAACAGTTAGTTCCGGCCCTGCAATCTGATTGGTCGAGAGACAGTAAAACCGTGATGATATTGGAGTACAACATCACGGTCATTTCACTGTGTATGTATCACTGCGCCTCACAGCTGATTGCAATCAACAATCAAATCAAAACTGACGGTTAGTGTCAGTTAGGTCAGCAGTTGCGTTTTAGGCTAATTAATTCATCTGCTGTCAAACAGCCAAAAATATGGATTTATTTCCTAAAATAAGTTTTGAATTGAACTATGAATGGTCATCAGAGGAAGATGAGGGAGAGGAGAAGCTGAATCCATGTGAGCACACATCCAGGTTTGTCAGTGTTTCATCAGCAGAGCTCAGTGACTTAGAGAAAAGCAACATAGTGTCAGATCAGAAGGCAGAGTCGGCTGTGCCTGTGAAGCGACAGTCCACCATGCAGTCACCACAGACTTATTTCACCAGCTGCACAATTAATGGAAATGTGCAGATAAATGTGTATAAAGAGTAAGTGCCTGGCGCACCATGTCTGCGTTACATAGCAACGGTGACAGCGGAGTCCTGAGGGAACTATTTTTGTTGGCGGAAGACAAATAAAATGCTTAAATTATCTATTTTGTCCTCATTTTTCAACATTTCTTAATCAGCCTTGCTTTTTTAACTGCGGCCTCGTGCCTATGACCGAATCACAGCCGTGACGATATCACAGTACAACATCACTCCCTCTCGTGTGATATTGCTTAATTAACTCCACCTTCTAGTATTGGCTCAGCTCGCTTGGAACCTCAACTGAGGTGGTACCAAAGAAGTATGGGGCTGCCCATTGTTTTGATGACCCAAAATTCCAAAGCCCTGTTGAGTGAAACATGTCGCATTGGACCGAAAGCCCATTTCTCCGATAGTCTGTTATCCTAAAAAGAATCGCCCATTGCTACTAAATCCGGTTTCTCCGAAAATGCACACTCCCTGCAGTTAGACAACCCAATCACCAGAATTTTTTTTGCACTGTGTGCTTGTGTAAACTACAGATAACAATATTGTGGTGAATCTGAGTTTAGGCGCGAAAATCACTTGGTTACGCTAAGGAAAGTATCATGTGTTGGCTTAAAACTCCCAAAGTGGGTGGCACAAATGTTGCTGGAAAAGCAGGGACGTGTCAGTCAAGAACACCTGGATTCGGTGGCTCAAGTGCTGCTCAGAAACTCAGTGAAGGTACAAACACAAGACTGGTGGCTCAAACACTGCTGGTAAACTGAAGCTAACTGCAGCGAGTTTGTATTTGCAGAGAATTGGGACTTTGGAGCATTGGGCATTTTTTTGGTGGGGATAATGGGCTGTAAGAGAATAGGGCTTCTGGTCCAACAGGACATTTTTCAGACTAATGGGCCTGCAGAATTTTAGGCTGTCAGAACAATGGCATGGCAACAAAAGAACTATCCACATCTAAGGTTAACGGAAAACCAAAATAGAGCAAGTCGAGTTGAGTAGAAGCGCCACGCTGTACCATGCAGTGGAAAAGTGGTTTAAGTAAACCAGTCACACAGAATAATTTTTAAAGCATTTATTCACATCTAAGGTCTCCTCCCTGATAATGATCTCCCAGTGATAAGCTTTAATTTATTGAAACGTACAGCTGCAGCTCATCCTCCTCCACGTCGACACGGAGAAGAAAATGTCTGGCGTCTGTGGGGTTTGTCTTGGCTCTCCTTTTGACAGAGCTAATGGATGTTCTGGCATCGTTCGCAGCTTGCACATGTTTTTATGATGAAATGTTCTGAAACTAATGCTGAGTGCTGATGGATTCATTAGGTTATTCGGTTGAATTTAGTATATTCACAGCACAACAATGCATCTTTCCTCATGTTCAGGTTTGTCGGAGCGCCTCGGGTTGGTGGATCAGCATCAGGATCTGCGGTTCTTTCAGAGGAGGTCTTCATAGTTTTTGTATTCTCAGTTGAGTCTGAAAGTATTCCCTTTCTTCCCTCTGACTTTGTTTATTTAGCTGGAAATATGTGTGGAGGTTTGAAGGTTGAGCTGCTCTGAGACCTTTTTTGTTTGTTGTCTTATGAAACCCTTTTTTTTTTTGTTTAGGGATGTTTTGATATTTTCATCGCAGTGAAACATTTAGAACGATCATGTGGTATTGCTGTCCTCATGTTCATGTGTGGCACACTGTTCCTCTGTTTTTAACCGTGTAATTGACAAGTTGGCCCTTTTTTTTTTCTTCTAAAGGTTGAGGGAACGAGCGGGGGAGGAGACAGATTGTTTTTTTTACTCAGCTCCATACTGCTCCATTTCTGTTTTTTTAAGTTTCCAGTTTCACCGACTTGTTTCCGTCGGGTTTTATTCATGACCTCCATCTGGAAATAATATATGTTCATGAAAACAAGCCATCAGCAATTTTAGGGAAGAGTTGTGTGTGTGTGTGCGCGCGTATGTGTGTGTGTGCAAGTGTGGGGAGGGGGACATTAGGGCCTCTTCTGTCGGGTTCAGGCTCCACCAATGTAACAGTGTTAGTGCAGCGAGAAAGACATGTATGTGTAAGCTAAGAACCGAAGCCTCCATCATCCCCTCTTAAAATCCTGCTGCAATGCATTTGTGGTCTGGCTAAAGTCTTTGATTCGAATGCAAAGTTAGTCATCAAATGTAAGAAAACCGCAGCTGCTGGGAGAAATTACGTGTCAGGCAGGTCTTTGGCAAAACGTTTGACCTTGGCTCAGCCTAAAAATATGCATTAACTCAGTGAAAGCCTGCATAGTTCTGCAGGAAAGAAGATCTGGCTTGTGTTTGAGTTGCTCACAGCAGCGTATGCAGCCTGTGACGGGAGAGATAGAGCAGATATTCACTCGACTCCAGGCTCACAGAACACCTCTGTGCCTGTCTGCCGCCTTGGCTGTGGTACACAGGAGACCGGCCGGTCACACCTGAGAGCCTCTGAAGAGTAGCCAGACATTTAGCCGGCCTGTCCCGAGCACAGAGGCTTCTTAGTTTGCAGGTCTGTATATCTAACTGTCTAACTGACTATTTGCCTGTCTGCCTGGAGCCGATACGATCTCTTTTAGAGCCATAATGGCTTTAGCAGGCCCTGAAGGAGAGAGAGCAAGTAGGTGTGTGTGACGAGAGGTTTTCATTTCTGTCTGTCTGTGTTGGGGGTGTGTGGCTGGATCATGTTTTAAAAGCCCTGAAGTTAACCCCAGTCAAAAGGTTTATGCCTACCACTAAAGCCACAGAGGCATCTTGAAAGGTGTAATAGCTCAGCGTTGTATCCAGTGACATCTCCGTGGACCCACTGCAGAGTTACCCAGCATACAGTGAAACTGATTAGCAGAAGTGGTACTGAGTCATTGTTTTGCAAGTCCCAAGTCAAGACAGGCAAGTCCCAAATCCCAATGCACAAAAGTAATGCCAATTTTGAATTTACACAGATTGTGAATGCTTTTTAAGATTTGTATCTATAGCTTGTTTGTAATCACATGACTGTTATGACGTGTAAAATTCAGATGGAGAGCAGGAAGTGATATATCTATAATAAAGAAAGGTGACTACATAGAGGATTTGGACTTGCAGGAAGCAGGTATCATTAGAAAACTGAAACTCATGTTGGATGTGAATCATATTTTTCCCACAACTTGACTGATTTGCCAGGTGTGGACACGATCATTGTTCCAAATTACCTCATCCTTCAGATCTCCTAATATTACTAATGTTGCATGGCGAGCCGATGTCTGTGCATAACAGTCTAGTGGACTCATAACCATTTTGTGTGCAGTTGGGTCCACAACTAAAACGATGGCTGTCTTGTTTTTGGCTGGGTAAAACAGTCTTATGTTTCAGCTCTGTACACACTGCTGTTAGGTTCAAGTTACAAGGTATCCTTCGTTACGTTTACTTAGTATTTTCTACCTGCTACATAAACAGTTCCCAGAGGTCTGGTGAAATGCTGTTAAAAATCTGGGTCATGGTTAAAACAAGCACTCCAAAGTCGACAAAAAAAAAAGCCATCCGTCGGTGTTTGTTGAATGTGTCCAACAAACACCGACCACAGTGGTGTTTGCATCCTGTAAGATTATAAAGCCAAACCCTGGTCTTTATTCCTAAACCCAGCCAAGTGCATTATATATCTCTAGCGTTGTTGAACTGACCTAGAGCATTTATTTTGAAAGAGACTGTATGTACACATAAATTTCCTGTGAAAACAGAAGTGTATTTTGAAAGAAGATAATGCATGTTACAGGCAGAACTTGATACAGCATCCCAGAACGTCAACAACCAACGAACCCACTATTTTCAAGACTGAAAGTGGCCTTTGTCTTTTTCTTTTACCCATTTGATCGATTGGAACAGCCGTGAACAGCACAAATCATAGGTATTTGTGCAGTGTTGGTAGTCTTTGCCCCCAGTAAACTGCCCTCCATCTGGACAGTGCAGTGACGTATGACATCATATGCTATTGTTGTTTGTGGAAAAAAAATGATATACCTGTCAAGCTAATGTTAGCTAAGCATTAGCTCGCTAACTATGCTAATATTAACCTCGACTTATGGTTCTTGTCAACCTTAAAATGTTGACTAAAGCTGGAAGTTGTTTCATCTGTCATTTTCGACCCGTACATTTTGCATACTGCAGTTTGTTTGTTGACAACCATGTAATTCATAAGTGAATGAGAAGATCTGTGGCACAATTTTTCCAACTGGTGTTCAGTAACATAACATTACTTCTACATGGTTCTCTCCTGCAACTACAACACTGAATTCTATTGGACTGGTTTAAACAAAGTGGATCCGGGGAATTAAGTGTCGACTATAGTGATCATGCTGATTCATTAAATGAAGGGAATTTTTTTGATTTGTGGCACACTTTTTAAATATCACTTTTAATCTTTTGGGTTTGAGGAAGGCATCAAGTATTTTGAAGTCAAAAGGCTCAGTCTAAGTGAAGTCCTCCGTCGCCATTGTTAAAATCCAAGTGCAGTTGCAAGTCTGGATTTTTTCAAGTCAAATTAAAAGTCACAAAATTTGTGACTCGAGTCTGAATTGAGTCCACACCTCTGCCGATCACTGCTTTGCTCTACTATCTGCCTCAAAATGGAGCCCTGGAAGAAGAAAACAGACTCCGAGCCAGCTTTTGAACATTATTTATTTATTCCAGTGTTTTTCTCTCTGCTGTCTGTCTGTGTTTGGATAGCTTCACAACTACAAAACCCTTTTTTGGTTATGAGATCCCCACATGTTCTTCTGCCCTGCATTCCCTCCCACTACATCACAGCAGCAGTCTGGGTCATTTTTCTTTTGAACCTCTCCCTCTCCCCCCTCCACCCCTCTTCCTCACCAGTCCATCCATCATACAGAGTCTGTGGAACCTCCTTTCACCCCACCCGTCCTTCCCTGCTGCTGCCGCTTCCCTCCCCTCTCTGTTTGAAACGCTCCTCCAGGCCAAAACCTCCGCAGTTTCACTATTAATTTAGGCCTCCGCCGCTGCTGTTAAATTGTTCCACTCCATACATAGCTTCAACCCTCCATCAGTGACCTCCTCCTGCCAATCTTCCACTGCTTCTGTCTCTTTTTTCCAAGTCAAAGCCCACAACTGCTGCGAAGCATCTGGAGTTTCCCCCGTCTTTCAGCTGGCTGAGACCTGAGGGCAGGACTGCTGTGGATCAGGAGCTGTGGTGTGTGTGTGTGTGTGTGTGTGTGTGTGTGTGTGTGTGTGTGTGTGTTGCTGACTAAAAGTCCTGTTCAAATCAAAGTGCCTGCCTTTTGTTGCGTGCTCTGGAATCCCCTCCGTCACACCTCAGCCGTTTCCCAGCAGGGGGACGACTGCCCCCAGCCAGAAGAAGACTTCCTTCTTTACAGTTAATCCTCTACCACAGAAATACACCACAGCCCCCCCCCTGAGTCACACAATTATGCACAACTCATTGCATTCAGGACTTTTAATTTGATAAGGTTTTCCCCATTCCTTTAAACACACGAATACATTTAGGCCTCATTTTGCACATCTGATCTTTTCATTTCGTACTCAATTAACAAACATTATCCTCATTAATCTAATTAATCTTTTAACATTTAACACTGATGTTTTGTTATTTTTCTTTGGGACAACTGTGCAAATGTGTAAGCCTGAGAGATGAGGAAGAGTAAGTGCTATTTGGTGCACAATTTATTCAAACTTGTTCATATAAATGTACAGTATATTTACGGTTGGTGATCAGATGTCTGGCTGTCTTTCTGAAGTCCGATTCAGCAGCAGCGACTGTCTTGTTGTCCCCCGTGGAATGGGCCGAAATTATCAGGCAGGACAGTGAAATCAAAATGAACCAACTTTAATTGCATTCTCTCGTCTTGGGCACAATGCAGTGCAGCCTCAGTTGCATTGTGTAGGTTGTTAAACCTGTGGAGAGCTGTGAAGAGAGCTCTTTGCCACAAGTCCCCAATTAGGGTTCTGCCCACACAGCCATAAAACAGTTAGTGGAATCATTCAGAGGCTGTTAGATTTAACGCTATTAAGAGTTCATTAGTACCTGCATACACAACTGCTGCTGCCACGGGAGGATGATTAACACAGACCCGTTAAAGTGGGCAGAGGCTTTTTCACTCATATTAATTAAGCTCCCTTGTGGCTATCACCTGTAGTGGTCCTGACTCAAAATATATTTACACTCAGTCAGTTTTTATCTTTAGTGCAGTGTGACAATAGTACATCATATCTGCTGTATGAAGTGAGAGGATCCAAACAACAGGCTTGAACTGCAAGTCTTAATTATTAAGCTGCAGCTAAACTAGTAATAGATTAACAGTCTTATATGGAAGGTTTAGACTGCCAACTGACAATACATCTTTAAACTTGGTATAGTATAATTAATCAATTAAATTGTCATTTTTCAAATTAATTATTATATATTGATTATAATATGTGTATAAGTTATATTAATTATAATAAATTTAATTTGTTAATATACATACTGATTATTATTTTTCTATTGGTGATATTTAACTGAGTTTTAGAATATTATTTTAGGGCTTTTCGGGCTTTTAAACGATAAATCAGAGTAGGCCACTGATTACACAGCACTATACACACCATCACAAAAAATTATAGTACAGTTAAGTATAGTACTTTTTTTTTTTTGTAAATTAATTACACTCAGAATGATATCCATGTAGGTGGAGAGGGAGATAAACTAAGAACAGTAAGAAAGGGAAATAATTTAAGAGGCACAAGATTATTGACACGATATTATCATATGGGTATTGTTAAGATGATATCAGTATTTCAATTTTCAATTCATTCATTCATTCATTCATTCATCTACTAACCGCTTCATCCTCTTGAGGGTCGCGGGGGGGCTGGAGCCTATCCCAGCTACATCGGGCGAGAGGCAGGGTACACCCTGGACAGGTCGCCAGACTATCGCAGGGCTGACACATAGAGACAAACAACCGTTCACGCTCACATTCACACCTATGGACAATTTAGAGTCACCAATTAACCTAGTCCCCAATCTGCTGTATGAGGTATACTGTATGAGGAAGCCGGAGTGCCCAGAGAGAACCCACGCTGACACGGGGAGAACATGCAAACTCCGCACAGAAGGGCTCCCACGCCCGGGATCGAACCGGCAACCCTCTTGCTGTGAGGCGAGAGTGCTAACCACCACACCACCGTGCCGCCCAATTTTCAATTCAATTCAGTACAATTCAGCTTTATAGTAATTTCACTATACATTTGTTGTCCAGGACAGAATGAGTGAGCACTTCTCCGAGATCTTGGGTGCAAAATGTTGAAATAAATACCCATAATAGAACTATAGTACTAAAAACAAACACTGAACACAAAAAAACACCCTTAGCAATAAAACTACTATTAAAATAGACACTAGCAATAAAGACAAGCAGTAAAACAAAGATAGTCCCGAAAAACAGATAAAGTAGTTCAAAGTGCCCTGTACAGGTATAACACAATCATGTGTACAAAATTAAATTAAGTTTCCAGCGCAGATACGGGTATAAAAGTGCAAATAAAATCTTAGCAGCAGAGTCAGGTGTATTGGCAATATATTCAGCTTCCTAACAGCCTGTGTAAGAAAGCTTTTTAGTATCTTGTGGCTCCAGCTTTGATACTCCTTTGTATTGTTTGACTGCGGGTATTTTTTTAAATAAGATTTACTTCAAAACCCATATAACACCCCTACGGCTGGAGAATATGAAGTCACTTGCAGAAAGAAATTAAAAAATAAACAAGACAAAACACTGCAGTGAAATATTGTTTCCACTCATAGCATGAAGTAATTAATAAGAGACAGTTCACCCCAAAATCAACAATACACATTTTTCCTCTTACCTGTAGTGCTAGTCATTAGTCCAGATTGCTTTGTTGTGAGTTACAGAGTGTTGGAGATATTGGTCTCCGAGATGGCTGCCTACTCTGGAATAGCATGTTACTAGATGACACTTGACTTGTGGTGCTAAAAGCACCCAAAAAATACATTTGATACAGGTATGAATGTCTCTTTCCAGAAGTAATGACCTGGTTAATCCACAGACCTTGCTGTGAGCAGTTCCATATAGGAACTATTTTCTTTCTATTGAACTACACCCATAAACTGCATCACTGTGCAGAAGGAAGCATGCATCTACTCATAGAGGAGAGGCTCAGGCTCATGACAGCACTTCCTTAGATGCTTCCTTCTGCACTGTGATACGGTTGACAGGTGTAATTTAGTTGAGAGAAAATAGTTCCTACATTAAACAGCTCACAGCAAGGTCTGTGGATTATCTTGAGTAACTGAGTCATGTGTCTGGAAAGAGACATTTCTTTCGAGCACACAGAATGTATACAACAAGGCAAGAGCATAGAGAAACACATCTAATTTGCTGCAGTAGATAGAGTAGTAAAGGAGACAGGAAACCAAGATAGTTCATGACCAGGAAAAGTAATTAGCCTCTTATCTCCTATAAAGGGCTGCTGCACTGAGCGCATATTATGAACTGAAGAAAGTAGCAGCAACTTGTTGAGAGACACAGAGGCTGAAGAAGACAGGGACTGACTGACAGAGGGGAGGGGAGAGAAAGAAAAACATCCGTGGAAAGAGAGAGTGGTGTAGCAAGAGGTCAGCAGAGACTTTGTGAGACAGTGACAGTGATGGAGAGAGATAAACTGAGGAGAAAGGCCAACATACAACAGTGGTGACCTCGATAACGCAGAGGTCACCATCCAGTTTGTAAAGGATGATCCATCATCTGCTATAGTGACACAATAGTTTAGGCAATTTAATTCAAATGTTGGGAAAATACTTTCCATCATCTATTAACAATAAACAATATATGTCATTAATCAAGTTGTATTTAATTAGATAATGACATACAATAAGATAATGTCTGTTTATGCACTTATATTTTTGTATCAAAGTTGTAACTGGTTAAACAGAGTACATTTCAGGGAGTGTCCACAGAGAGGGATCAGTGCCACATAAAAAAAACAGACCACACTGGCTTTGAAGGAAATTACAAACGGCCACTATCCATCTGGTTTCCGGACAAATCACAGAGCAATTATTGCTACCACTTTGATGTTACTGCTACCCTAGATAATAGGCAGCATTGTGAGGCCACTTGATTTGATTTGTCAGAGGGAAATTACACAGTTGACCATGAATCACTGCAAAATAGATTTACTTATTTTTGACATTTGTGAGTAAATGTTTTAAAAGAGAAATAAGTGTATAAATGTAGGGACAATGCCACACACGTTCCACAGGATCCATATTAGGTCCCATTTTATTTTCTGTCTATATAGAAACAGTAGTGTTGCCTTGTTGCTGCAAGTTAGCAATATTCATTAATATGCTGATGACATGATTCTGTACTGTAGCACCAGTAGTGGCACCACCAAGGGGTAGGGGGTGCCATAGTCCCATGATTTGCTTTTATCTTTTGGACCCTCTAGAACCCGCAAGTCTTCTGGAAGTGGCCTTTTAATCATCCCTAAAGGAAGAACAAAAACCCACAGTGAGGCATCATTTCATAACTATGGTCTACGTCTGTGCAACACCCTGCCTGAAGACCTAAGGGCCACAGAGACCGAGAGAGAGAGAGAGAGAGAGAGAGAGAGAGAGTGCTTTTAATTGAACTTTATGTCTTTTCTAATTGTTGTCTTTTTTTTAAATTTTGAATTTATTATCATTGTGTATTTATCAATCTATTTACTTTTATTAATCTGTTTTTCTAGTTGGCATATTCTTCTATTTTGTTACTTACTTATTTGTTTATTTTACCTTATTTATTTACTTTTTTATTGACTGATTTAAATTTGTTTTCTATTTTGAGTTTTTATTCTGCCTCTGGTGTTTCCCCACTTACAGCATAACAGCGATCCTTCAATTTTAGAAGGCTCATTCCCAGTAAATGTTTTGTTCCTTACAATCAATGTACTCCTTCAAATTAAAACTGCATATTTGTCTTTTTAAGGAGAAGAACAACCACCTCCTGAAGAACGACGAATCGGCTAACATGTAGAGATACATAACACATTAAAACAGGATTGTTGTGGAACTCAAAATTATTAATTAGTAATAAAACATTTAAAAAAAACAAAAAACAAAGTATATCAGTATGCAATTTCTTATCTCCCATACTGACATAGTTTTCAACTATCTTATATACTACAAGAACATAAAATGTAACATAACAACATAAAACCCTAAAATTTTCAAAATATCTATGCCACCTTGAAGCACCACTGTGTGCATTTACAGTGGCTGTTTAGAAATTTGACAAGAATATTACAAAAAATACTTTCTTTCTGATTCAGTAAATCTTGTAAAATGTGATTTTGGCAGTTGGCTCAGAAATTAGCTGAAGTTGGAAGTCAACATGTTACATTCATTAATTAAAGAGAAATAATTTTTTTCCTGCATTCCAGACAATGGACATGACTCATAATGATCTAAAACTGAAAGGCTGTTAATCATTGTACTCTTGTGTGTTTAATAAATGCTTTAACTGTCACTTTGATTAATGATGGCAGTCTTTCTGTGTATAGGATACTAACTTTGCTGTCTTTTGATTTGTGAATCTTTTCCTCACAGCTAATGAACTGTTAAACTAATATTTAATTACCTTATACCACCATTTGATGACACTCAGTTGCTACTGTTCCTTTTATGTCTTATTGTAGCATCTGTTTTAGTCTGCAAACAGGTCTTGGTGCTGTCTTATTATTGTAATATATTTATAACTGATTGCAGTAATAAGCCTAATGGATATAGGTAAGATCTCCAACTTTAAGTGTTAACTTTAAGTTTGTCCTCAATGTCCTGCTTCAGCCTGACTTCTCCCGATAACCTGATTTCTTGTGTGCTGGTAATGTTGCGTTGTTTATAACCAATGCAAGATAAGTCCAGAAAACTCATGTTAAACCACTTTACAATCTAATTAAGCATCATTTGGGCACCGTTTTAGATACTCTGGGGTATATTACCTCAGCCAAAGTAATTGCATGCGATCATTAGCGTGTAAAAACAGTCATCATGGTGGATGGTCCACTTTCTGTTTGCCCGAGTGAGAGGGGTCGAGAGGTCTTTATGGGGTGAAGGTTTGGGTTGCGTTTGCAAAAGGGCCTTCAAGCTCTTCTGCAAACAAGAGCTGGAGATCAAACATCAAAGCTGGCCATGGTGTGAAGGCTGGGGTGCTGTGTTAAATTAGAGGGGGGTAGGTGGGTGGGGGGCATTGACAGGTCTGAAGGACAGATAATTGAACAAGAAGCTCCTCCAACATCTCATCCCCTGTGTCCTCTCAAAATCTCAAGATAACCCATGTCACAGGCACTAAATCTTCACCTTTGTGACACTGGTCTCACTTGACAAGTCTACCGTCTGACCCTGCCCGGTCACATGCTGAACCTCTGCCTCGTGATAATCCTCCCAGTCAAGTGACAAAGGGTCAGCTGAGTAAGCTGAAAAATAATTCAGGAATGAGGGTTCGGAAAAGTTGGCGACGAGCTTAATCAAAGCTGCACAGTATGTTAAGTATGTTCTGAGGAACATTTGTGCGCTCCAGTGGGCCAGTAATCTGCACAGCATTACCAAGTGCCTGGCAAGCACTTTTCTTTGTTTCCTCCGTTATGAAAAGACTTTAGAAGGAGAGGCGAAGCTGGCTGCAATTTTTGATTCCCTTCCATCATAGATTCTTCTTTATGTTGCCTCTTAACTTCTTGTCTCTCCACCAAAGGAAGAACTTTCTGTTTTTCTGCTTCCCTGCCTGTCTGTGCTCAGTAGAAATTGGCAGCAGCAGTGCAGCTCCTCGTAAACTTGGACTCCGGACTATTTATTAGATATAAAACAGACCATTGAGATTAAGTTTGGCTGTCAGAATCAGCACAGAGTCACTTGACCCTGGAAATTTCTTGGTATCCAGGCGCTGGAGCAACTGGAGACAACAAAGGACTTCTCCTCATGTGAACACGCTGCTATTCAATGAAACACAAGCGCCCCCTGCAGGTAAGAAAAGCTACTACTGCCTTAAAAAACCCTGAGCTTTTCTGGAAAAATGCCATGGTTTGGCCAACCTGTCTCTCAAGGGATAAGAAGTTTACTGGAACTTTCTGTGTTTTCTGTTACAGGCTCAAGGGATAAGGAGAAAAATCTACTGGAAAACAATCATTACATGGTCTGAGTTTGTGAAGCAAGAGCTCTGCCTTCTTGTTTTGTTACAGGCTACACAAAATAAAACCGTTTTCTGCCTTTTATTTTCTTCAAATGGCGAGATATGTGTTGTAGCTACATGAGAAGTCAATGAAATCCTATCTAAAAGGGCCTGTCATATCTAAGGGAAACAGTATCCCATGGGAGGTTTGTTAGTTACAAATTTAGTATCCAATAGCATAGTGTGCGATGCTTGATTGGCATATCCACTGGCCACTGGTCAGATTGTTGAGAGAGGGAGAGAGGGAGAGAGGGAAGGGGGAGGACAAGGAGACAGAAAGTAAAGTAAGTAAGCTAAACACAGAGAGAGTGTGTGACAGTGTGGAGCCTAAAACAGAGAGTTTGACCAGAGATACTGCCGTAAAACTAAGGAGTCACAGATTCAGAAGAAGTTAGAAGATACTCTCCTGATCCTCTTCTCTCTGTGGCCATGTCTGACTGTGAGGGGCTCCCAATGGGTGAGGAAAAGCTTGAGCACGTACTGTTCTCTTGTGCACATGTGCATACATCTGAGAGAGATATATGGGACGCTTATCTGTGCATACATCTTTGTAAATTGTTTGGATTTGCATGTCTGTCTGTGTGTGTCTGTTTGAGGAAGGGGGTCCATCCTGTTTTTGTCTAAGCCCTCCACTGGGACAGCTCACCCGGCAAGTATTCAGCTGCAAAGAGGAGCTGGTTCAGTTTTGGCCCTTATATGGAAATTTGGAGAGAAATCCCCCTGGTTTCATGAAAATAATGCAGAGTGACTCTGTAGGGGTTTGGATCAAAGATATGGAGAGAAGCGAGGAAAGGATAGATGGAGGTAGGAAGGTGGTTGTACCTTGTGTCACATGTGTGGATACAACAGAGCTGCGTGTGACCTGTCTGTTCCAGGGTTGCAACGGACAAATGGTACAAAGATGTGTGTATGTGCAGGTGTCTGCTTGTGTTTCATGAGCGTGCATGTATAGTGTGTGTGTGTGTGTGTGCGTGTGGGGCTAAGCATTAAGTTAAGGGTCATTTCCCACAAGAGCAGCCAGGCTGAGAGAGGAGCTGAAGCCCTTACTACCGCCTTGCTGACAGACTAACAGAAACAATCAGTTATAAATAGAAACCTTCCTCTTGTCTTGTTCTTGCACTCACTCATACAGTCACACACGTTGCAGTCTCTTGCCCTTTTCCTCTATCTCATCTCTCCTTGTCCTTTTATCTAGCCTACTATTTTTTTCCTTTTCCTCTCCTCTCTGGCTCAGGCTGTGCATGATTCTCTTCTCAGATTGATCAAACATGACTCAGCAGTATGAATACTGTTTGATGCTGTCAATTACAGGCCCTACAGCCTTGGCAGCAGCTGCCAAGACTGTGGTTATTGCATTTGACGGGCTGCTGACCACACCTCCATTATCTATCATATCATAACTCTAATGGATTTGCCAGGAAATTGCATCAAAATGCTAAAGCAGAATCGCTGTGATTTACTTACTGGTAGAAGAACCCCTTAAACTCAACAAATTGATAAAATGGCACAGTAGCTAGTGTAATTTTAAGGAGTTGAAATCAGTGTTTCCAGCTTTACACTACATTTCTGACAAACAGCCTTTTCATAATGTAAGAACATATGTTTGTATGCAATACATCGGTGGGCCAACCAAGGATATTTGGGAATGAAGATCTTTATCTGAAGGAAACAGAACTTTAAGAAGTATTTCACTGCTGGAAAGAATGTTTTTTCATAAACTGGGCTTTCTCTGCTGTAGAAAGACGCAAATACTTTTGAAATTGGTGCTACATGACCAGAGAAAACAATGGAAAAAGGCTGTGGCCGTGGCTTTTGCTCAAGAGGTAGAAAACCTACAAGGACCAGAATGCACCGTGCCGCTCCTGCCGGTGGGTGACGCAATGCGAACTTGGTAGTTTAGCGAAACAACATGGCGGCCGGCTGGAAGCGAACGGTTTCGAATTACAGCCAAAAGGTAAGTTGAAATATGTTTCTGGAAACATTTTAGGCGAGAAATACACGACGCAGAAACCGAATCTCGGTTCATATTTTATCAGCACTGCTTAGTTTTACCGTTTTATCTTATTATCTTCAGCCCTCCTTTTTACAAAACAGGAAAACAGAATGGCGCCCGCTTCTCGTTAGCAAACACTGCACTTGTAGAGATCAACTGTTTGGAAAGTAGGCTATTCTAGTAGCCAGAGAGTGAAGTATGGGGAAGGTTTCACGTTCAGTGTTAATAAGCTGGTGCCCTCAGACAAAAACACTGAATGCATTATGTCCAAATTTTGTCCAAAATAATATTAAATGTGCTTAACAACTAAACCAAAGGTGTTTTCAGTTAAGCTAATTTTAGTTGATGAGACCTCTTTTCAGGGACTGAACTATATGTGGACATGTACTATAAACTGTATTCAATTAACATAGTTTTTAAATGTTCTTTATTTAAGCAACAGTGTAAAAACATTAAGTTGAAAGTGTACAAACACAACAATAACAGAGAGCCAGGGGGATACCATAGCACACAAAAATATTATAAGGCGAAGTGCCTTTTTGTTGGTTGAATCAAAGAGCAGTTTCATGTAGTGTCCGACATCCTTCAGAAAAACACCAAGATGAGGTTTATTATTGCTAAAATTATATTTATGGATAAAATACTTTGCCAAAATCGTTACCAAATTAATTCTAAAAAAGTTTTGTCTTCTTTTTGTAGTTTTTGAGGAAACCAAACACCACATTTTTCCATGATAATTTAAAGTCTTTAGAGATGACAAATCTACAAAAGGCCTTCAGAATTTCCTGGTGTGAAAATAATGCCAGAAATGGTGTAAAACATTGTTGTCATTTTTATATTTCTGCGTAGTGATTGGCAGGGTAATGTTTATGAATTATTTTGAAGGACACCTCTTTAACCTTATTCACATTCAAACCTTTCTTCAATGTCATTTACAAAGTGATCATAATATGCCATGACATGTGGAATAGAGACATCATCTTGTTGAAATAGGGCATGTATGGTTCTGTTATATTCAATAACATCTTTCTGAGTCTCTTGTTAGCTTTGTTATACCTGTAAGTGCGAGACAAATTACACCTTTTATCATTCTCCTGTGTAGATAAATACTGCATTCACGTGCTCCTCGGATGGTCCTGTTTTTCAGGTTGGGAGGTCATTCTTCAGACTTTGGCATGTTCATGAGTTTTAAGCCCTCATGTGGAAACAACATGAATGCTACAAAAAAAGATGTGTTGAATTTTCATGCTTCATGCATTTAGATAGCGCAATAACAGTCTGAAGCTTTATACTATGAGGTGATTTTGTCCGAGACTTGTTGCTGTACCAGCACTTCCCCTCAAACTACTAAAATATTGCTTTACCTGACTAATGCTAATACATAAGTTTTCTAACTAATCTCAGTGACTCTTTGTAGACAGCAAATTACAAATTACATGCGAGCAAAATTTGACATTCAATAATTAATAAAACGTTTATTACCGTTAACCGAACATTTACTTTCATCCACTGTGTTTCTGCATATGCGACTTTAGCTTGGTGACTCATTTACCAGATATTTCAACAACACTTGAGGGGGCATTTACATGAATTTTACCACGTGTAAACTCATTTTTCAGATTATTCTGACACCACAGGAATGCGAGTTTTGTGACCTCATACATTCCCATCAGATTTCCCACCTACCTTCAACCTGAGCAGAGGTTTAATGAGCCGGAATAACTGAAAACACCCATGGGTGTTTCAGAGTGTTCAGAGTCTTTAACCCTTCTCATACCAGCTGTATATTTTATTCAAATTATGTGTTGTACGTATGTATAACATAACGTAACTAGTTTTTTTTAAGTTTTAGGAAATAGGTCTTTCTCACAGCAGCCATTTTCATTCGAAGTAGCAGGAAAAGCACAGGTGTTACTAACACTAAGAATGGGCTTGTTGTACTCAAGTGTCCCAGTAAGCCATGACGGTGTGACAGCCAGCATGCACATTATACCAGGACCATGAAAATGAAACAGCTAAATAGAATTCAGCCATTTTTAATTCCATTGTATTAACCTGCGCTGTTCCAACTGTGTATTTAGAATTGATGGTTAAATTTGAACATTGCAATGACATGATACAATTAGGCTAGATGCTGATAGTCAGAATATGATTTTACTGTCAGCTTTATCAGGCATGGGACAAAATAAACAGCAGCAGCAGTTCAGCGAGTGTCCTGCAGGCGGCAGCACTAGCATATTTTATGAAATGTGGTCCTGATGATGGGGGAAGGAAAAACTCAGGGTCATGAAAAATGGGAAGTTAAATGGGGAAAAAGGGATTAAAATTGGGCTGGGGATACAAAAAGTGGATAAGGTGTAAAAGTGGAGCAAATTATATGGGACAAAAGAAGGGTTGTGAGTGGGAAATGAGAGAAGAGAAAGGAAGATAGGAAGTAAGGAATATAGAGGGAGACATGGGGGGATGAAGGGGCGAGGAGTGAGGCGGGTGGTGGCTGTCTCCAAGGAGATCAGTTTGGTGAAAAATGAAAAGCAGGGCTGGTCACCATGTGTCATAACTGAGACTTATGGGGACACCAATAGGTGCTGACAAGTCTTTATTTGATAGAAAACCATGCAGCTGCCACCGCCTGCAATACAGATGCTGTACATGGAGACTTGTGTGTGTGTGTGTGTGTGTGTGTGTGTGTGTGTGTGTGTGTGTGCACGCGCGCGCGCACGCCACAGTGAGTGTGTTCAGAAATGCAGATGAGAGATGAAGACGGCATCATGGCCCGCTGACGTCAGCCCTCCATCTGTGCCCTGAATATGAGGACAAGTAGCTTTGCTGATGTTAAACCTATTCCTCATGTTCGCAGACAGGCTGGAAATGGGTCATTTGAGACAGGTTTGAGCACAGTCACCTGCAGTTTTTGTGTGTGTGAGACACACAGGGAAGAGCATGACTGCCACAATACATGCATTAGAGTAAAGTCTGCAGCAGACGCCAGATTTCCCCGGCAGAGTTTATTTTAGGTTGTATCGATCGGAGGGGCTGAGTTGCTGTGACTTTGAAAGGAACAGGAGAGGAGAGACAAGCAAGTGCACAAAGAGACGGAGTTAAAATGACCAGTAAAGCAAAATAATCATATGAAATGGAACAGTGTATATGGTATATGTACAGTGCAGGCTTAGAGAGAAAGAGTAGAGCAGAGTTCTTGGTTGTTCAGGAAATGGGGGAAGGGTGTACATGGATGTTTCAGCAGCCAAGTCAGATGTGATTAATGTTGTCGTCGCTTGAGAGAACACACAGCCCTGCACACTCTGGGATACACAGTGTGATTCCATTTTGCACACTATAGCTCGGTTGGATTTTCATAGTAGTGACCAGGTGTATTCAGATAAATGGACTGTTTTTACAGTCGTAGAGGCTTGACAAATTATAACATCTCCCACTGACCTGCAACTGGCTGTTTCCTGCTTTTTAATGGATATATACAGTATCAATCACATTAGTATATTTCCATGGGCTGCAGTCAGCTGAACAACATTCCTGTTCCACTTCCGTGTCCAAGTTATGGCTCATTAACATATAGATTAGATGTAGAGAAGTCAATGTGGCTTGTAACCCTTCTTCCCCACTCTTGCGGCATCATTAGTGTAACGGCGAGGAGGTCAGGCAGTGAGGAAGGAGGCGGGAAGAGATATTAAAGGTTGACACAGAAGCAATAAAGGCTCAAGTAATACCCACAATGTGATTTGAAATGGCGCCACGATGTTATGAATGTCGTACTTTTGTGCAGAATAATACAGTAGATCCCATTTACTGGCACATTCTCCATGTCAGAAGGAGTGTCCCTCTTTCTGTCCATTTGCTTTTTTCCTCGCCTGCCTGCTTATCTGCTCATGTCAGTCATCTCAAAGTGTCTGCATGTGTGCTCACTGAAAATCTAATCCTGCTCTCTGCACATATACAATATCTATTGCATGTCTGCCCACTTCATCCTGGAAGAAGGAGCCCACCTCTTTTGCCTTTCTTGTTTCTTTCCCTTTACCTTTAAAGGATTTCTTTGGGTAGTTTTTCCTTATCTAAGGATAAGGTGCACAGACTGTAAAGCCCTTTTAGGCAGATTGTGTGATTTGTGATTTTATATATATTACTCGACTAAACTTTACTCTGATAGTTATGTTCAGTAAAAGGTGAACCTTTCATCTCTGAAAAGCACATTTTGGTGACACAGTGCTGGGTGTGGGAGTTGGTTTTGGTGGATTACCCTTAAAACTGGGTCACATATTGTATACAAACTCCTGGGGCTGGTCTTGAGTTTACATTTTCACCCTACAAGGCATTCCACATTTGAGGGATGAACACCAGTAAATTGTCTGCATGTCACCTAACAATTTACTTATTTGGTCATTCAGTCTCACTTTATTTGGACTGCTAAGTGTTACTACCCAGTAAAGATTAAATATGTATTATCACTTGTCATTGGAGGCAATGTCCCCCTCAATATTTAGAATTTGCATTGCCCCCCAATAGCAGCATTAAGAAGCAGAGGACTTATATTTTGATACATTTAAAGATGTTTACACCATAAATTGATGCAGAAACGGCAAAAATCGGTGCATAAAAATTCACCAGAATGCAAAAGAATAAGTGTCAGATGCTCAAACTCCCAAATATCCTGATTTTATTTGTGCCCCCTCCTTCCCCAACATTGAAACAAGACCTTTGCCCTTGATAGATGCTGTTTTGTTTCTTTTGGACAGAGCCAGGCTATTATTTCTCATCTCAAGTATTATACATTGCCACATTTAATGTTGCATCCATTGCAGAGTAAAAACAAGTCACATTAAAAAGATGTGGAGGGAGCCAAATCAGCAGCTAAAGCAATGAAGAAGCTGGTATCCTGTGTCTGCAGGAGAGCAAAGCTATACCGAGACGACACTCTTGAAAAGGCACCACGTTGGCAAATGTTAACATTCATTGGTCGGTGCAGGAGAGATTCAGTTGCAACTGGGCTGGGCCTAGCAGTTTGTTAACAGTACAAAACAAGTAAAACCAAACCATTAGCGTTACTGTATCTTGACACAAGTGAGATTTATGTTAATCAGTGATTAAAAGCACCGGCTGGCGATCACACTAAGTGACCCTAATCAGACACGTCTACAATATTGCCTAAACATCAGGTGCAAGCTGGTCGGAGCTAAAATACTGTAATGCACTGGGTGACATGTTAGTGTTTAAGTGTTATTATGAGTGTTACTGTATCTAAAAGATAGGTGTTCACCCATGACAAAAAAGACTGTCAATAGCAGTTACTGAGATTTCCAGGATGTAAGTGATAAATTTAAAAGTCTTGACGCCTGTCAGTCATGCCAGATGTAGAAAAAGCCAGTTTTGGGAGCTCTGCAATGGGAGGCGAAGTGAGATGCTAATGTAGAAAGCACACAGCAAAATTTTAGAGTTTAAGAGTTCTCTTATTTTGCCTAAGGCTACGACCCGCAGTGGCCTGTGTGCTGTTTGTTCAACTGCTAGTGAACCAGCTAACTTCTCTTTGCTTTCTTGCTGAGGAATGGACTCTACAATACCAGCTAAGTGCTAATATGCTCACTGTAGATCTTCCAGTGGTGACTTCTACATATACTGTGGAACCACTGCCGTCACTGACGTGCGTGAGGCCCTTCTGCTGTGTTTGACAGTAATGTCTGTCATAGCTTTGACTGCCAAACACTATTCAGCCCAAAACCTTTTTGAATAGTGAGGTAAGACAGAGAGTAGGGCTGCCACTAACGATTATTTTCATTGTCGACTAATCTGTCGATTATTTCTTCGATTAGTCGACTAATCATTTCATCGAAAAATGTGTTAAAATGTTGAAAAATGTCGGTCTGTCTCGCCCAAACCTCAAAATTACATCATCTAATCTTGTTTCATACTCACGCCAAAAGGTTTTAGTTCACTGTCTCGGGAGAGTGTGTAAAGCTGCCAATATCTGAACATAAGAAGCTGCAATGAGAGTATTTTGGGGTACTTATATAGTACTTTTCTATGAAAAATGACTCAAACCGATTAGTCGACTACTAAAATAGTCACCAATTATTTTAATAGTCGATTAGTCATCGATTAGTCGACTAATCATGGCAGCCCTAACAGAGAGACTGAGTGGACTTGTTTTATTATGCACTAACAAAGAACAAGCAGAAGAGTTGAACCTGGAGGAGATTTTGGAGGACTTTGCGCCGCACAAGACTCATAGAATGATTTTCAGACAGGTCAATGCAACAACATTGACAATAATAATTCTTATTGTTAAAGTTAGATTACTTAATTTCTGTAGCCTAATAATGCTTGTTGCACCCTCTGCTACAGTGCCCATAGCTCTTTTTGTTTATTGGTAGTGCTTATTTGTGTAAATGTCTCTTTTCTGGTTAATTCTTGTAAGGCTACACTGAGGAAGGTGGTTGTATATTTATAATTTATCAAGTTGTATGCACCAGCTGCAAATGTCTGATAAAAAAGGAATTTAGTGTTGGTTTGGACATGTATGGTCACCATCCAGGGACGATGTAATGTTGTTGCACTAGTGTAAAGTTAATATGTTAATACACTTTATGTTGTTGTTGATGTTCTTCAATTTAATTGTTCTATCAGATAGCATCATCACGTCCTTTTAAGTATATAATAGTACCATTTACTCAGAACACATTTTAACTAACCTACTTTTTACATTTATCCGAGTAGAGTTTCAAGCAATTCTTACAGTACATTTACTTGAGAAAACTCTTTCCACCCCTACTAAATTGAATGCCCTGATTGTTTGTCAGTCATCATGAAGTGCTACCAATGAAGCTGTGCTATAGAGAGAACCAGCATACTATATTATACAAGTCGTGGTGGTGAATTCTTCAGCGCTGTTTGATCTGTGACTGACAGGGTTATATATTCCCCAACACAGAAAAGAGGAGCTAGAGTAGGACATGTAACGCTGCTCTACAGCCTCAGGATTAGGAGCTATTTACAGCCCAAAAGCAGATTCTCCTCTTCTACACTCACGTGCCATGTCTGTCTCTCTCCCAAAGTCTGTCTTGACACGACATCCGTAGAGACTTAACGGGGGATAGGGCTTTTTTTTCTTTTTAAACCCCAGCCACCAAACACTTTCACTATCATTCACCTTGAATCCAATAGTCATGTTTATCTTACAATGCCTGCAGCCACAGCACCGTATCACGGTCTGCATTTACAGATTTCATTTAAGCATTTAAGTGCTGATCAAGCATTAGTCAGATCAATTTTAGCCCTACAATGTTATTGAAAAGGCAAATCGATCCAGTTTTAGGGTAAGAAACAGAACTGCTGTTAAAATCTTTAAAAAGCATAATTGCACCACAGTGACTCTGGCAAAATACACTCCCATGACTCCCTCTTTCTCTAAAATTCATAAATGTGGGTCTTTGTAGATATTACAGAGTCTGGCAGGGGATTTCTACATGCATAATACTCTTAGAGGCCATGACCAAAAGACTGCACTAAAAACACAAGTGGTGACCCAGTTTTTGTGAACCATAACATCATTATTTGGCATCGCTGTTGCTTGTGTGGCCCAAAACACAAGTGCACGGCAGTGTGTAGCTGCCATTTGCTTTCATCCTATAACCTTGTTTCTCTGCACTGATATGCTGGAGGAAGCTTTGTTAGTCGACTGCTGGGTTCAATGCAATATTAATTTATGGATAGCAACAACCATTGAATGGACTGCAATGAAATTTGGTAACAAACATGGCTCCCAGGCAATGAATCCTAATGATTTTGGTGAGCCCCTGACTTTTCTTGTAGCCTTAGCTACAAAACATTGGTTGACATTTGTAGTTAAGAGTAGTTAGAAGTAAAATATATTAACAACTGTTGGATAGCCATGAAATTTTGTGCACATCTTCATATCAGGCCCACAGAAACAGTGCAGGACTTTGAAGCCAATTTTCGTAGTGGCCAAATAATAGAACTACAACTTCAGAGTCTGTCATGTGATGCTTGGGCCCAAGAAGATTCCTTCCAATAGACTTATATTGTGAAACTGATGTCTGTAAATGAGCAGATACATTTTTTTGAGTGTCACAACCCCCAAGAAATTATTTATTTAATATGTGGGATTTGATCCATTCAGTCCAATAATATTTAAAAAATGTTAAATCAGTCAGTTAAATCAGTTTATCCTCTGACAGGTTAGCAGAGGGCTAAATTAGAAGTTAGCCGCTCCGCTGGCGAAAGTCTATAGTGCTTCTGCTTTATGGGCCCTACAGTGCAGAAGATCCAGGTAATTTTATTCCTGGGGAAGTTGAACTGTTTTGACTGAAAAACTTTAATAAGACTAATGGGGCCCTGCTCAGATGTTGTATGCAACTCTCTATATATCCATTATTCATGTCTACTTCTGGATGAATTGTAATAACTTTGGTGACCTCCTGACTTTTCATCTAGCTCCAACATGAGATAATAATTTAAATTTGCCCAGTGCTTTGCTTTATGACCACATACCTTCAAAACTAATGGCATTTTTTTCCAGCTCAGCTGAGTTTCGACTGTGTAGTGCTAATTTACCAATGTTAGCCCGCTACAACTCTATACTAAGATGGTGCACATGGTAAGCATCAATATCTAAATATCATCATGTTAGAATTGTCATTGTGAGGCTGTTAGCATGCTAAAGGTAGCATTTATCTGGCCCTACAGATCCATAGGCTCGCTAACATGACTATAGCTCGATAGGCTTATATAGCTTCTTACATTAATGATGTAGTGCTAATGGCAGGTAAGAGGATAGATTATTCATTGGGATAAGACACAGATCATGGATGATGTCGTGGGTCTGAATCCGGCATATGATGCTATAAGAGTCCTCATATTCTGCATGATGCAGCCATCTCTGGTTTTCTTTGAAGCAGAGCTGTGAACAAAACATTATCGCTCTGTTGGATTCTCCCCCCTCATTGAAAGTAGGTCACATTTCCTCCACATAATTCATGACGACAAAAACTTTCAACAGTTCTTTATGGGTTTTAGTTGATCTCTCTCTCTCTAACAAACACACAGACACATACAAGATGGTGGCTTGTCAGTTTTCTGCTATTGTTGGACTACACCTTGATAAATTGAACATCAGCTGAAAGCACTGACGCACCGTCATAGGCAGTCTCTTTACTTCATATTCTTGACGCTAATGTCTGCTGTGAGGAAACCGTGGTGAGTAATGAGTTCATAATTCAGTGTCATAAAATGTGTTTTAGTCTGGACTCTGCGCCCACACTGATAAGCATGTATTAGAAATGACGGGTTATTTCCTCCAGCAGGTGGGAAATGATGTATTTCCAACAGTCACTCCGTTGATATACTCTCTGCTCTCACATTCAATCTATCTCCCCCTATCTCTATCTCTGCACTCCTGTCCAGAGAGTTATTAGAAAGAGTGAACCTGTCAGTCACAGACAGCATTACATCCTTTGCTGCTCTGGCCTCTTCTCACCATCTAGGTGCATCAATAGCACAGCTGCTGTTATGAGATGTCAAACTGTCACCCCCTGAGAATTGATCTTGGTTTTATCTACTCAAGCCTCAGGTAGGATAAGATACGAAAATAAAACTGCTATGTTCAGTAGCAATGGAGGAAGTTGGTCATTTTAGTATGAAGGAAAAGGATAGGCCTACACAAACTGTAGATTTAAAAGAGAAAAAAAATAGAGAATAAAAATAGTGGGACAGGATTTAAGGACATAGAATAGACATTTAAAAATACATATTTTTCCCCTTACCTGTAGAGCTATTTATCAGTCTAGATTGTTTTGGTGTGAGTTGCCATGTGTTGGCAGTATTGACGGTAAAGATGTCTGCCTTCTCTCAGTCATAATGGTGCTCAGCTTGTGGTGCTTGACATACCAAAAATGAAAAAAAAACCTAAACAGAAAACAGCAATGTCTCTTTCCAGAAATCCTGACCCGGTTACTCAAGATAATCCACAGACCTTGTTGAGAGTTTCATGTAGGAACTATTTTCTTTGTACTGAACTACAACCATATCACTGCACAGATGGAAGTTCGAATCTACTGTTAGCTCACCGAGCAGCACTGAGCTAGATGATGTTACATCTGACACTGTCACAAGCACAAGTCTCTTGTCCATGAGTAATATGCACACTTATATTCAATAGAAGGCACCTTTTTATTGTTGCCAGGCAACCACAGACTCACCTCCTTATTCTAATCTTCCTGTGTAATCAATGTACTGTAATTTTATTCATTTTAGTTATTTGACAGTAGTATCTAGCTGCTGAAATGTTCAGGCAGAGGGTACTTGCTGTAGCTCTGGTTGAGGGTGAGAGGTTCTCAGCAAACGGTTTGTTGGACACAGGGGAACAGAGATCTGTGTGGGTACATGAGACCCTAAAAAGACGGTGGATCGTGGGGAGTATCATCAGTTGGTTCACTATAGTATAATTCGGGGGCAGTTTGACAACCTGCTGGCTATCGTCGAGCTGTATAGCTCTGGGTATCCAGCAGCCGCTACCACCGGTTTCTCCTCCATTGATTACCAACTGTATACTTGTTGTTGTAACCACCACATAGGACCCACCACCTCTCAAATCATCCAATCGGACAATGGGAAAAAAGATGACGTAGTGCGTTTTTCCACTTTGAGTTGAAGTTTTTTCAACTCGAGGAGTTCAGAGCGGTCCGGCAAAAACAGCAGGCGGGTCACAACGCAAAAAATGCGTGCAAAAAGCTTCATTCCCAATAAAAACAATTACAAAAAGGCGCATCCAGCTGCTAAAACACATCCTGTGTGATCGGGGCCTAAGAGTTTGCTACAATTTAGGTACATTACTGAATCCACTTTTACTTCTGGAAACTCCCGTCGACAATGGCCTTGAGATGCACCCCCGTGGAGGACTTCCTTAAGGAATTTGATCCCGTTGGTTTCGACTGTGGGAACATCATACAGGCGACGTTGATCTCAGTAGGATTCAAACTCTGGACCACATGGAAGACGAGTGCTCTAACTACTACACCAGGGAGGCCCGGTCTTTCAGGCACATCGCTGCTTTGAGCTAAATGCTAACATCAGCACACAACATGTTAAAAATGACAATGCTAACATGCTGATCAATATGTTCATGTTTGCTACTTTCACAACTTTACTTGGCGTGTTAGCATGCTAACAATTGCATGGTATTGCAAGGTATTTAAAAAAAAAAAAAAAAAAATCAAAGTTGTGGACAAACAAAATTTTAACTTGATGATGGCATCAACATGTGTACCAAATCTCATGGCAATCCTTTGTTGTTAGAGGAACTGTTGGTTATGACAGAATTCTAAGAGCTATACCGCTATGTCTATCAAAAGATTATTTTAGGTCTAAAATTTGTGTGAGTCTTTTACTGCTTCTTTGTAAGACACTAAGTCTGCAAAAGGACTGGACTCTGAACTTCATGTTACTGTTACCACCAAGGCAATAAATGAATAACACTCATATCACTCCTTCCTGTTGGCTCACCCTCTTCACCCTGGCACAGGCTTATATTGGGTGACCTTTGCTACCTGCTGCTACATTTACATTTCAGATTTTGCACGTTTTTTCACATCGAGTGAAAACACAATCCCAATGTCATGTTTGACTTTTGAGTCATTTATGAACTCTCAGCTATAGTCATCTTATTTCTTTATTCTTACTTCCCTATATCTTGACAAGGACGGTTAAAAACCCCTGTAAATCTTGAACTTTAAATCTGTAAATCTGGGACTTGGATACTGTAATGTTTAACTAGCTGGAGCAAACTTTCACACAGCTTGCCTAAAATATTTTCATTAAGATTGAAGACAGTGTTTAGCTGACTAGATGGACTGACTGTAAAGAATTATATGCGTCACCTGATTTTGTTTCAAATTTAATAAATCATTAAACCCCAGGTTGGATTAATTCATGGTGTAACGCACAAAACAGCCCAATAACCAGGACAGGCACACAGATGGTGACTGGATCATACAGAGGATTGACCTTGTTTCCTCCTTAGCTCTGGATTTGATTGTGTATAATCCTGGCCCACTGACAGACTGACTGATCATCTGTGGATAAAACCAATGTCAGCAGTTTCTTTTAAAAAAAAAAAAAAAAAGAAAAAGAGGGGAAAAGGACAACGAGCTCAGTTTGAATATGACCTTCAAGTTCCTCCTGAGAACCAAAGCTGTAAAAACAGAGTCAGCAGGCCGGGTGAGAAAGCAGTGGAGGCCTGATGCCAAGTTTTGCTGAAGTGTTCTTAATCAAGACACTGAATCTCTGCTAGTTGCATTATGCTAAGATAACGGCATTGACACTGCAGATTGTACAAAAACATTGTACTAATTAAAATCTCTTTTGTTTTTGTATGATGTGTGCCTTTTGAACCTCTTGATTTTCCCCTTATTGCCCCTGAAGTTGCTTTAAATTTACAGAAAGCATTAAAATCATATCTATTAATATCATATATGTACCCTTTACAGTAAGTTACAGTATGCTTACACTGACTAAAGCCGGCAGACACCATCTTTTATTGCTGTTTTCATTACATCATATGAAAGTATTCTAGATTGTACATCATTTTGTACACACATTTGTAAAAATGGAGTCAGTGGTTAAGTTTTAGTGGTTCAACCAGCAATTATTTTATTTATTTTTTTGACTACATGGGGGCAGCAGAAACAAGTTGTGGACACAACACAGACTTATCAACACTTTTTAAGTTGATATGGTGGACTTGTTGGCAAACACTTGCTTCCACCTTCAGTAGTTACGGAAAAGTTACTCTCTTTTAGTTCAGTTTTGGTTCTCCACCAACTCCTGAAGGGGAATATCGGCGTCTTTCGCTGCTAAATGATCCATAAAGGCTCAAAAAACTGCTAACACCTGCTAACATTTGGCTTTTTAATGTAATGGGAAAGGTTACAATTAGCATTTACATCTGAGGCAAATGACTCTTCAGTGGTCACGGGTAGTTATTGGCTACAGCTCCGATTATTGATGGAAACACAACACCTGGGTGAACACACTCATTTTAGCCCATAACTAGCAAGATGCAATGATATGGCATTAGAAAATACCTTCCGTCTCCGCTTAAGCAGTGTTTAAGCATCCCTCAAAATTAGTCTGCACTGAGTTTATAAGAAAGACTGAATTAGTAACAGATATATAGAAAGAAGTAACCACCGTAAAGTTTTCACTGGCCTCCATGCTGCTTTCTTCTGTTTATTAACCTGTTTTCTGGCCTTTCTGTGACATTGAACATAACACACCAAAAGAAAACCCCAAAAACCCAAAAAACCCACACACAGGAAAAGGCAATGTCATCTGCTGCAGAGTCCTGTACACAGCTTTAATCTACTGGCAATGGGAAAGCATTCTATTGCTTGTTTTTAGCGGGTTTTTCAATGTGTAAAAGACCTGTGTACACATGCTAATGTTTTGTGGAAAAGGGGTATAATGTTCACTGGCTAATTGCTAACTTTGTCATTTTGTGAGCAGGTAGTGTAAAGTGGGTTTATAGAGATTTTTCTCTGAAAACAGGTGTCTGCTGTGGCTGAAAATAAAGCTGTAAGAGCTGTGAGAATGAACCAAAACAGTAAAGACAGATTGCCTGTTGCACTATTTGCTGGTAGATGTGAGATATCCTCACACTCTCCACAGCACTATCCTGTTTATATTGTAAGTGTGTGTGCGTGTGTGCACCCTCTGAATTCACTGATGGGTGGTGTAAGGGGGGGAACAATGGGGAGTTGTGGAGAGGGGAGGGGTGGCAGAGCAGCAGTGATTCCACCACCTGCCACCCGCTGCGTAGTAGGTGGGGTTTGGGGATCCATGGGGGGGATTTTGGGGGGAATATACCCCAGTTTTAGCTGCCTCATCTCACGTGAGCATATGCGTTGAGAGGCAGACACACAAAACCCAGACCTTTGCCTAATCTCGATCCCAAATCTGTCCCAGAATGAGATTTACAATAATCTGAACCCCTTCAGACAAAACACCAGTTTGGCTCACAATCCTCAGACCAAAAAACACAAAGGATGTTTACAATGTGTGCTGATTTGACTCTGGGTGAGAAACTGCATGAAATTCCTCTCTGTATCTGAATCAAAACATTAGACGTTGTTGCCTTTGGGTGGTTAAAAACATCTGAAATATGGTTTCATATTATCTAAAATAAATGCAGACACCTTGGTGCATTTTTCCACATCGTTGCTGTAGATAAGAATGTGCAAATGGTGTGAAGGTCAAGACATAATCTACTTTCAGCGTGTTTTGAAATGTAATATCCTTGTGATTTGACTGAACAACTATTGCAGTCCTCAAATGCAACATTGGCATACAAAGAGCACCTTGTTTTCTCACATAATCCTGGCTGCGAGTGAGGGTGGTCGACCTATTGGTGGCCCGATGTTATTGTGTAATAAGTGAAGCGGAGTGCAGTGTTTTCCTGAGGAGGAGGAGGGAGAGAATACAAGCGCCGAGGTCAACAACACAGAGGCCTTGAACCATAAAGTGATCAGCTGTTGTGAGGTGCTTCACAGCATCCTTTTTATCCTTCCTTTAAAAGTCAAATCTAGCCTGGCCACCTTTAAACCAGACAGGATTCTAGATATTAGGAGAGATACCTGCACAAAGACAACCTCACACAGCCAGATTATATCACACCTGCTGGGCTACTATAAAAACACAGGGAGAAACAAATGCGTCCTTTCATGGTCTCTCCCTCTGCTGTCTTTAGAGCGTCCCTGCCTTTGTGTGATTTTGTCGGCTCCGTCTTGTGATCTAGCAGGAAAAGGGGGCAATGTTTTACACATGAATATAGGCCACAGACTCTTTAGGCTTATTATTTTTCCCTGTGAGCTTGAATTATAAATAATGCAGAGAGGCCCCCCTTACATGCACACACAAAACCCCCCAGTTAGAGTTCAATTTTTTAGGGTATCCCCCTTTTCCCCCCTCGCCAAATTCCCCACCCTGCTCACTTTTTAATTTGCTCCTTCTTTCTTTACCGCCCACCCTCTTCAAGCACTCTTCCTTTTTCTCCTCCATCCCCTCCCCCTCTATCCCATTTATTTCTCTCCTTCCTCAATCCCCTAGTCTCCCTTTCATTCTCTCCCCCTCTCGTCCTTGTTTTAAGGATCCCTCGGTCTCTGTGCAGTCTGCAGCGGGGCAGATAAGACAGACAGAGGACAAAATGGTAATCATGTTTGGCCACAGTGGAGATCCCCAGGCAATGTTGAGTTTTGAATGTTTGGCTGCAGGAAATGCCGAGGAAAATGTGACGGTGGTTTTGTTGTGGTGTGTCCCCGTGCAACTCCATACCATTACAAACACACGTGACTCTACGTCAGTGTGTGGAAGGGCGTTCTGTAGTAACTGCTATATATTGACTGAGGAAACCACAGAGACTTAGTCATTTTGGGAACCAGCCATTGGTTTGGTTTCCTTCATTTCTAATTTTTTCATCTCTGCTATACACTACGTAGTTCCTCCATCTTCCCTTTTCTCTTACTCTTCTTTCCTTTCCTCTCTTCTTCTTTATCCTCTCCCACTGTATATCATCCTCTCATCTCCTACCCTAATTTCTCCCCTCCTCTGCTTCTCTTTTATCCTCTGCTCTCCTCTTACTTCCTCTTCTACCCTACCTTATCCAGTCTCCTTTCCTCCTCTCTTCTCCTCTCTTCACTTTTTTCCTGTCCCTCCTTCTCCACACCTCTCTTGTCCTCTCTGCGCCCCTCTACTCCTCTTTCCTCTTTTATTCCCTACTCTCCTCTTTCCTACCCTACCTTTTCACCTCTCCTCATTGGTCCTCCTTTCTCATCTCGTCTTTTGCTCTCCTCTCCTTTCATCTCCTCTGCTTCCACCCCACCTTGCCCTCTGTGCTCCTTTCCTCTCCACATTCCTCTTTTATCATATACTCCTTGCCTTCTCTCTTTTCCTCCTTTTCCTCACCTCTTTTGTCCCCACCTCTTTTATCCTTTCCTCTTTTCTCATTTCCCCTTTTCCCCTCTCCTTTCGTAACCTTACCTTGTCTCCTTCTTCCTCCTCACCTCTTTTGTCCTTGCATCTTTTATCCTCTCTCCTCTTCTCATTTCCTCTTAATTTTTTCTTCTTTCCTTTTCTCTCCTCTTTCTCCTCCTCTCTACTCCTACAATGTTCCCGTATTCCCTTTCCTCTCCTTTCCTTCTTTCTCCTCACCTCCCATGTCCTCACATCTTTTATCTTTTCCTCTCTTCTAATTCACTCTCCTCTTTTCTGCTCTTCTTCCCTTTCTCCTCCTTTCTCCCCCTCTCCTCTCCTACCTTGTCCCCTAATCTCCTCCTCCTCACCTCTTTTGTCCTCACCTTTTTTTATTCTTTCCTCTCTTCTGGTTTCCTCTCCTCTCTTCCTCTCTCCTCTCCCACCAGCCGAGAGGAGGAGGATCTATCCGACAGGCCCAGCCCCCTGCGCTCTGACTCGTCCACACTTTGTGACAGGGGAAGGCTGGGCTGTCCCGAGCATTATCTAAACACTCGCACACACACCGCCTCTGACACACACACACACACACATATATGCACACACATGGACACACAGTAACTGCCTGTGCCAGAGCCTGCCTGCGCTCTCAGCTCAAGCCCTCTTAAAGCTGTTTTTCTGCTGGAGATCAGCGAGAGCTAACGACACACAGCTGCCTCTGCTGAAGACAGAAGGACAAGAGGAGAACAGAGGGAGGGGAAAAGAGGAGCAGGAGGGAGGAGAGGACAAGCACAAGAGGAAAGAAAACCACCAGCAGCCTCTGAACTTCTGTCTCTCCGGCGTTCCGGTGCAGTCATTCTTCAGCAGGGAGTGTTTTCAGCTGTAGTTCAGGACTTTTTTTGTAAGAGGGGGGTGGAAAAGAAGAGGAAAAGAAGAGGGGTTGGAGTTCACATGACATAATCAGAGTGAATGGGTTGCCATGGTGACTCACCCAGGGAGCCTGACCCGTGCAGAGTGAATGGAGGGAGCGCCTTGGACGCCAAGTGAACGATAAACTAGTGGAGGGGAGTCACCAGAGAGAGACAGAGAGAGGAGAGGAGAGTGAAGGAGTGGTGGATAGCAGAGGGAGCAGAGAGGAGCGGAGCAGAGGTCGAGAATGGAGGACGGGTTTTCCAGCTACAGCAGCTTGTATGACACCTCATCACTGCTACAGTTCTGCAACGGTAAAACTAATCCTCTCCTCACTCTTCCTCCCCCCATCCCCTCCATTCCCCCGGCTGCATGTTGTTCCTCTGGACTTGACATGTCACCAGCTGACTGGCTAAACTTGACACCAAGTCGATGTGTGTGTTTGTGTGTCTGTGTTGCAGACGTGAGCTATTTTAGCTCCAGCTTTTAGGGCTTTGGTGAAAAAAGGAGTGCAGTCTGTGTGTTCTTGTGTAGCTCAACACGGTGTCATACTAGAAAGCAATTGACTTTGAACACAGAGACTTTGGTGCATATTTGAATTAAAATATCCCCCAACTCCACAGGGCATTTAGGGAAAAGCACACTGTCGAATTAGCAGGAAGTTTCTGGAATCAAGGCCAGAATAATGTCAACAGTCTATGTGAGCCAGCAGCCATCAGCAGAGCTAATAAACAAAGACAGAGGGTGGATGAAGAACAGTCCTTTGCTCACAGCAGCTGCCCTGATTACTCTGGTTCTGCTTGATGTAGTGAGCGGTATGTTATGAATATATTTCTCCCCTGTTGGCTGATTGCGATCGGTTTGCTGAAGGAGACAGAACAGGGATGACAGAACAGGACACCATTGCTCATGTTGCTCTGCTGCACTAATGTAATTTATCTGCTGGCAGAGGGTGAAACCATACTTCATGCTGCTAATGTTATGGGTGGGAGAGGGTGACTCAGGGAAGAAGGAGAAGCAGCATGACACATCATTATGACATCAGTTTAGGATTTATTTCCAAGAAGCATGAGTTTCTTTTTGGAAGAGTAAAACCTTGTAAGATTTATCTCCAAAACTACTAAACTATGCTGGAACAAGGTGGATGAGTATAACTCAAACATGTCAGAGGGATTTTTCTCTCCAGTTATGTGAATGAGTGTTGCTCAGTTGGATGGGACCATCACTGCCGACATACTGACGAACTACAGTTAGTGAGCCCCCTACACAAAGGGGATTATCCCCAACACAATAATAGAGACTACTACAGTAGCAGAGGGACTTTAAACAAAGCTGCAATGGCAATTTGAGCTTCAGTGAACCAGCTAAATGAAGACAGAACTCAATATATCATAAGAAAGAGGAGTAACCTCTTGCACTCGTCAGTGTGGCATCCCCACTGCTTTTAATTGACGTGTTGATAGAGATATAAGTATTGGAAATGCCTCTGATACTGGCTAAAATGCTGGACAAGGTATCGGTGTGCTAGTCTTTGCACCAACCTGATACCACGTAGTTCATTTATAAACGTTAAATACATTTCACAACGCGATAAAACAGCCAGCCACATCCCAGAGTATCCTTTATCAAGATACTGAACCCCAGATTACTCCCAGTGGCTGTTCCATCGGTTTGAGCCTGTTAAAGCTGTGTAGCAGGTGGCACCTTATACGGTAGCCTCGGCCAGCAGTGTATGAATGTGCGTGTGAATGTGACTTATAGTGTAAAAGCTCTTTGAGTGGTCAGAAGACTACAAAGTTGTGATACAGGTGCAAGTCCATTTATCAACATCTCTATTTTGAATGTGTATCTAACATTTATCAGTGTGTACTTGGCAGCTGCACTGACTGTTTGGTGGTTAGTGAGTGTAAGCTATCATTGCTGAAGCACAGAGTAATGTAATTGCCATCAGTGGATAATGAAAAAGTCAATAATATTTACTGTGCTGTGTAAGCACCAGCCGTCGATGGGATGAGGGAGCGCTGTTGTCTGACAGAGGAAATCACAGATGTGGAGTTACACAAAGGTATCTCCCTCCATGGATACTGGGTACCTCAGTACTTTAATGAATCACTGAGGCGAATCCAGTTAAAAGCTTTTATCCCTTATGGATTTCCCTCATTGAATTTATAGCCCTCACAAGAGAGGAGATGCAGACCGAGAAAGAGATGAGTTATAGAAGCTTGTAGTTTGGGTTTTATGTCATCCAAAAGTGAAAGATGTCTAAAAGATTTTATATGCAAATATAGAATAGAGGGGGACTAGGTTAATTGATAACTCTAAATTGTCCATAGGTGTGAATGTGAGTGTGAATGGTTGTTTGTCTCTATGTGTCAGCCCTGCGATAGTCTGGCGGCCTGTCCAGGGTGTACCCTGCCTCTCGCCCGATGTCAGCTGGGATAGGCTCCAGCCCCCCCCGCGACCCTCAAGAGGATGAAGCGGTTAGAAGATGAATGAATGAATGAATATAGAATAGAGAGATATGACGATTAGTTTCCTGCACTTGTGTGGCTTTTCTTTGTACATCAAATCCATAAATGACTTATTATATGATACATCAGCTTCACTTTTGATGGTGTGTTCCACCAGGAACAAGGAAACAGGAATAGCTCACAGATTAATTCTAGCTAGAAAACTGAGTCACCATCCCATATGTCACAATAGTAAGAGCTGATTCCAAGTAAGTGAAAGTAACTGAGGAAAAGGACGAGAATTTACCCTCTCTACTCAAGTGTTGTATTCCTGTGTGATGAGCAAAGTGCTGACAGCACAGACGATAACAACTCAGGTGGGCCGGCTGGATTGACCTGAAAAACAGGTGTAGCAGGTGTTGTACAGTAACAGAATTAGATCTAAGACTTCCACAGAGAGGAAATGACTGACCTTCAAAAATCTCCGAAATTACAGTGTAGTGGCAGGTATAGAGTTTCAGCAGAGGTAAAAAGTTAAATATGTTTTGCCCTCGAGGCTCAGTGTTATGGTGACAGTTGAGAGGTTAGTGTCAGAGCAGTCGAGCCCTTCTTCAAATTTGGACTACATTCTTTTTCTGCTCTTCTTCATCTTACATTACTTTACTTAAAATCTGGAGAATACAAACTACTCTTTGGCCACTCAGTCTGCATTTAGTCAGCTTGTGATTACACCCTCCAAGTTCTTTTAAATGATTCCTCTTTTTAACTTCTGGCCAATCATGACCGTCATCAGTTGGACAGCCTGTGAGGTGTCTGACACTCGGGGTTGTTTGTAATCCTTTACAATGTCATGTTTCCACTCAGAGAGAAAGTCGATGAAATAAGACGTGCTGCTGTTGCCAGGGATTTTCCAACCTCTAGCCTCTAGCCAACCTCTCTCTCTCTCTCTCTCTTTCACTTCACACACACACACACACACACACACACACACACACACACACAAACCTATAACACACTTAAATTCACGGCAAGGGAACAGCGCCTTGTTCGATGTTCCAACAGACTGCTTAATTGGGTGAGCCTTAGTTAAGATGTGCGTGTGTGTGTGTGTGTGTGTGTGTGTGTGTGTACAAGCTGCAGTGCTCACACATGAGCAGGACTCGTGTGTGTGTGTGTGTGTGTGCAGGGCCTGTAGGCCAAAGTGATATCATACTGCTCCGCCGCTGCCGTCCAGCTGAACCCAGATCCACTCAAAGCAAAAGTCAATGATGTCATCTGTTCGCCTCTCTCTCTACCTCTCTCTCAGCCCGTGTGTTGTGGAGCATCCAACCAGACTAATGTTCAGAGACTAGGTCAGCTAAACTGCAGAAACACACGCAGACTGCATGCTTTGTCCTCAGGAGGTTGAGGCTAGCTCAGGCTAGCTGAAAATTAGCCCCATTATACACTCGGACACACGGACACACACACTGATTAGAGCTGATGGAGGAAGTGGATCCCTTCAGAGAAGCTGTTTTTGTTTCTGTGTTAAATCGATGAAATCACATTTGGAATCTGCTGGTCCTGGAGCAGAGGACAGTTTTGATTAGATTAGTCTGTGTTGTGTGCCTGGTAATTAGATTGCTGGTGTTTTTATAGAATTTACCAATGTTCAGACATCAGATGAGCAGGATTCTTGTTCGTTTTAAGGCCCAGACTCACCAAACCAACATCATAGAACTAGTAGTGACAAAGGCCTCATGGCACCTGTGTTTTGGCCAACAAGTTGTACATGAATGCACCACAAGAACTTCAGCCTATGGCCAGCTAGCATGTATGTTCTGTGCCTGCTTAAAGGAAATAACTCCCCATACCAGCGGGCAGCAGTAGTCTGTACTGATCATTCAGAAAGGGAAACTGAAAGACTGATAGCACAGACTCCAAGACGCTAGTTAGTCAGTTAGCACATTAACAACCCAGTGTTGCGATAACAGAGGATATTTACTGTTTGCGAGTAAACAATAATGCTAACAATTATTAACTGTTTCTGCTAAAGAGCTACATGGCAGTATAACAATAATTTCGCGATATAACAAGTGTGTTTTGATCTCATGCCCTCTTGACTTGACTTGAGCTCTTTGTTTGCATTTCGCAATCAAGTTTCTCGTCTCCTGCACCGAGCTCATCTGCCAATCAGAGTGATTTCATCCACTGATGGACTCTGCCTTCCCTGACGTCAATTCAACAGACTGAATTGGCCCAAAAAAACCCCGGCAAGGGCCAACTATTGGCAGCAGTGTCAAACACACCACAAAAACTAGGGCTCAAGATGCCCAACATTGGTTGACGGTCAACCATTGGTTTGGTGTGTCAGGGCCCTTAAGGAACGGAAAATATGGATTTGATATATTCATCACTTTCCAAGGCCGCCGTGGTTGTTTTTTCTACTTTTACTGCTGCTACATTTCAACCAACTTTTATCCAAATCTCACCATAACTTTGAAGTTTGATTTCATGCATTTGTGATTGATTTCCATTCATGTCTCTACAGTTTGCATATCTGCTCACAGAGAAATTGCAACCCTTTTTTTTTTTTTTTTTACACAATAATAAACCATAGTCATATGACATGCTTCTCTATCGTCCTGTCCTCTTAAGCTTCATCTTCTGGCTTTTAAAAGATGAAAGAAATGTATTTTGACACCCAAATGGCAGATATTTTCACTTGGTTGGATTATGATGGATGTTGTAGACTGTTGATTAATATGTCAGTTATTATTATTGCATAATTGATCATTTGTTAAGTCTATAAAATGACAGAAAGTAGTGAGAGCCAAAGTCTTAATATTTATTCTGCCCAAAATCCCAAAACATCACAAACTGCAGAAGTAATGACATTGCCATCAGCCTCAGCTGTACTTTGTATTTAGTGCTAATTAGCAAATGTTTCACACAGAGAACGACTGAAGCTAGTGGCTGCATGGAAGGTAAAATAAACTTAAGTCCAAAAACTTTTGAAAGGCTATGCTCTGGACTATGATTGGCAATTATGTTGAGTACATGAAATGTGTAGCAAAAACCTGCCCAATCATTAGTGTAAAATCATGAGTTAATGCGCTTCTCTGTTCATTACCTCCTGATGTACCAAAAGCTCACGAGAAAATCTGTTAATAAGTAAATCCGGCTCACTTACAGTGCTGTAACACTGATGATCACACACCCGTGTTCATCTCAAAGCACCCAGCCGCTCCATCCAAACAAATCCATTCGCCTGCGTTCATTCGTGAGATTTGTTCATTTACCTTTTGAGCTAATGATGTCTGCTCAGATTTGGATCAAACGGCCTTTTATCTCCGGGCTCCACACTTCACGCTGTACACCCACAGGCACACTGGCAGAGCCCTCACCTTACCAGCAATGGCAGTGTACCATGATGGGAACCAAAACGTGCCAGCAAGACAAGAGGCGGGGGCATGTTGGGGAAGGGAAGATGGTACAGAGGAATTAAGAGCAAAAACCAGCAAAGTGAGTGCATGAGAAACACAGACTGAGTGCAGATGGGTGAGACAGGCATGCAGGGCGGAGAGCAGAAGTTCATAAAGACAGAGGCTCATTTGATGTTTGTTGGAGGTATTTTGATGCACAGTGGAGGTGACACGACTTCATCCAGTCTCCTCCCCTTCCTGGCTGAGCATCTATAGCTATCTCCATCCAAATCCTGATTCATGATGGCACTTGTAGAGGGATTAGGACTAAAGCCCCGCTCACGTTACCAACCGCAGTAAACAGGGGATGCCAGGGAGGAGGAGCCTGAGGTGTTTGTTTGTGTATGGGTGAAGTGTTGACTTTTGTTCTCCTCAGAAGATATTGATATTAATAGGTGTTTGATTTGTTGTCAAAAATTGCCTTCTAAAGTGAGAAATCAAAGTAGTTTCTGTCATGCCTTGCTGTTGAGGTTAAAGGGATGGTTTACCCCAGAATCAAGAATACACATTTTTCATTTTACCTGTAGTGCTGTTCATCAGTCTAGATTATTTTAGTGTGAGTTGCTGAGTGTTGGAGATAATGGCCGTAGAGATGTCTGCCTTCTCTCCAACATAATGAAACTAGATGGCACTCGGCTTGTGATGTTCAAAGAGACGATAAATACATAAATAAATGATTTTAAAAGCTCAGTAGCAATGTCTCTTTCCAAACACATGACACTCGGTTGCTGAAGATCAGGGGTGTCCACACCTTTTTGAATTGGGACCAAATTAGACAATGTTAAAATACCTAGGGGCTTCTTAAGTGTTTCATCTTTCAGTGAAAAATTATTCAACTTTCCGACGCTCCTGAAAGTAGCGGCCCTGGCTGTCAACTTTACGCATCTTTTCTGTGCATGTCTGCTACCTAGCAGTAAATGTCTGTTACCAAGTAACCATTTCGTTTGTTTGTTTACCACCTGTTTATGAAAACAAATTAGCTCGACCCACTTAGTTCCTACTTGATGAACGTCTACGAACTGTATGACAGTCCAACCATTGTGAGGAGAAGGAAAAATGCAAAGTGACCCTATTTGATTAACAAATATTGCGTGGCAGGCCGTGTTACAATGTGTAACACATGTACTAAATTGGGAACGCTACAGAGTAGATTAGCGTGGCCCCTGACGCAAGGATGCCACGCACAATCGTGAAGCGTTCTCACAAATATTGTGTGGCGGGCCACGTATAGTATATTTTAAAAGTCAAGCTGAGGGCCATTTAAAATTGGTCACTGGGCCACAATTGGCCCTGGGGCCGGACTTAAGACATGCCTGCTCAAGATCATTCACGGACCTTGCTTTTAGCTGATTAACGGAGAAACTATTTTCTCTCTATCAGACTACACCTGTTCACCATGCAGCAGGAACAAGTAAGGAAGCGAGGCCATTAATGTTTACATCTCGTGCTGCTGAGTGGATGCACGCTTCCTTCTGCACGGTGATGCAGTTGATGGGTGTAGGTCAATAGAAAGAAAGTAGTTCCTTCATGAAACTGGTCATAACAAGGTCTGTAGATTATCTTGAGTAACTGGGTCATGATTTCTGGAAAGAGACATTGCTGTTGAGTTTTTCAAATGTAATTTTTGGGCGCCCAGAGAACCACAAGCCGGGTGTCACCTAGCTCCACTGGCTCTCAGCTTAAGAAATACTATGTATCTCCTCCTCCTGCTTATTTTCTCCCTCCTCCCTGCTCTTTTAAATGATCTATCAGAGCCTAGTAAAACCTGCTGGCAAGCTGACCTGCACTCTGATATTTCCTCCTCTCACATAAAACTGCACAAAATGTCAATAGTGAAACAGTGAAAGAGGGGAGTGTTAGGAAATGATGTGTCTCTCTGCCATCACTCATCTGTAACTGTAACATGTACCAGAGTGGCAGTTTAATAAATATCGACCTGGATGGGATAGCTCATCCACTACTGCTGATTCATTTAAAGGTTGGCATTGATTTTCTGTTGCTCTGTCAGTGAGAGCACACACCACTCTCCATTTCCTTTATCTCACGCCAGCCTCCCTCAGTGTCGCTGGATTTTTTCTATTTTTACCACTCTGACTCTCCCCGTCCTTCACCTAGCTTTGCTTTCCCTCTTTCTCAGCTCTTTCTGTTTCCTCCTCACACTCATCCCGACGTCAAACTCTCTCACGCTCTCTGTTTGATCTTGTGCGAGTGCCCCAAGTGGAGCTCAGAGTGCTTTTCTGTTTTCTTTTTTTTTTTTTTAATCTCCAGACAGCCAGATATTGAGCGGGTGGTTTGGGCCTCTGTAGTCACGAGTCACACTACCCCCTTCCTACTCCTTATCTCCCTCACTTTTTTCTCCCTCTTTCTCCTGATAATGGTCCGACTTGCACTCGTCTTTCACGTTCACGCTGCAGAATAGAGATCCATTAACTGTTACACAGAGTGACGGTGTGTGCTCATTGTAACTGTACAGCTATATTGTGTGTGTGCAGCAGGCTACAGCAGCAGATTGTGCTGCAGGAGAGTCAAGCTGTGTGTGTGTGTGTGTGTGTGTGTGTGTGTGTGTGTGTGTGTGTGTGTGTTTAAGATCTGTGGGAGCAAGCAGATCTGTGGCTGCCCTTGTATCCCAGTTGGGAAATGATGCCACTTGCATAACGAAATCAGTCCGGTGTCCTCGTAGTGGCAGTCCTGCTCTCTTCATGTGCCTTAAATATTTGAAAGTATGTCATTCTATAGACACATACTGTATACAGAGGAGAGTATACTTGCATAGTGTGATGGGTTGTCTGCATAGATGAAGGTTGGGCCACAAGCCAGGATCATACTGAGCCAAGATCAGATCATACTCAATAGCAAACAGCAGCACAGGTGGACATTTTAGCAGAAATGTGCACAGCCCCAGTAATAATCTGTTCAGTATCTACATACATGCAGAGAAATGCCATGAGATAAACATACGCACACTGACTCAACCTCCTGTCAGTAGTCTGTGTTCATTTTGTCTGTATTTGTGCAAGTTTTCTGAAGGTTTATAGACACAGACCAAAGGGAGCAGTAGAGATATTAGGGACAGTGCAGTGTATTTCCAGCAAGACACAACCATAGGACACAACAAAGACATTTTTAAAAATGGTGTGACAGAGCAAATCAGTGAAATAGTGAAAAGAATTCTCTGTCCATGTGTGGCAGTATATTTAATGGCTTCACAGACCATCTGTCTTCAGTGCTACCTCTGTTAAAGGTACATTATTACGACTTCCTCCACCGTCACTGTGTTTGTTGTCAGAAATTTTTGATTGTGCCATTCAGTGGTTGTACCTGTGTCAACGTAAAGGAAGCATACGTGAGCCCCGACTGTGACCCATAAATCTAAAGGGCACTAAGACCTAGACTGAGTGACACTGAGTGACTGAGTCATTATTTACATCTTCATAAACTGTTCCCCCCCTAAAAACTTTATAATGTTTTATGATATGTAATGTTCAGGACTGCAACTAATGATTACTTTCATTATCATCTAAAAATGTAATTATCATTATCATCTATAATTTCCCAGACTGTGTGAGAAATGGTCCAAAACCCAAAGTAATGCAGCACATCTCACATTGAGAAGCTGGAACCAGATTGTTTTCTGCAGTTTTTGCTTGGAAAAAAATTACTCAGATCATTATTCAAATATGAAAATAGTTGCCATTTTATTTTCTGTTGTTTAATTTTTGAACAAATATAGCCCACCCTTCAGTCATAATGTCTGAGCTTTGTTAAAAAGCTTAATAAAATCGCTGTTGCTGCCCTTTTTTTAAGGCTGAACTTCAACCGTTGTTGAAAAAAGGTAATAAATAACAATATATTTTATCCCAGTACTCAGCATATTGCAACACATTTAAAATTGCAATAATATTATCGTGATAATATCGTATGGTGGATCCTCTGGTGATTCAGACCCCTAATATCAGATACGTTTCTCAATATTAAGGCACCGGTGTCATGATACTTTCTGTTGAGGCAGAGGCACTGTCCTCCTTTTTCTGCAGACATGTTTTATCTGCTTAAGATCAGTTCCTGACAAAACTCTCTAAAAAATATTTTTTGCTCTTAAGCTACACAAATATTGTTATGCATGGCGTGGTTATCTTGTGATACTGTGCATTTTATTCAAAAACAAGGTCAGAGCCGGCATGCTCATGGAAACAGCCTCTTGGTGAGCCAGCGGGCAGAAGATACCATTTGTTGTCTGAACTGAGTTTTCCCTCTCCTCTCTTTCTCTCTCTCGTCTTTTCCTCCACTGACACACATTCACGCAGCCTCATCCTCATCCTCATGACCCACTAAAACAATCAGGCATGTAAAGCAGGAGTGTGCGAGTTCCTGTGCTAAATATACATACTGACTCTGCGTGTGTGCTAGCAATGCTGCTGGCAGTCCAACATGAAAAGGAGAAGCATTCACTGGTTATATGTGTGTGTGTGTGTGTGTGTGTCCATCTTCAAGTTTACTATGTGTGTTTGCATACCATAACAAGGTCAGGAGAGGAGACACGCAGGCTGCATGAGTCCTTGAACACAATGTCATAGATGGGTAAAAATACCATGAAAGAGCCAGAAACAGAATGGAGTGGTGCAATGCTTCCACATGGTAACACTAAATATGCTCAGAAGGACGTTGGCTTTTACCTGTGGGGGAGGGTGACTGGTAATAAATTACACAAGTCAGCAGAATCCCGTGGAGAAGCCATTATTTTTAGTCTGTTCTTGCTGCTCAAAGTATCACCAAAGCTATTCTGTCCAATCAGAGAGACACAAGAACAGAAATGAAGGATTAAATTATGAATTTCTACACATGAAGATGCTGTAAAGTGCACTCAGGTATTCAAATGTGTTTCAAAATAGTATGCAAATGATTTCCCGCACAGATCATCAGTGTGTTAGTGCAGGCATGTGAGTACGCGTTCATGTGTGCACATGCATATCTGTGCATATGAATGTCTGCGCATAAATCTCCCTTTTAATCTCGCAGCACATCACCAAACCGTTTAGATTAATTTAAGATCAATTCAATTACAGTGACAAGGTGAGTGTTGGCTCCATTATATTTATGGTAATTGTCTCCATCAGTCTCCAGTGGGCCTAAAGTCACGGCCTGCTGGTTTTGTTGCTCTTCATCTCTAAACCCTGGCCAGGATTTCATCTGGCCAGTTGTGATGTGAACAGATATAATTAACCTCTCAGTGCCCGTGGTGCAGCTCCCAGAGGCCGCCCAGCACCCTCCCTTTCTTACACCTGCCGTTAATGGAGGAACCAAGGGGGAAGCCCCGGCTCTGCATATGTGTGTGTTTGTGTTCGCGTGTCTTCACCCGGACTGTAGCAGATGGAGATGGCGAGGGAGAGGAGGAGAATCCCATTAGAAATTCCATTAAAAATAGATTCATCAGGAACACAGCTGCGGAGATGAGAGGAAAAGGGGGTGGACATGATTATTTGGTTTGCTTTTCCCTCTATTGTTGCCAATTTGTCAGTTTCGATGAGGGGTTAAAGGAATATGTCATCCCCAGAATGATCATATGCACGTCAGTTACTCACTGTGTATTAGGTTGAATTTGGGAAGAACACAATTGTTTTGAATGGCTTTATCTTTATAAACTAGACAGTATGCTTTCATCTTCCAGTAGTTCTAGTGCAGCTGCAGTGCAGTATGATTTGAGAAATCTTTCACCATAAACATCAGTGGCAAATGCCATATTTTGTTCTCAGAATCAAAGAGCAAAGACTTTGTTTTACAGCGAAGGTCAGTTAGGCAGCCAGAAATATTTCATAGGAGAGAACCAGCTACAGATCCCAGTCTGAATCACTCAGAATAAAAGCTCTGCTGATTTACAAACAGCTACTCTAACTATACAATAATACTGTATACAGTTAAATATGCTTATATGTTAAATGCACTCCTTTGACCTTCTTCAAAATTAAAATGAGCGTGTATTATTTAAGGTGCACAGGGACAACCACAGCAAACCAAAAAGGGTTGCAGGCAATTTAATGGGACATGTGAGCCGACTGTGATCTGACTCCACTGACAGGCGGCTTCTTGTCTTGTTGTTTTCATGTATACCAGAAATGACAGAGCCAGATCTCACATATATGATGCTGGGAATGCACAATGCCACAGTGAATTAGGTGTGAGAGGGGAAAAAAATCAATGTTTAGATGCATCACGGTTCTTTCTTGAAAGATTATGTCTTGATGTAAGAAGTCAATAATTGGAAATTTAAAACCCAATTCTTGACATTATGATCACCTGTTAGAATTCTGTAAGACCAGACCATACATTTCCTAAACGGCTAAACCAAATGGATGGTAAAACATAACTGACATAAACATGCATTGTATTCACGTTCTGAGCTAGTTTATTCGTTGAGTTTTGGTGAGGATGGCTGAGCGTGAGCAACCACAGGTGGATACAATCTGACCACCTTAAAAGCTAATGTATGGATGCATTCTGGCCTCTGTGAAGTTGAAAGGAAAAGAGACCTGAAAAAAATACATCATACAGAGAAATCCAAACTTTTGATGCATCAGGATCAGGGTCAGAAATTACCTTTTTTTTGTGTACCTGTCTAGCACTGTGGTTGGTGAATTCCAAAATCTACCAGCCACTCAATAGATTACCATACTTCTTGTGGCTGGTGAGGGAAGCAAATCCTGCAGCTACTTGCATATTATACAAACATTTGGCTGATGGCTGGTGTTGATCAAGACTCATCATTAATCGTTTTAAAATTGCATTGTAGTCCTAGGAATCAGAATCAAATCATTTGGTGCCTGGAGATTTCCACACCTACAGTGAACACAGACGGCTGGATATCCGTCTTCCACAAGAAGACAAAACCTATTCATTAAGCTTTTAGCCACACACAATGTATGACAATGTTATAGTAAATCTTTAGGCACACTTGGCCCCTTCTCAAGGCGCCGACTCTGGGAACCTCAGTCTGTGCTTAGGTTAAATCTGGGCAGCTACCACTGACAATAAGTTAAGCTCAGCAGCTGCACTGACACTGATTGGTCCAATCAGTGACCTCTCAAAACTCCCAGTCAACCATTCATTAGTTGGTGGAAGATCTTTGACAAAATTTGAGAGTAAAGCAGAATACTTTCAAAACATCCCTGTACAGTCCTCTTGATTTGAAACCGTCCCAAACAGCTGTCCACTGTGACCACAGAGCAAAGAACATTTAATAAAGTGTCCTTGTGAGATTTTTCGCTCACTCAGTCTAAACATAGCTGGATGTAACAGGCGCAGGTGTGTTTTCTGTGTGATGTCAAAGCTCTGCTTATGAATACATACTGCATGTAGGAGCTGACGTGGCCGGTTGTGCGGAAAGCCAGAATAGTAAATCATCACAAAATAACTCCAGTAGGGGTGCATTGGAGGGTTAGTCTGAGTGGGTGGAAGTTCACTTCAAAGATCAGCCTCTCATTGGGCGGAACGAGCCACCCGCTGAAGTCCCGCCCTACCACCTCTGGTTGCAGTTTTCAACACGTCCTTTACTAACTTTTGTGGTGTTTGATCTTGCGGGGATGTAGCCATTTTTCTGTCATGGTTCGCATCCTGTAGGCGATATTTTTGTGGGCGTGTTACACCAAAACCTGTTTCCCCCAGGCAATATTTTTGCAAGCGCACCGTTGCTGTTGCACCGCCAAGAACGATTGTGATTGGCTGAAAGAAATACAAGCAGCCGGGGCGTTTTTTTCTCCAATCTTAAAGTGAGAGTCGGCCCAGCCAGACCTTTCTTTTCTTGAGAAAGGTCTGGTAAGCGAGACTATTGGAGGGTAGAATTTGTTTTTTAACATTTCTTTCTCCAGTGTAGTTGTGTAATGGTGTTTTTTTTTCTGCTGCCAGTTCTGCCACTGTATGTTCTCCCCCTCCAGATGGCAGATATACGATTGGCCGATGTTCAGGATGCTGACAGTCTCTGGCACAGCGTCTCTGTATGTGTGTGAGACCATCCTCGCACCATGGAAATCTGGTTTCCCATAACAACACTGTTACTGGATGGAACAACATGAGCACACGCGCACACACACACACACACACACACACACTGGATAGAACAAGCATCCCGCCTCCTGTTCCTTCCTGGTTGTTTGTTACTGAGGGACAAAGCCCTGTTTTATGTGGAGAAAGGTTGAGACTGAGAAAGAGGCTTGTGTCAGAGCCTGGAGTCAGAGCCTGGAGTCTCGCTGCCAAGCATGACTTAGTGCCTCTGTGGTCTGTTTCTGCCCTAAAAGTCACAGCCTGTTGTACTGTTTTTTGCCAGTTCCCTTAGTTAAACTCCAATTTAGACCGAGATATCTCATGAAATTTATTTTGTTGCTGTCCTCTGAGCCATGCTTTATTTACAACCTGTTCAGGTCCAAATCAGCTGTGTTTTGATGAATATTGTTGCCATAACAACTTTTACTGAGTCAGCACACAGCCCCTTTGTCATTGAGAGGCTGGGACTGTCTGTTAACAATATTACAGCTATTATGGGATTTGTTGACAAGAGAAAAATTGAGAATACTGCCAGAATTATTACACAGCTGCAAACTGAAAAACACGACACCCTCGTGATTAGTTTGCAAAGCAGATATGCCCTGTTCTCAGAAGTGTGTGCAGGCTGTTGATCCCTCAACCCTCTCTGCCACCGTGCACCTGTCTGAAGAACCGATGAATAAAAGTTATTGAAAAGCCTTTAAAGGTTTTGACCTTTTCCTGCATGCAGGGAAAGAGATTAAAGCACAATCTGCGTCGCTATCACATCGTGTTCTGTGAATTGCTCATGCATGAGAAGGTAATTTGAATCCAGCATGAGAATGGTGGACTCCATCGCTAACAATGAATACTGTGTGGTAGGGTTGTCACGATACTAAAATTTCAAACTCGATATCGATACCCAAGAAAATATTCAACACTTGATACCATTTTCGATACAGCAGCAAAAAATTAAGAGGCATGTCATTTTTTAAATAAAGATCAAAACAGTAACATCAATGATAACAACAAAAATCCCCCCAAAATAAATAACAACCAGAAACAAGATCTGTCCATACAAATGTATTGTATCTATGTAATGTAATGTAATGTATCTACAGCCCTGTTTATTTTCTGTGCTTCTGGTGAATTGGCACCATGTTTTCATTGCTGATCAAATAGAGTTGGTAGTTTAGGCTCAGGATGCTCCTGTTTCTACCTCACTATGTGATCAGAGAACCAGGGCTTACGGGAGAAACCAAACTTTTTTTCAGCTTCAATCTGTGACTTTACAGTTAACATAACTTTTCAGACACACATAATTGTGTTGTCCTGTTAAACTAACATTGTCTATTAATGTTACTGACGGGAATGACTGATGAAGTTTTCTGCTTAGCTCCCACAGTAACGTTAGAAGTTATATTTTAGTTTGATGCTGGCGACACCAGCTGCTCAGCTGCTAGTGAGGGGAAGGGCTGTACCCGCTGTCTGCAGCGTGCTGTGTTCACTTCACTAAATATTTCCAAAGAGCGCTTTTTCCTTTATCATTTTTGACCAAAACTGGCTGCTCTGATCCTCCTGCAGCCGCGCTGGCCATATTACAACTCAACTCAACGCTTGAGTATCGATACTTTTCAGAGTATCGATACTTTTGACAACCCTACAGTGTGGAAATGTAATTACATATTGTAAATACATTTCCGACCATAAAACAGTGTGTGAAAAACAGAAGAATTGGGACATTATGTTAAACTATTCCCCAAAATCCCTATTACATTGTTAGCTATGTACATTTTCAACTCAAACTTAAATTGCACTTGCCATTCTTTAAAAGTCAATATGATTTTAATGGCACCACTACAGGGATGCTTTCTGACTCCAGCTACAGCTGAGCATAATGATGCTCCCACGCTCTGAACTCTGCATATCCTGTTAAACAATCTTCCTCTAAAGCTAATCTCTTATTCGAGTGAGCAACACAGACGAGAGCAAGAGAAAGACAATAAAGACATATTACTGCCAAGCCCCTTTTTAAGCATAATCCTTCAGTGGCTCTTTTTCCTCCCACAGTCAATTCATTTCTAGCCTTGTTTCCAGACTCCATCCCACCACAGTTTCCTGCGAGGGAGGGAGAGAGACAAATAGAAGGAGAGGTGAAAGAGGTTACAGACGGGAAGAGAGAGAGAATACAAATCAAGCCTGCTGCTAAGATCAAACCCTCTGAGTTTAGGGATCACTAGCACTGAGCAAGATCTGCTCCACATATCCAGCATAATCCCCCCGCCACACCACGAACACTTCCTCTTTGACAGAGGAGAGTGTGTGTAGGAGTGTGTGCGTTTTGTTAAAGCAGGGTGTTGGGATAGTGGTGTGTATATACAGTATGTGTTTGACTTAAGAAGGAGTTATTCTGCCTCAGTGGGCCATGTCTTTCTACTTTCTTTTTTTCCCCTCCTTATCTGTTTCTCTCTCTTTGGCTTCTTCACACTGTCTCAGAAAGCTTTAGGGACTGTACCAAAATAAAATCAATAAACCAGAGTTCAATCTTATATTTCATCCATTTAAAAATGCAGGACCATCCCATGCATTATAGTTTTATTTGGACTCGGAAAAAAGAACTGCAACCCCCTCTATGCCTCCTTTGGTTGTGACATACATCTACGCGCTGTCCAGCTGGAGGGCAAAGACTGCCACACTGCACAAATGACTGTGATTTGCGTTATTTACGACTGTTCCAATCGATCACATCTTGAAAAGAAAAAAAGTTTCCAATGAGTCCCAAAAATAGCTGTATGTAAAGGAGAAAAGTAAAAAATAAACAATCCACAGAGAAACAGTGGCAGCTGTTGGATCAAAATCCTCCGTCTCTGGTCTGTAGGGGTCAAATGTAAATGTTAACGTTAAGGTGTTGAATAGAATTTGTCTTGAGTTGGTATAACCACACAATTACAATTTGCTGTGACAACTTCTCTGGTTTTTAGCCACGACCAGGTTTTAACAGCGTTTCAACCATAGACTGTATATAAAGATGGATGATGTGTCTTTACTTAGCCCCACTGAACAAAAATGTAGTGATCTCCACAGTGTTGAGTTCCGGCCCATACACCCGTCCAACCAATCACAAGCAGCACCACTGATCGTGAGCACACCAACTGGCACTCATAGCTGTCAATCATGACATCAAATCCCCTTTTTATAGCATCAAATAACTAATTAAAACACTTGGACATACAGCAGCGTGATAATAAATACCTAAAATGACAGAAACCACCTTTTGGGAAAAATGTATTGGATGTGTACCTCGAGTTTTTCAATTTGGTTTAAAGAAAGGTATTTGCACATCAAACTGTCTCAGATACAGGTGCGTCGGAAATATCACTCGCGTCTTTGAACTGAAAGTCCCGCACACTGCTCATGCTCAGCTTTACAATTTATTGATAACACTAACGTTTCTTTCTCCAGGACCTTCGTCAAGAGTGTTAAACACCATTGTTACCAACATTGAGCTTAAGTTGAAACTGCCCCACCTTTTTCACAGGTGTGCACTGGTGTGCACCATATGTCACGAATCCCACAAACGAACACCCTTGAACACTTGACGAAGGTCCAGAAGAACCGAAATGCTAGTGTTATCAGTAAATGGTGAAGCTATGGGAAATCAAGATGTTTTGGGGTCACTTTTGGGGAACTGTCTTGTCATCCAACTTTATATACAGTCACCAGACCTTTGGTGAATGGTTGACTTAGTAGGTAGAAAATAATAGCTAAAGTTAGCTAGCTAACATTAGTATGTTAGCTAGCTAGCATACTAACATTGTATGAATCACATCCTAGATGAGTTTCAGTTTTCTGATGATACCTGCTACATGCAGCTTCATCCAACTTTTTTATGTGGTCACTTTCCTGTATTTCCATTTTGGACAGAAAATGGATTCATCACTTCCTGTTTTCCATTTGAATTTTGGTTGTTGTAACAGTCACATGAGAGCAAACAATCTACCATCGCAAAATATTGGGTTCTAAAAAGGGGCAATGCACAATTTGGAAGGAAACTTAGCACAAATTTATGGCAAATAAATCTGAATTTGAATCATATTTTAGGCCAACTTCATATAACAGAAGAACCAACCTTTGGCAGAGGTTAAATTTGGTGTCATGGGAAAAATAAATCCCTGAAATAGGGACATGTTGTCTCCAAATGGCACAGCGTACCTTTATGACTCATTGTGCTCGCTAGAACATTCATTTGCAATCTTTTAATAATTTGTGTACAGCCCCTCATGACTGTGTAGGCAGACAGAAATGCTGCTGGTGTTTGTTGCATCATCTGATCACACACACAGCCATACCAAGTTCTGCTCAGTGGTTTTACAAGTGTATGTGTGTTTGGACAGTCAGTGCTTTATGTGTGGGTGTTTGAGTGATGGCGAGAGCAGCAAGGTGGGGGAGCTGTATCCCATTTGACCTGAGATTGACCCCAGGAAGGATGTAGCTGATGGGAGGAAGGAAGGAAGGGTTTAACGTGTTCGTACAAGGACAGTAGGATCTCTCGGGGGGGTCGTTCAGCCTCTCTTCATGCTCCTCTTTGACCCAGACACACTCTTTATGACTTACACAAGCACACACACATTCACAGCTCCATCTTTCTCTCAGTCTTTTCATCATGAAAGCAAGCTCTCGCTGCTATGCTTCTCTTTCTGTTTCTCTTCTGTATTCTTCACTCAGGTCGTGTGCGAGGACTTCCCCTCCTCTGATCCACCTCTGTTTATTTATAACTCCTAAGCCCCGGTCCAGCAGGAGCCACCAGAGGCAGCTTGTAAACAAAGCGTCTTTCTCCCTAATCCGGCCACTTGATTAGCTAATTCACCTCCAGCGGGTCATCTGCTGCTCGCTGCAGGTGACACACACAGGACTGATGACACTTTAAGTACACTTTCTTCCTGCTCCATTCCTCTCTTTCTCTCTATTCTTTCTTCAATCTCTAACTCAATTGGTTTTTCCAATTTCTCACTCTGCTGACACGAGCCTGATGGATGGTTTCAGTCATACCTGGGGCAGACCGCAATTTTCTACATGCTGCAATTTCAAGCGTGACATTTTTCATGTGTTGTACTCTGCATAATTTCTGAATTAATTTGCAGAATTTGCCATTCAGCAACATACATGTAATTGTTTCTTTACTTTTTAGTCATGCTACCATGTGGCTTTGTCAGTCGGTCCACTGCGTTAGTCCAGATTGAAATATCTCAACAGCTATTTGATGGATTACCATGGAACTTGGTACAGACATTGACATGGTCCCCAGTGGATGGATTTTAATAACTCTAGCTTACTCTCTAGTGCTGTCATCACATTAAAGCTAGAATTTGGCCATTTTTGGTTTATGACCAAAACAAAGTCATCGCCAGTGGAATTTTGGATCCATCTTTTTTTTTGAAGAAGAATGAGTTGGCACAAATCTCCTCAAACCTTTTACTGAAGAGTTGCAACTCTTGCAAATTTGCATTGTTGCCATTTTGAATACTTTTGATGCAAAATATTCTCATTTTCGCAAAGACCTCTGGTTAACTTTCGATGCCCTCAGCATGTTGGTATTGTCATTGTAAGCATGTTAGCATACTAGCTATCTCTATAAACTGTTTGTAGGCAACGGGACAAATTTTTGGTATCAGAAGTGTTCTGGTTTCCGTTTGTCGTCTGTGTCAATACATTATATGAGTTATGCATTGATGTGATGCATGAAAAGGTTTGCCATCTTGAACAGCTACCTATGGCTACACCACTTTGACAAACCACATACACTCACCGCCGCATGCGTGGCTCACATTGACACAAGACTCATATTGTGTATTGACAACTCACATTTGAATGCCAAGTAGACAATCCATGTGAAGACACAGAATACATTGGCCAAAATGCTATCTCAGAACCTGTCGGCTAGAATCTGACAAAAGCTTTACATGAGCTTTTCAAAAATGTATCTGCATCCATATTATGCAGATATCTGTTTATAAAGTCCCTCCAGGATTTCACTGGCTGTTTTGGGGATTGTTGCGGCCTGGAATGCCTGATTTCGTGGCAGCTTTTCTAAAAACATTTAGTGCAAGTTGCTCTGTTTATAGGCATTTTTTGCAATGAAATTGCGAGGTCAAGTAAAAATTGCATTCGGAGCTTATTATCATGAGCCTTAACTGCTTCCCACAGTAGAATCTATTTGTGATGGGGGGAAACAGGGCTGAACAAGGACCATGAGGCGTTCTCTTGCTGATCTCTCTGCTCAGTTAGCATGAGCGAACAAAGCATACTTGTCATATTTTGACGATTGGACAGAAGCCTGCACATCCAACACTGAGCCTTTTATCTCGCAGTGACACTTAAATGGCTTGACTCGTTGTTAAACCTAACTAATAACAGTTGAGTCACAAAGTCAAATTTGTAGTAAAGTTGCAATGATTGAACAACATTTCCAGGGTCACGCAGAACTCACAAGGATAGGCTGAATTTTCTATAATTGTTATGGTTGCAACAGCGCAACATTGTTTAGGGACTGTTTGTAGAGATTAGCCAAAATGATCAGTGCACAGAAGGGGAAATGTTGGCTTGGATATCTGCTGGTTATACCGGATCAGGTGCAAACAATCGTCCTTGCCCCCAGAAGCTTTCTGTCCTTAGACTGATAGCCAGTGAGTTCTGATATTGGCATAATAGCGTTAAGCTTAAAGCACTGCTATGCCTAAGTACAGCCTCACAGAGCTGCTAACATGTCTGACTCTTGTTTTATTACCCAGGTTATTCACTGCCCCACCTTCATTCACTCTTATTCAACTCTGTCACCATCTTCGCTCTACCATTCTCCCTGCCTGTCACTAAATCACTACCACTTTTAACTCTTGGCATAAAATTTAATCCTGCATGCCACTTGATTATGATTGGGTCTGGACTTCCATTAGTGGAGCCAGCAGCAGACTGAAGTCAGGTTGTTTAATAAGTGTGATGCATTGGTCTTGGGAGAAATGGCTTTCCTGAAGGCGTAATCTGCAGCAGCTGAACTGGCACTACGGCAGCGCACCACCTGGCTGTGTGCATTCATGTTTTGAAATTAAAACCAGTTGGCAAATTACTGTTTGGTATCTGCATCCAGCAAGTGCATAGATGTGCCAGCAGTGTGGTATCAGTGCTCCCTTTCTGTCTCTGAAAAACAGGAATGGTTGTCATAATGTTGTGACAGCCCGTTTCCTGCAGTCTCTTGTGTCTTTGATGTTTTGCTTTTCTGCAAACACTGGTTGTGGTTTTTCAAACCCCCCCATTGTGGCGCAGCGTAACCTGGCTGCTGAACTTTCCATCAAGTCAGTTTAGCTTTATTGTCTGGGTTCTCTGCACCGCTGGGTGAAAAGAAAATAGACATCAATCACTCTGGTTGTCAGCGGATTATTGTCAAAGTGCGTGAACACATGGTGGGACAGCTGCCATCATGACATTTCCTCAGAGGGAGTTTCCTTAACGTCATTTTCTTTGATTCCTTGAGTGTGTATTTATATTCGCATCCTGGCATGTGTGTTTATTAAGTATACGGATGTGGAAGTCTGTAAATGCTCTGGTGAAGGAGTGAGTCAGCTAGAAAGCCAGACGTCAACACTGGGCTGCTGCAGAAGATATTTTATACATGAAGTCGCCGTGCATTGCTCTAAATATGAGAGTGCTCCCTCAGCGCTGAACAGGAGCATTTGCCCAGGACTATTTTAGTCTTTATACTCCTTCAGTGTATTGATCCTTGTGGTTGATGAGAGTGCAGGAGGGGGTAAGTGGGTCAGAGCATGTGTGCACGCTCCAGTGTTCATTATTGATGGCTGTGAGGTCAGTAAATGACTCACAAATAAGGTGGTGATGAAAGTAAGGGGGGGTGGGTGTGGTTGTTTTAGAGCAGGAAAAATGAACTGAGGGGAAAGCCTGTTTTCTATTTGCCCTTCATTGAGTCCCTGTGGCTGAAGTGATGGACAAGCACTTAGGCAAGCAGGTGGTCCGGCCAGAATGACATTGCCTCACAGAGGAAGGTAATAGGGAGCAGCATGTCACGATGCATTAGGGTGAGCAGATAGATGGGCTCAGAGATCCGTCTCAGATTTGTGACCCTGCCACATATTGACCAGATAATGAAACACGGACAGAAAAAGACACCGAGAGAGAAGCTGAAGAAGACTGACAGAAATGAAGTAATTTAAGCAGCCGGCTGACAGGTGTGAATAGCGCACTGGAGCGAGAGGAGATCAGCGGGGTGTAATGATCTGCTTTTGTGGGTATGAAAGAGAGATGCGAGTGTCTGGGGGTGTATGTGCTGATGGATTTGTTGTGAAATGAAGATTGACATCTTACTGATTCGGACTGTCTGGACAGACAACATGTGACCTGAGCCTGAAGAGTGCTGTCACACAAAGAGAAAATAACCCACACTCACACAACTGTGCTGTGGTCAGTGTCACACCATCGACACACACTCCTCTGTATGAAAATAAACACTAAACTTAAAGGTGGAGTGTGTATGATTTAGGGAGATTTAGTGTATCTAACAGTGAGGATTGCAGATTGCAACCAGCTGAAACGTCTCCTGGTCAGAATTCCCACAGTGTTCATTGTTCAGGAGGTTTTTACTGAGAGCCAAATTATCCCCAGAAGTCTCTTCCTCTCCTGAACAAATGGACTCAGTGATTAAAACCAGTAAAACACTGAATTAAGTAGCTTCACGTCACAAGTCAGTGTTTCCCCTGCACCCTTCAACAGATGATGGGCTGCTGCCCCAGCAATTACAAATGTGTGCTCTTTTTTTCTCAGGTAACTTAATATGTGCTCACCTTTTTTTCTGATACAGACTTTCAGGACGTTAAAACACTAAATAAAACAGTTTAACATTAAATAATCAGTGTTTTTCTGATGCTGCTCGTCACGATGGGCTGCTAACTATGCCGGCTGACGTGAAAACTGAAAACATGAATGGTCCTTTCTACAGCCAGTGTTTGGTTTGTCTTTTCTGTGCTACTGTAGAGACATGGCGGTGCAACATGGCAATCTCCGTAGACGATGACGCACTCTCTATGTAGATATAAATGGCTCATTCCAAGGTAACAAAAGCACAATAATTCTTATCTTCAGGTGATTTTATAATATTTAGTTTCTGCTAGTATATCGCCCTGAATCCTACACACTGGACCTTTATGCCCCACTGACCTTTTCTGATTTCCGTCGAGCCTGTGAACGCCTTACAGGGCGTCAACTTGCCCCAGAGGTGTTAACCAGGGAGCAGGGTGACAGACGGAGGATGTTAGCGCAGAGCTGGGGGAATCATGGTCGTGACAGCCAGTCATTGTACTTCCACGACTGATGGTATCATGCTGTCATTGTGTCAGTGTTGGGAGCAGACCCAGAACAGATGCTGAGCAGATAATAGAAGCTTTATCTGTGGATATTCACCCACGTTCACATGTGAATATGAACAAGGACTGCTTCAAAAAAGGCGTCTCAGGTGAGCAGAAAGTTATTAAGATCCTCCGAAAAAGGCTTTATGTTTTCAGACAGAGAAGTGAGATTGGCGTTACGAAACAAGTAGAAATCTCTGGGTAAGTGAATGTATAAGCATATTACATGTAACTGCTGGGAGTGTAATGTATTAAATTATGCACCTGCAGTTTTCATCTGCCTCCATTTGTCCAGATGGGGAGTTTTCATTATGGAATCTCACTTGGAGGGCCGCTGCATTGTCAATGTGAAGCAGTGTGTCAGTGAAATCTTTTCTTATGCGTCCAACAAGTCATTAATCACAAGACACCAGTAATGGCAGTGACAGTGACTAACGGGACACTTCTGTGTGTGTGTGTGTGTGTGTGTGTGTGTGTGTGTATGATGTACACTATAGCTGGTGTGTCTCTGTGTGAACAGTAATTGGTTGATTCAGTCATTCTGAATCTACTCAGATTTCCATTTTCTGCTACAAGCATCAAGTGTCCCATCTGCCTAATGCACCAATTTACCATCCTGTCTCATGGAGGGTGTCCCCGACTTAAACAATTCACAACCGTCTAACAGGCAGAGGATTTTACTCACTAATGGAATTCGTCCACTCATAAACAAATCTGTGAAATTGCTTTTTCCAGCATGTTCTGCCAATTAAATTAAAATGACTTCACTGGACCTTGTGGGATTATGTACATCTGAATACTTGCTGTGGTGCATAAAGAGTGTGTGATGGTCTTGCAAACACAGAGACTCACAATTTTTATGATTATTTACACATTAAGAACTACATTTTGAAGATTGCAGTGGTTTAAGTAAATGTATCTGCATATTTTGGAGATTTTCTTCCAGAAAATACTCAATTTTTACAACGATTAAGACTTAAGAGTTTCAGGCATTAATTGAAACATTTATTGGTTTTTGATTGGTTTTCAATTGATTGAAATAGCATTTTTTATTGCCAGCAATAATCTACTCTGTATCAGGCCAATACTGTCTCATAGAGCTATATCTGGTATCGGTGACAACGGAGCAAATCTATTTGATTCAATTCAGTGTTTACATCCGATTATACATGTGCGCACTACATCAATTAATGTAACTAAGTACATTTACTCAAATACAATACTGAATTATAAATTTGAGGTACTTTTACTCTGCTTGAGTATTTTAATCTCATGCCACTTTCTCCTTCTATGCTATACTTCCAAGGAAAATACTGTTCATAACTTATCACTTACTTTAATTAAGAATTTTGCACACAAACCATATAAGAATATACAAGTGAAGCTGAAACAATTGATCAATTGATTGACAGAAATATTTTGTTATTTTCCATGCAAAAAAGTTAAAGGTTCAAGCTTCTCAGTTATGAGGACTTGATGCTTTTCTTTTTAATTAATTTTTATTATTTTTGATTTATTGAATTGATTTAAAATTTATATGCATGGATACTTTTACAAACTAATACTCAAGTAACATTTTCAATGCATTTTTACAAGTAATTTTTATAGTGTGGTATTAGTACTTTTACTTAAGTAAAGAATCTGAATACTTTCTCCACCTCTGCGTAGTTTTATGAAATTGTATTGCTGTATGCTGGAATTTCCTTTTTTTTTATTGCCAAGATATTTTTTTTTTGGTCATAACAGTTTTATTTTATTTAGTTCCTGGTTCACAATTTATTATTTTGATAAAAAAAAAATTCAGTAAATTGATATGAAAGCAGCATTTAAATCAAGCCTGACGTTGCATTACACATAAATGAGTGATCCCAGTCACTTCCACACAGGCACACACCTTATGGGATTGTCACTAAGTATCGGCAGTGACCCCAAACTCAGTTAGATTAGGTTAGATTGGTGCACCCTTAATCATTTTTCAAATTAGAATAGCAACAAACATCAGTATTGTACGTCTTCCATGATAATATGATACTGAAGAGCACCTTTGCAGTTTCACAAAGATTTTTTTATGTGGAGGCAGGTATTTGATGGGAGGCTCTGGTCATGTCCTGAATCCCCTTAGCAGCTTTTGTTTATAGAAGAGACGCAGAGGTTCATCACACCAATTTGTTTTCACCAGAAATCCAGATACTTCACACATTTCACTGTGTTTAAAACACTGTTGTACTTGATAGTTTAAGAATCTTATTTACAGAAGTCAAGAGCTTCCTCAGATTTCCATAATGTTAGCGGGCAGTCGGGTTTCAGCTCCGACTCTGAGAAGGAACACAGACTGCAGATCTGCCTAATCACCAGATGCCTGCTCTCTAATGCATAATGCATCAGACTGTTATTACAAGTCTGCAGGGAACACACAGCAGTGATTTACATTAATATTTCATCAAGCCACTGTGACATCAAAGTCCTAATGGGGGAGACCTTGCGTGTGTGTTATCATTAATGGGGGGGACCTTGCGTGTGTGTGTTATCATTAATGAAGTGGACCCTGGTGGCCTGTGCTTGGCCTCCATCGGGGTGTCAGGTGGAGAGATGGTAATAATATGTTAAGTTAGTTTGAACTCAAAGAACAGATACGGACAAACAGGCTCATGAATAAAGGTTTTAATGGAAGGACGGTTGGCCTTCTTGAATCATACGAGGCAAAGGCTTTCACAAAGAGTCTGAAAGTATAAAAGCACGAACACGGTTTGAAAGGAGTTTGCTGTTTGTGTTCCATCCCTGACTTCTTTTTGTCCTTTTTGTCTACGTCTGCATGAATTAAAATGTTAATGTATATAAACAGATGATAATAGAGTCTAGGACCCAAGTAATTTCAGGTAATGGTAAGTAAGGCTGCACAATACGTTGTTTTTTATCTTCACTGCCATGATAATTTGCTTGATAAACACATTATAAAATACCTCCCAAAATCCATGTATCTCCACTAGGAGCGTTTGATCATGCATGTGAGTGTGTGTATCTGTCGGTTCGTAGCTAATCACACCAACTACTGGACGAGTCAGCCTAAAATTTTGTGTACAAATGTATGACTTTATGCTCAAGGTCCTCCTGTGGTTGCCGTGATTCAGAATTGTGAATAATCTGTTTTATTGACTGTATTATACTTTTATAACCTGCTGCCTCCTCACTCCTCTTAATAAGCTAGTAGTTTTCTGGAGTTTTCTGGAAAGTTTTCTGGAAATTGGCTCGACTAAAAGCAACAAGCCTTACGGTCTGTTTCAGGGCAAATTTTGGCATTCGTTGTAGCTCAAAAACTGACATCCATTGAAATGTTTGAGCTCATTTTGAACCAGAGCATCTGCAGATTAATTTCATGCCCGATACGTCATGATCCACTAAAGTTAGGCACAATACAAAATGGAAAAAAGCCAGTTTGTTATCTTCGCTGCCATCTTGACTGTAAGGGAGACAGGAAGGACAATTTAACTGGGTGCAGCTCTGCAGCGTGTATTGTCTAGAGGGACATTGATCAACTCTGGCGGCAGCCTGGTGGAGATCGTCACTCTTGAGTTCATTTTCCTTGTTTGATCATGAAAGAGCCTTGAAAAGGATACAAGTGTTTAACTGTTTTATGTTAAGCTAAGCTAACCATCTTCTAACTCTGGTTTCATATCGAAGTTTTCCCCTCTAATTTGTGACAAAAAATTGAATAAGCATATTTCTTAAAAAGTTGAACTATACACTGACAGCACTAACTGACTTAATATATTTGATATTATGTAAAAGGCAACTATATGCCAGCGTTGTGACACATGTTCAGATCTCTAACGTGAGCTCCCTGTGTTTCCTCAGATGACAGTGCGTCGGCAGCTAGCAGCATGGAGGTTACCGACCGCATCGCCTCCCTGGAGCAGAGGGTCCAGATGCAGGAGGATGAAATTCAGCTGCTGAAGTCTGCTCTGGCCGATGTGGTGCGCAGGCTCAATGCGTCCGAGGAGCAGCAGGCCATGGGGTCACGCAGAGGACCTACCAAAGGTAACATACGTACACATCTTTCATGGGTTTATCAGTTACTTCTCCTGAGATGTCGAGCAACAGGGTCTGCAACTTTTTCTCCCTTTCCAGTTTGTTCTCTTTCTTTCCTAATAATGTCTCCTTCCCTTTAAACCCTGCGTATTTCCTTCCTTTTTCTCTCCCTCCTGTCCTCTCTCCTCCTGGCATCTGTCATGTCGTTAAACGTGTTGTGCGTCATGTGTATAGACCCTGCTTTGATGAGAAAGTCTCCCTCAGCAGACAGCAATGTTGGGAAGCCAGGTAGGCTGACTGTGAAGTCTGTCTGCACTAACCAGGCTCGGTGTTGTGTTTACCAAAAGCACATTTCAATCACTGCCTGCCAGTACTATGTGGTATACAGTAGTAGTATTTCACCAGGAAGCACACAGTTACTGTCAGTAATGCACTGCCTGAGGTCAACGCACTGAGTCTGAAGACACAGATGGAAACAGATGTATTGTTAATCAGGGGGAAGTTTATGTCTGTTGTGTGTATTGACCAAGGACTCACTGATAATTAAAGTTACAGCCCAGTCGCCAAAAGAAAATGTTGGCATTGTACATTCCTGCAAACCACAGATACGTTACATTTGCACGCCTCATATGTATCATATTAGTGTTTCTGAAGTGACTTGTATACGAGTTAACTTTGTTATCAGGATGTGGAGGGGATGGTGGATGGCAGGTTAAGACACGATGCCTGCCAAGCTGCAAGAGTGTGTAGACCAACAAACAACTTAACCAGTTGTAATATAGTGAGTCAGTGCTGTGTTTCCAGCAGCTTTTTAGGCATCAAACATGGGTGTTTTTTTAGCACCCTGGTGCTCTTTTTCTAGCAGAGATAGTGCCACAAAAAGTGTTTTCTACTGAGACATCACTGCTTTTCTAGTGGGGATTGTGCTTCCAAAATCAGGTATTCTAAGCTAAAACATGATCTTTCCAGAACCATAACCAAGTGGACCTAGCCCTAACCACACTGAAAACAATTTGCTTTGGCTGGGTAACTTGAATCCCACTCAGTGTCATCACTTATAGACAAACACAGGCAGAGTCCAGAGTTTCAAGTTCATTTTAAAGTTAATTTTAAAGCACAGGCAAATGAATGATGTTGTTGTCCACAGGTAACAGGTGTAACAGGCAATGATGATTGATGATTGATTTGACTGACAAATGATTTCTGAAAGACATTAGAAAAAAAGAGGATGAAATCAAAAGGCATTCACCATTCATGTGGCCTTAATGGCACAAATAAATGACATTAACATGAAACAATGGTCACAATACAGTATTTAAAGGCTGGAAACAAGGTGCTAAAACTGCATTAATAGGCAACAATTGCAGTGATTTTTGAATATTAATTCAAAGGAGATCAACTTCAGATGACTGCTAATGTTTTCTACACTAAGCAACATGAATAGTCATAAAATAACACAGCGAGTGTCCCGGGTCACGAACAACTGAACAAAATGAATAAATGGTGACGTGGCACACAAAGCTGGCAGCGTGCCAGTGTGACACATAACAGACACACTAGATTCAAAGAAAAAAATCAGCCTCCTTATTCCCAAACAAGACAATAAAAGTGGACTCACATGGGCAATCACTCATCGGGTCAGTCAGTAATGTTTGGAGGATTGGTTGAGATAGAATAACACGAATTGCGGCCCTCTGACGCTTCCTCCTCATACCTGGCTGTATTCAGTGCGCCCTGTGCGTCCGGGCGGTTTATATAGAGTGTACAATAAGCAGGAGCAGGCCGTGAGACAGCGACGGTCAGAGGAGACAGAGGGAATTCTTCAAACACACATTAACCACAGCGTTGTTGAAATGTTAAGTTTTAAGGAGCCCACTACATAATAACATACATATATAACGTATCTGTGGTTTGCAGAAACATCTGATCATTTTTTTCTTAGTGACTAGATGATAAAGTTATCAATGAACTGTCACAACATGGACACTGTTCAAGGACACTTAGCCCCTAAAATTAATTTCCCCATTAAACAAGAATGAGCCACTGCCGATGTGTGTTGTTTTATTCCCTTTGTTTTATTCTTCTATTTCTTCCTGTAACTTTAAGTGTCAAGTTAATGTAGTGGAAAAAAGTACAGTATTCCCCCTGAGATAGCAGAGTAGAAGTAGCATGAAATAGAATTAGTACATGTACGTCTGGATATCACATGCAGCATGATCTCATCTGTTCCTTCAGTAACATCACTGTGACAAATGTAGGAAGCTGACTTAACAAAGTAAAAAAAAAGTAGCCAGGCCTTTTCTGTGTTTATTGCGTAACTTTGTCTGCATGTGTCGATTCTCAGCTGAGGTGTGTTTCTGGACAATTTGTCTCTTTTATAGCATTCTCACCCACGAGGCTGATGAAGTCTGCATGTGAAATCAGCTACACTTCATGCCTTTTTATGTCTTCAAATGTGCATCACAGTGATGAAACAGGAACAGATTATGATTCGGAGCCGCTGCCAGTTTGGGTCTCCAGAGTGACTGTGGACGGATGGAGTTTCAGTTTGATTTGGGAGCTGGAGGATGACTCAGACTCAGAGCTGCTTTCCCTTATTGTTCTCCACTTTTAGCTGCAGGGAGTCCGCAGCTTGCTCCCCTCTGCTGAAGCACGATGATCTGTTTCAGGAAGCACAACGCATGCATGCAGGCTGCATACAGACACACACTCAGAAACACACACATTCGTCTTCTTTAACATGCTAACAAAATTACAACCTCAGTTTGCCCCTGCTGCGTAATTACTACATTAAAGATAACAGAGCAATGTGTGTGTGTAGGCCTGTGTGTGTGTGTGTGTGTGTGTGTGTGTGTGTGTGTGTGTGTGTGTAGGCCTCTGTGCGTGTGTGTATGTGTGTGTCTGCTGGATGAAACGGGGTCTATTAAATATTTATCACTGCAGATAAAGCAGCAGCTTGGATTTGTTATTCTGGGCTTGCTGGCATGTGCTGCGTGTGTGTATGTGTGTGTGTGTGTGTGCATGTCCCTTTTGTGCTGTCAAACCACCTCCTGCCAATGATTTGTAAACACATCATCTGTACAGAAAAGTGATCAAAACAGAACAATATGATCAATTATGATAAATTTTGTTCATTAATATTTGAATTACATTTAGGATTTCTTTTGTGTAGGATCTATTGTGCTGTCTCTACTTTTACTCTGTGCAATTATTTCATGTCTCTTTGAACACTTACTGAACAGCATGATAGCGTTGCAGAGGGTGTGTTTAAGCAGTGCAGTTTAATTTAAGTTTTTAATTACGTTATCACTGCATTAAACAACAGCAAAGAGAGAGCGTCTCCTATTCCACACTCAATTAGATAAAAACACAAAGTTAATAATGTTTGTTTGCGATTTAAAAATTACTTTAATGTGATCATTGTGGTAATTATGACCATTTTTTAATTCAAAAATGTAATGACAAATGGCCGTATATAAAGATGGGCGAATTGACAGCCACCCAAAAGTGAAGCCAAACCATCTCGATCGCCCCCTGGTGGCTGGCTGCAGTATAGGTAATAGCACTGTGGCTTGACCACAAATTGGAAGATCGGGAGTTTGATCTCTGGTTCCTCTAGTCAAATGTCGAAGTGTCCTTGGGCAAGACACTGGACCCCAAATTGCCCCATGTTAGTGGTTAACTGATGAGCAGGTGGCACATTGTATGGCCTCGGCCACCAGTGAATAAATGTGTGTAAGTGGGTGAATGTGACAAATAGTGTAAAATCACTTTAAGTGGATGGAAGACTAGAAAGACGCTATGCAAGTCCATCCAGCCAAGTCCAAACCCCGTCCCCTTTATGTTATTGGATGGGACATGGGCCAAACTAAAACATCAAAGTATGGTAGTAGGTAGTAACAGTGATTGTTTGTGTGATAAGTTTGGTTTGAACTGGTTATTTGATGCTTTTAAAACAGGGTGTGACATCATAATTGGCAGCTTTATGTGCCAACCGGTGTGCTCGCAATCAGTGGCGCTGCTTGGGATTGGGTCATTGGATGCTATTACGCAGACTCTGGCTCCAAATGATGAAGATGGCGGCTGCTGTATCCAAGATATTTTGGCTTAATTTTTGTACAGTGGGAGGACATGGAGACACATTGTCCACCTTTGTATACAGTCCATGACTCACAGTTAATGACTCACAGTTGACTCACAGTTAAACCATATTCACATGGACTCGTAATACTCATGTAAATAAGAAGAGATGAACTGTAGGAGCAGTGGGAACACATTAGAACAGAGGTCTTCAACAGTTTTCAGGCTAAGGAGCCCTTAATTCAAAGAGAGACAGAGCAGGAACCCACTGATACATGTAACATATAATGCTGAGTTGAGATGATTCTCTAAATGTTTTCATGTCTTTTCTTGTTGATTGTAGCTGCTAAGTCAGCAGCAGTTGTAGCATGGCGAGGTGCCTTAGCCTCAATTGCTTCACTCTCACCGGTAGTTTCTGAGTCTTTTGTCAGAATAATTACAAAACAATCATTGTGGCTCACAAGAATATCCACAGACTTATAATAATAATGCAGCCAGTTGCCCGATAAGTTTAAATAGTATGTAAATTAGCTCACCTCACAGTTGATTGATAGGTGCTGCACGGTGTTTTAGCGTTAGCTAGCACACATGATTGCACAAGAATTAAACAGATAGCCTCTCATTAATGTTGTGTACTGTACATTAAATAGGTTTTATGAATAGGCCAATTCATCTTCGCTGCTAACATGTTGGATTCATGCTTATGTGTATTTTCAGACACATTTTAATTTAGAAAAGCAGTAATTTGACCTTGGCTATCACTAAAACCAGTGATGTTGTACAATGTTGCATTAACAGAGTGATCTTCATAAACCTGTTACCCCGTTGCATGCTGGGAGGTTTTCCAATACACCCTCTGTGCCCTCCTGGGATGCCGCAGTATTTAAATAAAGTTTTGTAGATTTTTGCTCAATTTCACTAATTATCAAGATAATTAAACACCAGGAAATGCAGATGTTACTCTAATGACACCACAGCAGCAGCTGACTCTGGTACTAGTCTTGTATCCAGCTTCTTTTTCTGAATATATTGTTGTCATCCTTTTTTTCTTCCAGCCAGGCCAATGATCGCCACCCTGCCATTACGGCCCACAGTTAACAACGGGACCATCCTACCAAAGAAAGGCAGCAGCACTCTGCCCTCCCCGTCTGGATCTGGGTCCAGGAAGGACAGCAACGCACCGGCCAGCAAGAGGTAAAGAAAAGGAAAATTATTTAGACTTTTAAGGAGGTCTTCACTTTTTTTCACTACTAAGTCGAGTGTTAAAGTGTTTGTAGTGCATTGTTTCTTTACTGAACCGTCAGGCCTTGTTAACACTGTTCTAAATGTGTTAAATCCAGATAGGTCAGGTTGTGAGGTCTTGCATGTATCACGTCTTTCTCTCCAGACATTTAATTTGTCTCGAGACATTTTTCAGTTGTCTCTGTCTGTGCCATGTCAGATCATTGGAGCCATACATCTTCACATACAGTATCTGGCTTTTTATCAGCCAAAGCGACTGACATTTAACAGGGCTGATAAACAGAAAGCAGTATTGTCATCTCTGCATCCCTGTTGTGTGTGTGTGTGTGTGTGTGTGTGTGTGTGTGTGTGTGTGTGTGTGTGTGTGTGTGTGTGTGTGTTTTTAAACATGCATTTGGGAGCACAGGTTATCAATCTTGTCTGTCAGGGGAACAATAGCCTTTTCCCGTCTCTGGATGACATTACCATAATCAGATGAAGCTCAGCAGCACACGGCAGGGACCAGCTCCAGTCCAAACAGCTGTGAACTCCCCTGTGGCATTGTTTGCTTGATTTTTCGTGTGTAGTTTTATTTCTGCCTCGGGGATGTTTTCCAATACAGAAATAGAAAAATGTAATGCTTGCTGACTCTCACGTTAGGGTTTACTGGAGAGGACAGTTAAAAAAATTGCTCTGCAGGTTGAAATGTAAGCAGTTTGGAGATGGTTGATAGGAACACAAAGAAAGATTGTATCAGTGCAGGAAATTTGATTTGGCCTTGTGTTTGTCCTTGTTGTTCCTGGAGTTTTCTTGTGCTTCAACCTTAATTGACTCTTTTACTTTATGATTTTTTGAACTTTGGGCCTGTGTTTGAAATGTCAGGCTGGGTGACGCCTAGAACAAGCTCTAGTAGAGGGATACCATATTCTTCATTATCTTATTTATATATTGACCTTTTTAAGTTGACAAATTTGGATGTTTTGACTGTAAAAAATACTGGAATGAGCCAATTAAATACGCATTCTGTCCAAGTTTTTAATGCCCTCCAGGCTGTTTGCACACCCAGCACATGATCTCAGTGTCTGATGGATTGAAATGAAGCTAATGAAGTACTTTTCCTGCTGCTGCGCTAAATTGGAGGGGGCTTAATTCTGACTGAAACAGAATGTTCAAAATGTTAGGGTCACCTTCTTGACATTAAACTGTAAAAATCCACAGTCCCCTTCTTAGAAACCTCCTACATTTTTAATTAGTGTAGATTTAAAGGTCCCATATTGTCTTTTTTTTATTTTAAAACAGTCAGGAAAAGGTGCTACATAACTGCAGCGAAAGTGTTAAAACGCTCAATCTACAGAGAAATGCACAAAGTCTATATTTTAAATGACGCCTGTGAAGTTGTGATGTCACAATGTCACGTCTTCGGCTGCAGTGACAGTGCAGAGACAATATGAAAGGCTAGGAACCTCTGACCAATCAGAGTATACTGGGATTTTCAGGAGTGGGACTTAGAGAGACAGGTGCTAAATGGAGCGTGTCAGACAGACGGTAAATACAGGGTTATTCATAATATGGGACCTTTAACACTGTAAGATAGATATTAGCTTGAGTGACGTCAGTAGTCGTCTCCTCTGTTTGTCTTTGCGTATCGTGTTGACTCTTTCCCATCTCTCCTGTCTTGCATGTCCACCTTGCACTGTCTCTCTGATGTCCTTCCCAACCATGATGTTATATCCTGTTAATGTTCTGTCCACCTACAATGTGATGTCCTGCCAATCTGTCCAGTCTGTCCTCTCTGTCTCGCCCTTCCAGAATCCTCTACCTGCCGCTCAGGTGAGAGGATCGCCAAGTGACAGTCTGTCACCGGTCACGATATAACATCATGGCTGTGTCATAGTGCTGATGCATACTAACAGTTTATGTTTTGTTAGTTCCTAAATCATCATTAAGTTGCATGATAATTCCAACACTGTAACATTTCTCTCATTGCCAATATTATACTGTTTGTTGTTTTAAATCATCGTTCTTTGTTTGTGTTGTTTTCCGTCTGTGTGTGGGATTAGTCTAAACTGCAGATTGGTCACAATCCCATCAGTGTTGGCACACACACAACAGCCTGCCCCAATGCCCCGTGGCCCAATTACTATGATTCCTCATGGGATCACACAGCAAACAACAGTTTCTCTCTCTGGCTCTCTCTTTTTTCTGTTCTGTTCTGCTCTTTACTGAACAAACACACACAGGCTCTCCAGAAGGGATAACAGCCACTGGCCAGTTTTAGGGTTTGAATAGACTTTTCTCCCATAGGGTGGATTAGGTGACTGGGCCTACTGGCCATTGGATTGCTGATGGAGCCTTTTCATTGTTACAAACAGGCAGGCTGTCTGCAGCGCCAGTATGCAGATTAGCACAGGTCTGTACAGTCATTGTAGTTATGATCAACAGAGTGGACAAGTGTAGGGGAACAACAAATATCCACAATTCTTTGTTTCTCTTTGGTTTGGTGCAAACTGCTGCAAAGAGTCATAAGTTTAAGACTTTTTTTTTTTAAATGAGCTGAATCATGAAATAAAGCTCTTCCTTAGATGAAAACTTTACCAGAGGGCAGTTTTAGGAAAGCAGCGTCAGGTACTTTTATGACCTATTTATTTCCTGTCTCTTTCTGCCTCTGGCCACCTCCCTTCTTCTCACCGCAGCACTGTGAGGAGAGCCAACTCAAACGAACATGTGGGAACTCTCACGCGGAAAGATTCAGGCGACTCCAAGGGCAATCGAACTCGTGCTGGATCCACCGGCAGCAATTCCAGCGGCAAAAGAAGTGACAGGTATCACTGAGGTCACGGCTGTATCAGCTTTCTCCATTTAGTGGCTCACACATTCACCTTTGTAGTTTGACACACCAAAAAAGAAGCTGATCTCCTTATGAAGCTCTTTTAAATCAGAAACATACAATGGTTTATCTGGAGGCGGGAATGACAGCTGTCTGTTTACTCATCTACTTTGCAGCAAACAGAGGGATCCAGTGTTCAATGCAGGTAAGAAGATAGAGAGATAGTTTCATGCTATGATACAACCCACTGAGAGACATTACACACCACATGCTCAGTGGCTCCCTGTGTCAGTTAAAGGTCAGTGCAGTCCCGTCAGAATGAAGTTTGTATATTCCCAAAACGAGACAAACATTGATGTCATCTATAATTTTAGACAGTGCCTTGAGCTGTTTTCTGCACACAGAGGGCCACTGAGGCTACACTCTACATGATGTTGTGTCTTAAACATTCATCCTTCCCATAATCCATTCCTTCACAAAACTCCAGTCTACTTCATCCATTAATACATCCTCACATCCAAACTTCTGTTCATGTTTTGTTTTTAATAAGCTCCTTCTGCGCAGTTTAAGTTAAATTTTAGTTGTGTACAGTGTACGTTTTTTTCATTTGAATCTCATTAAATTCTGATATCTTTCTGTTTGGTCTCAAAATTGTGACCATTTTGAGGATGGGTCATCAAAACTTTGCACTCACAACCTAGTGACTGAGGAGACGTGGAGTAGAGGGTGACACAGGAGTGGATTTTCACTCTTTTCCCATCTATCTTCCACAAAAATAATCCTGTCTTGTCCTAATCCCAGAGGAGTGACTCATCCTGTTCCATCCCATTGCCTTAAAACAAACAAAAAGAAAATAGCCAACATGATCTCATCCTTATTCGTCATATTTGGCACAAGCCCTCAGTGTTACTAAAATGACACCAGGGAGCAGCTTTTTTGTGTTACGTCTTGAAGCAAGTAAGAAGGGGTCAGTGGTTAGGGTTAGTCAACAAAACTACTCGGTCACGGTCAGGAAAAGATTGTTTATGTTGCTTAAAAAACTCTTGGCTTTGAGTGCCACAAACACAGCTAAAAAGGCAGCAGTGTGTCGCAACAAAACATGTGGCTTTCAGTGGCTTGAATGGGGATGGAAAGGCAGCATTATGTAGTTAAAAAACATCTGGCTCTGAGTGGCACAAATGGTGCAGCCAGTGTTGTTGTTTGATGGTCTCAAACAGCACTCCCCTGGGTCATAGTGTGAGTTTGTTGGACCCATCCACCTGAGCAGACATTCGCACTCTTGAAACTACTAACTTCTAATAATGGGATGGGTTTATGTTGGAGTTGGTGGAAAGCCTGCTGCGTCTCACACAGATGCTAAACAATGCCCCCGACATCGTTATAGTGACACTGGTGTATTTTGATGTTCTGGGAGTGAGACCAGTCTGAAATAATGTTTATTCACATTAGAAATGCATATGTATATATAAAACCCTGCCCACTCCCATCGACTTTCTTCCTGTCCCGTCCCAGTTGAGAGATGAACACTGAAATTGACTCCCACCCTGCAGAAATCCCACAGGAATCCCAAATAACGTGGAGTCCTCACTGCAAAATGAGCCGCCCAGAGCTCTTCAAATTTACAGCTAACCAAACTAGCCTAACATTTATAAAACTGAAATATATTTGCAAAGCTTAAGGAAGTTTGATACACGTTAGGTTTTTGTCTTAATAGTGAGCATTTCTCAAATCTTTACAACATAGGTGGCGAGTGCAAAGTTAGCAACACCCAAAGTTATTATGGCTACAATAATAAAAAGACCCATGTTACAGAATACTGGAATGTCCCTTTATTTTGTGGTAGCTGTCTTTATCTGAGCAAAGCGCCCTCCGACCAGTGTTAGCTCATGATTTTTCATATTTTTCTGGCACATCTTCTCAATAGTTTACGTGATATTCATGAGCTAGGAGATATTTACAAAACATAATGAAGAGTTAAAGAATCACAGGAGGAGCCACACATTAAGATTTGAGTTACATGTATCCAGAGCTACAGTATGTACAAGACAAGTGGATCATCTCACACACAGTTTGTTCTTTAACACAAAGGAGGAAACACGAGGTAACAAGACAATGGGAGTGAATATGAAATGAAAGGAGTATTGATCAGAAGCTCCATCTCCAGCATGCTATTGATTTTTGTGTAAATGGAACCGCTGTTTTTCATTTGGTTTACACACCTGGCTCCATCTCTCTTCAGTTTAGGCTGAACCCTAACAAAGCCTAACTAGAGAGGCAGATGCATTTTGAGAAGTTAAAATGGTGTGAGTGTACTGCTGAACCACTCTGTCTAACAACACTGTACCTTTAGTATTTTTTTTAGTTTGAGGTCCAACTACTGCAAATAATGAGGTGTTCTTTGGATTTGCAAACTGTAACCATTAGATTGTGAGGTAGAAATGTTAATCATCATGCACATGTAGCCTGTTTACAGTCTTTACAAGGCTGCTTCTACCTGGTGGAAGATGCTGATTGTTAGTAGAAAATGAGCCACAGGGTTAATTATTACTGCTGTGCACCACTTATTGAACATTTGAATTAATTACAGACAAATAATCTCCTGCAAAACGGCACCATCAGGGTACCACCATGGACATAAACTGCCACTAGGCGACAGTTAACCAATACAAATGATAATTGCAGCTGTAAATTCTGCCAATATAATGCTTACCTGCAATACATGATGTGATTAGATGCAACATGGCTCGTTTGATACAACAAACTGTGCTGCAAGTGCCAGCACATGTGTTTGTTTGTTTGTTTTTTTACTTTTGTACTAGTCAGAAACAACAGTTTATTTTTTAAAAAGGGAAGTAAGCAAGTCACATCCGAGGAGCAGAGGGTGGGACACTGTCACACAGAAATGAGCAGTGATTAATTTAAACCATTAAGGAAGGAGCGCTGATTTATTAAGAACATTAAGGACAGAAGCTGCTGTTCCTTAACACCAGGAAACAGGAAGTGCACTCATATTAGGACAGACCAGGAAGTGAGGAAGCCATGCCACCCTTCACCTGGTGCTTGTGTCTTTCTCTGTGACCTTTACAAGGGATGCGACGTGTGACCCACTGCAAAGGTAGGCTCCCCCCCCCTCCCCTCGCCTAAAGCCCTCAGCCTACACAGCTCTCTGGACACTGCATTTTGATCTCTGCACATGCTCTGAGCTGCAGTGCAGAGGCAAAGAAAGAAATCAGGACTTTAATTTTGAAATTCTAACTCATATCCTGTTTGGATTTTTCTTCCAGAACTTTCTGGTGATATCAGAAACTTTAGAGATTCCCTTTGGTGCAGTGATCAGAGAGCTGTCCAGACGGGGGCAGGAGTGGGTTGACAAAGTGTGTGTGTGTGTGTGTGTGTGTAAAAGTTACAATCCCTTTATTGTTCTTAGACTTAACTAACACACACACACATGCATACATCCTACCTAACCTCCACTGAGAGCTGCGTCAGAGTGTGTTTGCAGTGTTTGCACTTGTGTGTCTCCACACTTGTTTAACTGCAGACGAAGCTGCTGCTTCACCAAACGTGTGTGTGTTTGCTCACAGCCTCACTTTTTGCTGGTAGGCATTTAGTCTCTGTCACCATAGTAACAACACAAAGATTTCTGACACACGCTTCATCGCAGTCGCTTTGAGTTTTCCTGCGAACACTTAAATCCTCTGTTCTGAGATTCCTTGCTGCAGCTCAGAGCAAAGTAGATTGCCGCTACTCTTATTATCTTCCTGCTCTAAAAATGAATATTTGCATTACAAACACATTCAGTTCCTTTTTTGGGTAGTTCCTATTGAAGTCTGTTTGATTTTGCTGCTTGTAGTTTTCTCACATGGCCTGAAGTGTCGTCTTTTTGTGTGTAGTCTCCCTCAGCAGAGTATTTACAAAGCTGCCAGGAGTTTAAATGAGACTGGAATTAAAGCTCATTTCCTCATATATATTACTGTTTAGCCATCATTGTTACAGGATGGTTACACGGGTACTTCAGCCCTATAAATGACCATTTATAAATCACTTACTCACCCTGTGTTATGTTGAAAAAGTTTGAAAAGAAAGAGAAAGAAAACTTTGTTGTTCTCTCATGTCTCCATGGTGAACCAAGAATCCAAAAATAGAACATTTTTGATGTATTAAAGTCATACGAGACTGGATTAAACTCAAGTAAAACTATATTGGAACATCTGTGTATATGTTATTGGTTACAACTCGTGCAGCCAACAAACCTTTCTGCTGGGAGCTAAACGGAAAGTGAAACTTATCTATGCTCTCTTCAGAGCCAGACTCCATTGACAAAAACAGTAATTTTACCTCGCTGAACACATTAGCTGCTGGTCTACTGCTGCCCTGATCAGTAAGTTCTTGTTATTGGGTTACTTCGGTGTTTTAAAGGGTTTGTTCAAATTCACCAAAGTCACACAATACACAAACTAACTGATCGAGGCAGTGGTAGACTGGCAGCGAGGTAAAATTTGTTTTTGTCAACAGAGTCTGGCTTTAAAGAGAACATAGATTAGTTTAAATTTTAGTTGAGTTCCCCATCGAAAAGGGCTGTCTGTTTGAGAAGTACTGAGCATACGACTGGATCAGTGAGACTTGGAATATACTGCACAAGTTGTGTAAGAGTTTGTAAACGGAAATTTTTTATATTGTTTTGCTGTTTTTAAAAAGAGACCCCCGTTTCTTTAATTATCCAAGAATTTTCTCAGTTTTTGGTTTCTTCGTTCACCAGAGGCATTCAAGAAAAGCTGGTATTCCTCATGAATTCAACATAATATGAGGTGAATAACGGATACACAAATGATCATTTGGGTTGTGAATTATTCCTTTAATCCTTTAAGATAATCTTGACATTTTACCCTTGAAAGTATCTGGACCAGAGGTTCTGACACCTAAAAATGAGGCAGTGTCTGCTTGTGTCCCCTCACCACAGCACATCAACAGTATACAGTACAGGCCAAAAGTTTGGACACACCTTCTCATTCAATGCGTTTTCTTTATTTTTCTTTATTTTCATGACTATTTACATTGTAGATTCTCACTGAAGGCATCAAAACTATGAATGAACACATGTGGAGTTATGTACTTAACAAAAAAAGGTGAAATAACTGAAAACATGTTTTATATTTTAGTTTCTTCAAAATAGCCACCCTTTGCTCTGATTACTGCTTTGCACACTCTTGGCATTCTCTCCATGAGCTTCAAGAGGTAGTCACCTGAAATGGTTTTCCAACAGTCTCGAAGGAGTTCCCAGAGGTGTTTAGCACTTGTTGGCCCCTTTGCCTTCACTCTGCGGTCCAGCTCACCCCAAACCATCTCAATTGGGTTCAGGTCCGGTGACTGTGGAGGCCAGGTCATCTGCCGCAGCACTCCATCACTCTCCTTCTTGGTCAAATAGCCCTTACACAGCCTGGAGGTGTGTTTGGGGTCATTGTCCTGTTGAAGAATAAATGATCGTCCAACTAAACGCAAACCGGATGGGATGGCATGTCGCTGCAGGATGCTGAGGTAGCCATGCTGGTTCAGTGTGGCTTCAATTTTGAATAAATCCCCAACAGTGTCACCAGCAAAACACCCCCACACCATCACACCTCCTCCTCCATGCTTCACAGTGGGAACCAGGCATGTGGAATCCATCCGTTCACCTTTTCTGCGTCTCACAAAGACACGGCGGTTGGAACCAAAGATCTCAAATTTGGACTCATCAGACCAAAGCACAGATTTCCACTGGTCTAATGTCCATTCCTTGTGTTTCTTGGCCCAAACAAATCTCTTCTGCTTGTTGCCTCTCCATAGCAGTGGTTTCCTAGCAGCTATTTGACCATGAAGGCCTGATTCGCACAGTCTCCTCTTAACAGTTGTTCTAGAGATGGGTCTGCTGCTAGAACTCTGTGTGGCATTCATCTGGTCTCTGATCTGAGCTGCTGTTAACTTGCCATTTCTGAGGCTGGTGACTCGGATGAACTTATCCTCAGAAGCAGAGGTGACTCTTGGTCTTCCTTTCCTGGGTCGGTCCTCATGTGTGCCAGTTTCGTTGTAGCGCTGGATGGTTTTTGCGACTCCACTTGGGGACACATTGAAAGTTTTTGCAATTTTCCGGACTGACTGACCTTCATTTCTTAAAGTAATGATGGCCACTGGTTTTTCTTTAGTTAGCTGATTGGTTCTTGCCATAATATGAATTTTAACAGTTGTCCAATAGGGCTGTCGGCTGTGTATTAACCTGACTTCTGCACAACACAACTGATGGTCCCAACCCCATTGATAAAGCAAGAAATTCCACTAATTAACCCTGATAAGGCACACCTGTGAAGTGGAAACCATTTCAGGTGACTACCTCTTGAAGCTCATGGAGAGAATGCCAAGAGTGTGCAAAGCAGTAATCAGAGCAAAGGGTGGCTATTTTGAAGAAACTAGAATATAAAACATGTTTTCAGTTATTTCACCTTTTTTTGTTAAGTACATAACTCCACATGTGTTCATTCATAGTTTTGATGCCTTCAGTGAGAATCTACAATGTAAATAGTCATGAAAATAAAGAAAACGCATTGAATGAGAAGGTGTGTCCAAACTTTTGGCCTATACTGTATGTTGGGAATGGGAAGAGTTTATTTAAGGACTAGTTTTGTCCCCTAAACCTCTCAGCAGTATTTCACAAGACAAAACAAAATATAATTGATTTCCTGGACCAGACAGTGTAATTTGGCATTATAGAGAAAATGGGAATTTTCTTGAAAGAAACCTAAAAACTAAAAAAATTATCTATTTATTAGTAAGTCATTATTATTGGAAATTTAAATCTCCGTGTATGTTGGATTGTACGCTGCCTTGGCAAATTTCATGTTTTTGCGTGTTCAGCTGACTAAGAGAGTTTAAATTTCACTAGTTAGCTTGAATCAACAATGAATTTGTTCATCAAAACATTATTTCTCTTGTCTCCTGCCTTATTTATTATCTTGTAACCCTTGGGTTAACCTTAGTCCAGACGTTTAGGTCTCAAATCAATGATTTATATCAGTGAGGCAGGATTTCACTGCTGAGACAGTTAGAAAAACTCCAAACTTCTTAACTACTGCTTCAAGATAAGATCCCAGTGTTTGATGATAGCAATCAACATGTCATTGGTTAATAATAGGAGGCAGTTTTCCTACTTCCCTTTTGATAGTTTGTGTTTTGCCAATTTTATGATGCTTTTACTAAGTGTTATATTAAAAAAAACAGCCATTACATCTGTCTAACTTATTTTACCCACCTCCTCCACCCTTTACGTTTCTTGCTCCTTCGCCCTGCTCATCCCCATTTGACCCCCATCCCCACCCAACTGGCCCCGACAACCTCCACCACTCCTTGGCTCCTCTGCTTTGTCCCCGTCTTCATTATAGTCACAGTACAGATTTACCTCAGCCGCTCTGCCAAAAGGACGGGGACCAGCAGCAGCTCTGCGGCTTCGTCTGTAACAACCCGTTCAGCCACCAGCCCCCATCAGACGTCAGAAAGCAGCAAGGCAGTCATGGCCAGAAAGGGCGTTGCCGCTAAGGCGCCCCCAGTCAGAAAGACCCCGAGTTTTAATCTCCAGTTGAGAAAGTCAGGGAGCTTGTCATCGTACTCTCCCCTTGATACACCCAGTTATCGCAGCCCCATCAAATCTCCCAGCCAGTACTTCCAGATTTGTTACTAACTGAACAAGTTGAGGAAGACAGAATAACAGCACTCACTTAGATATCATATGTTTATGTGTCATAGCCGGTCAGTACAGAGCCAGAGTCATGGTTTTATATCAGATTATAAACACCACATGGTGTTGTCTTGTCACTTTACATTTCATGTGTCTCATACCAAAGAAGTTGCACAGAGATAGCAGGTTTTTTTAGCATCACTAAATAAAATCTCACCCATAAGTCCATTTTATTACCTCATATTTTAGTCTTTTCTTTGAATGGGCTTGGGAAAAAAATGGACATTAATAGTTTTGTTTGTTTTGGTTCCCTTAATGTTTTTCTGCATGATTTGTTTTCCAGTGTTAGCATGTTTTAAATTGATGAGGATTTCTCATTATCCCATTTTCTAAGCTTGGATCTGTGTTGTTGTTTTTTTCATAACATTTCCATTGCTCTGCTTGTGTCTGCATTTTATGTTGGTTAACCTCTGCTGTGAGCCGAATATTTATGAGTTTTGAAAGTGTTTGCAGTTCATTTTGCGCTCTCTGTTGTCATCAGAATGTATTTGAAATGACTAATAAAGTCAGTTAAAAAGCTATTTCGTTTGTGTTTGCAAATTCTGTCATTTGTTGTCTTTGAGTCCTTTTCAAAGCAAAAAAAAAATCAACATATCACATCTCTTCATTATCTTCTAATCTTGTCACACAATCATCAACATTGTCACCCTTGTCACTCACATCATAATAACCCACTGTATAATGCTTCAGTGTCATGTCTGTGCTTTTGCATACTTGTCATATATTTAAACACAACAGCATACCAGCAATCAAATCTGTTTTTCTACATGTGCATTGTCTCATTGATATTTTCTGTTGCTTCTTCCAGAGGAAGGTTATGTGAAAATGTACTTGAAGGGCCGTCCCGTCACCATGTACATGCCCAAAGACCAGGTGGACAGCTACTGCCTGGAGGCCAGAGCCGAGCTGCCCAGCAACAAACTCAAATTGGACTGGGTGTATCCTTTTTTTCCTTTTAGTTTTTCTTGCAGGGGGAATCTTCCGAGGAAATAACAAGTTTCAAATCCAGTCCTGCTCGTGATTTGGAAAGTTTTGAAAAGTAATCTTCTGAAGAGAGTAAATCCAGATTGGCCTGTGATGCAGCTGGGAGAGGAAGCTGACAAATGTGTCGTCTCCTCTCCCCCGGCTTGTCAGAGTAGATCTGCTCAGATGCTTATTTTCACTGTGTGGTGCTGCCGCAGTCGGAGACGGGCTCATCGCTCTGCAGCCTGCAGTCAGTAATAACCTGCACACAGCTGGCAGGCTGAGGCGCAACGAGTCAGCAGCTCCTCTTGTGCTCTTTTATTTTTATTTTGTTTCATTTTGTGGTTTCTCTCTCTTTCATTTGTTGATGAAAGACTGAATGTAGTGTATTGTTCAGTCTAGCAGAAACCCGACGGGAAAAAAGCCGTAAGGGAGACAAAGCAAAGATTAAATCTGAGAAGAGAGAAGAACACACGCACACACAGAAATAGATACGTGGGCTGCATAGTTTGTATATGTTGAATCCAGTATGAACTAGATACATGTGTTTTAATATTGGAGAGAGTCGTTAAGATACATTTTATTGTATTTTTGTGGTTTCTTACGTTCATGTGACGTTCAGAACAGTAATATAGCAACAAACCAGTGTTTGCTATGTAAAGATACAGTGGAGTAGGCCTAATGGCGTCCTGAGCAGAGAGTGATGTCACACACCCTCTCTGGAATCATTGGGTTCCCCCCAGGTTAACACCATTAGCTGCTAGCTGCCGGCACAGCTATGGACAGGTTATGTCAACGCGATAATGTCACAACCATGCAAGGTGGAGTCACGAAACTTTGCAAATATGTAGTTGCGATCATAATGAAGTTGGAAGATGGGTGTGGTCTGAGCAAGGGTGCCAGAAGTAGGGAAGGGGCCTCCCCACCCCATCACTACCACTTAACGCACAAAGTGGTAGACACAAAACGAGGCCTGAAAGAGGCATAGGCCACTTCCCTAACAAGAATTGTGATCTATAAAAACAGACATGATGGTAGAAACTTTGACCAGCTTACGAACATTTTGGAGACTGGAAATTGGCGACGCAGAATGTAAGCCTGAACGTAGAAACTGTCAAACATTTTTTGGCCATGCCATTTTTGTTTTTTGTCCATACATAGATTTTTAGTATGTATTTATAAACAACACCCTAGGTCAACATTTGCTTTAAGTTGCAGGTTGCTGTATCGTGGCTGGAGTGATCCCATTGCAAGATGGTTTCTAGTTTTCACTATTGATTTGATCTGCCAATTACTTTCATATCTTGGTCTATAAAACATCAGAAAACAGTCAAAAACCGAAAGAAATTTTGTGTATTATCAGAGAAAACGAAAATCAGTAAAGTGAGAAGCTATACCTGGGGATGTTTGGCATTGTTGCCTAAAACTAGATTATTTGTTTCAGCTCTACTTTAGATATCATTCCAGTTTCATTTCTTGACCTTTTTGATGTCCAGTTATGGTTACCGCGGTCGAGACTGTCGCTCCAACCTTTACTTGCTGCCCACTGGAGAAACCGTGTACTTCATCGCCTCAGTGGTCGTCCTGTTCAACGTGGATGAGCAGCTGCAGAGACACTACACTGGGCACACAGATGACATCAAATGGTGAGAGAGACTTTGGGATTATAAAACACACACACACACACACACACACACTCACTCACTCACTCACTCACTCACTCACTCACTGTCTCTGTCTCTGTCTCTGTCTCTCTCTCTCTCTCTCTCTCTCTCTCTCTGTCTGTCTGTCTCTCTCTCTCTCCCTCTCTCTCCCTCTCTCTCTAACCAGAGGGGCTGCTCCCACTGCTTCAGTCATGTACTGCAGCTTCACATCACATCTGTCATCCACCTTTCATCTCTCTTTCCTGTTAGATTTGATATTTGCACCTTTTCTACACCCCTAAAGTCTGCAGAGTTTATTCACAGAGTGCTTTCATTTCTTTAAACCCACTAAGTGCAAAATAACTGTAATGAGGGAAGGTAACAAGTGCACTCAAGTGCTGTGTGTGTTAGCATGCAGGCATTTGGTGCACGAGCATCAAAGGGAGAAAGTGTGTAATGTGATGAGTTACGCTAAAAAGACACAGCCATAATTATGTTATCACGCTCGGAGGTTAATAAAAGTTCAATTTATTAATGAACACGTTGGATTACAGATCAAAGCATGGATTGCAAACAGATTCTTAATCCTTTGAAGACAAAGTGTTAAAGCTTCACATATGCTACGAGTGTTCCTACACCGCCATACCCAAAAAGCGTATGAATTTATCTTAAACTGTTTCATTTCCCCCTCACATTAGTACAGACAGCGTGTGGTAGCTACAGTGAATATCGTATTCACAGCTGTAAAAACCTCCTTTCATGTTCTCGGAGCACGTTGCTCATCTTTATTCAAACGGCTCTTTTGATGTTGAAAGGTTTTTAACTGTTTTCATGTCTGTTTTTTTCATGTCTTTCTCTTCACCAGCTTGGCTGTCCACCCCGATAAAATCACCATAGCAACTGGGCAGGTGGCTGGCACCTCTTGGGATGGAAAAGTAAGCGAGGTCTTTTATTGATATTACATCATTTTAGCTTTCAGCATCTGATCTGTGAGTGGAGTGAAGAGTTCTGCTGTATGAAATTATGTTTACCCCGATGGTTCAGAAAATTCTGAGTGGAGCACATTACACTGGTCTTTGAGTCACAGCACTGGATTCCCATGCGTCAGAGGATAGATTTCAAAATCTTATTACTTCTCTATAAAGCACTGAATGATCTTAGGCCTAAATGCATCTCTGATTGTACGTTATGAAACATCCAGACCTCTCGGATCATCTGTGACAAGTTTCCTCAGTGATCTAAACCAAGCAAGGTGAAGCAGTTCTAAGTTTCTCCACTCCTCACCTGTGGAGCAAGGTTCCTGAATACTCATTTATATCAGTGCTTCAAACATTATTGTCCACAGCAGCTGTCCAGTAAACCAGATGCCTAACTTATGTTTAATCTGTAACTTTGTATTCACTTGCTCTCACTTCTTGTTGTTAATGTTAGGGTTGAGTATTCAGTACAGATAATGTACTTTTTATGAGTACGAGTATCATATGAGTAAAATGTGATGTGTACCCGTGATAAAGGAGAATCCTCATTTGGGTAGCTATGTTTACTCTGTTACACTTGCAATAAAAATGCCCTGAGGCTCAATTCTGAGGCTGTTCTGTAAATACTTTTCTCATATGTAATAAATATTGCAACTTCAGATCAATCCATATCAATTTCAGTCTTAAAATAACAACTTCTGATTAGGCCCAGCCCTCTTTTTATTTCACCCCCACCCACATCTGCCAATAACTCCACCTACTCCGAGTAAAGATACAGATCACTTAGTTGGTGGAACAGATACAGACACAGATCCACATAATTGTGTACTCGCTCATCCCTAGTTATTCTCTTTCAAATGCAGTTTCAGTGTTTTCTTAATGTCTTATCCTGTAAGGACTTTAAATACAAGTTAAAAACAATAAATAAGATGAATATTGAGTACAGAGAAGGCATCATAGCTCAGTATCAGTAAAACCATATGTCTTAAATCACAAAATTGTAAATTGTAAAATCAAGTAAGAAATTTTAAAGGAATTGCCGCAGTGTGACGTCTTCAAAGAAAGAGTTTCAGGCCTGTATTAGCCAAGTCTTTGCTAGTTAAAGGCTAGAGTGAATAAATACGTTTTTAGCTTTCTTTAAAAAACATTTAGCAAACTAGTTACATCTCCTGGAGTTATATCTCCAGGTAGTGTGATCCATAGCTTTGGAGTGTTATTGACAAAAGCTGCATCCCCGATTTTATTTGGCTGTTGCTGATCACAGTGTTCTTGAAGGCAAGTACTTAACAAGGGCGTTAGTTCAGGTGTACTTTGGTCCTTGGCCATTTAGGGCTTTGCATAAAATGAGGACCTTGAAATCAATTCAAGTGTTAGAGGAAGTAAGTGCAGAGCAGCTGAACCTGAGGTGATGTGCTCTCTGCACGTAGTTGTGGTTAATTGCTGAGCTGCAGAGTTTTGAATGAGCTGAAGTCTCTCTGTGGGTTTTTTGGGGTGCCAGTAAAAAGTGCGTTACAGCAGTCAAGTCAACTTGAAATAAAGGCATGAATCAGCATCTTTTTGATTTATATATGATCATACTTAAGGTATTTTTCTGAGGTGGAAAAATTGTGTTTGCATCACTTTATTAATGTGGGACTTGAAGCTCAGACATGAATCTAGGATCACACCCAGACTTGAACCTCTGATTTAAGGAACCTTTTCCAGTGTGTACTTCAGTGCCTCTGTAGAGCACTTTGAATTGCATTGCTTCTGAATGGTGCTACATAAATAAACCTGTCTTGCCTAAACAAACAGACTCAGATGTTAAAAAACATTCCCTCTGTGTTCACTTATATATTCACTGAATTCAGGGAATGCTTCAGTAAGCCTTACATCACATCATACTGATGATGTACCTCTCCTGGTGTTGTGTCCGTGTTTATGTGTGTATTTTGTTCTTGGCAGCAGCTGGCTCCTCATGTCCGTGTGTGGGACTCTGTCAGCCTCAACACACTTCATGTTCTGGGTGCAGGATTCTTTGACCGAGCCCTGGTCTGCCTGGCTTTCTCCAAGTCGGTAAGGAAACACCACCGATTCTTTCAACAATGAGGTTAAAGGAAGAATTCACCCCTCAAATGATCATTTGTATATCAGTTGCTCAGCCCGTGTTACACTGAGCTTGTGAGGAAAATTTTGTTTTTCTTGCTTCCTCCACATTGAACGAAAAATCCAAAAACTGAGACGATGCTTGATGAATTGAAGTCATAAGCGACTTCAATTAATAAAACCAAAACTATGTCAAAACAGCCTTTTGCAAACTATCACACAACTCGTGCAGTATAATCCAAGTATCAGTTATCCAGTTGTATGCTCCATACTTTAATTTTACCTCACTGATCATGGGTCTACTGCTGCCTCTATCAGTTTGTTTGTATTATTGTGTGACTTTGGTGTTTTAAAAAGTTTGTTTGGATTCACCAAAGTCACACAATAACAAACTAATGGATAGAGGCAGTAGTAGACCAGCAGCTCTCATGTTCAGTGAGGCAAAATTACTGTTTTTGTCAGTGTAGTCTGGCTTTGAAGAGAGCTTGGATAAGTTTCACTTTGAGTTCAGTGTACTGAAAGGGCCGTCTGTTTGGAAAGTACTTAGCATACGACTGACTCAGTGGACGTGGATTATACTGCAGTGTGAGTTGTGTAAAAGTTTATAAGCTGATGTTTGGCTGTAGTTTTGCTGGTTTTAAACATGCCCCCCTTTTACTCCAATTCATCAAGTATTTTCTGTGTTTTTGGATTCTTCGTTCAGAGTGGAGGTACGCAAGAAAAAGTTTTCTTCCCAAATTTAACATGGGCAGAGTAACTGATTAACATACAATGATTTCAGGGGTTAAGTATGACCACCCATTTTGTCAGTAGATAAACATGACTTTGTGTCTTTTTCTGTCTGTTAGAATGGAGGAAACACACTGTGTGTTGTTGACGACTCCAACGACCACGTCCTCTCTGTCTGGGACTGGCAGAGAGAGGACAGACTGGCTGAGGTCAAGGTATGTTTGTGCGTGTTTGTATGGTTGTTTTTTGTTTGTTTTTTTTACCTTTATTTTAGGATTTTCAAACTACTCAGTACATCATTGTAACAACAAAATATCTTTACAGGTAGAAAAACTAAAAACAAGCTCTAGGACTTCAACATTGTAAAATAAAATACATATACACAGCGATAGAGGGTTTACTGCTCCTCAGTTAGACTGTTTCACTACCCCTGAGATACTCGAGTACAGGGCTCCAAATTCACCGAACCTTAACCTTTCTAAATATATTCATCAGCTCTCTTTTCTACTTATCATATGTTGGTGCACAGTCTGACTTCCACATAAGTAGAATGAGTGTCTTTGCCACCACCATACCAAATGACACGGCCTGATTTTCATACTTGTCTGCCAGTAACACACTCGTGGCACCTAGGACAGCAACTAGTGGGTTAGGTTCTCAGTTCTTCTCAAAGGCTTTAGAGAAACATTCAAATATACTCTTCCAATAAGTAAACGATTTCTGACATGTCTCAAGTGAATGTGTTGTCCCGTCTGTCTGCCTCCTTACACCTACAACAGAGAGGGGAAATCTATGGGGAAATTTATGCACACTTTCAAGACTCTCCTCCCAAATCTCATTGTCTATCTCTTCACCCAACTCTCTCTCCAAAGTCTGTTTAGTGCATTTGTGTTGACCTCAGTATGCCTTTGTATAATATAAAAGTAGGAAACTGCTCCCTTGGTACAAGGATTTAAGTTGTTGATACTCTCAGGAGTCATAGGAACATATTTTCTCAAAATTAGACACATTATTTGGAGGCTAGGATAGTGTGTGTGTGTGTGTGTGTGTGTGTGTGTTAAGACGTAACCTGACACACTGCTCTAATTATGTTTCTGTTAAAAGTGTGCATGTGTAGTTTCACTGTTTCTTGATTTATGTGTTTCTGTTCAGTGCTCCAACGAGTCGGTGTTCGCTGCAGACTTCCACCCAACAGACAGCAACATCGTGGTGACCTGCGGCAAATCCCATCTCTATTTCTGGAACCTGGAGAAAGGCGTGCTGGTCAAGAAGCAAGGACTGTTTGAGGTGGGACGCCAGACTGTTCCCCACATGTTATGTCAATACTGTACAGCAATAAACTCTGATGTAGAGGCACAAATGCAATCATGACTGTCAGTGTTATGATGTATGATCCCATTTATAGCGACACAAAAATAATCAATGGCCGTAAAACAAAATGTGTGTTCTTGTGTTTCTTGCAGAAACAAGAGAAGCCCAAGTTTGTGTTGTGTGTGACCTTTGCAGAAAATGGAGACGCCATCACAGGAGACTCAAGTGGGAACATTTTGGTGTGGGGAAAAGGCACGTTCGTTCATTCATCAACCCTTATTTATACCAAAGTGGTCCAATGTGATCTCTTTGTGTCTCTGATGTATCTATTGATCAGCCTGTCTGTCCATCTCTTAATCTGCCCTCCTCACGCACTCGACCTTTCTGTCCCACTGTCTCCAACTGAACCTGCTCATCCATCTCATCCCATCTCTGTCACGCAGGCACTAATCGTATCAGCCACGTCATCCAAGGAGCTCACGAGGGCAGCATCTTTGCTCTGTGCATGCTGAGGAACGGCACGCTGGTGTCTGGAGGGAAAGACCGCAGGCTCATCTCGTGGGACAGCGGCTACCAGCAGATACAGACAGTGGAGGTGAGGGACAAGTTCAGCAGGAATCACGAACATTAAATATTCCAGTGCTGCTTTGAAACATAAAAAATTGAAGTTTATAAAAAATACATGTGGTACTTTTAGGAATGATTTAATTACAGTAATGCATGAGTTTATGCTCAGCTTCTCTGCAGCATCCTAATGATCCGACCTGCTATTACCACACTCTGTTAATGTTTTAATAAAATGTTAAGCTGCAGCTCCTTCTTTGAAAGTAGGTTGCTTATATTAGCCAGAAATTGCACTCCTGCCTGAGGCGGCGGACTGTGCATTCTGACTACTGCACCATATCATAAATATTACAGAGGACGAGATGGGATCGTGCTCTCAGTGAGATTCATAGATATTTATAGTGATGAGAATAATGTTTCTGTTGTGTCTTATTTGCTCTGTAGAGACGACACTATGCAGTGAAATATTGGTTGATGTTTATTCTGGCCAATGCTGGATTCCAGGTGAACAGATGGTTTACGTGATTGTTGTGTTTTCTCCACAGGTGCCTGAGTTGTTTGGTCCCATCCGGACCATAGCAGAGGGCAGAGGGGAGACTGTGCTCATCGGGACCACCAAGCACTTTGTCTTGCAGGGCAGTTTGGATGGAGAATTCGTTCCAATTACACAGGTAGATGCAACAGCCTCAGTACACTTGTATGTATCTACATCGTGTACCAAGATGCAGGGCTGTGACTAACAACTATTTTTATTAGTGATTAATCTGCCAGATACTTTCTTGATTGAGAAGAGCAGCAAAACCACAGTTGTATTAGCTGGAACCTGGCAACCTGTGGTATTTTGCATGAAATGAGTAGATGCAGTTTAATTTTCTGTCTATTGATCAACCAATTAATCATTAAAGGACAGTGTTAAGGATTAAGTGGCATCTAGCATACACCGCTTCCCTCATTCCTGCATGTCTGAGAACCTACAGTGGTGTTCAGGTGATGTAAAGACACAGAAGCAACTCTCTAGAGCCAGTGTTTGGTTTGTTTGTTCTGGGCCACTGTAGAAACATGGTGGGGCAACACAGTTGGCTCAGTGGAAGACGGCCCGCTCTGCATGTAGATTTGAAGGGCTCATTCCAAGCTAAAGAAAACACAACAATTCTTTCAGGTGATTACACACCAATTTAAACCTAGTTATGAATATTTTCAATTGTTGCGGCTCCTTTAAGGAGTCGTCCAAGCACTTAACAAAGTGAAGGTCACATTTGAAAGGCTGTGATGTTGTAGCAGATGAAGAATCTCCTCTCCTCTCTTCTCCAGGGTCACACTGATGAGCTGTGGGGTCTGGCTGTCCACCCCTGGAAGCCTCAGTTCCTCACCTGCGGTTATGACAGGCAGGTCTGCCTGTGGGACTCAAGTTCCCATCAGCTCATCTGGACCAAGAGCATGGAGGTAAGATTAGTCAACACTGCCCCCTGGGGTCAATTATGGGAATTACACAGCACACAAGAAGTGATGAATCACCCACTGTTTTAGCAGGTCCTTTAGAGAAGACAGACACTGAGCAACTAAAATGTACATTAAAACAATCAGAGTAATATGAAACGAAATATGTTGCATATATGGCTTCTAAACTAGTTGTGATGTCACCAAATCCTGCTCGTACTTACACCTCCACTTAAACTGAGATTAACTTGCACTTTTTAGTCCAATTAAAATCGGACTCTGGTTTGTTGTCCCCCTTGGTGAGATTTGTTTAGGCAGGTGTAAACACAATAATCACATGGACTAATATGATCACAGTGAGACCCTTGAGAGGAGGGCGTCTTGGTCAGGTCCCAAACGATCTCTGGAGTCGTTTGTGTGTGATGGGAACATGATCCGACCTTGATCCGACCCAACTACCTCCTGTAGCCAAGTGTGCTTTGCATTCTTGGATGCGATAGAGCACACAAACTGTAGCAGCTTGCGTAGCAGTAGCAGCAGCAACTAGCTAATATTAGCTCCCTTGTTCTGCTCAGTTATCTGAAGGCAGCACATCTTCTTTGGAAAGTGTAAAACAGTATTATATTTTCAAGACATTTCCTTGAAGTGCATTTGGCGCTCTGCTGGTATAGATATGTTGCCCAGATAATTATTACAGCATATTCCAGCTCTGCCATTGCTTCATGTTAAATTGCATTACCAGTGTTTCTCTCACAGAAATATGCTCTAGTCCAGAACACAGGACTTTCTTCCTGTATTGACTTTCTTGCTCCCTCCCCAGATGCATCTGACCAATGAGTGCAGAGGACGTTCTCTCATGGTTTATAGTGTTTTTGAAAAACAGCCTTTTAGTTTTAAACCCTGCACATACATCATTCTGCGCTGTGAAGCTCAAACATCCAACTGAAGTCACACTGAGCAAAATACCTTTTTTCTTTTTTAGTGGACGTGGACATAAATATATTTTTCTTCCTGTGTCTGACAGGATGCTGCCCAATCAGCAGGCTTCCACCCATCTGGAGCTGTGGTTGCCATAGGAACGCAGACTGGCAGGTAGGAGATCCCATCACCAAACAACATTAAAGAAATGTTTACATGATTTGATCAGCTAAAAAAGAAAACCGTCATTGGCACAATCTTCTAAAGCAGATTTTAAAAGCGAGGTTATTGAGCTGTCATTGATCCTGCAGGTGGCTGGTTCTGGACACTGACTCTAAGGATCTCGTCACAGTGCACACAGATGGGAATGAACAGCTGTCCGTTATGTGCTACGGGCCAGGTATGGTGATAACTGCTGACAGAGTGTTTCCCCTGTGCATACAGAGTGTTTTCACTGTCTGTTGTTATTTGTTACAGCACAGTGTGTGTTCACGTCAGGGGAAAATAATAAGAAGGCAAAACTTCAAAGATGTACATTTTGTTTTATTTTACCGTCAATAATCTTCGTGTCTTCTTTTGTGTTATTTAGATGGTAACTTCCTGGCCATCGGCTCCCATGACAACTACATCTACATCTACGCTGTGGCGGAAAATGGAAGGAAGTACAGCCGAGTGGGGAAGTGCTCGGTGAGCACCTGTATTTATAATCCCCCCCTCATCTGTGGCTCCATTATTTTTAGTTCCTCCAGGCATCATCTTTATATTTAGTCCCCTCCTGGGCTCTATGTTTGGGCCTCCGCTCTGTACACCCTGTCCTCACTGTGTGTCGATGCAGGAGCTGTAAAATGGTAAATGACAACAGGCTGAGTCATACAGTGCTGAGTCTACGTAAACATAATGACTGAGGGTGGCCATATCAAATCCAATCCACATTTTTAGAATCATTTCTGGAGCTTGAAAACCATACTGCCTCTAGTCCAGGAATACAATGAAGCTAAATTATCTAACCTGGTCTTTTTGTGTCACATCTCAGGGTCACTCTAGTTTCATCACCCATCTGGACTGGTCAGTGGACTCCCAGTACCTGGTGTCTAATTCAGGGGACTATGAGATACTGTATTGTAAGTATGATCATTGTCATTCACTCACAGCCAAAGACAAAGACCAGACTATCCCTTTAATTCAATTTCTTTTCACATTTCAAAAACAGTTTACATGTGAACTGATATACGTCTAAATGATCAAGACAGAATAAGAAACATTTTTGTCAACATAACAGCACCCATAATATTAACATATGCTAAAACATGTTGTGTACTTTGTTTGTGTGTCTTTTCCTAGGGATCCCGTCAGTGTGTAAACAGGTGGTCAGTGTGGAGACCACCAGAGACATAGAGTGGGCCACCCACACCTGCCCTCTGGGTTTCCAGGTCTTTGGTAAGTGAAGGCTCCTTACTTCTTTTTCTCTAGGTGTGTGTTTGTGTTTTATTGTCCAATTGATAGTTGTCTCTGCTCCTCAGGCTTGTGGCCCGACGGCTCAGACGGCACCGACATCAACGCTGTCTGCAGGTCCAATGATAAGAGCCTCCTGGTTACTGGGGACGACTTTGGGAAGGTCCACCTGTTCTCACACCCCTGTTCACAGTTCAGGGTAAGATACTGTGTACTGTCCTCTCATTCAATACTGGACCAATTTTAAAAACCGTGGTTCCCATTGGTCACTCAGGGTGCTTTCACACCTGCCCTGTTTGGTTCGGTTTGGTCTCAGTCCGGTTACAAACGAACTCTGGTGCGGTTCGTTTGTGGTGAGAACGTGTTCTGACTTTGATCCGAACCAACTGCAGTCACATGACACATTGTTTGGGTTAAACATGAGCATGTTACAGTCCTGGAGGATTATTAATGTGCACCTCCTCCTGTACTGCCTTAATATGCACATTCAGCACATCCAATGCATCAAAACATTGTTTTCTAGTTGGAGCCGCACCTCGTTTCCAAACTGTATGGTTTGCCTAAAATGAACAATGACAGCAATATAGTCCACGATGACCAGCGCTAAAATCAACCTGCGTAGTTGTCCCTCCATTGTGACATTAGAAAGTGTCACATTTATCTTGCAAGTGTACTCTGCTTCAACGTTTTGTTTACTTCCTGGATTTTTCCCACATGGAAATTCTGACCAATCGAGAGCAGCTTTCTCACACAAGGCATGTTAACTGGTCCGCTTGTAAATGCTGCCGTGAGAACACGAACCAACTCTAGGCAATTATACAACTTTGTAACAAAATTAGTCCCTGATTCGGACCAAAGCAAGACAACTCTACGTCTGAAAGCACCTTAGACACAAAAACATGGGACTAAAACTTTCATTCACAATTTATTGAAAGGCAAAGCTCTTTATTTGTTTTTCTTTCCAGGCTCCCAGCCATGTTTATGGCGGCCACAGCAGTCACGTGACCAACGTGACTTTCCTGCATGATGACAGCTACCTGGTGTCAACTGGAGGGAAGGACATGAGCGTGATTCAGTGGAGGATAGTCTGAGGAGTCGACTGAAACAGATACTGTTGGTTTCTTACTGCTGCTGGGGCCTGAACCCCAGCTGAAGCAAACTGAACTGAACTGAACTGAACTGCACTAAACTGAACCAAACCAAACTTAAATTAACTCAGACGCTAAAAAAAGGTGGATCTACCTGAACTGAAGTGAATTGACAGAAGAGGAACTCAAGGTTTTTCTTCCTGATCTGAGATGAACTGATGGACGTGTTAAAGTGCGGTTGCTTGAAATACAAAAATAATAATAATTCCTGAATATTTCACCTTTTCTTTATTCACACTACATGTACAAAAGCAAATTTTCCACGTACTGTAGCCAAGTCACCAATGACACAAGACAAAACAAATCGGATCGAATCCAACTAAACAGAACCAAAGGCTCTGACTTTCTGACTGCATCTGTATTGTTTGGCTTTCACTGTTCTTGTATCGTGCGCACTCCTGCCACAGATAACGGACTGAAGAGGTTCCAGACTGAGTATCGCCACCGTGCTGGAGATCCAAGAGCATTGGAGCAAAAAAAACTGTATGAAAAGGAAGGAAGAACATAGTGATTTTCTAATTGTTAAACTTTCTTTTGTTTTGTATTTAACAACTCAGGAAAGCACTAGTGAAGCGGGACTCCTCCCTGTTACTAACAGTGACACATCGAAACGAGCCCTGAACACATCTCACTAAAACAATAATTAGATTCAGCTGTCGTCCAACCATTACTGACTCATTTGCCTTGACTCATAGTGTATGAAATCGACCCATACAGTCTGGGCAAATGCTGAAATTGGTGGACATGATAATTAGATACAGCAAGATCCAGTCAGATGTGACGTCACCTAAACTACGATCATTTAAGGAATATCAGCATTCAGAGTTAGGAATCATTTTCTACGACATTATCTGAACATGTTCTATGTTTTTGTGCTTCCAGGTCTTTAATAAAAGGCACCTTTCCTATTATTTATACATCATGAGGCAAATCCTTCACTGCCACTTTCAGTTCCTTGAGTTTTCCCCCGCAACAAATCCCCGTTTAGTCCCAGATGTGTAAATATACTGAGAGGCTTGAAATAGACACGAGCAAAATAAGGGTGCATATACAGCATTTGAAACTGTTTCATATTTTTTGGGATGCATTGTGTGTTTCCTTTGCCTTGAGGTGCAGGGAAAATGAAAAGCATGTATTGGGGATTTTTCAACAATGTGAAGCCTTTTCAAATCTGTATGTATCTGTTTCGGGAAGAGGAAGGATGAGACCATTACACTGTAACTGTTTACGTCTGATGTGCTCCTCAGTCGTGCATCATCAGTCACTGGCGAGATATTTAACTGACTGACTGACTAATGCACTGCTTCAACCTGATGAACATGCAGCAGGTGTATTCACCTGCACAACACAACAAGCAAATCACCATTTAGTACTTACCGAAGCTTTTCGTGAACCAATGATGTCTGCTTTCAACCTTCCGAGCTGCGTTCTGTCCGTACACCTACTGTACATCACACTCCTCATCTTATGGTTAACACTAAGACAATATTACACACGTGCATGAATAAATAAGATTTCTCTGACGGGGGTTCAGCAGAGTTTTAGTATGATCATAACTGCCACTTATATCTGAGGCATGTTGGTGTTGGGTTGATGGTTGGAGTTGTCCTATCAGGAAAACCACTGAACTTTAACAGCAGTAATATGAAGTCACCACTCTACAGAGTGAATGTAACGTGATTTGTCTTACCACTAAACACTTGGGGTTGCAGAATACCACTGAACATTTAACATTTGTCTGGAAGTAAATGCAACATGAAATTCCTATGAGGCTGTGTCTTATATTTTCACCTTCATCGCTGTGTTTTTATTTTGTGGGTTTTCTTTATTTTACAGTCTTTATTTCAAGAGGAGGTCTGATCACAATCTCTAAGAGATGGCATGTGTTAAATTTATATTTCTGCATAAAACTGCCCATAAATGCCAGTAATAGTTCTAGTACTGAGAGTAAAAGAGGTTTGGGCATCTTAAAGGAATACTTCTCCCACAAAATGACCATTTGTAAATCAGTCTCATATGCCTCCTGGATAAACGGAGAATCCAAAAATGCGGAACGTTCCTAATGAGTTGAAATAAACAGAGACATGTTTAACAACAGCAAAACTATATCAAAACATTTTACAAACTTGCCCACAACTCATGGTATAATCCGATTCTCATGTATCCAGTCGTACTTCCCAAACATATGCATTTTCACTCAAACTTTATTCAAAACACGAGTCTAAACCAGTTGTCGGCAACCTTTACTGTCAAAAGAGACATTTTGGGCCAAAAAGCTCTCAGATAATCTGCCTGGAGCAGCAAAATATATTTGAGCCTTAAAATGAAGGTAACAGTAACATCACCATAACTTATAGGTCTACATGAGCGTTTTTTAATATGTTTTACCACAAGGTGGCTACTCAGTGGTGGCCTATTCATGATTGTTGGGTACTTTAACTTTGCAGGGTTGGCGGTAAAAGCAAACAACTATGTCCTGGTCTGTTAAATTCTCTATTGTCCTCCCAGACTTTCCCTCTCCTTTTTCCGATCTGGAATCCATAGCTAGCTTAGCTCGGGGGATCCAAGACAAGCTGACACTAATGAGGTTTAAAAAAGTAAAGAAAAAGGTGATAGGCTGTATGACGCACATTTAGTTGATTAACTGTAAAATCATTTTTTATTCTGTGTAGACTCTTAAAAGGATTCATGGGGTCGGTGGAAAACAGGGTTACTTTTCTTTTTCAGCATAAAAATATTACGTTGTTTATTAAATTGACAACTTATTTTAAGAAGTTGGTAAAAATCAAAAACACTTGACATTTTGAGCAGGATGAAATTAGAATAAATAAGTTAGAGTATCTTAAATAAAATAGTTTGACCACTAAATATCAATACAACTTTTGGATAAATATGAATATGGTTCAACTAAATTAACTCTTTCAAGGTCAAAGCAAATTATGTTTGTCAGATTATAAAAGACTTGAAGGATTTACTCAATAATGTCAGAGTTGGAACTACTTAAAAAGAGACATGCAAATTGTTACCTTATTTTTTTCAAGTTGGACCAGTGATGAATTTTTTTTATTATTCATTGTTTTGTAAAATGATGAACATCTACAGAATGTACATGTAATTCTTTACACACAAAAAAAGAAAATGTTGGAGCTGATGGTCCTTTAAGGTTATTGTGCGATGGATTCATTGGCCATTCTCCATCTGAGATCACACTGGGCTGTGTGTGGCCCATGAACATTCATTCATTCATTTATTTTTTCCACTCATGTCCATCCACAGCAAACAAAGCCACAATCAAAAAATTATAACACACAATCCATGATCGAGAAGGAGCAGGGAGAAGAAAACAGTCTGATTTTACCTGCCTCTCTCTCAAAACACACATAAATAAGAAACAGACAGTCTGACAGTTGCAGTTAATACCCAGTACCTACAGTAATTTCAGATGGAAACATCACTGATTAAACAGAAGAATGAGAAACCAGAACAGCTCCTACATGTCAACTCCATATACTGTAGTCCAGTTATTTTTTTCTTTATACATTTTCTTAAACTGAAAAATAGTTAGATGTCCCTTTAAATCATTGTCTAAAGAATTCCTCAGTTTAACACCTGCCACTGAAATACACGTCTGTTTTAATGTCGTCCGTGCAAACTGGTGCTTAAAGTGAAATGTTCTTCTGTGCTCAGCTACAGATAAATAAAAGCACACATGTAGAGTGAGGAGGGTTCCAGCAGAGCCTTGGACTAAGAGGCATCTGGTATTTAAAGTGCACAATGGAATGAGTGACCAGTTAAATAAATATGAATATAAATAGCAGTGTAATCTAACTGTGTGAGAGGGACAGAGGTGACAATGTCCTGTGTAAACTTAAGTACGGCAGAATAAGAACAGTACAGGCTTCTCATTGCCTTGTGATCTAACACATACACACACAATATTCCTTTGTCTTCACATGTTCTATATGAGATTTCCATGACAGTTTATCATCCATTATCACACCCAAGAGACACTCAATGTAAAGTCCATCTGTAGACAGTGAAACCATTTCATCCTTCTTTTGTAAGTCTTTTTTATTGCAGAAACAAAAAACAGGCCTACAGTGTCCCACTTTATTTGTACATTTTTCCATCTCACATCTTAAAATAAAAGTCTGTTAATACAGTGTATTTAGTTTATAGTCCCCAGCTGTTGGGCCAATGTTGGAGGATTAACTTTATGGCTTTCCTGCTACTTGATAAAAGTATCTTTAATAAATACTTATCTGTGTTTGGGACAGTTTCAGGTACGAATAAATAGACTAAATCAATCATAATTATCTTATAAAACAATTTCATTCTTTTTTAGATTTGCAAAAACCATAAATTTAGTTGTATCCACAGAGCCATGGGTAGAGGGGCGCCATTAGGCTGCACGTGCGCGTCTTCTCCACAGGTGGGCAGCATTGAGCCGGCCTCTCCACCCCCTCTCCCCTCCTCGCACGCAGCATTAGCATTTCCCCCCCAAATCTCTCCACCTCACCAAAACACTCCGAATGGGAAGAAACCATGGCATGAAGGAGGCGGCGGCTGACCACCACCGTTCACCGTCTTCTACCGAGCGCGAGCCCCGGCTGAACATGGACTTACGGATACGCAGCGGCGCGCGTGGAGAGCAGAGACAACGGAGCACAAAGCGGATGGGAGAAAACGCTCGTGTCCTCGCTTAGCGTTCCTGCAACACGACTCATCATCTAATATCTCTACAGAGGCGCATATAGGGGACGCACGGTGGGCTCGGTGAAGCCTCTCAGACTGTATACAGGAAAACAAGCGGACTGTCGGTTGTGTTCAGCAGCCTCGCCAGTGCCATCATCTCCGGCTGGATAAAAGACGGGAGAATGAGGTAAGCGGCGGCGGCGGCCAGCACCATGCGCTCTGTTTGACGCGTCATGACAGATGCGCACCGACACTCAGCCTCCAGCAAACTGCATTCATACATTCATCTTATAACAATATACAACAATAAGAGCATCTTAACCAAGCTGTGGCTTATTTCTCCCTCTCGTTGAGACAGGATTGTGAGCACCCAGGGGCCCACCCACAGGGCCTCAGCTCCATATACGCGTCCTTTACCAACCCCAACATATACAAGGCGATTAATGTGCATCACTTGTGCCGTTTCCCCTCTGTATTAGCCCTCTATTGTCACCGCCGGACCCGCCCAGCGTGCTCAATGCAGGGTTTAAGCCAGGCTTAGGTTGTCATGGAAACGACAGCATCATGTATTTCTGCACATACGGTGCACCTGGTTGGAATAAAGCGGCGAATATGGCCTGTGCGAGCGGAATAGGATAAGTCAGGGTGCTTATATCCATCGCAGAAGGAGGAGGAGGAGGAGGGTGTTTATTCTGGTGGTTGCCAGGCAGGTTATGAGACGCCCCCACCCCCACCACCACCCCCTTCCTCACACATACACCTACATAAGCCCACTCCATGACTGATCCACACATGCACATATGCAGCCTATGGAAAAATGTCTGCTGTTTAAATCCTCATTGTATGGACAGGGGGTATTTTCAGCCTTCCCCCTGCTTGTGTTGGTATGCAGTATGCCCCGAGGGCCAAATCTTCTCCAGCAGCAGCAGCAGAGTCTCTGTATTTTGTTCTATTTATGAAACCATCCCTTTATACTCCCCCACCCCCCCACCCCCCCGCTGCCTATAGTTTGACTCCTCTGTGCCTCCGTAGCTGCAGCCTGCATCATTTTGTTTTATGGCTTCAGATTCACTCTGACAGCTCTCCTCAGATACAGTACACTCTCTGCTTTTACTGTAGCTACCAGTGTGTGTGTGTGTGGCTGTCTGGGGTGTGTAGTTCTGCAGTTCCTCCCTTGAGAGAGAGGAAAGGGAATAAGGGTAGGAAGAGAGAGAGCCATAGGTGCTCTCACATCTGGATATCTTGTGTGAAGTCTCCCTCATCCACATATTTCACCCCTCTCCTGTAACCTCACACAGCTCTCAGCTCCAGTCGCTGCACTGTTTTGCTCTCCAGACTGTAAACATGTAAGATTCATATCTTCCAGTCCAGTTGGATGCACACGCCGTTTCCTCTTTTCTGCAAAGCCGTGTGCTGCTCACGTCCCATCCTGTGTGTGTGTGTGTGTGTGTGTGTGTGTGTGTGTGTGTCGTTGCCAGAGGCAGATCTGCTCTTTGACTCAGGCCCAAAAGGGAAGTCTTAAATCTCCACAAAGCAACAACAAGGTGACCCGGCTCCTCTTTCTGCAGAGTCAAGATGAAGATGTAATTCAATGAGATCATTTGTTCAGCGTCACTGCCTCCTTTGCTGCGTTTATGTAAGGGTTATGTATGTCCACGCACGTGTTGAGAAGGTTGTGCACGTATGTGAGTGTGGCTGGGATATTTTTAGTCCAGTAACAGTGGTGGTTTGATTATGGGATGCGTTCTCTCTGTTCTCCTTGTCAGACTGGCTACTGTCATTTGGTCGGCTGGATGCATGTATGTGCATGTGAGGAACAGTGGAAGAGGGCAAAATGCGAGGCGTCCGTCCTGGACCGTTAATGCAGGATGATTTCTGAAGCTGCTTGTTGTGGTGACTCATCGTAGGAGAGGTAGAATGAGCGAGTGCAGCCAGTGGAAGGTAAAACGCTGAGTTATGCATCTCACTGCAGGCCGCTGCTGCCCTGCGAGCTGATCAGAGAGCAGCTCCTCCACGTGAGCCGGCGTCACCACGTACCGCCACAACACTCACATTCTCCAGGGTTTCACTGACACAGCCTTTCAAGGAGAGCAGGCAGAGGCAGGGTGAAGGAAATGGACTTTGAAGTAATTAAATCACAATCAGACAGGGCCGGGGATTGTTTACAGATTTGTCGATACTACTGCCCATATGACAGCTGAATTTATCTATGTGAGTGATTTTTATATAACAAAAGAAGCTGGAGTTCTCAAATATGAATCACAACTAGGGCTGCAACTAATTATTGATTTCATTCTCCACTAATGTGCCTGTTATTTGCACAATTAATCAGTTAACCGTTCAGTCTGTAAAATGTCAAAAAGTTGTGAAAAATGCTCATCACAGTTTCACAAAACCAAAAGTGATATCTTCTGTTTGCTTCTTTTGTGCAGCCAATAGTCCAAACCCCCAAAACTCTTCATTTACTGTTATAAATGACTAAGAAAAGCAGCAAAATCTCATCTCACATTTGGTTCTAGCTTCTCACATTTAAGAAGCTCGAACCAGCAAATGCTTCTTGGTTTTGCTTGAAAAATGACAGAAATGATTCGATTATTATTGATCAGCTAATCTATTAATCTAGTAATCATTGCAGTTCTAAATACATGTTAACATGGTTTAAATAATGTAAAATCGGGCTACGCAATCGATCGAAATATTGTAATAATCCCAATATTGTCAAGTGCAGTCTCCAAATTCTGAATCGCAGCGGCTGTGTCACAACGTACCAAATAAATAAAGCATTGTAGTGCTACAGACATACTCCAGAAGGGAACATGCGTGTTTGGTGCAGACCCCAGCAACAATCACATCATCATCTTTTTTTTAGTGAATAGAAATGCTAAACTTAGCATTCCCGCTAAAGTCATGACTCATATCACAATGGCAGTATCTGTCAAAATGATCACAGTATGATTCTTTTTGTGTATTGTGAATCCCTATTGTAAAACTGGCAACATTTAAATTTAAATCAGACACTTTCTGACCAAACAATATGTAAACAAGATGACACATCTCACCAGACATTCAATGCTACTGTTTGGTATTTGAAACCTGCGATACAGAAGGACATGCTTCTGTTAGGGAACGTAAGTATTGTCGAGTATGAAGTAAAGATGCTGGGTTTTTTCCACGAGGTATACAAAGTAGGGCTGCAACAGTTAGTCGACTAATCGATGACTAATCGGCTAGTAAAATAATCAGTGACTATTTTAGTAGTTGACTAATCGGTTTGAGTCATTTTTCATAGAAAAGTACCCCAAAATACTCTTATTACAGCTTCTTACATTCAGATATTGGCAGCTTTACACACTCTGCATGACGGTGAACTAACTTTGTTTTTTTGGTTTAATTTGGTGCTCACTCTGACACCGCTACTGATGAGGTGTCGCTTTCTGACATCGGTTTGGCTCCGCCCACAATAAACTTCATCACTGTTTACAAACACAAAAATGGGCCATATAGTACTTGACTTTCAATACCCAGTGCTAAGCAAAGGTCGGTCATATCAGGTTCCGCCAACATTTCCCAGCTTTGAGAGGTTATCATGTGGATGGATTACTGAACAGGCCTCTTGGGCAGAGGCCCAGGGGCCCCTTGGCATTCACTTGCAGAATATCACTCAAAGAGACACGTACAACCAGGAAGAGACTCAAAATGACCGCACAGAGATACAAAACGATTACAAAGCAACAACAGACACAAAACAACAACAAAAAGAGGCTTAACATGTGTGAAGTCTGTGTGTCTTGCTTAAGTGTAGGAGAGGTTGTTGGGCTTTCTGCATGTCTGGACCCAGGGCCCCATTGTCTCATAATCCACCAATGGGTTATCAACAATTTTTCAGCCATGCTAGCAGCTTGACCAGGATGGATGGTGATGTCTATCTTTGGTTCAGACTAAAATATCTCAACAGCTATTGAATGGTTGCCATGAATTCTTTTACAGATATTCATGGTCCCCAGAGGATGAAGCCCACTGACTCTGGTCTGCAAATTTATTTGTGCAGTACTTTGGTTTATGATCAAGTACCTGCAAAACTAACAACCCCCTCAGCCTCAGCTGTTAGCATGCTAACACGCTAAAAGTAAGCTGGAAACATGGAAGATAAATATGATATCAGCTAAACATCAGCCTGTTTGCGTTGTCATTGTGTTGTCACAGAGCTCTTATTATGTCTGTAGACTAAAGCTAAATGAGACGAGTGACACCATGGGGTCAGATTATCTGTATCTGAGGCCATATTGTGAAATACACCAAGGCTAAAGACATTTTTTCACAACTCGACACATCATTTTACCATCCTTTTTTTGTGTTAAGTCAAAAGGGTATCCACTTTATTTCTATGGGATATCATCGCAAGATAAAGTAATTTATGTCAACTTTTATTTACTAGAGCAGATTTTCAAAGGGTCCAAAGTTCATGTACCCCCTGTTAGTATGTGGTGACATTGTCTTTTAATTGGTTCTCTTGAGTCACATGCTTGGGGCTGCCTTTCACAAGCTTCTCACAACGCTCTGCTGGAATTTTGGCTCATTCCTTCTGACAGAATTCATGTTACTCAGTCAGGTTTCAATGTCCTGTGCCGAGGTGTATTTAAATATATGGCCTCAGCTGTATCTGCAGGTGGACAAAGAGCAAAAACAAGATGTGGATTAATCAATATTCATGTGAAAACGATAACACAATATTCAGACGACTGATAAATTCTGCATACATACATGCACTCGAAGAGGACTGTCTCTCTGTGGTGATGTTATAACAGGGATTTAGTTTCTTCAAAATGACAGTGTTGAAGCTGTTTTTTCTGCCTCCTGTAGATGTCAGCAGTTACTGACAGCAGTGTGTTGCATTGTGCTCTGTAAATGTGTATCTGGCCACTTCATTTCTTGACACAATATACAATTCATAACTGCAGTTTCTCTAGATCAGTGCTTCCCAAGGGGATAGAAAATAAACCTGAGGGGGTGCAAGAAGAGTCAGGGTAGGAAAACAGAACAATCCTGTGTATTACTTTATTTTTGTTTTTGCTTTTTTCACATGTGAATTGCTGAATAGTTTATCCTTTTCAGGCTCCTAAAGACAATTCAGATAACACAGGGGAAAAGATCTTTCCGTAGTTAATGTGGTTGTTACCCACAGATATGTGGATGCAGTGACAGCAGGTTGCAAGTACACACTGCTTTGTTTTAAAAGGAGACAAGTCAGAAGGACTGAGAACTACTGTCAATGATTATCTTCATTCAATTTGAGCATTGGCTTTTCTATACAGTAAATGCAAATACCATGTGTTCCTTAGTCTCTGCTCTGCACTCACCACATACCATATACTATGTATAGCCTACGCTGAACACCACAAACCATCATACCCAGCATCAGACTGTAATCAGGCCATTTTATAGCAGATCCCATACATCATATACAAGCTTTGTATTATTGGAGATTGGGTGTGTAATTTGGCTTAATGGAGGTCAAACAGGCTGTTTCAGATGACACCAACCACACACTAATCAAGCCAGCGTCCTGTAGTTCAACCCCGTTTTAACACTGTGTGTGTACACAGGTGTAGATTTTGTGGGGGACGCACGTGACACATTCCCATCAGCTATTAGAACGTGCATTTTTCTATAACAATGAAAACACGAATGTATATGTAGATTTGTATTTTGAGAAAATTTATTTTGACACAATTTAACCTTCACAGCCAGTAACAACCAGAACAACCAGTGGTTTCCCCAGGTCAGGATCACTCACTGGACCTGATTTTAGAATCAGTACAGTATTAAATATCTGGCAAAATATGCAAATATACAAGATAAGAAGTGTTTTCAAGGAGCAAAAGCAAAACCAGTGCCTAATACAGTAACAATAGGAGTAAGACAACTACAAGAGTTACTGAAAATTAACTAAAAGCAGACTGCCTGATAATCAGTGTTATACTATATAACCTCAATTAGTAGCCCTGCCTATAATTGAGACAGGCCTTTAATTCCTTTCACAAATATGATCAAATTGTTTCTTTAAATCAGTATGAATATTACTTGTATAAAATTAGGCTTTGAATAACATATCCATTATGTGTTTGGTTTGATTTATTGACACAATTGATACATAGAATTTAAAATAATAAAAACACATGTCTGCAATTGTCAGGGATGGAACAAGAAAGTCCAGTACTTATTTACATCTTTGTCCCTGTTGTGTTACGACACTTGTTTTACGGCACCCGGCATACCAACACAACACCACTTTTTCCTGTTGAAACAATACTCACAACTTGATTTAATTTTTATTAAAAAAAAAAAAAGGTGATTCTTTTGATCGATGGGCTCTTATGGACTAAATGAATATAAATAACTTACTGGCCGATCGCTGATTGGACGCATATTCTGACTTTATGACAGCTTCAGAAGAAGGGGGTCACCACTTCTTTTTCATAAATCTGAATTACTTACGGTCTTCTCTGGTGCTCGTGGTTTCAGTAAAATGAAGTCAACCAAGCTAACGGAGTGTAGCGTCTCCATATTAACCAGTTTTAAAAGATTTTTCAATCTAAACAACTAGCTAACGTTAGCTCAAGTGGGTCGTCGACAATCCATCCAAAGAACTTCTATAAAAAATTAACAGCTTGGCAACCAGACCAGGCCTCTAATTGAGACAGGCCTTTATTTGGCAAAATGTGTAGCAACACCAGGCTAGTCAAAGGGACTGGGTGTTTAATTGGGACCAGGCTTTTAATTAAAGTTTTACAGTATAATCATATCACTGATTATCAGGCGCAGTCTGCAGGTGAAGGACTCCCATACCCTCTGTTTCATATCTGCGTCCCCCAGCATTGAGTGTATGTTCTGTAGTTGTGAGTCAGCTGTTTCACTTCCCTCATATACATTCACACAGTTCGGCCTTGGATGTACATTAGCGTCTGCCACTAATGTTTGATGCATGTTCCTGTTGGCTATTTCCTAAAAGGCCTGCTTTGTAAAAAAAAAAAAAAAAAAAAAAAAAAAAGACGATTATCCTGTATTTCACTGACCTTCTGGAGTCTGTTGCATGTTTCTTAGTATTTTCTAAACCCACAAAGTCCCCTAATCTTTCAGTGGACCACAATGCTCTTTGTTTGTTTCCCACACCTCGGCCCGCTGTGACAAAGAAGCTTAATAGTCTAAGTTTGTTGCGGACAGATGGACCACCAGGTTGAGGACAAATTCTGATAACGCCACAAGGAAAACACAAATGTTACCCTGGATGAATAAAGGCCTTTGTTGCTCAAAAATAAAACGAATCATTACATCTACTCCTGCGGTGCGCTCAATTTTTGAGCTGGAAAGTGCGCCCTTTTATGAAAGCCGGGCTGAATGAATGAAGCGGTGTGTTGCTGTGTGTTTCCCACTCTGTAGTTAATTGGTGATTAGGGGTTACGGATTGCTTTTATTTTTAAATTCTGTTGCCGTAGAGTCTATTTAAAGATGAACCGTTCATGCTATAGAAAGGCGGGTTGTGGAAGCACTCCTGTTTCCTATATAGGCTAACATGTAATTTCCATCCAGTGGAAATGATTCCTTGGAGGTTGAAAGACGGCACTCCACAATCCTCAAAGCGGAGCGAGGTGACTGGTCTGCTCCGGTCACATGTTCTTCTTTCTCTCTCCCTCTCTCTTGCATTCCCTTACTCTGTTGCAACACTCCTCATCTCCCTTGCTCACTCCTTCCCTCCCACTCCTTCTGTGTCTCAGTCTTATGTTTGCTCTGCTGGCATTGTGGATCTTTTAAACATTTTTTCTGGGGATGTGAAGAAGAGGGAAAGGTTGGATTTGCTTCAGTGTCAGACAGCATGTGTACCGCTCTCTCCTCTCACACTGACACTTCCCCCTCTCCTCCATAATCTCTCCCTTTATACCTCCTTTCATCCTTCGCTTGAGGACTAGGCTGTCTTCTCCAGCGACATGTATTCCCTGGACGATTTCGGGTAAGCCAGCACCACTCCTCATCATCACCTTTGCCTGTTTTTTTAGTGTTTCTGTGCTGAGTGGTGTGAGTAAAAGGAAAATTGGCTGTGGAGTGTGCTGTAATGATAATGCTTCTCCTAGGAGTGCTGCTGTTTAAAGCCTGGCTCAGCTCTCAGACCACAGAATCTGCTGGCGTCTTCAAATTCCATCTTTGTAGGATTGTTTGCAACAAAACCTGCATTTCTTTACGTGTCATTCTCAGCATTGTCCCAGCTCTACATGCTGTTTTATATAATAATGCAACTGTCTTAAGTTGGAGAGGAAGCAAGGAAAAACGGGAGAGGAAAATCTCCTCTAGGAGTTGCCGACTTTCTCTGGTCTGTCTCCTTCTTTTCCACCCCTCTGTCTGTGTTTTCTCTGGAGCCAGCTGTTAGCAGAGACGCCTGATTGGTTACCCTCGAGCAATCTTTCATTGGTTCAGTCTTTTTTTTTTTTTTTTTTTTCCTGGGAAGAAGGAACGAGTCCCTCGCAGTCTGTCAGTCTGTCCGCTCAGCTGCTCTCTGTCGTTCACAGGACGGATCCCATCTGACTCGTTGCATGTGTGAGAAAGAAAGGCAGGAAGAAAGGGATAGAGCGCGCTAATCTCTGAAAGGCTGCACGAGTGGGACTATCAAAAGCCAGATGATACAAGGATAGAGGGGTCTCTGTATAATATGGCCTCGGCAGATTACAGCGGGACGTGGTGATTTGTTGAAGCTCAAATACAGATGTGGAGCGCAGAGTGGGGCAGAAGAGATAACATCGGAGGTTTACGCTTGACCGCTTGCACTCTAGTAATCTACTGTAAAGTACAGTACATCACAGGGAAAACCTCTCTCACAGTGTGTCCATTATTTATCAGGTGCTGCTCATACTGACGTTCAGACTATAATACTGCAGTGTAACAAAACAAAATTTATATTTATATTATAGCATCATTTCAAAAACACATATTTCCCTCTTACCTGTAGTGCTGTTTATCAGTCTAGATTGTTCTAGCATGAGTTGCAGAGTGTTGGAGATATCAGCCGTTGAGATATCTGCTTTTTATCGAATATAATGGAGCTAGATGGCACTCAGCGCCAAATAACATACATTTGAAAGACTCAACAGCAATGTCTCTCTCCAGAAATCATGACCCAGTTACACAAGATAAACCATAGACCTTGTTGTGAGCAGTTTCATGTAGGAACTAATTTCTTCCTTCCGAACTACACCTGACAACCGTATCACTGCGCAGAAGGAAGTGTGCATCTACTCATGGACGAGAGGCTTGTGCTTATGACAATGCAAGATGCAAACATCAATAGCGTCCTCCTCGGCTGAGCTGTAACGTTAGCTAGTGGTGCTAGGTGAACTCGCAGTGGATGCACGCGTCCTTCAATTCAGTTTTATTTATAAAGCCCAGTATCACAAATCACAGTCAACATCCCGGGGCGGTTGTGGCTCAGAGGTAGAGTGGGTCGTCCACCAATCGGAAGACCAGCGGTTCGATCCTTGGTTCCTCCTACCTGCACGTGTGAGTAGCAGGTGGCACCTTGTATGGTAGCCTCGGCACAGTGTATGATGTATGTGTGTGTGAATGGGTGAATGTGACTCGTAAGCGCTTTGAGTGGTTGGATGACTAGAAAGGAGCTATACAAATGCAGGTCCATTTACCATCCATTTACCGTCCCTCTGTCCTTTGGACCCTCACAGCGGATAAGGAAAAACTCCCCCCCAAAAAAACCTTAAACGGTGGGAAATAAAATGGTAGAAACCTCAGAAAGAGCAACTGAGAAGGGATCCCTCTTCCAGGATGGACAGACATGCAATAGATGTCGTACAGAACAGATCAACATAATAAATTAATTAACAGTAATCCGTATGACACAATGAGACAGAAAGAGAGACAGAGACAGAGAGAGATGCAGGACAGACAGTAATGACAGTCGCTACAATAATAGTATTTTGGTGGCATATATGTTAATATATGACAGTTTATATATGTGCTAATAATAATCATGTGTGTAAACTAATGGTGGAAGTATGACAATAATAGTAGCAGTAGTAGTAGGACCATGACAGCAGCGTAACCACAAGGCAAAGCTGAAATTTGAGGGAACCTGCGAGACAGTGGGGCGTAAAGGTTTCCTTCTGTGCGGTGATAGGGTTGGTGAGTGTAGTTGTTGCTCTCAGTGAGGACTGTGGATTATCTTGAGTAACTGGGTCATGATTTCTGGAAAAATCATGTTCCATTATATTAGAGAGAAGGCAGACGTCTTTACGGCTGATATCGCCAACACTTGACATCTCACACCAAAGCAATCTTGATAAATAGCACCACAAGTAAAAGGGAAAATATGTATTTTTGATTATGGGGTGAACTGTCCCTTTAAGTGTTGCCTCTAGCAGGTTTCTGAATTTCTGTTTAAATCTTCATCTAAACAATCCTGTTGTTATTTCTTCCTGTTTAGCTGTCATTTATTCTCGTTCTTGCCCCTCTCATCCTCCACATATTTCAGCTGACAAATCAGTAATGGCACAAATTCCAGTTAATGACACAGGATACAAGACTGTATTCAACGCTGACTGAAACTGTGTCAAATATAGACAGACTTTTATTCCCTTTGTCATTTCGTACCCCGTCTATGTATCCTCTGAAGTTCCTGCAAAAGGAAGCGGCGTTTCCCTTTAAGGATCAGGATTAGTGACAGGACTGGAAGGTGGAGAGAGGCGGAGGAGAAGGAGAAGAAGAGGTGGGGGAAGGGTGTGCATAGAAGTGGGGGGTTGCTATCCGTATTGTCCATGACAATTAGCTGGAGGGCATATTGGCATCGACAGAGATATGTAATGAATAAGTGATGTCGTTATGGGGGTCAACATGCTGATTTCACTCAGGGGGGCTTTACTGCAGCTCGCTGTAGATACAGTATGATACCGCTAAGTGATCTCCGTATTTAAGACGATGATTCCTAATCAGTATTTCATCAGAGAATCCTTAGTCTCATTATGTGTATTGATTAGGAAAACTAATGTAATGGAGCTAGATGGCACTCAGCGCCAATATGAAACCAATACTGGAACCAAATAGCTTTGACTGTAATGGGTGATTGTGCTGAACAATAAATGCCTCTACTTGCTGAGCCATTGTATCTACATTACTAATGATGTTTTTGTCTACCCGTCTAGTTTAAGATTAAATATTTTTGGAATGCAGTCGTGAAAAATATCCTGTATTCATGACATCTCTGTCCTCAGAGCTTTATAATGTGAGCTGATGAAAGTGTGCCGGGTGACACTGCCCACCTTTACACTGTGGTGGTTGTGTAGATCTTCTGTGCTGTCAGGTTGAAGATGTGTGTGAGGCATCTGCATTTTGCCAAAAAATACACTTAATACCTTTAATGAAATTCCTCCAAAGTCTTCACTACGTATATTATATGAGTCTGGACAGGCACGCATGCAAACTGTAACTGTTTTGGTTGGCCGAGACTAACAACCGTGAGGTGGTAACTCTTTGTTCTTTCATGGTTAGTTTATGATCTGATACACATTCTCCACAGTGAGAGCTTTGTAGTTAGACGGCCTGTCATGCTAATTACTGTTTTGATCTTAGAGACGTCAGCAACAATGATTGAGGTCATATCCACGTATCATACCATAATGCCTGTTGTGTTTACATGCGTGTTTGTTTACAAAAGAATGTCACCAGAATTTGATGCCGAAATAAACAGCAGGCTTTTCCTGACCATTATTAGACTTGGATACAACACTGAATAAACAGAAAAACACTACACTGAGACACATTTTACTGTCATTTCTGGTCGAATTTAAAGTTCATTGCGCTTTGAGTTGGTGCACTTGCATTATTATGCTATCATCATTGTAACAGTGGCATAAAGTGGTCTTAGAATGACAGTAATATTGTTTATCATAATTATTTCGGGGACAATATAATGTCCAACAAAAGTAGTCATTGTGACAGGCCAAATAGTAAGTGTTACTTTAGGCACCACCAACATATTGTCACAGAATCAAAATCAAAAATACGTTGTGAAGGGATGCTTCTTCACCTGCTCTGAGAATGCCCCCTGATGAACTATTGGATAAAGGTTCATGAATGAATAAAAAACATTAGACTAACTTTGAGTTCTGCCAGAGGCTGTATGTTCTCAGAAACCCACAAATGACATCTCACTGTGGAGCCAGGGACTTTACTCAGACCAGTACAAGGTATGATAGGCAGTATGAGAAAGCAAAGACACTGGAGGAAACCAGGTGAGCCCTCTTTTAAGGAGTAGTTCACAGAGCTCGCAAAAGTTGCACCATATGAACAAATCTCCTTCAGTTCTAGGACAGGATGGAGAAATAATGTGGTGAAGCGGAGAAGCTACTTGGAGTACGTTGCTGGTGTGGACGTATCTTTAAGTGGATGATACGCCATGTGCATGGTGCTCTGAGAGGTGATCTGAAGATTGTGGTGCATTTTATGTAGGAATATAGATTTTTTTTAAAGCATCACTTATGTATTGCTATTTATACATTTTTATATTATTATTTTATTGAGTTATTCTTTTTTTCCCCTTGTGTATGTACATACATTTGATTTATTAACACTCAGTGACACTGTTTTTGTTAGGAAAAAAAAAATCAATAGAATATTATTAATTTTAAAAAAGGCATCAAAAATGTGCATTATGTTACAATGTTGAACACTAGTTTGTAAAATATTTTTAAAAAATAAAAATATGTGTATTATGCTGCTTTACAATGCATAAAACTAGTATTGAAAGTTTTAGAAATACAAAAGTATGTGCACTATGCCACACTGTAAAACACTGTATGAAATAGAAATAAGAAGAAAAAGTATGTATATAATGTGTAGGATAGGTTAAATATACATTCAAGAGAAAATGTAATTGAGGTGAAGTAATCACTATTAATGAGATTCTGTATGAAGATTATGAACAAACTCAATCAGCAGCCTTTAATCGAGAGGACATACAGTAACACTATTAAAAGGTGAAATGAAACATTTGTTGTATGTGTGAAAATGTGTTTAGTCCCTAAAACAAGGACATCAATCACTGTCTTAAAGTCTGAGTTACTTTGAAGCTGTTTTTTCTTTTATTTTATTTTTGAGAAATGAATCTGTAAAGACTTGAATTTAATCCCTGAGACAGACTTCTGACGTGCAGAGCTGCTGCAGCTGTGTGTACATTTATTTTTGGACAAAAAGACCATCAAAGCCACAAAAAAGTGGAGTATTTTTTAGGAAGTGTCTGAGGAAAAACAAAACAAGTTCTTAGAAAGATAAAGCGATGTCTTAGAGGCACTCCCTGGTCAAAGTTGAGATCTTCTGAATTTTCATTTCCTCTGGTTTTGCATTTCATTTTGACTTAAATTGTGCCTGTGAACGGTAACAATGTTCAATTTCTGAACGAGTTTTAAATATGCTACTTCTAATGTGCATTGGTTGAATGTATTTCTTAATCACGTCTGTGTTATAAGCAACAGTCCCACCCTGGGACACAGAGAATCACATGTTTGTTGCTCAGTGCGATCACTTGCCCTGCAGCAGTTTTCGCCTGTTACCATTTTGAAATGTTAGTGAGCGGGCAGTGTCCCGTCCTCGGGGCACAGCAGAGACTCGTCTGTCACAGATCGAGCTTGTTAACATTTGCCCGGCCCGCCGCAGAAATGTCCCGCAGTCCAGCTGGGCCCCCAGAGCCGCGGACGAGCCAACGGTAATTCTGCTTGGCACAGGCGTTACTGCGAGCCCCGAAAAAAAAACCCAAATCCCTGTCGACTGATTCTCCTGTTTGTCCAATCACTGCTGCCTGTGACCCTCATTTAACCAATCACAAGTGGCATTTTGTGCCGCAGAGTGGCCTGTCACGCCCCATGGCGGGGTGACTCTGTGTCGTGTGTGTTGTTTGCTGTCACCGTGGCATATGAGGTCAGCTATTAGAGTTGAGGGCAGTGAACCAGAGAGGGCAAAGGTCAGAGAGTAATATTCTGTCATCCTTATGCCGTCAGTCCTGGGACTCTGTGTGTGTGTGTGTGTGTGTGTGTGTGCGTCAGTGAGAGAGAGAGGGACAGAATTAATCTGAGTTTTGTGTGTCTTGCTCCTAATGGGTGTATTTATTGCATGTTGTGATCATATTCATCATCATATATGATCATATATTGATCGTTGCGTGAGGACGACTTGTAATTGGTTGAATAGTCACCACTAGATTTACGGGGAACTGTGATTCCATCGTACTCCAGCTCTGTCAGGCTGTACTCAGTCACAGCCGTGCTTTGAACTAAATGTTAACATCAGCATGTTAACATGCTCACTAAGGCAATGCTAACTTAGTTTAGCATGTTTAAAGTAATAATTTCAACATTCATTCATTTTCCGTAACCGCTTATCCTGCTAGGGGTCGTGGGGATGCTGTAGCCTATCCCAGCTGTCACTGGGCAAGAGGTGGGGTACACCCTGTACAGGTCACCAGTCTATCATTTAAACATCATCATTTCATTTAAAAGAATGTCTGTTAAGTCACTACCTGTCCCCAAGCAAAGTAACACAATGGTGTTTGAGCCTGTTGCCCACTGACAAAAGCATTTGTTGTTGTATTTGCAGCATTACTAACTGGGTGTCTGTGGTGACAAACGACACACGGTTAGTGATCCGCAGCAGTTTGCCTGCCAAAGAGGGTAGCCAGAGCTTAAGCAAAAGCCTCGCTCTCTAACCTAATTGTGTGAAGTGGTGTTCTGTTGGGTTCTCTGCTGGCGCTGCGAGTAAACGGCAATGACTACAGACAATGAAACTCCACTGATGAATTCCCTTTTCCACCCAAATTAGTGTGTATGTGTGGGATGTTTTTTAAATGTGAGAAGACCTGTTAAAAATAGGGGATAGACATTACCAGTAGACCAGAGCAGTGTACCCTGCTCTGCTCTGGTGTGTCACATAGGGTGACAACGGTATGAGATTTTTCACGGTACAATAATCGTCTCAGAAAATATTGCAGTTTCAAGGTATTACAGAATTTATATTATTATCACTCAGAATGACCCTTAAGGAATGAAAACAGACGGGTTATTGTTGGTTGAACATACGTTTTATTACTATAGTTGAGACTTGAAACCATTTTGTTAATGGAAGTATGTGTAAAAAGTCTCCTCTTAGAAAATAACTCAGGTAAAGGGGAGATTCCCTGTCCAGTTGCGTTTTTTTTTTTTTTTCCAATAGCATAGATAAGCAAATGTACACAGTATGATAACCCTCAACCTTAATATCATGGTATACCTTGAAAACCGCTATATATCACTGCAACCCTAGTGTCACATTAGACATCACAAATGCGCCAGAGAACAGGTTAGTAAACAGTAGAAAGCAGCATGGAGGCCAATGAGAATGTTACAGTGATTACTTCTTTTTATATCTCTTACTCATTCAGTCTCTCTCAAACTTAGTGCCGACTAATTCTGAACGATGTTTGAATGCTGCTTGGAAGGAGACGGACAGCATTTTGTGGCAGTGTGTCATTGCATTGCACCAGAAAAGGGGTGAAAATTTGCTCTCCTGGGTGGCTTAATTCCATCACTTCAGATCAAAGCCAATTGGAGCTGGAGCCAATAAATACCTGTAACGACTGCAGAGTCATCAACGTTCACATTAAATATAAAAGCCAGATGTTAGTGGGTGTTAATGGGTTTTGGTGCAGTAGGAGAGGGGCTATAAAAGTTTAATTAGTTTAATGAGTATGTAGTCATCGGCCAAAGTATTGGACAACATTTCGGAACTTTGACCTCATGGTGGCGCTAGATGAAGACAAAATATCAATTTTAATTCAATGATTGCAGAGGGACATCTCACTCAGTGCCACAGATCTGACCTCATGGTGGCTCAGCAGGTTAAGTCAGAGGATCCAAGTCAGAAGGATAAGACCTCTAGTGGGAACCAACCATATACTCACCGGCCACTTTATTAGGTACACTTTGTTAGTACCAGTTTGGACCCCCTTTGCCTTCAGAACTGCCTTAATTCTTGGTGGAAACATTCCTCAGAGACTTTGGTCCATATTGACGTGATAGCATCAGACAGTCCATGATGACAAATCTCCCGTTCCACCACATCCCAAAGGTGCTCTATTGGACTGAGATCTGGTGACTGTGGAGGCCATTGGAGTACAGTGAACTCATCGTCATGTTCAAGAAACCAGTTTGAGATGATTTGAGCTTTGTGACATGGTGCATTATCCTGCTGGAAGTAGCCATCAGAAGATGGGTACACTGTGGTCATAAAGGGATGGACACGGTCAGCAACAACACTCAGGTAGGCTGTGGTGTTTAAACCATGCTCAGTTGGTACTAAGGGGCCCAAAGTGTGCCAAGAAAATATCCCCTACACCATTACACCACCACCAGCAGCCTGAACTGTTGATACAAGGCAGGATGGATCCATGCTTTCATGTTGTTGACACCAAATTCTGACCCTACCATCTGAATGTGGCAGCAGAAATCCAGACTCATCAGACCAGGCAACGTTTTCCCAATCTTCTATTGTCCAGTTTTGGTGAGCCTGTGTGAACTGTAGCCTCAGCTGACAGGAGTGGCACCTGGTGTGGTCTTCTGCTGCTGTAGCCCATCTGCTTCAAGGTTCGACGTGTTGTTCGTTCAGAGATGGTCTTCTGCAGAACTTGATTGTAACAAGTGGTTATTTGAGTTTCTATTGCTTATCTATCATCTTGAACCAGTCTGGCCCAGACTACTGCCACTCACTGGATATTTTCTTTATCGGTCCATCCTCTGTGAACCCTAGAGATGGTTGTGTGTGAAAATCCCAGTAGATCTGCAGTTTCTGAAATGCTCAGACCAGCTTGTCTGGCACCAACAACCACGCCACGTTCAAAGTCACTTAAATCACCTTCCTTCCCCATTCTGATGCTCGCTTTGAACTTCAGCAGGTCATCTTGACCATGTCTAAATGCACTGAGTTGCTGCCATGTCATTGGCTTATTAGCTATTTGCATTAATGAGCAGTTGAACAGGTGTACATAATAAAGTTGCCAGTGAGTGGAGTGTGTATACCTTTTATGGCATAATTTAGTCTGTCAAATAGTTGTTGAGATATTTTGGTCCGGACCAAAGTGTTGGACTGATCAACTACAGAGCCACAGTGTTAGTGTGACTAAAAATAAACTTGTCAGTGCTCTTGAACAAACTATGTGGCTCCAGTTTTAATTCATCTGGACTACAGTCTGGACAAATTGCCTCCAGCCAGTGATAAAGCTGATGAGAAAAATGTCCCCTTGTGCTTCAAATTCTGACTGAGTGTTGGAGTTAGTCAATTACTCAGTGGATGTTAATGGACATTTAGCACGCACACCTCTTCCAGTTAATGTGAGTTGTACATGTTGGTGTATATTCACCCGCAACATCGATCCTCTGAGGTTAAGGGCATCCCAGTCAATGGGAACTGGCCACAGTATGGACCACTGGTTGTTAATACAGGCTGTGCTTAATACTGGGTGGCTATGGCAACAGCAGGCTGGAGTGGAGAGGAGGGGGGTTAACAGCAGCAAACCCCAACAACAACCCCCCACCTCCACCGCATACACACACTCTTTAAACATTAGTGTGTGTGCACGGGGGGTAGATGCTGGTTGAGACGGATATGAGGTAATCTCCCTTGGGTTAACAGTGTGACAATAGCACAGAGGTTCAATCTCTCACACACACACACACACACACACACACACACACGCGCTCATCTGTCAGGCAACAGGCTGGTCAATGACTTCATCTCTGCCAGTCTGTCCATCAGTCATCTCTTTGTTACCGGATGGATCATCAGAGCGGATGCAGCAGTGCAAGAATTCAGATCTGAGGGACGTTTTTTAATCTCATGCCATTTTTAAGTGTTTTTGTTTCATTGGTGCAGCAGCCGGCGCTCTTGTTCATGATGTTTGCCGCAGGCTCCCAGCAGGAGGATTAAACTGCTTTTAATGAGTTATAGTTAAAAGGTGATGGAGCAGCACAAGAGGGAGTTTGTGTCATAGACAGACCGCTGCTGCTGCCGTTGCTGATATTGTTTTCCTGTTTACCAAAATGGACATACATCGGCTCCAGGTGCTTCGTTACTGCCTCCCTCAGAGTGTCAGTGACTCAGGGTTGTTTTACAGCCACATCGCCGCCAGGTTTGTACCGACACTTGTGTGCGAATGTGTGTGTATGGTCATTTCTTCTTTTAGAATATGTCAGCGATGAGTGGTGGAAGTTAAATGTCAAATGCAGCAAGGAAACGAAAAGAGGTGAAAATATTTAGTGGTGAATGAAATGGTTGAGTTGTAATTGTGCATTTGTGTGATATTTTCGTAAGCGAGGTTCAATCACTGTGTGCGAAGAAAGTGTTATGATATTCCAGCAGCACAGACAGGCAGATCTTCCTCTGCTGTATTTTAATCAGAGCCTAAAATACTAATCTGTGATCTTAATCTGGCCGCAGCAAACTGTTGTTCAGACACAGAATTTAGGTTATTTTGGATTAGTTATTGTGTGCATGGATAATTTGATTTGGCGCCAAACTGCAAACAAAACAGCTCCCTGTTAGTGTGCATGAGTTAAGTGTCAGAAGTTGTGACTCTGATCTGTTTTGATCTCTCTTTTTTCCCCCTCCCGCCTGGTCGCATCTTTTCAGTCAAAGCCAGAGATGCTGCCAGAGAGATGCAGCCCACTGTGTGAACACCGAGCAGCTTCTTTATTCTAAACACTCGGCAGCCTCACACAGAGCATCTCTGAATAGCAGGGCCCTGTAAGCGCTCCATACATGTTTAATTCACACAAACACTGAAGACAGCATGGCTTCTGGCTAAAATGGCAGATCTTTCGGGCCAGTGCCCTTCTCCCTTTCTCTCTCTGTTTTCCGCTGGCAGGACGGATGATATGGAGAAGAGATGGAGGGAGGGGAGGGAGGTTTGGTCGCTGTTGCCGTCCCAGATGAGAAGTGTGGGATCAAACAGCCCTGTTGGCTGTCTTGTTATCACCAGGGAGAGGAAGAAGGGATTTAAAAATAAAGGACAATGAGGTTTTATGTGTACAATATGTGCAGCTGCTGCTTAAAACTGACCTGAACCACTCACTATGTGGGGCACAAGAACATGCCAGAAACCTGATGGTTGCAGCATCATGACTTCAGTCTGCTTTACTGATGGCTGTGATAGTCTGATACAGAGAGACAATCACAGTATATTTATTTTACTTTTTTTTTTTACATAAATTTCATGAAAAATCACTTTCGTTTTTATTCATACAGCCCAAAATCATAATTTAGAACAAGACCGGAAAGGTTGTGCAATATTTCCATTGAGTCTCAATATGGATTATGCTGTGTTCACATGGAGTCAGACAGACAGTAGACAGCAAACTGGATTTAATTATGTGGAAAGAGCAGGACAGTAAAATTAGGTGAGGCTTGCAAAGAGTATTGGCAAGACAGCATTGCAGTTCACACTTAAAATATCTTAACTTGGGGCGCCCTGTAACTCACCTGGTACAGCAATCGTCCCATGTACAAAGACTTTGTCCCTGCCGCAGCGACCGAGGGCTTGATTCCAACCCACGGCCCTTTGCTTATGTCATCCCCTCTCTTCCCCTCCCCTTTTCATGCTAATACTGTCCTGTTGACTAAAGGCAAAACGTCCCAAAAATATCTTTAAAAAAAAACAAAACTCTTTTGCCATGGTTCACAATAGAATTTACAACTGGATGTTACATAGCTGCCTTCCAGGGAGAAAACACAGGCAATCTGAACCATTACTGAACATTACTAAGATAATTACATACATTTTTTTAAAAAAGAAGTGTTTTTAATTTAATGTATTTTATTCTTTGTAAACAATAAAGTGTCACCATCGCAACATATCATCATGCATGTATTGTTTTACTGTCCTGCCTTTCCTTCAGACTGTTTTTCCTGTGTTGTCCCAAAACATCAGGAAAAACTACTCAAAAAAACTCAGGGAAAGCAGCAGTAGAGGGATCTCTCTTGCAAAAAGGTGTCATATTTACAAAATAGGGAGATCCAATGATGTTTGGCTGCAAATAAGTTTTGGGCAATAGTGAATTATTTTTTGCAAAAATGTGATGAAGTGTCTTGATTTGTCAGGTATAAAATTCACTGGACAAAAACAGACATTGCTGTCCTGTTATTTTAGCTGCACACCTCTTTTCAATTGCTTTTTCTGAAAATTTACTAGATCACAATTAAAATAAATAAATAAATAAAAATACAGGCTGTTACCCATATGCCCTCATCCTCATCTAGAGTGGACAGAAATTGCAGTAATAGAAAAACAATATGGAGAAAAGGAATGACAACAACGTGTAATAATATTACAGCAAGTGAAACTCAGTGTAATAATTTAAAGGGAAACTTTGATATTAGATTTGATGAAATTGGTTCCAGTATTGAGAGAGTGCTGCAGCCGACAGCAGAAAAGCAGGCTGCACTGTAACCATTTTGGGTGACTGTGCACTGTCAGGCTCATATTTATTTTTTATTTATTATAAGTGTCTGACAAAGGAATAAAATGTTTTTCTTTACCTTTAGCTTGATCTGGTGTGTTTATTACTGTGTCTTGTGAAGAGAGAGGAGAAGCGCACACCAGGGTTGGAGAGGTGCTGACCATTGACGAAAATATACAAATTTGAAAAAAGATGTCAGGCGCACACTCTAAGACTCGATGCAAAAATGTTTTTTTTATTCAAGTACCAACGTTTCAACTAAACCGTCTTCATCAGAGTATCATACCCTGATGAAGACGGTCTAGTCGAAACGGTGGTACTTGAATAAAAAAAAAAAAAAAACATTTATGCATCGAGTCTTAGAGTGTGCGTGAGTCTTTGCAGTAAGACAATAACTAACAGACTGGATTATGCCAAAGGTGAAGAAAACTGTTTTATTTCTCTGTAGGCTCCTTTCCATTATGGTGTCAGGCAGTTAAAACAATAACATGAGCCTGTCAGTGGCAAAATAAGCATTTTTAGTGGACATACATTGATAGTGCACTATTGCCATGAAGGTTACGTTGCAGCCTGTTTAGCAGCTGCTGGCTGCAGTGCTCTCTCTCAGTACTGGACCAGTTTGAGTAATGGCTGTCTCCATGAGTCACTTAGACACAAAAACATGGGAAAATATGGTCCAGGTTGAAAAATACAGAAGTTTCCCTTCAACATGGCTGCTACTGACCATTTTTGGTGTTGAAAGAAATCACATTAACATGTATATCTATATATTGTTGTACATGTGAGTCACACAGTCCAGGAAATGCAGAATATAGGTCACGCATTCTCTGCCTCTGAAATAACTGTGGCGGCACTGCATACTGATACATTGTGGCATGAGATTGAGCTTTTTGCACACAACTGGGACATTTAGCTAAGAACATAAGCACATTAATGCGGTTTGCATTAATGCCATTAAGACGGCGGTACTCTGCTCTCTCCCCCTCTCCCCCTCTCTCCCATTTGGGGCTTAATTGTGGCCATTTCTGCAGTATTACACAGTACTTTGTGTATCAGTGGGCCAGGGGTTAAATAAACACACCATGGTGCAGCACAGTTATCACAATCTGGACACCATGATGGATCAGGGATGTTGAAGCTTGGATGACGTGTAGATTATGAGAATCTGAACTGCTGTGCTGCTATATAATAGTCTCGTTGTGCATGGAACTGTGATGCATTAGTGGAGATATTTTAATGCTGTTAAAGCTTAGTTTGAACTCCGTTCAGTCCTCGCCATTGTGGTCTTAGTCATTAATACTATAAAGGCACGTTGCTTCAATGTTTAATACTAATACCCAACATAGAAAGCACCATACATACAGTGGAAAATCTAGAATGTGGCTCTGTAGGATAGAAACATAGTGTCTTTGGTGCAGTCTGTGAGTGTTACTGAGTTTTATGGTGTTTGCAGCTGAAAACCTGCAGTTTGAGTCGATGCTGCATCCAGCTACTGATTTAGTGTTTCTAACTTTACTGTAGTTGTTGCACTGTCTCTAAAAATTTATTATAAAAAACAACTAAACTTAAAGCTCCAGTGTGTAGATTTCATGGGATATATTGGCAGAAATGAAATTAATGTCAGTTAATATGTCAGTAATTTTCTTTACTGGATAATCACCTGAAAATAAGAATAGTTATGTTTCCGTTATCATAGAATGAGCTGTTTATCTACATACAGAGCAGGTCCTCCTCCAAAGAGTCCACCATGTTGTCCTACAGTAGCCCAGAATCATAGATTTGAATAATAGCTAGATACCAGACCCCAATATGACGCCTATTCATTCCTTTAGAGTTGCTCACCTGGTGCATCAACAAAAAGTTTTTTAGCTTCCGACTTATTCAGCAAACTGAATATGTGCAGTAGTCTTTCTCCCTCTGGCCCTGCCTGCGAGTTCCCGCTCAGCTCGTAGACTTTATATTGTGATGATATCACAGATATTCAAATCTCTTTTCTAGTCTTGAGGAAAGTTTTACAAATATTAAACCATCATTATTAACCATCTCAGAAATTCAGAATAGAAAGATTCATAATTGGTCTTGTTTGCAGTCTGAGGTGTCCTGTCAAGTTTGTCAGACGTGTCTTGTACAGTGGTGGTCTATGGGGAAAACGCTTTTTTGGCTGCAGACTTATTAGCTGAAATACGGCGAGTGACCACTGGGAAAAATTTGCCGCAAGAGTGAGCAGCTTTCCTGGCGGCCTGCCCAGCATGGACTAACCAAGCACTGGCTGTAGATAGGACTATTTGCATTTTTGCATCGACCATATTTCTCCTACACGCTTGGCACATGGCAAAAGTTTGCAGGGTGCAACCTCAGCAGCTAGATGCCACTAAATCCTGCACACCAGACCTTTAAAGTAACAATTTGCCATTTGAAGAAATGTGCTTATTTACTTTCTTGTCAAGAGCTAGATTGCAATCAGTACCATTCTCATGTCTTTAGGCCAACTAGAAATATTAGTCTATATTTAGCAGATGCCAGCAGCCAGTTAGCTTACCTTATTTTAGCTTAGCTTAGTTTAGTTTTGCTTAGCGTAAAGACATGGTGGAATTCTCACAATTTCAATGCCAACATGCTGATGATGAGCAGGTATAATATTTGCCATGTTCACCATTTTTAGGGTGTTAGCTTGCTAATATCTGCTACTTAGAAAAGTACAGCAGAGGCAAAGAATCATCAGAGTTATTACAGTTGATCTTGATGGGAACATTAGTGTCTGTACAAAATTTCATGGCAATCTGTCCAGTTGTTTTTGAGATCTTTCGGTCTGGACCATAGACTGTAGAGATGGACGATATGACAGCTCTGCAAAGTTGAAGCCAAAACATCCTGATTGCTCCCCAGTGGTCATAAAACTCGTCACCCTCCATGTCAGCAGATGTTTTCATAAAGATGGTTTCTATCATCTTAGGGAGTTTTGATCTCACTGGTGTATGTTCAAGTGTGTCTGCATTTTTTCTCTGAGTTTGGTTTTAATTTGTTATTGATTCTAGAGAAAGGGGGGTGATGTCATGATTGGCAACTGTGGTTGACTCAGTCAGGGGTTTGTATGGGTGGGACTTTGATACCGCAGCCCCAGCTCCTGATTAATACTATGCTTCAAATGATGCCACTGGCACAAGATAGCAGCAGCAGTACCTGTGATATTCTGGCTTCATTTTTGTGCAGTGGGAGGAAGTGTAGACACATCATCCATCTTTATATCAGTCTAAGGTCTGAACCAAAGACATGGATCGATCAACTGGCATTGCGGTCCAAAAACAAACACAAAATACAGCAGAACTGAGTAATTGTTATAAATTTAATATGACATGCATAGCAAGATAGCAGGCGTAACAGGACATTAATAATAACCCTATATGTCTGTATGTGACTCTTCTTTAGTTTTAATTACCCTCTTCCATTTACAGTAGTTTAGTAGGAGTGTTACATCCCATGGAGCAACACCACTGCAATCGCTGAAATCTGGCATCCATCATGTTTCTCGCTGATTCTTCCAAACGAGCTAACTGTGCTTAGTTTGCTCACTAACAAATGACCAGGCTTCACACTGTTTCTCAGCAATAAAGTTGGCTTGTGCTGTTTTTAGTCCCTGCAGGCTTCCTTCCCTCTGTGTGCCTGTGAACAGTACTTTCCCCATGGAGCAGATTAGAGGTCTTGTACGAGAGTTAAGTCCTGGTTAATTTAGATTTAAGACTGCAGTGAGGTAATGATCTGCCTGCCAGGCTCTGTCTCTAATCCAGGCAGTCAGACAGGCCTCTTCCCTCTGTCAGCTGGACCCCAGCAACACCCATCCAAATGCACACACACACACACACACACACACACACACACACACATGCATCCATACTGTAAGTGTATACACCCCCACCTATGCTACACGCAGGCCATGGCTCTGCCCCAAATGCCCAGTGGAGACTATAATCCTCATGGTGACAGAATAATAACATACAACTAATGAAATCCATACACAGTAATCAATCTGCATGTGTGTGTGTGTGTGTGTGTGTGTGTGTGTGTGTGTGTGTGTGTGTGTGTGTGTGTAGGAGGGGCACGGGTGGGGGGCTTGTAATGCTATCTTTGTGAGTACCAATATAGACTTTGTTGTGAAGACATCTGTGCATTGTGAGGACATTTAGGTTCGACAGTGGACTGCTAAAGGTTAAGACTTGGTTTTATGATTAAAAGAATACTTCATCCACAAAATGACCGTTTGTAAATCAGTAATCATGTCGTGTTACCTTGAATTTGTCAAAAAAGCTTTCATGATGAATGATGATTGAGAGGCATGTTTAACAACAGCAAAACTCTATTAAACATCAGTTAACAAACTCATACAACCGGTGCAGTATGATCAAAGTCTCATTTTGTATGCTCAGTACTTCCCAAATGCTTCCCAATGCATTTTTAAATATAGAATATATAGATTCTCTTTTTAAATAGTAAGGTTTAAGTGAACATATATAGCTATTTTTAAAACTGGGTTTTTCCCTCCTTACCACACAAGCACTGTTATAAGTAAATCTCAGTCCAAATGCAAAACACAAATGAATTGCTGTCAAGAGCATGCCAAACCAACAGGCGGCAATATAACTGTAACCCCAAAGCCACACAAAGAAGAGGATGATGGAAAATCAGAAGCCTATTAAAAAGCTATTACTGGAAGGCTATCGGGGGCAGTGACCTCTGTAGCGTATTGTAGAGTGGAAGAGTCACCATACATTTATGTGTTAACATGTACAAAGTCCTGTTAGCAAGGTTAGAGCCAGCGCTATTTTTGCTTGGTCCACCATTGCACGAAATGTTGCCTCATTTGTGAAGCCACACAAAGAAGATAACAGCTCACACCTTGCCGTCACAAGCCAAAAACTCTGTTTTCGGGGTCCACACGTCAACTCTTAAAACAGAGTTTCTGAAAATCTTCACCCTGGATATTGAGTTTTACAAAAGGTTCATGTTCAGGGACCTAACAGTTTGCATGTAGATGGAAGGCCAAAAAGCATAGACGAATCCATGTTTTCAAATGTACCCATGAATGTTTGGACTGTTAGGGTTTGGTATTCAGTAGTTAGGGTTAGGGGTTAGGGAGTGTATTAAGTCAATGAGGTGTACAGGTATAGAGAAACAGAGAGGTGAAGGCTACCTTCAGGAAGACATTTCAGGGTTAAGACCAATTAATTGAGGACGGCTTGCCCAGCTGTGGACAAAAGCAGTGTCCCTGACTGGGAGAAGGTGGTTAAGCTTAGGGTTAAGGTGAGAGTAAGTCCCCAGGAAATGAATGTATTAGAGCTGGGCAGAAGGATGATGCCAGTGCCATTGCTAGTGGCAGTCAGTCAACAATCACTGAGCCCACCATCGCGACTTCATCCTCCTATGTCAAGGGTGCAGGTTTGCAGTGACACTAATGGCGTTCATTGCGTGCATAAAAGGTAACAATTCTGATTTATCTACCAGATGAACTGTAGGCTGCCAGATGGGCAAAGTGAAACCTAAGTTTGTGTCCACCATTGTGAAGATTTGCCACCATTACCGTATCTGTATTACATTACATGACTACATTACTATATCTCCTCACATGTGCTTGGTTGACTGACATTATTTACTATTATTTAAATGTCAAGTAAGCCCAAGTAGGTTATGATTAACTTACAAAAACTTTACGTGCAATAGTCCACCTTCTCCCCTTTCTCTGTCCGTCTCTCTCAAACACACACATGTTGTGGTGCTCCGTCCTTGTCTCAGTCCTCAAAATTGTGCTACAGTAATGCATAAAGCTGGCGGTTTGCAAGTCAGGTTTGGTAGTTGATTAAAAACCCCACCACAAACCCCTAAAAAATGATGTCATCCTGCATCACAGTGTTTCACTGTGGACATCATTTAACCCTAGATTGTGTGTAAATCTATGTAATTTCCCCAGAGTGACCAAAGTAAACATGTTTGTGTGTGTGAATGTGTGTGGCTGTCTGTTTCTGTTGCCCTAAGATGGCCCTGCACTAAAAATACCAGTGACTGTTATTTTGGGTGTTCGTACAGTATGGGTACTATAATATACTGTGTGTGGGTGTATAATTATGTCCCTGTGTTCCTGTTTGAAAAAGGAGTGGCAGGACATCACAGAGGCCTCAGTCTCAGCAAGATGAGCCTCTGAGCTGAAGTAAAACTTGAACGTGTGTTTGTGCTTTACATTTCACAGAGTTTGTAAGATTATTGGGCCTGTTTACATCTCCCTTAGAACGTGCTTCTTAAACAGATTAGAGGGTCCCTCTCTCTCTCTTCACCCCAGACAGCCATAACTCAGATATGGCAGCATATTGCTCTGCTGCCATCGTTTGTTTACCAAACCTCAGATTGAGCTGTAAACCCTCCCTGACACTGACTGCATGTCTCTATTATCTACAGTACCGACCAGGGATGCATAAAACTGTGTAATTATCACTCCTGCTGCACAGGAAGCCTCTCTGGATGCCTCCGTCTCTCTCAGCCGGCTCTCATTGTGCAGGAGGTTATGATTTTTTTAAGTGAGTTAATTAGCATGAAATGAATTGATTAATTGGGTCTGTGAAGGTGTCACCAGCTGTGCAGATCGACGGCTGCACCTCTAAGATGCAGCAAATAATCAGGATTAATTTTTGGCTTCGTCCGTACCTCTGATTTGACGGTTGGAAAATTAACCTGGATTTCCTGTTGGTGTCAGTCAAACGATCAGGTCTCCTCTCATTATTTTAGGCAACAGTGTTGCCCTTATTAGCCAGCTGAGTTGAAGCATGAGTGACAGAGGCATGGTGCCCCTTATAATTAACAAGATTCATATGCAGGTGATGCCTTTATATGCATATTATTTGAAGCGGAAAGGTTTGGTTCTGGGAGGATTTTTATGTTTTCCTACTCTGATTCAGCGCGAATCGAGGAACTCAGGAAAGACTTTTTTTCTGTTTTCGCATGCAGTTTGTAAATTAAACAGCTAAACTGTCCTAGTTTAGCTGTGTGTCTACTATTTTATTCTGTTATTATAATAAAGTAGCAGCTGTGTTAGGAAAATGCAGCTTTCTCCAGCTCTGTGGGTTTCATACTGTGCACTCATCAAAGCATTCTTTCTTGGAAAATAGCTATCGCAAGTACAAATACAAAAATCCTCTTGTGAAACTTTTCTGCTGCTGTGGCTACAAGCAGGAAGTGGATTTGAGAGGTTATGTCTTTAATAATAGAGAAAATGATCAACTAGGGATACAGAAATGGTTTAAGTTGCATGACTGATGTTCCCAGTTTGAGTCCAGTCAGGTGTTTCTGTTGCATGTGGCTCTCCATCTTTGTTTCCCCTCATTTCCTGCCATCTCTCCACTGTCATAAAAAGTTTACCCTTAAACGACTCATACTCATCACTGTCTTTGTCGTTAAACATACAGCACCACTTGTGTATCAGTGGCTCTGCAACCCTGTGCTGATGGGGCTCTGCTCTGCAGCTTTGGTATCCTTTGGTAGTGTTTTAACATTTAGTCCTCGTCACGGAAACAAAGGCCCAGCAATTCTGAAATGCCCCCATGAATACTGTTTAGAAGAACATACAAGTGACAGTGTGCAGTTTTTTACATCAGCTTTTTATCTTTGGAAAAGTAATTAACCTTTGGGTATAGCTTGAACATGACCGTACAGGAGCTAAGCTAGGCTAACTGCACAGTTGAGGGAAAATTTAAAGGGTAAGTTTGGTATTTTCAACTTTGACCCCATTTTACATGTTTTTGTGTCTAAGTAACTAATGGGATATGAATTTTTTAAAACCAGTTTAGTATGAAAAGAGACTACTTCAGATGGCAACGGTGAAATAGGTTGTAATGTTTCCATGGGGGCATGTTTGCAACATCACTGTGCGTCCACTAAAAGTGTTTTTTTGTTTTGTTTTGTTTTGTTTTTTTCTCACTGACAGGCCCAAATTATCATTATAGTGTCTGACAACATTGTGGAAAGGATTCCTACAGAGATAGACCTATATATTAAAGAGTAAGATCCTTTTTGTTTAACCAGAAACAGTCTCGAAACTGCTATCGCCAAACCCACCAGACTCCATTTGAATAAACAGTAATTTTATCCTTGTAAAGCACACTTTATTCAGAGTCAACAGAAACACAATAAAACTCACAAAACCCAATTTGTCTGTCTTTCTGCTGTTCCAACATTCATCAACTCTTGTTTGGTTGAAATAAACCCTAAATTCACCGAGTTAGATGTGAAAATATGCTGGCTCTGTACACGCTAAAATTACTGTTTATTTGAATGGAATCTGGTGGGTTTGGCGATGGCGATTTATAGGCTGTTTCTGATAGAACAAAGAGGATCTTAACCTTTAACAAAAAGGTCTGTCTCTGTAGAGATACTTTCCATAATGTTGTCAGACACTTATAATAACAATCTGAGCCTGTCAGATTGTGGCCAGAGTTGTTACATTGCAGCCTGTTTTGTGGCTGGAGCAGTTTCACCAATTGTTGATCCCATTAGTCACTTAAACATAAAAACATGACAAAATAGGGTCCAGGTTGTTACCCTTAAACGACTCATACTCATCACTAGTTTTGTCATTAAACATACTGCACCACTTGTGTATCAGTGGCTCAACAACCCTGTGCTGATGGGGCTCTGCTCTGCAGCTTTGGCATCCTTTGGTAGTGTTTTAACATTTAGTCCTCGTCACGGAAACAAAGGCCCAGCAATTCTAAACTGCTGTCATGAGCGGGCCGCGCGGGGCCGTGTTGAATGACTCATCATTTGTTCGGGTCTGTTCGGGTGCCTTCCACTGTGAACCAGCAGGATGAAACAATTACCCCGGCAACAAAAGCTAATTGCCATGATAACAGAAGCTCTGCCCTCGGGTGCTACCCAGAGAGAACGCAACACACACACCCCATCACCCCAACCCACTCCCTCCATATGCCAAGGAAACACTTTCCCAGCCTGAATACAACCAGTGATCTAATCAGGATGCTGACGAATCTTACAGGAACACACAACTGCTGTTCCTAAATACGCAAACCCAACATGTATACAGTCGTTTTTCATCAGGTTCAGGCATCAGTTCTTCCTGCGCTGAGATGTCTGCTAATGGACTGAAACACACAGCCGTGACACTGTGTGTGTGTGTGTGTGTGTGCGCGTGTGTGTGTGTTCATGTATAGGATTTGTGTGTAGGAGGGAGGGGGGGGCACATATGTCTAACCATGTGTGCAGGGAAGTGCTTTGCTTAATTCAAAAGCCTGGGAATGTGGCCTCCTTTTCACCGCTCGCCTTATGAGGCTTATTTGACATGAGGAAGTGCTCAGTGTGGCAGAAGCCTTCATATCCTCTCTGCTCTTGTTTCCTCTCTGCTGTCTATTCATCTCCTTCTCTCTCTCTCTCTCTACTCCTCATCTTTTTTTTCCCTCCTCAACCCTCTCAGGCTGCTTTTTGAGGTGAATATTATTCAGTCTCTGCTGAGAAATCTGCTTAGTCCAGCAAAAACAAGGTGAAATGCTCAGGCAGTGACTGTTGGCTGAATCAAGTCAAGCTGATACTGTTTAAGAACCAGAATACATGTGTTTCCTCTGCACCAATACAAATATATTGCCAGCTAATAGCAAAGGAAACATTTTAAATATTTGTGCTCTCGTTTGCCTGTCAGTGTGGTGTGAGAAACGCTCAGTATTTCTTTCTTTATTCATGAGCTGGTAGTGGGGAAGTGCTTATGCATTTTTAAAGATGTAGTCTATAGAATACACAGGAGGGAAAATACCAGCAGGCTGAAACCTTCAGAGGATTGGAGTGGCCTGAAGAGAGAAACTGCCCAAATGTCAGCTGTTCATTCGAGTTCTTTGCTCCTCAGGGAAACTGCTCAGAACGGCTTCAATCAATATTTTTATATTGACAAAAGTTCACGACTATTTATGTGAAAGGGGTCACATGTAGTGATGAACCACAGAGAAATATAACCTGACTCTGCAGTTTCCTGCAGCTTGACGGAGCATTTTTGCATCTTTGAGCTCCTTGTTTATGTTTTATTGTTTATAACTTACCATAAAACTTCAATGTTATTATTATTCTATTATTTGTCTGAATCACTGAACTCAACCGGCTTATATTTGGGACAGGCCTTTAATTCCTTACACACAAAACTGTCACAAAAGATGAGAAATACAACACTCACAACTAATTTTTATGAAAAACCCTTTTGATTCTTTTGATGGGTGTACCCTTACAAACTAGGGGCATACGATATATCATATAATTTACCTGGCATTTTGGGAATCAATACATATTCTGACTTGACCACTTTGTTTCTCTTGTCTGTCAGGCTGGTAAATCTGAATGAATTACTGTATTCTCTGGTGCTCGTGGTTTCAGTAAAATGAACCTATACAAAGAAATCCACACGCACATCCAAACCAAAAAACAGGCAGGTGCTGAGCTGAAAACAGTGCATACAAAAGAAGATTAAAACAGTCGCGCACTGCAGGGCTCCAATGCTCAGTAGAATTTATTTGAATACAAGTAACATTTCAAGCGTCAGGCTCTTCATCAGACTGCTACTCTGATCAAGAGCCTTTACTCGAAACGTTACTTCTATTCGAGTAAAATGAACCTAACAATTGAACTGTGGAGAATCTAACCGAGCTTATGTTGTGTGTAGCATCTCCATAGTGACAGAAGTTTAAGCATTTATATTTGTATGTGCTATCTGAACACTTAACTGACAGTTACTTTAGTGGGTAGCCAACAACCTGGTTTTATACATCCAAAAAACTTCTAAATGAACTGCTTGGCAACCAGACCCAACATCTAATTGAGACAGGCTTTTACTTGTCAAAATGTGTAGCCACACCAGGCTAGTAAAAGGGGCTGGGCGTGTATTTGGGACAAGGCTTTTAATTGACATTTTACGGTAGTAATTTTATTTGAAGGCTACTTTCCATTTAGGTAAGCCAGTTTTAGTGTTCTGTTATTGTGCCTACTCACTCACTGACATGTCTTACTGGGACACTTAATGGAATGGAGCCATTGCTGATTTTAATAAATGTGTCTGCTGTGAAAAGTTTCTACTGCAGGCTTAAATCACTATTAAACCAAGGGTTCCTACATATTTTCCTGTTTTAAGATTCCATACTTTTTAAGACTCAACTTAAAGACTTATCCGTAGATTTTCTAGATCATATTTGACACCTCAGAACAAATAGCTATATGTTTATTTATTATGTCAATGACTGGTTTTAAAATCCAACTGTTATCATGTATGTTGCCAAATAATTGCCAGAACACTGTAGCTCATACAAATCAGTCAACACCATTCAGTCCACACACCTACGCACGCAAGTTGGACGACGTCCCACTGTCAAACACCTCTGCCCAGAGAGGAAGTAAACTAAACAGTGCTGCCTATACTCGTATTATTTTATCTTAACATATTTGGATAAATAATATTCTGCTGTTGTTCCCCACCCTGTATTGTTTGACTCCTTTGTAAGTAAGAGCTGAAGATGAGTTGAAAATCACTGCATAATTTAGAGGGTAACACAAGCTTAATATTTGGTTATTTGCAGTGCTATGTATATATACATTTAAAAAACTACTGTGCTTTTCTTTTACACCTAATTTAGTCATGGGTGTCTTTATTTGGTTTAGTTAACTGCATTCTCGGAACCCATCGGCTGTATTTGGTGTCTGACTTCCGGCAGACGGCGATACAGCCTCTGGGGGCAGACCCCCAATTTTTTGGCATTCCGGTTTGATTTGGGCAGAGGAGGCGAATTTCCGTTTCCAACTTCCATTTATATATAAGTAAATATGCTGAACCATTGTGATGGATTCAGAGTTTGCAGTGACATCAATTATGTTCCGCCTCCGCCTACAAACAGCCTACAACCGGAAACCAGGGCTCTTCCGCACTTCTTCCAGAGGCAAGATCTCTGGGGTTTGCCTACAGACTCTACATTCTGTATATAGAGACTAAGTTAACTGTAACTGTGAGGTCAGTGGGAGGCAGAGCTGTTGTGCCGGCTGTGATGTACAGGTGTAGGAACAGCTCTGCACAGGAGTGTGCGTTCAGTCGCCATCATTCTTGCCTTGCTTTCGGTGATGTCAAGTTCACTCTGGCCAGCACTCTGTCAGTCTGTGGTAGACGTTTTGGCTGCCTGCTCCAAAAGCCATGAAAAACACTTTGCTGGTGTGATCAAATTATGTTTTAGAAATTCTGCATTTCATATTTTAGAAAACAGATTTGGGATAGTAGTCTGGACACAAATATTTTTCCATATTCTCTTTTACTTTTTTTCTATACTTATTCAGACCTGGAAATTACTAAAATCAAATTCCATACTTTTCCATACTGTGTATAACGAACAAGGATGAATCATACACAGTCAATATATCATCAACAGAAGTCCAATTAGCAACAATAATTTGGGCTTATGAAGCTTATCACTTAAAAATGTCTCTTCTTTGTGATTAATATATTCTAAAATAATGTTTTCTTTAGTCTGACCTTCAGTTTTTCCTGTTTTCCTGCTCTGAACATCAGTTTGATTCATCACATTATTTTAATGTCACTGATTGTGATTTTCAGCAACAGCTGACCTTTTTCAGATGAAGCCGTATCGCCTGCTGTCCCTTCATCATAAACACATACTCACTCTGTTTTCTCTATCATCTCTCTACTCTGCTTATACACCTAAAAATTTGTCCAGTATGGAGCATTTGAGCAAAGTGGGTCTCTTTCTTTTTTTTGGTTGGTAGTAGCAGCTGTGATGTTGAGCAGCTATCATGTGCCTCATTGTGCCTTGTCTCCTCTTTGTCATGTGACCCAGAGAGAGTACGCTACCCTCAGTAATCAGATCACACACAGAAGCATTTAGCACGCTGTCAGAAGTGGGAGAAATTAGCTGAGCTGCTCTGTGAAGATCTGGCTTAGCGTTTACTGCAACCAAAGAAACAAGAAATCGTCTTCTTTTTTTTGGTTCTCCATCCCATGATGTGTCGATTGAGCAATGTACTGTATGTGGAGGAGGAATAGACGAGACGGCCGCTTTATTTCTGACTGCTCCAAGAGAACTGAAACCGTCAGCTTCAAGCTGGAGGCGCTCCATCCCTCTGGCCCAAACTGCTCCAGAAATAGGGCCTGTTTTTGTAAGAAGATCCATCACAGAGGCACAGCCACCTCCCTCCTCCCCTCCCCGCCTTCTTGCAGGGAGCCTCTGGTGGTCTGTCGGGTCTCTGAAGTGGAGAGAAGTGTCAGTTATGTGATTAGAGAGTCTGTTAAACTTATTTAGAGATGTAGGAAACATGACGTCTGTAGTTATCCCTTATGGTTTTACATGCAGAATGGGAGGTTCTGCTCAAATGTCGAGGCAGTGAACTTTTCAGATCTCTATATCCTGCAGTTATCAGTGATGAAATGATGATTTGTTTTTGTTATTCCTGATATATAAGGAGTAAGATGACATTTGCAGGAGGTTAAGGATGAATCTTTGCGTCTGTGTCTGTCCAACAGGATTGTATCTGGAGTGACTCGTCAGATCAGATTCTGTGCTGTATCTGAATGTATTTGAGGAACTTTGCTTTCACATCTGCTTGTGTAAAAGACAAATGTGTTTCCTGTTTGATTTTCAAGTTCCTGTTTGTCCCTTGGTGGAGGATATCTGTTGTGTAACCATTTTCCAGCCGTCAGCATCTACATCCAGACTTACTTTTTGTGTCTTACTGTGTTTAACCATTCACAAAATGTCTCTGCACTGGAATCATTGTCACGAATAAATTGTGTTGTGATGTCTCTGATATGATATTGCTGCTGGTTAACTCGGCAGCAGTTGTGCAGTGGGGAATGATGGATATTTGACACAGGGAGGGTGGTTGTAATCGTGGGAGTTGTTGCTGAAATCCATCTGTCAAGTGAGCTTTAAAGGCTTTTCCCCGAGGGAAGACATGATGTTGCCGTGCAGTTTATTCTCAGACCTTCTGATACTGTTGCGTGGAAATAAACATCTTTATGTCAAGTGTCAGACAGGTGATTTACTCTGAGATACTTATGATGAAAAAGAGTTTTAGATCAGAGAAAAATCTCTTATGCTGCCTTGCTTGCCAGATGCCTAATTTAACTTAAATGGAAAGACACACGCCCACCAAACTTTTTTAATTAGAGAAAATAAAATACTTATTAAGGGACTCCATAAAGACTTTTTATGAAGTATAGAATCCCTCTCTTAACCATGTTAAAAAGAAAATCCATTGCCAGCTTTTCCGTAAAAAGGATAAAGGGAGAATTAAGAGGAATTTATATTTTTGTGGCAGACCATACGCCATAGCCTACGCATATGGCCTACGCCGTGGTAAGAATTTACACTTGTGCGGTGGTGTGTCTGTGTCTCTCCGCCGTTACACCTCCAAAACAATGGTGGCTTTCTGTGAAGTGCTGTCAAGTTTAGTTGATTCAAAACACACATTAAACATGGCTTAATAGCGAAAATTTCAAACACAAGTACAAAAATCAGCTTCACTATAACTCGCAGCATTCACAGACAAACATTTGTCTTTATCTGGACACATTTTCCCCACTAATACAACATGCTAATGTCATTAGCACAAGTCTATGGCATTTTACATTGTATAAATTAGCATAGTAGCTAGCGAACTTTTCCTCTACTCATATGAAGCCAGGGACAACAGCAACATTTAACAAAGGTAAGGTTACAAAATTCAGCTCCATTACAACTCACAAGGTTCACTGACAAAACAACTGTCTTATACTAAACACGTTTTCCAAACAAATACAACATGCTAACGTTATTAGCACAAGCCTATGGAATTTTGCATTGTGTAAATTAGTTTAAAAAAGAAAAGAAAAATGGAGATGGACGTAGTTTGATATCCAGCCCTCACACTGTTACTGTGTTTCATTTTGAATTCCTTCCATGTGAATTTTAGGGGAATTCATCCAAATTGCACTTTATTATTTTTGCAAGAGTAACTCTCAGGTATGCAGGGTTTAAGTGAAGCCAGTAGAATCTCATCACTATGTCATCGCTGCTGAGTTATTTGAGGCCGTTCAGACGACCCCAGGGGAACCGGAGAGCAGACGATGGCAGGAAAAGTGAGAGGAAGCCGGCTGGGACTGAACCATGTGTTCAAGCGGTCCGGGGGGGGGTCTCTCAGGTGTCACGCTGTGTTCCTCCTGCAGAGCGGCACCTCGAAGGAAAGGTTGTCAGAGGAGGAAGGGGGGCGGTCACATGTTGGCATTTGAATGTTACTGCCGTCCTCGGGGCCTGAAACAAGTCCCAGTCCTCGTTAACTGCTGTGAAAGACAACCTCATGTATCTGCTTCATCGTTATATTATTTCTGCCATTTTTATTGTGAATGTAATTGTGCTAAATTGCTGGAGGTTTAATATTACGCCATATAATCTCATTCACCTCTGGCTCTGCATTAAAAAGTCAAGGTAACAGAACAATTAATCACACTTTTGGCTCTTGTCACCATTTCTGGCTTTTTTCATACCTTCATAACTTAAACAGCTTTGAGCTGCTGGAACACCTCTCTAACGGGGTCATGCATATCTCCAGTGTGTCATTCCAACGTCTCAAATGTTATTATTTAGCAGAAGTTAATGTTTTAATGGTTTTAAGATGTGACTGCAAGGCACAATCATGTGCACTCCATACTGAATATCTTGAAACTTTGTCAAGGAGGAGAAAACTTAAAGAAAATTTAAAGCTGCAACTGTTACTCAATCAAATTGTTAATTGAAGGGGTGAATGAAATATCAAGTTTGAAGACATCATTTTGGGCTCTGGGAAGATGTGATGGGTGTTTCCACTACTTTCACATTGGATGCATAATAATCAGCAGATAATTAAAGTAATTTGCCGTAAATTATAAAGCTGCACTCTTACACCTCTCCCTCACTGGATGCGATGTGAACAATCGAACATCAGATTGTTTCAGCTTTTACCAGTGAAGACGTCCTGACCTAATCTGTGCATCAGCAAACAGGCTAAGTGCCACCCCGGCTCTATTTTTGCAAAGCTTTGCGCACCTCCAGCCTATTTTCAGAGGTACAGCAGGCTGTTGCTTAGGCTCAGTCAGAACTCGAAAGGGTGTTGTTGTCATGCGTAGTATATCTGAACAGGTTTTCATGCTCCATCCACCAGGGTTTGCTTGTTTGCTGTATGTTAGTCCGCCTCTTTTTTCCACCCAATCCTAGTTACTGTTGCTGCTGTAGTGGCCATGTCATGCTTATATGAACCACTGCGGTGATAAAAGGAACACTTCACTCCCTGAATGACCTTTTTTTTTCAGTTAATCAACAAATTACTGAATTTGTGAAGAAAACTTTGTCTCACATGTCTCCACAATGAACGAAGAATCCAAAAACTAAAAAAATTCTTCATGAATTGCAGTAGTGGGCCCCTTGCCCACATTTAACCACATTAAAACTATATCAAAACATCCATTTTCGTAGTGTAAAACAACTCCTGCAGTATAGTCCAAGTCTCATTTATTCAGTCGTACGCTCAGTGCCTCCCAAACTCATGCATTTTCACTAAAACCTTACTATTTAAAGCACTTGCACATCTGAGTGCCAGGGCAAGTGTGCTCGTGTTTATGCAAAGATGTTTCAAATATTGAGGTTTTAGCAAAAATGCATGTGTTGTAGAAGTACTGAGCATATGATTGGACAAATGAGACTTGAATTACACTGTACAAGTTGTGTGAGAGCTTGTAAACAGATGCTTTCATACTGTTTTAAACGTGGACCCCTTTTACTCCAATTCATCAAGAAGTTTTCTCTGTTTTTGGATTCTTCGTTCAACATAGAGGTATGTGAGTATAAAGAGTTTTCTTTACATATTCATTTTGTACAGGAAGCATCCTTAAAGGCTCTGGCATACCTTGACAGTCAGCGAGCGCATCAACAATGCTCTTTAGTTTGCTTTTCTTGGCCCTCACACCTTCAGACTGCTAATGTGAGTCTCAGTGCCAGAGAGCCGGTCCCTGAGGTGCTGAAAGTGAAAATTAGAGAAGCGTTTAGTGACTTCACAGGTTCTGCGAGTTAACCTCACCTCCGCCAGTCCTCATCCCCTCGCCACCTGCTGTTATGTGTTTCCACCTTCAGACACATATGGTGCTAAGGTCATAACAGTAGTCACACACACAACACAGATGGATCCTTATTTTGCGAGCTGTATCTCTTGAAAGTGGTCGTTTTGTGATGTGATTTATGATTTGTCGAAGCCACATAAGTCATCAGCCACATGTCTCGTTTTATGAATGAATTCCCTTTCGGCTGCGTGGTTGTGAACGTGATTATTTTATGCGTCCTAGTAGCTTTGTGATGTGCGACTTTTCATTTGCTTTTCACCAAACGAGCCTCCAGCTGGCGATACACTTGCTGATCAAACACTTGCGTTTTTAGCACACTGTATCATTAACCGACACATCACGCGCACCCCTCAAAACACTTCTTCATGCGCTGTAATGGTGCGACCACACCACAGTAAAGGCCAGGAGGGAGAGGGGAATTTTCCAGGGTTCGGTTTTACGTTGAGGTCTTGTTTATAGCCTTCAGAAATGGCACCCACTCTCTTCTCAGCACACACACTGTCAGATATCTACAGTGGCAGTGTGTTATTCCTAATGTGGTAACTGCAGAGAGGTGTGGCTCCCCAGTGCCCCCTCAGCTAACCAGATAATTACACAGTAACTCTGTTGCACTGGTTTCACTTTAGTGACCACCAGCACATTTTCACCGTGCTGCTCAGCAGTAACAGTATGAGAGTTAACGGTGCAGGGAAGCATCTCTATAATCTAATACTCTCCACTGTTCTAGGGAAGAGTTTAATGATACCAATGCTATTATCAGTTCTGATTTTTGATCAGTTTTCTGTGTTGAGTTTTTTAGCATCAATGCAACGATTTTATTCTCACTGTTTCTGAACACGGTGTAGAAATTAATTTGAAATAAGTCATGCGTGTGACTTAGCATGGTGCTGACAGTGGTGGGCAGAGTACTGACAATCTATACTCAAGTTAAACTAAAAATTATCGATTGAGAAACACACTAGAGTAAAACTTTTGATTTTTAATGAAGTAGAGTAGATATCAAACAAAGACGGACAGCCTATACAGTTGAGATATGAACAATCTCCCACTCCTTCTCTTCCACTCCCCCCCCCCCCCCCCCCCTTCCTTACTGTAACATCAAATATTAATGTTAAACATGAAAAATTAATGTAGCTTTAATTAACGTTAGCCAGCGAGCTACCTTTTCCCTTACAGTATAGGCAACTTTCCTTAATGTGTTTCTTCCAGGCAGTTGCAACCTTGCATCTGCAGTAGAGTTGCTCCTCACGTGCTCTCACTTCCACGCTCAATCCCCTCATTAAGAGCAGACTAATAACAAAGGTATAAATAGCAAATGTAGCAAAGTATAAATACTTGAGTAAAGAGTAGAAGTAGAATTTCAAAAAAGGAGCATAAAAAGTGTTTGATCCTTTAAAAAAAGCAACTTTTTTATTCATGTGTTTGTTGTTATGCGTCATGTTACTATAACAGGATATTTACCATCAGCATTGGACTTGATGCTCTGTTGTGAGGCAGTGGAACTTGGGTGCAGAGTGTCAAACACATGGCATTCCTGGAGTTTAAGCTCATGTTGTGTGGACAGATTTCCTAGCAGATTGCTGCTGTGTCAGCACTTACTTAAAATGATCATTTTAGAGATCATTACAAGCAGCACTGTTGTCGTCTTTCTTGGTGAAATGAAGCCACGCTCTGGACCGTTCCTTCCTCTCCACCATGACTCCTTCTGGTTGCAAGTTTCCAGGAGTGTAGATGCACGAGTTTGTTGTCGTTGTTTGTTTTGCGATCTGCAACTGTCAGATAAATGTGCAGGCATCAATGAAAAGAGTCAATCAGCTCCAAGGCAAACAATGCTGATGGATTGGACAGTTTGGAGCTGGCTCTCAACTGAAACTCATCCTGTCCCATCTATTGACTGTTAGGAACTGAATCCCATTTTCCACCTAGAGCAACCTCTTTGGTCTTGCCACAAACTAAACAAGCTCTGGTCAGATGTTTTAAGTGCTTTTCAGAAGTACACAACTGTGATATTACACCAGACCCACGCACTACCATCCTGGGTGGAACACAACATCTGTTAGCCCTATCCCACTTGCAACAGAAGACAATACAATGCGGCATGATTGTGGCAAAAAGGAATATTTTAACTGTTTGGAAAACTGGGGATGTGCCTTCTTTGAAGACCTGGTTGGCAGAAATCACCAACTTGTTACACATGGAGCGACTTAGATACAGAGATTGTTAGATTGTTGATCGCTATGGAAATGATTTATCTTTGTTAACATGACAAGGTGTTTAAATTATCTCAGAAATCATCAATCAAAACTATATGTTTCAGCTTCTATAATAAATTAAGTTAACCACTGTATGCCCCTTTCCACAAACAACAGAACATTGTCACAATATTTAACTGGATTCCTCTTACGTTCCCTTTTCTTTCTGTCTTCCTTCAGTGAACAGAGTATCTGTCAGGCACGGGCCTCAGTGATGGTCTACGACGATGCCAGTAAGAAGTGGGTGCCCATCAAGCCTGGGCAGCAGGGCTTCAGCCGCATCAACATCTACCACAACACTGCCAACAACACCTTCAGAGTGGTGGGCGTCAAACTGCAGGACCAGCAGGTGAGAGGCTCAGGGAAATAATCAGCATCACACTCTCGGTGATGAGAGGACATTTCTGATGCTTTGGCTTCAGAGCTCCATTCTCTAGCTGATGTGATGTTTCTGTATGTGTTGTTTTCAAGCACTTTCATGTCAGTAAGTGCCAAGTTGGATATGTCAGAGCTTTCAGAAGTACCTCAGTTTCTCAGTTGGTAATTAAGTAATGATGATAACTCTATACTACATCAGTCAATCAGGGTGCAGGACCCTCAGTAGCTCTGCAGGTAGAGCAGACGATCTATGTACACGGGCTAAGCCCTTGCTACAGCGGCTGCAGGGTCAATCCTAGCCAACTGTCCTTTGCTGCATGTCATCTCCTCTCCTTTCCCCCGTTAACACTTGAACTGTCCTATCAAAGAAAGGCCAAAAAAAAAAAATCAATGTGTCATTAGCAACAGAAAAAAACAGTGGATGTTGTCACACGTTTTCCATTTTAGAAAATATTAGCGTTACATTTATGCTGTTATATACGTTTTTTTTTTTGTTTGTTTGTTTTTTACTTCAAAGAAGAGTTGTTTTGAAGAATACTTTCCTATATTTGCAATAAAATATATGTACTTCTGCTCCGTAATATTGGGCTACACACGTCTAGCTTCGTTTATAGATCCACTTACCTATAAATAATGTTTATGCTCAGCTCACACACAACTTAGATTGTCCCTAAGCAAGAAACTTCTAATTTGGCCATCGCTATCTTGGTTGTTTGGAGTCTGAAGTTTTTATATTTAGGTGAGAGGCTGATGCTGTGAGGAGCGAGGGGTGGATCTGACTGAGAGGCCGAGGACACTATCCACAGACAGCCTGTCACTCAAAGCACCCTGCCCTTAAACGGTTTAGTTAATAAAAATTCACTTCCTGTTCAGTTATTATAAATGTTGAAATTAGCTATAGAGACCAAAGCCTTTTTGGCACCAGACTGTAAACATGTTTATTTCTGCTGTAAGGTTGGGCATTTTAGTATGGATGTCTGTGAGGATTGACTCACTTCCGGAGCCAGCCTCAAGTGGCCGCTCAAAGAACTGCAGCTTTGGCACTTTGGCACTGGCTTCATTTTTCAGCCCTGTAGGTTGCTGCTAGCTACTAGTCAATCATAACACTGTAGACTGAATGAAGGTGTGGCCCTACTTCCTCCACTACCTCACTTCAATTGGCTACAGCTCAGGATCAGGGTAGAAGATCAAACGCCTTCGTCTCCCTTCAGAAGAGACACATGCACATCTCTAACCTAACGTCCAGACCTTGTTTGCCTTTCAAATGACCTGAGCAACAGTCATGTTATGCCCTCTCTGCTTTGTCAGCCCAAAACACTGACTTTTTATCACAGAGGACCTGTTTGAACATAATACATTTGATGTAATAGATTACATCTAATGAAGTTACTCAAGAAGTGTTTGACAAGATACTTTTTTACTCTTACTCAAACAGTTATTTTTATGAGTCCTATTATTTCTACTTGAGTCAGTATAATAACTAAGTAACAATAGTTTTACTGCCGTTTCTGTTCTGCTCTGCTCACCACTGGTTTTGCCCTTTTTAAAATGCAATATTTTTTTTTTTTAGCTTGATTTACAATTAATGCCTTTTAGGAATTTGTCAGTGCAAAAATTTGTGTTCCTTCTACTTTTAAGATGGATTGAATGTAATATTGTTGAATATGTGACATGATCATCTCAAAATAAACACAGAATAAACCTGATGCTGATTTTTAGTGTTTAAAACTGCTGAAAAAAAGTCGGGGCGTCGGTGGCTTAGTGGTAGAGCAGGCGCCCCATGTACAAGGCTGTAGCCGCAGCGGCTTCTCTGTCCTATCAAATAAAGGCTAAAAATGCCCCAAAAAATACCTTAAAAAAAAAGTGACAATGAATTAACCCAAAATAATATCTGAACAGTATTAACTAGTATTCAAGTATTGTGTATAGTGTGGAATTTGAGGACACATTTTAGATACATTTGGTGTCTGGTTTTCTACCTTAGAGGTTAGAATATCATAGTGTGAAGTGTTGTAGACAGACACTGGTATTTAATCTCCAAACAGCTGGTAAACTGTGTGGGAGAAGAGTAAGAATCTCCGTCCACTCCCTCAGCACCACCTGCTGAAGTAGACTGAATGAAATACTTCATCAGCAGCTGTCAATACTTCACCAACATGTCTGGCCAGCGTTTACTCACAGCCTGTTTTTCGTTCCCTTATCAAAGGTGGTGATCAACTACTCCATAGTGAAGGGCCTGAAATACAATCAGGCCACCCCAACCTTCCATCAATGGCGTGACGCCCGCCAGGTCTATGGGCTGAACTTTGCCAGTAAGGAGGAGGCCACCACCTTCTCCAACGCCATGCTGTTCGCCCTCAACGTCCTCAGCTCACCTGACAGTGGAGGTAAGGAGTCCTAACTTGAGGGATAAGTGAATCTCTCTGATAATTAAATGCACCGTTTTGAACACTATTTAAAGGCCGACTGTCTGCGTTCGTTTTCTGGGTTTTTAAAATGGAAATACCCACTCAGCTGTTAGCAAAAAGCAGTGCTGTAGGTTACAGCGCTGATGCCCTCCTCTCACCTCCCTCAACCTACACACACGCCGCTCAGGCTTGAGAAAATAGCATTTAGACACTAAAACATGTGGCATTGCATAGCACAGTGGTTTGACTACATAAGGAACACTGATAGGAAGCTACAGAATGACCCTTTAATCCATCCCATTATAAATTTACCTTTTATTTATGGATGCTTTCATGGAGTACTGAGGTGCACATTATGTATTGGACTTCCTGTCTGACAGTGAGTTTTTTCTTAGATGTTTTCAAATGAAGAGGCTCGTCTCAGAGGAGGAATAAATGATTGAAGTCTTTTGAATCTTAAGATGGTGTTGGAAACCTGCTAATGGAACCTTTTGGTTCAAATTACGTCTGGCGGACTTAAACACTCATCTGCGAGCAGTTTAAATCTATTTTTGCTCTCAGAAGAATGTCAGGTAACCACAATCGAATAATCCACATAGTTTTGGATGTTTGTTTTGACTACGTAGACGTTCTTTAATGGACGCTGTCTCATCAGACTCTGTCCTGTTTAACAGGACTGTGTACAGACGGCCTGTTGAGAAGACAGTATTAAAGCTATTCATTTAAATGGCATAATAATCTTAATTGTTGATTATGTGACCACATTCAAAACACTGCAGTAGCCAGACATTATGAAGTGCAGCTGCTTAACTAAGCTGCACTACCCTCTGCTGGTTAATAGCATGTACTGCAGCTACACTCTGCACACTGAACTGCACTGTAACAACAGTATCAGGAGCTGTTTGGCTGCTGACGGGAATTTGTCCTTATTAAAGATACTTTTTTTTTTTTTTTGTTCATTTCATATTAATTGCAAAGCATTACTTTAAATGCCTCCCAAATTAAAAGCATAGCACTCTGTACAGCTTGCAGCTTGATTAGACACATGTAGTTAATTTGGCAGATTTGTAGTTTTGGGGTTTTATACATGGACAGTGAATGAATTTTGTTGGAACCCTGCAGTGTATTTGAAGCCAAACTCACGCCTACTCTTGGTTTACAAAATAGCGTCTGACCAGCTCTGGTTACGCGCTACTTATAAGCTGTGTGTGTGTGTGTGTGTGTGTGTGTGTGTGTGTGTGTGTGTGTGTGTGTGTGTGCGTGTGTGTGTCTAAGATATTGAGAGAGAATATCTGCGAGTGTTTAACTGTGGTGTCATCCCATCCCATCCTTGTGACTTTCCTATTGGTGGCTAAAATATCCCATATGGAGCCTCAGTGTCGAACCCCACCGTGCTCACATGGCAGCCCGACTTTTTTTGGGTGTATTTGGATGTGGGATCATGGGCCTCGACATGCAGGGCAAACTTACCTACCTAAGCTCTCACTTAACCGCATTACTTGTGTTACTTCTCGCTGAAAGTATAGCATAGTTACAAAGAAAGTATCGTGTAGTCCTGAGCTGGCTGTGGAAAATCATGCTGACTCCAGAGATTTCACCTGGTGTCCTCAGAAGGGTTTCTTCAGCTATCATCATCCTCAGTAAGTGACGGTCTGCAGAGGAATATGTCCCCTGGCCTTGCATGGTAACAGAAGTTGAGCCTATTTGTTCGGGTGTGTAGATAATCATGCATCGTGTTGCTTTCAGTGGTGGAAATTAACTAAGTATATTTACCCAACTGCAGTCTTGAGGTACATGTTCTTTACCAGAGTAATCCCAATTTATGCTACTTTATACTTACACACCGCCTCTTTTCTGCTGGGAACATTGTACTTTTCACTCCTTGCCAGCTCCTCTGACAGCTGTAGTTACTGTTGAGATTCAAATTTATATGAACAGACATGATAATCTCACATAATAGAGTGTATTGTTGAATATTAAACCACAGGTTCTCAAGTAGGGACAGGTGATACCAAACTTTTTTAATTCAATATAACAGTTTTAGAAAGAAAAAGATCATTAAAGATTAAGGACAATCACATGACACACACCATATAAAAACGCATGTATTACAAATTCATCATGGGCCTCTTCTTGTCCTTGTGACTTCCAGGGTGAGTTGTTTTTAAATGTTTGAAGAGGTTACTCATGTTGCTGCTGTGGCCTCTTATGAAGAACTGGCCCCTGTGTCTAGTTGGGGCTGCTTGTGAAGTTTCAGATGTGTGTAACAAGCAGTTACACCAAAGAGGGATGCAGTATTTCAGTAAACCAAAGTGTTGAGCTTTGTTGATCTGAACAGTGTATCTGGTCACACTGGGAGATTTACCAATCTGTCATGGACTATTGGCAGTTTGTGCTTACATAACTGAGACAGGTTGTGCTTAACTACACCAGCAGCCTTATTATGAGTGATTATCAGATAGATACTATCAGACATCCAGAGAACATTCATATTCAGAGAGTACAAACACGTCAATTTTAAAGGTTCTATAATGACATTAAGGACAGTTATGTAGCAACCCACTGTTTGCTATGTAAAGATACAGTTGAGTAATGGCTTTCTGAGGACAGAGTGATGTCATACTGCCTTTGTTTGTGTTGTAATCTGAGCTTCTCTGTTGGTTGCTGTGGTAGACTGTTCAGCGGCACGTGCATGTTTGTGCGTGTGAGTTTATGGCTAGCTAATTGCTGCCGCTCTGCACTGCGCTCGTACCATGGTTACCACTGATAATGTTGTCATGGAAGCTTAGTGCCCATCATGCAGTTCCCCCCCAGGTTAACAATGTTAGCTCTGTTGCTGTTGTTAGCGCTGCTTATGGAGTTAGCCACATTAGCTGCCACCTCCATGTTGAGAACAACATGAATCAGGCTCTAAACCATAGATATGCTCTGACTGTCATACACTGCTCCTTTCAGTGAAGGTGGCAGAGTGTCCACGTGTCCATCTGTCTGTCTTTGTCTCATTCGTGCTGCGTCTAAGAAGCCTGTTGTTCATCATCCATCATGTTTTAATGCTACGGCCTTCTGAATGTTTAAAGACAGAACAGCGCAGTACAAGAGGGAGAAATAATTGATTTTCCTTTGATCACATTAAGACACACACACACACACACACACACACACACACTGGTCTCCTGAGCTTCCATAAAATGCCTACAAGTCTGATCAGGCCCCCTCTTCCCGTGAGCTTCCTGTTCTTCCCTCACCATGGCAACAGCCTGCACCATGTACCATTCACCACGTCGGTAGCGGAAGCACACATACGCATGGATACACACTCAAGACGACCCAGCACGGGGTGATAATTGTCTCCCTCACAGCATCGACCTCATTAACGTCTACACAAAGGTTATGAGGTGTTAACTCTGTTTCGAGACTGACTCCCTGAAGTGTCACCTTAAAACATACTGTAGTTGTTGACAGGTGGATGGCAGGAGTGTGCAGGACATGATGTTTTCGCTGCGTTCATATCTGTATCTTTATATCCTTATATCATTAATTGGAGGTTTATGTTTCTGCAACAAACATTGCTGCTGGTGCAAACAAATAGAAGAAAAGGAGTCATGCTGATACTTAAACAAACGGCCTGTATTTACAAAGCCCGCAAGGTGTCAGAGAGCTTTGCTGTCAACCGACTCTTAGCATGGCGTTCATTGTGATCTGAAAGCTTATTCAAGATCTGGGTTGCTGTTCTAAAATGCTTAATTAAGACCGATCAAAGGATATAGTTATTATTTCAGTGTCCGAGAAGGAGTGTTTTCAACCGTCACAATATTTGCTAATTTTAAGGTGCAGTTTTGTCAGCAGAGCACATAATTACCATGCGCTAACAAGCAGAGATGAGGGGAGTGTCAGAGAGCGAGGGAAACAAGACATCATCCAGGCGTCACTTTTTTTTTCCATGCTCCTCGTTACGGTAGCACAACAAAAGAAATCCACTAACCAGGTCAGCTGTGGCAGAATAAACTGAAGCATGCTGTTATCAGCAGGTGATACCTGCATTTAGTATTTTAGTCTGTTGCTGCCTGAGGACAGAAGGGTTGAAGCAAAAGTCAATTTTAATTTATAGCCCACAGTCACACATTTGTCTCGACAGGAAAGAAAAATGTTGCATTTATTTTTCCTGTGTGTGTGTATATATATGTATATATATATATATATATATATATATTTGTCTTGCTATTAGCTTGTCAGCTGCCTGTAAAGCACTTTTAATTGGACTAACCTGCATGAAAGGTGCCGTCAAATGAATAGTGGTTGACTGATCTGATTTAGATTTGATAGTAAAGATAATAAGTTAAAGAGTCTGCAGCAGAAAGAGTCGCATTTTAGCCAGAAACCCTCATAACGCATGAATAAAAAGCTCTTGTAGTGTTCTATCTGAAAGGCAAGTTTAGTTTAGTGTTTTGGGAGTTTGTTCCAGATATGTGGTGCATAAAAAAACCTCTCTATGTTTAGTCCAGACTCTGGGGACACAAGGCACACCTGTCCCTGAAGACCTGAGAGGTGTGGATGGTTCACGCTGTAGCAGAGGGTCAGAAATGTTTTTGAGCTGTAAAAATTTCAGTTTTTTAATAACTATTTTGAAGCCGGTTATCTGACAGACAGGAAGCCAGCGTGAAGACCTCAAAACTGGAGAGATGTGGTCCACCTTTTGGTCTTAAGAGCACTTGAATCCAAAACTAAGAGTCAAATAAAAAGCGTACATTACATTTGGTACTAAAAGGGGCCTAAGAATTCTCTTCAGTCCTCGCTGTGATCCACATTGTGCTTCCAAACTGTTTGAAGCCACAGCTCTGCCTTATATTGACTGCCCCAGTCCCTCCACCCACCACCCCCGTGCTCCAGACACAGCGAACGGAAATATCACCCGTGGGTGTTCTTGGTGTCACGGCAGGCGTTGAAGTTTAATGACTGGTATTCTGGTGATATGTGATAAGTGCTCTCCCTGATGCGCCCTGTTAATAGCCGCCCCAGAATGAGGCTCTAACTCCGTCACTCAGCGGGGGGGCCGAGGAGTGTCTGTAGCTGGTCAACAAGCAATGTGCTAAACTGAGAAGATCACGCAGCTGATAACTTGTTGACTTCTCCAAACAATGTTGACATACTGTCAAGACAACAGAGCTTATCTTTTGTTGATAGGATTTTATTGCTGACTAGTCCCGTGTGTTTTTACTCCCTCTGACATTGTCATAAGTGTTTTGATTTCATATTTGCATTTTGTGTCCCTGTAATATATCTGTTTATTCTGCTCTTGTAGTATTCTTCCCTGCTGTGGTTTACTGTTAAAATTCCTGTGGCTGACAACACGTTGAGCAAATTACATTATAAACAGCTTGCTGGCTCTCCTGGGTAAAGTCACAGCACCTCACATGAGGCCTGCTGCTGTCGGTTCAAGCAGTAAACACAGCTCCTCGTCCTGCTCTCGCTCCTGCCACTATTCTATATAAGATTATTATTATAATTTTGAGGGCTTGTCTACAGATGGAAATGTATCTCATAATTACTCCCCAGTGATCTCACACATATTACACAAAGGCTGAAAGATGTTACACACATGTTGCACATATGTTTTTTATCTGCTGTGACTCCACAGCACGACTACACATTTAAAGGAATAGAAAGCAAAGCTACCGATGCGCTGTCATGCTGAGCTACTGTATGTAACAAACGAAAGTTGCATAACATAGACAGAGGATAGAAGAGAAAGACCAGGAACAAGGAAAAAGGAAGAAGCATGGGGGGAAGGGGAAAGAGCAAATACAAACATGAAGTGAAACAACAAGTTTAGACAGAAAACGAGAAGAAATGAGATAAGGAGGGGAGGAAGTTTAAAGAGAATGACGGGTGAGGTGTGACGGATATCAGGAGTCGGCGGGCATCAATTTATAGCATTAATGAGCCGTCCGTCACAGATCAGCATGATATTTATGTCACAGAGTTGTGTTTCTCTCTGTAGGACGCTCATATACTGTCTGTACTGGCTGTATCGCTTCTAATGGTGTCTACTGCAGTAAACGCCTATATTCAGTTTTGAAAGGGGGAAGCGTTTAGCATGTGGAATTCCCATTTTTATGATTTATCAGTTAATTAATCAATCATTAGTCTATAAAACACCAGAACATTGTGAAAGAGGTCAGTATATCTCCACAGAGATCAAGATTGCTTATGTTGCCCAACAAACATGCAGTTTACACTGATTAAAAAAAAACAGAGACAAAGCAGAAAATGCTCAGACATGGGAAGCTTGAACGACAGACATTTGGCTTTTTGGCTTAAAGGTGGGTCTTCACCATGCAGGATTTGTCTAAATTCAGTTTATAGACTCATACAAAAGTAATACCTCTACAAAAGTAATACCTCACTAGTGGTGGTGTGTTTATCTGCAGGGACTCTGCTGTCTGCCTGTATTTTCTTCTTATTCTGCTGTTCCTGTGTACAGCATGCAGGTGAGGTCAGGAGTTTATAAAAAGGTAGCGACCAGGTGCCAGACTGTAAGCAGGATGCATCCAAGCGAAAGCTATGAAAATCATGGACACAGCGCAGAGCAAAATGCAAATATAGTGAGGTGAAACAGCAGGCAGACGAAGGTTGTTCCAGCAAGAATGAATCTGGGGCTGGGTATACCTTTGAAAAATGATCTAAAGATGAATGATTATCTAAATGTATAAATCTTCTGTCGATCGACAAACTGTTTCAGCATTAGAATTATTAAAAAGTGAAGAGAATTACACATAAAAGGAGAGCTGTTGATAAGATGTGTCTAGGAGCACAGATGAGGGGGTGCCCTGGTAGCTTGCGTGGTCGAGCGAGTGCTCAGTGTACTAAAAGCTGAGTAGCGGCTCAGGTTTGAATCCGACCCGGGGCCCTTTTCTGTTTCACGCCTGCCCCTTTCCTCCCTTTCCTGTCCATCTCTAGCTAACCTATCTAATAAAGGCAAGAAAAGCATAGTACAGATGATGGCTGATTTCATTTTATGTTCCAGCCAGATCACTAAGGTCCTCCACTCAGCTTTACTTGTAAATGTTCCTCATGTGTCCCATAAAAGTACCAATGAGAGTGCCTTCTGTTTTTATGCCCCTAAACTGTGGACTTCACTGCCTCTAGATATCACAATGAGAAGGTTTCTCTGTATTTTCAAAGAAATTAAAGACCTAGCTTTTAAATCAGGCTTTTAATTGGGCGTAATGTTACAACCTTAGTTTTAATCATTGGTTTTTCACTTTATTTATTCCCTGTGTTTATTTTATTTTATTCTATAAACTCTTATTTATTGATTTTTAATCTTTTATTGTTGTAATATTTTAGTTTTGCAAAACTTATCTTATTGTTGCCTGTTTTATTCTTTATTTTTTTATCTGTGTTGTTGCGATTTTGCTGTGTGACGCACTTTGGGCCGTGTGTTTGTATAAAAGGTTCTATATAGATACAGTTGAGTTGGATTGATGATTAATTGACTGCTGTTTGAGGGTTTTTTAATGTTTGTTTTTCTGTCATTGTGTCTTTCAGGTCCAGTCGTCCAGCGCCAAAATGGGCCCTCCTCAGAGGAAAGCGAGGCACAGAGGAGGTATGTCTTTGCACAGAGAAGTAAACGTTAATATGTATAATATGAAAGTTCTGAGCATATTAAACGAGACATATCAGGTGGAAATACTAAACCGAGCATCTTAATCCTCTTTGCTGCTGCTACTTATAATCCTGTGGCACCATGATCCTCTCCAGATCTGAATTTAAAGACTGTGACTACACACCAGACTGGATTTATTGACACACAGTGATTAGAAAAGACACCTTAAAGAGGAGTGACATGCTTCCACTTCACAGGATGATGGAGCAACATCAGATGCAGGCGCACAAGGAGAGGGAGCGACGGACGTCAGGATCAGGTGAGGCTTAAACAAACACACCCACGCCCAGCTATACACTCTCCCTCACGCACAGGCTGCTCTGGAGACTGAAATGAATCGAAGACTGCATATTGTGTTCTCCTAGCTGCACAAGCCTTTTTTAAAAACAAGAAACCCTGTCAACAGAAAGACCTCGCTGCGCACTAGCTGTCGACAAATAACCCCACTGAGGAGCAAATTGATATTTGCTCTGCTTTGTGTTTTTTTGTTTTTTTTTTAATGAGGGATGTTATCAGTGTTTGGTCAGTCAGAGCACACTTTACTTTCCCAAAGCAAACAGGTGATTTTATCTTGACCAAATACCAGAGATTCCAGCCCCTGATACAATAGGTTCCCAAAGGTAAACAGGCTTTCCCAGTGTGGTTTGTGTTGGTGTTTCCTGCCTTAGTTTCAACCACTGCTCCCCAGTCTGTATGCCCTTATGCTTTTTATCCATGCACACATATAAATGTTCAAGTCTGCCCCTTAAAGACACACTCAGACTTAAACATCCTCCTTTGTCCCTGCTGTCAGTGGCGATATCAGTTACCCCCCTGTCCCTGCAACATGCTCTACTGCCATCTCTTTCTTCCAGCTACTGTTGGGGGGGGAAATGCCATATGCTTTCTGACCATGGCTCAGTCATGTTGCATTCTGCTGCTTGTTCTTTTTATGATATTTTGATTCTTTCTTATTTGCTATTGGCTTCCGTTTTTTGGATTGCTCCTGATTTTCTCATCTTTACTTGCTTGGTTGCTCAGTTGGTTGCTTTTCATTCTTCTCACGTTTTTCTCTTTTCTGTTTTCCTTTGTTTGTTGCCCTCCTTCGTCCTCCTCTTCGTCTGCATCTCCTCTTCCTGTCTCTCCTCTCTCTGTCTTTCTCTCTCTGCCCGTCACAGTCGTTTCCACTCTCCAATATAAAGTGTCCACCCCTCCCACCCACCCAGACACTCCTCCCGAGTACAGACAGTACAGAGCTAGCACACTGCCACCCTCCTACGTCCGCGTGGCCTCCTCCTCTCCTCCTTCCTCCTCTGCCTCCTCCTCTCCCTGTCAGGAGAAAGAGGTGGGGGCTGCTAGGGACAGGGCCCAGCTCTCCTCCCAGCTGTCCACCTCACTCGCCTCCGCCTTTTCCCCAGTCCAGGCAGGAGTGACCACCCAGGGCCGACAGGTCCGTCAGATCCCCCTGTCTCCTCCCACAGCAGCCCGCCACCTACACCTTCAACAACAACAGCAGCAACAAGACATCATGCTCCCCCCTAAACACGGCACCTGGTCTGCCTCCCACTTGCAGCAAATGTACGCCCAGTTACCCCCCTCCGCCTCCCCTCCAGTTATGATGGCCATGCCTGTGAAGCAGGGTATGCCCCAACAGCCCAGCCTCCCATTGGCTCACCCCCTCCCACCCCTGAGCACTAGGATGAAGCCCCCACCTCTTGACCCAAACGCCGTGACGGGCCATCACCAGTACCCCCAGCACCAGCCCCACCCTCACTCCAACGGCCAGCCAGATGGCTCCTACTCTCCTCATTCTCAGCATCTGCCACTCACCCCGCAGTACTGCGAGGCCATCCCCCTGCCTCCTCTGATAGGTCAGACAGCCCCAGGCCCCGCCCCCAACCACCAGCCCCAGTACCCATCCACCTTCCACCCTCAGCAGCAACTGCATCTGCAACAACAACATCAACAACAGCAGCAGGTGTACCACCAGCAGGCCCAGCCCCCCACCACCACTTCCTCCTCCTCCTCCTCCTCCTCACCCCCCTCTTACACTGCCGTGTCTGACGGGGGCTCGCCCAAGAAGACCCCCTCCCCCGTCCCCCAGCAGACCCCCACGGTCAGCAGCAGTAAGTATGAGGAGGAGAGAAGAGGAGGTAGTCTCTCAGCAGTGGGATGTTACTTGTGTACAGTGTGTGTGTGTGACTGTGTGTGTGGGGGGTGGGTCATGTGTAAGGGAGTGTATTCTCACTGTAGTGTGTGCACCTCACCCACAATGCTACATGAGAGCATGAAAAATGCACGTGTCACATGCACACAATACATCAGCACTTGAAGCCCCTACACACCCACAGTCCGCCTCCACACAGGTGTTTTCACTGATGTCGTCTGATCAGATCTGTTCCCAGGATGAAACAATATTTATTAAACAAAGTATTTACACATCGTACTCATAGACTGTATAAAAGAAGTGGACGCCGCCTTTGAAAAGTGCAGCCAATGTTAAATTGCCTTAAACCTGCGTTCTTTCTAATGGCCAGCAGGGGGCGACTCCACTGGTTGCAAAAAGAAGTTCAATTGTATACAAGTCTACGCAAAAATGACCCTACTTCTCACTTGATTTATCACCTCAGTAAACATTTTCCTAATGAGTTTATGGTCTCAATCACTAGTTTCAGGTCTTCTTCAGTGCAGCATGACGTTCATTTTGTAAATTATGGTCACATTTAGACTAAAATAGACAATAAAGCAGGGTATGCTTTAAGGCATGTCTATGACAAGTCGCTAAAATCAATATCTTGGTGCAAAAGCTTAGCAATGCGTATCCATGACACTGTGTACATTTTAATAGCTTTAAACATAGCTGGAACCTTCACAGTCTGTTTCAGCTCACTGTAACATTTTAGTCACCTAAAAATGTCTTGTTCAGTATTTGGTTATACTAAAAGACTCTATAAGATGTCGGCTGTTCTTTTTTCCAGTAAGTAACGTGTTTGTTTAAAGCCTGTTTTTCGCTAGTCAAAATTAGCATCCCAATTAATATGACAGATAACGTGAATTACAGTGCACCAGCTGATTCGTACCTGAAACCAGATCTGTTTATTGCCTATCCCCTGACCAATGGCCTGTCCTCACCCTAATCATTCTAACCCCAGCCATCTTTGCAAATGTGCAGGTTCCTGGAACGAATTCGGCAGCAACATACCTTGCCAACCCAAGCTAGCGCTAGCTGATGAATTAGTATTTGCTATGCTAACAGTACCTAGCCTCATCGGGCTGGTATGGGTCTAGACTATATGGGTCTTTACCCATGTGCTAATCTAATGGTAGCTCCACCCGCTCGTCCAAATACAGTGATCTCTGGCTCCAAAAAGCCACCATGGCCACAGCCTAATACCAAACTCAAGGTTGGAGTAGACAAGGTTGGTTCAGAATACTTTGAAATGTAGTCAGTTACTGAATACAAATTACATGGCCATTTTTGTAATGAGTAACATAATCCAGTGAATTATAAAAACAAAAAGTGTAACCTTATCCAATAACTTTTAGATTACTTTTGAATTACCTACTACTACTTTAAAAGCAAACATTGAAAATATTGCACCTTGTCCTAGAAAATGGTAAAATATAAATTATTTCATTAAACTCAGAACATTTTCAGTGCCAACAAAAAGCCTTTTTGCGTTTTCATTATTTACAGATGGCCAAATCAAATTACCCTGAGAAAAATCATATTGGCACATACCACAGGTGCACTGAGTGTATTTACAACTTCCACTACACATTCATGAAGTGTAATCTTGACTGATTGTAGTTTCTTATTTACAGATGGTTATTTGAACCCTGCTTCAACGCGACATTGCAGTGAATAAACATGAGGCCAAACTGAGCAATAATCTACTTTCTAATTCATTATGCTTGAAGACATGACTCACCTTATAAGTAACAAGATGTAACCCTAACTCAAACCTTCTCTTATGGCCTAACCCTTCATAGCTAGCGAGCTGCTAATTTAGGTGTTGATGCTTGCACAGTGTACCGGTTTTATTCATTGACTACATTCTAGCATCTATAAACTCAAGGCTTCAAAATTATAGATAACAAACCAATGTTTGGCATCACGGTGACTACGTTCACTTATTTTATACAGTCTATGTACTATATACTCTGTTTGATCTGTCTGTTGCACCTGTAACTTTTAGCAATGTTATTAGCACATAAAATTGTGTGGCCTCCATAATTTCCAGAATATCCCAACTCGGTTGTAATCTGACTAGAGTTCTAATCAGCCAGAGTAAGTGAAAACACCTGTGTGGGTGTGCAGAGTCCTTAGTTTTAGTTTAGTGTTAGCACAGCACAGCAAAATAAAAGGCCTTTGTCTTAGCAGGAGAAGCACAGGTGTTACATACAACATAAACAATGGCTCTGATACCCGAAACTAAAGCAGCTAAATGGAATTCAGACGTATTAATTACACCTGTACTTCTCTGTCTGTGACGTGCCAGAATGTCTTCTGTGTAAAAAGTCTACAACTCTAAACATGCAGCCAAGCAACCAAGGTATTTTTACAAGCCAGTATTTGAATATTCTTCACCAGCCAAGTCAGTCAGCTAAACTCAGTCCAGCTCAACGGGTGTCTAAATTCCTGAAAACCACACCAAAGGAAAAATGTCCCTAAAATGTCATAAATATCATGCAATCATAAAACATCATCAGGGGAAATACCATGTGTTTGCATGGGTCATAACCATCAGGAAGCCAGTGACAGCAATGGATCTGCAAAAAACATGAAATATACTTTATTTATGGTTGTTTTGATTTGTGCAATTATTTTCTGTCCCCTAAAATCAGAGGACTGCGTTATAAAGGGCTTTAATTTCGACACTTTTCAGCCGATGTACGTGAACACCCTCAAGTTACACACCAAGTCTGTGCCTTAATCTTAGTACATTACAGATCCAATTGTGCTGGAATACAAAGAAAACACAGAAAAATATATCACTGTCCAGGCAGCCTGAGTTTTTTCAGTCACTTAACTGTGCACCTCAAAGTCATCCTGCAACTTTAAAACTTACTTGAATCAATCCAAGTTGACACTCTGTCACCTTTATTTTGTCCCATTATTGTCACATGGTTAGGGCAGTGACAGACGGTGACTGTTATAAAAGCTGCAACAATGTTTCAATGGTTTTTCTTGGCTGCCACTTTGACAAGCAATGTTGCAAACAGAGACATTTTGAAAGGATACTGTGCAGCCTTCAGTACTTTGTTGCTTTAAGCTGGCTCAGATATTTGAGATTCCTGATTGCACCGCCTGCACCAACAAGGTGGAGTTTTCAAAAGCATTCATTTGCAGCTGTATTACCCTGAGACAATGGGTATGTTTACATGCACAGTAATATTACATCAATATTTTGAATATGACAGTATTCTGAATTTTGTACAGGTCACGTAAACAGCATATTCTTTTTGGATAATCCAAATTAGGCCTTATTCTGACTGTAGCATTGTTTGATAAAGAAAGTTTAATATGTCGGTGTTATTCAGGTTTTAATAGCATTTATTGGGACACATACACAACACATTCAGAATATGCATCTCAACTGGGATTTTTACTGCAGTTTGCTACACATGGCCTCTCGCCTGTTTACCGTCAGCTCTGTGCGTTGTCATGGATGCATTGTACATGAAGCAGCTCACTAACAGTTTGAAGAAGGGGTAAAGATGCATGCCTAAAAGGAAAGCCCACACTTCTGGTTAGAAGAAGTGGTGTTTGCAAGTCCGGCACTGGTGGAAAACTTTGAAAAAATCCTGGCACAAGTGACAGTCATTCCACTTTTTTGACATGATAAACAACATACTAGGAGACATTAATCGCAGTATGCACAGCTGCATGTAAACAGAAGTATTAGTGGAATAGTCATTTTCATTAGCCACGTTAACGGCTTAGAAGGAATATTGTCTTTTTCCGAAGTAAGGGCAAATACCGGAATATTTTGTGCATTTAAACGTAGTCACTAATGTAACTTTGATAGTGCACTAAAATGAAATAAAATCAATGGCTGCCTGTAAAGTAGAAAATGTAAAAAACTTTATTTAATCTGTACATAATCAGACAATCAACCAAACAACCAATATCACTCTATCTATGTATAGTTTAATCATCTCCAGTTTATGCACATGTGCTGTCCAGTGGTCCGAAGTCTTGTAGTAAGCAGTAGTGCTCTACAGTGAGAGTGTGTAGCATATCCCTCTTCAGACGGTCTTCACACAACCTTCCAAGGGGCAAAAAAGATCAATCAGCCCATACAGCCATTAACCAATATCAAATTGTGCCCCTCCCAGGCCCCCCTGTCTCTGCAGGTCACCCAGCTATGCTTTCTGTGGCGCCTCCTCCAGCTTCAGTTCCAGCACCCATGGCTGGTCCTCCAGCCCCGCCACCACCACCGGGTCCACCGCCCCCAATGGCCGTGCCCCCACCCATGCCCCCTCCACTGCCTACTGGTGGAGGGCCTCCTGGGGGCCCGCCCGGGGCCCAGCACCAACCCTCAGGGCTGGCTGCAGCACTGGCTGGAGCCAAACTACGTAAAGTACATAGGGTGAGCCTCCATGGCTGAAAGCTCAGGAGATGTAGATCCAGTCCTTCTGGTTTTACGTTATCAGTAGTTAATTACTGAAGCTTTGCTATTTGTGTGTTTAATGGGTTAGGACGGGGTAAAGAGACAAAAGAGTGTTCTCAGTCCCAAAGCTTCCAAAGCAAAAAAAACTGCAACCCCTTTTTTTTATAATGTGTTCTTCAGGATGAGAGCAGTCCGCCTGGGTCTAGTGGCAAAAGTGACTCCAACCGGTCTAGTGGAGGCAGTGGAGGTGGTGGGGAGGGACTGATGCAAGAGATGAATGCCTTACTAGCTCGCAGGTACAACAGCTACACAAACACACACACACCCGTCACCTCTCCCTTGAATTAATCATGCAGAGAAATATGAGAAAATACCTGTTCTGTCAGCCGTTTATCACATTTCATAACTAACATTTTCATTTTTTTCTTCCTGGTTCTGCCTCACTTACTGAAAATGTTTCTCAAAAAAAGAAAATAAGCTGTTTTACGAGTATTACTTGTGCCAGTTCCTGAACTATTTGTATGTGTGTCTCACTGTTTGCTCATGTACTTATTTCCTCCTCTCATAGACGGAAAGCTTCAGAGAAACCTGATGAAGTAAGTCTGTTGGAGAGATTGACATTTTAGGGAAATGTTAGTGTTAGATAAGAAGATTGCTCCCACTGTCATATCTGTCTGTTGAATATGAGCCTGCAGCTCATTAGCTTAGCTTAGAATAATGACTAGAAGCAGGGACCTCTAGAGGTAACATAACATGGGGCGTCAGGTGCCTGAACTCTTTGAAATTGTGCCCGGTCAAGAAATAGTTTGGCACCAAACATAAAAACACAAAAAACAGAATAAATGTATTTCCCAAAATGTGAACCATTCCTCTAAAAAGTGACAGATTTCCTATTGTGCAGTGATGATTCATTTTTCTCTCTCTTACAGGACGATTCTAGTGGTAGAGGGCCAGGTCAGCAGAACTCAACAGGTACAAAACAACCCTCTCACCTGATTATTGTATAGCCAAGTCCCATAAAACTACACATTTTAAGACATCTTCTGCTCTGTAATAAAGCTCACTGTTTCAGAGTTGCTTGAAGTTATTAGGGTCCGGGCAGCTAAGCTGCCAGGACGCTATTGTAATCCTAGGTATTCTTCTTCTTCTTTCTTCTTCCAAGGAAATCATACTTCTCATGGGTGAAAACTCACCAAACTTTGCACAAAGGTCCAGTCTCATGCCAGATATCCTCAGCTGTAAACTCAAGCCAATAGTCCTGATGGTGGCGCTACAGCAAGCGTCTAAAGTTCAAAACTTTGAAAATTCATAACAAATCAACCATACGTGCTACAACTTCACAACTTTTGTACATTTAAACCTATTAAAAATTATGAAGTTCATCACTCTGTTTTTTTTTCAAAAACTGTAAAACTTCTTAAACCTATCTCCTCCCACAATTTTTGCTCAATTGACACCAAACTTGCTACAGAGCATCTTCAGACTGTCCTACAAAAACTATGTTTCTCCGATTTTTGATTTATCAAAAATTGAGCCTACAGTGCATCAAAATGTTTGACTGTAAACGGTACTGTAAACATATACATGCAAATTCTTGCAAAATAATTCTTCAATGTTCATGAAAAAAATGACAAAATTCTAGAGTCATGGTAGATGATGTGTGGCAAATTTCAGAATTTTATCTCAAAAACTGAATTTTTGACATCATTTTGAATTTTGCTCTAATGTGAACAATTGGAGTCAATGTAAAAATGGAAATTTTAAACATCAGTTTTTCACTTATGGAGCAAATCAATCATTGTTACAAACAAATTACCAACATCTCCATGCTGTCTAGATGCAATATGTGTAGTTTCAGATTTTTGTTTCGATAACTGAATTTCTTACAGTGGTTTGAAATCTGCTTTTCCATGCATGGACGGCTGCTAAACCTGCACGTCTGGCTTAGTCAATTTGTGAAGCTACACATGAATTGTCACTGACTAATTAGCTCAGTGAGATATAAATTGATCCTTAGTCTCAGAGGTTATGAGTTTAAGCCTCAGCTGATGCAAAAGGCAGATTGTGTTGCTAAATTCCTAAATGTCTTCCAGTTCTTCTGCTTGTTGCTCAAAATGTCCAGACCCGACCCATCACTGCGCAGCAGCTATAATGTTATTTATTCTTTTCCTCTTTGCCAGATGCTGTGAAGAAGCCATGGGAACGTTCCAACTCTGCAGAAAAGTCTTCACTGGTGTCCAGGTCTGTAGATAAGAGGAGGAGGAGTTTAAAGAGTGCAGTCTGAATATTAAACAGCAAACCTCAGGCAGTAACCACAGGGATTTCAGCATGAATCTCATTTTGTTGCACGCAGGCACTAGTGGGAATAACAGAAATTAAATATTGAATGACCAAGAATTGTCTAAACTGTGGTTATGTTTAACAAAAACTTTCAACAGCATATAATCTTTAAATATGTAGTGTATAATGTTAATTAGTTTATCCTTCTGTGTTGCAGAGTGAGACCCATCGGCAGCACTAGTGAATCAGACACAGAATTTGACAGGATGAAACAGGTTGGTTTCATCAATATCATCAGCAGTTTATCACAGTAAAGGATTTTATGGGTCTTGTACTTTGTAGATTAATGATTTACACACCCTGTGTTACTGAACTCACAAGCAGGTTTTTTTTTAACAGGAAATTTTGGATGAAGTTGTACGTGAGTTGCATAAAGTGAAGGATGAAATCATTAATGGTAAGCAGTGCAGTGTTTGTGAAGTTCATTGGTATCCTGGAGCACAAAGCATGTTTAATCTTTAAGCTTTTCCACTCAATAATGAAAAACTTTATCAAATATTGACTTGGTATCTCAAAAAATGTTAACTTTCCTAAAAATAATGACTTGGTATCTAAAAAAAAAATAATAAATAATGACGTATCATCTCAAAATAATGAGAAACTTTATTGGAAAAAAAAAAGACTATCTTAAAATAATGGAAAACTTTCTTAAAAATAACGACTTAGTATCCAAATAATGAAAAACACCCTCAAAATAACTGACTAAATATATTAAAATAATGAAAAACTTTATCAATAAAATGACTTAGTATCTCAAAATAATGAGAAACATTCTTAAAAATAATGACTTACTATCCAAAATAATGACTTAGTATTTCGAAGTTATGAGAATCTTTCTCAAAATAACGACTTACTATCTTCAAATAATTAACTATTATCTTGAAATAATGACTAGCATCTCAAAAAATGACTTAGTAATTTGAATTAATGACTTAATATCTTGAAATAATGTCTTAGTATCCCAAAATAATGAGTCTTTCTCAAAATAATGACATAGCATCTCAAAATAATGACTTAGTATCTTGAAATAATGTAATGGCATCACAAAATAATGACTTAGTATCTCGAAATAGTGGCTAAGTGTCTCAAAATAATGACATAGCATCTCAAAATAATGACTTAGTATCCCAAAAATAATGAGAATCTTTCTAAAAAATAATGACTCAGCATCTCAAAATACTGACTTAGTATCTTGAAATAATGGCTTACTATCTCGAAATAATGACATAGTATCTCGAAATAACGTCCTAGTATCTCAGAATAATGACATAGTATCTCGAAATAACGACTTAGTATCTCGAAATAATGACATGGTATCTTGAGTAGTATCTCATTATTTTTAGTTATTAAGTAAATATTTTGAGAAAGCTTGTCATTGTTTCAAGAAGGTTTCTGACAGCAATGACTTACAGGATCTTTTTTTCCACACTGGCAGTAGTGAGCTCCAGTACGTTTTTACTACTCCCTGGCAGTAAATATTTATGATCTTGAGTAAAATCCTCAAACATAAAAAACTTGTGACATCATTGATAATCCGTTGTAATTCTATTTTTTCCACACATTTGATACAAACAGAATACATGACCAGCAAAGTATGATGCTGAAAGTTGTTGCTTCTGAAATTTTCACTCTCTGAAATGCATTCTTTATTCTTGCAGCCATCAGACAAGAAATTGGCAGAATCAGTACATCCTAATCTCATGTGAGTAACAGTAGGAGGAGAGCAAGAGGAGGAGCTGGAGGAGGATGGACATGCAGATGCACAGACACGAGGACCAGGGGAATGTTCTCTCAATGTTTCTGTGACCTCGCGACACCACTGATGCAAGTTGCAGAGATGTTGTGCCAACATTTGAGTCTGCTGGACAGCGAAAATGGAAGAAAGAGACAGAGAGAAGGGGTTAATGAGACAGAGGAGCAGGAGAAACAGAAGGATTAAGAAAGTTTAAAGGACAGACGAACTCAAACAGAGGATGAAAAGTATGCTGAAAGATGAATTGAGGGATGGAGGAAGGACATTCGTGCTGAGTTTGGTATTGTGGTCCTCTCTGTGCACCTATAGACTCAGTCAGCCCGGTGTTGCAACTCTTTGTTCTCTGTTCAGTCCAAGTCTTAAGAAGAAAATATTTTTGTTTTCTAAGTTTTTACTGTTTTATTATTTAAAAACTGTGGTGATAATGATGATGCTGTTGATGACAATGAGTATTTTATTGATATTATAGAAGGAGAAAGGAATCTTGCACACCATTTATGTCAGCCTTTTATATTTTCTATTATTATTTTTTGTTTAGTTTATCCCTAACTATTTCATAATAACAAGCACAATATGGGCATAATGGTGCTGCAGACTCACCTGCCCTCAACTGGCATATTTAAAAAAAAAACAAACAAACAAAAAAAAACAGGCTTTTTATGACCTTGTTCATACTGGTGTTGTGTGTCTAACCTTTTCTCTCCAGAGATGTTAGAGAATTAATGTTTGAACCACAATTAGCCACTTAAATTACCTCTTTCCTCCACATCCGAGACTTAAAAACATTGCAAATGAGCAATTATTCTATTTTTTGGCAATTAATAAAATAACACACAATAACAGTCTGCTGTACAACTCCAGTGTGATCGAGGAACACGTTTCTCTTTACCTGTTCAGATGTGCGAGATCATTGAAACTTGGGGATCATTCACAAAACAGGCCGATAACTGTAAATGTGCCACCTGGTTTTACCTAGATATAAAACAATGTAGTACTATCTATTAGCCATCCTATGCTTTGTGAACCTCCCAAGTATGCATGAACCCCCCACCCCCATCTCTATGAATTAGTTTTTTTATTTGGTTTGAGAAAAAAAAAAAATAATACAAACGGTGGTACATTTATTATAGTGGTTTGTTTCCATGAAGGTTCCCCTTTCTGCATAAGAGATGTTGAATTTGATAATGGTAGCAATGTGAAAAAAAAATGAAGGGGGGTTGCTCTGGCAATATGCAAATCTTACCTAGATAAGAATGTGCAGAAAGTGAATGGTAGGCCAATGTGATGGTAGCTAAATGTGTCTTTGAAGGAAGGATTTGGTTGAATATCGGTTGTTGCATTCTATCCACTCTGTCCGCTCTCAACTACGTTCTGATTTAAAAGCTGGAAGTAAATTCATTCAAACAAAAACAACCATCTGCCATCTACGCATTATCCTGCTCTGTGTGTGTGTGTGTGTGTGTGTGTGTGTGTGTGTGTGTGTTCTGTTTGTTGTGCACAGTTTACACCTAAAGGGGATAATTTAATGGTTTTTAAAGGAATACTTCACCCTCCAAATGACCACATCTATGCTCTCTTCAAAGCCAGACTCCTTTGACACAGTCATTTTACCCTGCTGAACTCGAGCAAAGATCCTGACGGCACATCAAGTGGAAGCATCCATTCTTCGGGTGCTGACACTGCTGAAACATTTAGTTCATTAATCAATTACAGAAAATTAATTGACAACAATTTGATCGAGCACAAATGCCTGTCAACCCTGGTTCCAGGCTCTGCTTCAGTTTCTGTTTTATATCATTCTAAACTGAACATCTTTCCACTTTTGGACGTTTGGTTGGACAAAACAAGGAATCTGAAGACGTCACCTTGAGCTGTGTCAAAGTGTGATTTGCATTTTTTTCCTTTTTTGCTATTTTCCATAAGTGTGGACTAGTTTATTGTGTTATGTGTGGCTTTGTTGAGTCCAAACACTTTAACACACCTTAGTCAAACAACAATGCTGCTTTCACATGCTTCTCAGATGGTCCCAAATCCTGAGTAGGGAAGTTGTTCATCTGACCTCATGTGGTTGTAAGCTTTTAAGCCGTAATGTGGACAACAGTGATGCTACAGAGGGGATGTGTTGTATTCTATTGCTAAGAGTGTTTTAAAAACACATTTATTACAGTTTGAAGCTTTGTATATTTTGTCCCAGTCTCTGCACGAGCACATCCCCTAAAACCACTAAAGTATTGCTTTATCTGATTTGTTATCAGGGTTAATGCTGATAAATAACTTTTCTAACTAATCTAGGTCACTTTATGTGAAGAGCAACTAAGGCATACAACCTACCAGGCTATCGCATACCAAATTATATAAGCAAATATTGATATGCAATGCATGAATTAATTAAAAGTTTCTTATATCTTATGTTTTTGTGTAAAATGAACTTGGCAAGTCATGTACCAAAATTTTCACCAACTTTCTGTGTTGTTCTGACTTGAGTAGGCGTTCTTTTGAATTTCCTTAGTTGGGAACTCGTTTTTCCGCATATTCTGACACCACATGAATGCAGTGTTACACAATCATCCCAACTGACCAATCAATTCATCAAGAATGTTCTCTATTTCTGGATTTTGTGTTCCCGGTGGAGGTATGCTAGAGTTTACTTCACACACAGTGAGAGATGTATACACAAATGGTCTTTTATGGGTGAAGTATTCCCTTAAATCAGTGGTTACCAACTGGTCCAGCCACGGGGTCCAGACTTATGGGGTCAGACCAGTCTCATAATGAATGAACTCACACAGGGTTTTTCACAAATGTACATGTTCTGGTTCGCAGTTGTATTTCGGACTCACTAATGCACACGATCTGTTTTGCAAATGGACACGCCCTGGTTCACAAATATAATTTTTATGCAAACTTGCAATATAAATTCGCAAATGCACACGATCTGTTTCGGAAATGCACACACTCTGGTTCACAAATATAATGTTTATGCAAACTTGTAATATAAATTCGCAAATGCACACGATCTGCTTCACAAATATTATTTTGAGGCACACTTGTAATATAAATTCACAGATCATGTGAATCGCTGAATGTGCATTTACAAACTGCTTCTCATTTGTGAACCTCTCTACATTTGTGAGAGAAATCTGTGTGGTGAATTTTTAGACTCCCCTGACGTCACACTTTTAAACCGATCGCAGAGCTACTGAACTACTGTTTGCAGTGTTCAAACAAGACACGCAAGACTGAAACGGTGGAAGAGACATGGATCAATCTCAACCTGTAAGTAACACATTTATCTTATTATTCCCTCGTTGTAAATCATGTAATGTTATTGAATTACAATGAGTTGAAGCATTCTGCTTAGCCAAGTAACATGTTTGAATGAAAGTGTGGAGAAAATGTAAGGAGCCATATGATTGGCTGAAAGCGAACACACCTGATTAACTGATGAATCTGTCAATCAGAATCATAAATTTGATTGACAGATTTATCAGCCAATGGTGATGTTCGTTGACCTGCGACATCAGGGGAGTCTCAAAATTCACCACACAGATTTCTCTCACAAATGTAAAGAGGCTCACAAATGAGAAGCATTTTGTAAATGCACATTCAGCGATTCACATGATCTGTGAATTTATATTACAAATGTGCCTCAAAATAATATTTGTGAACCAGAGCGTGTGCATTTGCGAAACAGATCGTGTGCATTAGTGAGTCCAAAATACAACTGCAAACTAGAGCGTGTGCATTCCTGAAAAACCTTGCGTGAGTTCATTCATTATGAGACTGATCTGACCCCAGACTTCTCCTTAGCCATTAGTTCAAAGTCCACACAGATTAATACACTTGGCGACATACTTGTGTTTAGCCATGTTGTTGGGCTAGTTTGCTGTCTCTGTTAAGTAGCTATCAGTTAGTCACTCACTCTACTGCAGGAAACGGCAACAGGAAGCCCTCTAAAATAAAAGGTTTGTGCAGGAAATTCACTGTACTTCAAAATAAAGTGTCCATTCAGAATGGACCCATGACCCACCAGTTGGGAACCACTGCTTCAAATAATATAAAAAGAGCTCACATCTGGTCACCACAAAACAGATAAAGTAATATTCTTTATAGTAGCTTATAGCATCATCTTATATCTTTTTACATTTTTTCATTTACATTCATTTAAATAGAAGCAACAGAGATGACGCTTATCAATCATAACACATAGATTAAGTTGTACATACAGCTGGACAACGTTACAGAAACACCATTCAATACAATAACTCTGTGGTAAATATTAATTTTGTAAAGCTTGTTGCTTATTTGTCTTTTGCAATTCATAAGTGTTGATTTGCTGTAGTGTGTGGAGGACCAGTGGTCACAAGAAGACTCTAACACTAAGTAACATGAAATGAGTTAATTCACCAAGCATGAGACTCGAGTCTGGATTTTGCATCATAAGGTGTTTCTATTATTTTGTCCACTCTGTGTAGATGTAATCAAAGCAGTCTACAGCACGATGGAGCAGCGTACAAGCAGAATGGGGCGTCACTGAAGAAAAGGCTCCTCTTACTGGAAGGTAAATTTCAATGCTCATTTTCCCCTCAGCACTGTTCTGCACAAATTAAATTAGGTAATCCGAGAGGTCTCGTGTGCCTCGATTCTCACATTCAGAAATATAGAAGACATAATGCTTGTAGGCAGGAAAGGGGCACCACAGAGTTAGTGACATCTCTGTAAAATCTCATGAGAATGTTTGTGACCTTTATCCTATAGAAATGAGGATTTCTTACGTCTGTTGAAATATTTAGCTTTTTATCATTGTGCTGTTTTCAGTGCCTCCTGGATACAAGGAAATGTCATCACTGTGTCACAACGATGAGCCATCTGTTTGTAGCAGGAATAGAAGCATGAATAAATAGTAGGGTAAGGAGACCATGTAGCTGTATCTGAATTATCTTACATTTTCCATGAACCGTGTATGTATGCAACTGAAATGAGCACATCATGCACTGGACTGATTAAAGATGTTAGAACATTTACTCACTGTGACATGAGAGAAAAACACATTTAAACTGGAAAATGTAATAATATTTTATAGGCTAATGGTCCATAGATTTTTTTAATAAACAACTGAAATTCACATTCCCGTTAAAAGGGAAACATAATATGATTGATCCACAGATCTATCCCTGCTTGTTAAGCTTGTACTCCCGTTTGATTCTGGCGTAGGGGCCGATGCTGTCGTCGAACACAAAGTCCCATAATACCCGAATCCAGGAAGTGTGTTGAGGGAGGGAGTCGTAAAACTCTGCTGCGATTTGCTTGACCTGCCAATAAAAAAAAACAAATCAAGTGAGAATGAGAGCTTCTAAAAACAAATAAGGATTTGAATTGTACATCAAATATATATTTATGACATCTTAACTGCAGTTGTAAATTGTCGGAAGCACCTCAGAGACTCAGAGGTCTAATTCACAGAGTTCCCACAAATTTTTACCAATTCGTTTTCAGAACATGTTTGGGGATTTTTATGAACACATTTTAAACAACAGCACAAACAATGATTATTCAAAACTTTTCCAAAATGTTCTCTTAATTCCAAACCATTTCCAGGCCTGGAGACATTTTTTCTAATTTCATAACTTTTCCAGGAATTTCATGACCACGGGAACCCTGAATTCTGTACTGTGGGGGTGCTTTATACCAATGTAAATTCAACTGAATCTTGGAGTGTTTGTTGGACAAAAGAATTTGAGGACACCTCCCTCAAGCTCTTATGAAATTGTGATGGACATTTCATACAGTTTTCAGATATTATATAGATTAAATGATTAATCAATTAATCAACTAGCACCTTATTTCACTACAACAATCAGATACAGACACAGAAGCATATATTTCACTGTTTGTTCAAACCATCCAAACACAACGCAGAGTTTGTTCTCGTTAAGATCCAAAAAACAACATCCTAAAAATATATCACATAATAGTTCAAAAATTGATCATCTAAAAGAATTCCTTATATTCTACATTCTGTAAGCCCTCACTCATCACTTTACACTTTATTCCAGGGCTGGTCGGCCATCTTTGACCTTTTGTGAGCTCAGTCACTGGTATTTCTTCATTTCTAAAGTCATACTGGGTAAACTCCCTTTGTACATTTGTACTTTGATTGAACAGAGATCTGATTGTAGCCATAGTCTGAGATCTCAAGATTTGGTTTTGTTGTCTGTTCCTAGTGCTCAGACTGAGCAGGGACACGACATGAATTGGTCTCTCCACCTGATTTTATAGCTCTCATAAGTACAAGGATGAATGACTCGGTAGGTTCTTGACATCGGGTGTAGGTCTTCTTATATTTCTACATGTTACTGTATATCTTTTATGTTTTTTATTGTGCTGTTGTTAGGCTGTAACTTTTCGTGTGCTGCTGTCTTGGCCAGGTTTCCTTTGTAAAAGAGGTCAAGGATCTCCACGGGACATACCTGGTTAAGAGTCTGTTACATTAAAAAAAAAATTCAATTCTCTGTTAGAAAAAAATAGCTCATAAACTAAAGAACTGTCAAACAAGCTGTCAGCTGTGCCAAAAGTTTGGTATCTCACTTTGAGATATTATCATGCTTTTGTGGTGCTAGACAGGCGGCAGTTAAGCAGTTACAACATCTGACTTCTCACATGATAAATGTTTGCAGTTGATAGGAAAATGTCACAAGTGGAATCTGCTGATACCCTTTATGTTTACATTCTAAAATACAAAAGAGGCCTCTCTTATCTGCCCACACCCAGAGGTGATGCAACTCAACTATCCTTATTCACTACAACCAAACTAATAATAGTCTTGGAAATGATGACTCACCTGAGGTAGTTTACTGCCAGGTATACTGGGGAAGTCATGGTGCTCCATGTGATACCCAACATTGAAGGTGATCATGTTCAGTGGTCCATAGTAAGAATATGTCTCGTGTCCCTTCAGAAACATGTAATGCTCAGCTATGAAATGTCCAGAGATAGGATGCAGTCCCATACACAGAATCGAACCTGCAATCAGGTAAACAATGGGCTTCAGGCCCCATAGATAGTAGATAATTAAGTCTGCTGTGAGCTGAACAACTGCGTTAAGGATCTCTAGCTGACCCACTGGCTTAGGATTGACCACCAATGGGCGAAGGGCGTAGAAGAAGGGCTGGAGGAAGAGCCAGAGGACTTTCCTGGCTGGGGTGCAGAAGAACCATCCTTCCATGTCTGTAGGGATGTCAACATCCAGCTGGTCGCCACCCAGATACCGATGATGGTCGATGTGGTACTTCTTAAAGGAGGCAGAGTAAGGCAACCCAATCGGCAGGTTGGCCCACATGGCAAACCAGCGGTTCCACTTCGCCAGCTTGTTGCCAAAGGCCACGTTGTGAGAGATGTCGTGGATAGCCAGAGTCAGGGAGTGGTTGATGCAGCCTCCAAAGGCGTAAGCCCAGAAGATGACCCACTTCCAGGAGAGGTCGTGGACCAGGTAGCAGGCCAGGAACTGCGTCAGGACCATGCCGGATACCACCCACTTCAGCTGGGGGTCCGGACCCATCAGAGACTTGATCTCTGGATATTTGGCTGAGGAGAGAAGCAGACAGATAAAGGGATGGGAGGGGATGTGGACAGAGATAAATAGGGCTTGTGTTGGCAAGAATCGATTGCTGTCATGATACAGATATTGCGATACTGTCAGTAAGGCGATATAATGCGACTTTTAAAAAATCTAATATTAGAAAAACCATCAATGCTAGCATTGTGCGCTTTATGACTGCCAGTGTCAAGGGCCTGTGTTATTTGTGTTTCAAACATATTTTAGTGTACTGTTTAGCTGTAAAATGAGAATGTTGGATGGTGGGCAGTGCTTCGTACTTCAGTTGACTGTTTCCAACATAGTAGCCGGGTCACAAACTTTCTCATTTTACAGCTAAACAGTACACTAAAATGCGTTTCTTAATGCAGCAACAGAAACTTGAGTAATATTTGATCAGCGCTGCCTAGTTTGACAATCTGACAGCAGTTCATGAGCAGTGATTAACATGATTGACAACTGCGTCAGAAACTTCTCAGCTCTAATTGGTTGTTTTCAGTAGGAAGAGGAGAAGGGACAAGATTTTTTTCACCAACTATCTGTCTTATGCACTTCTTTCCAACTAAAGTGAGTTTCAGCAAATATGACACAACGTTATTTTTATAAAGATTTAGGGGAAACAAAAGGTATAGGGAGTTGAAAAGCAGAAGACAGTAAAGGGAACCTTAAGTAAAAAAGGAAATAAGGGATTAGGGGAGTAGTTAAAGGGGAGGGGAAGACGTAACGGATTCCTTTCATTTTTCTAAACATATATAATTACGTAGGAGTTAAAGAAAGGTAAATGTCAGTCATGAATCCAGCAGGGACAGCTGTTAAGCATGACTCATTCACTCTCATTTTCCAAAGCTTGATCACAACTTATCACTGTGTAAAACTGTGACACTATGGAACGTAAAGTACACAGTCGAGCATGTTGTATGGTTCCAGCCCTTCTCCTGGGACGGGCCTGCTGACAAAAGTCATGTTTAATTGGCAGAGGTGTTGTTTTGCTGAGGGACATGAAACTGAGGGAGCTACAAGGGAGTGGTTCAAAAACATTCACTGTTAGAAAAAGAGCTTCGTTTAGGCCATATGACATTTACAACATAACAGACTCATTCGGACATACAGGTTCTATTTGTTACACCGGCCACACCCTACAGCCAAACTAACACAGGGGTTAAAAAGCATATCCCATCATGCATTAAATGAAAGATAGCCATGCACCATCAGATGATTGCTCATGCAAATCTGGCCTGTTTCTTTGTGTTCAGCTCACTTGTGTAGTGGCTTTATCCATACAGGGCTCACCCTGGTAACTAACAATGGTTTCAGTGGCATTTCTCCTGCATGTAGGTCTGCCCTTTACTGACCAAACCAGCCTTATTTTGTTAATGTTTAGCTAACAGGAATTCCCTACTGCCCTCTCATGTTCCCTCATTTCTAAAATAATTTATCAAGACACCCCCTATACAGTCCCTTTTTATCTACTGTATGATTTGAACTCATTTAAAAAGTGTGTCATTTGCTCATGCTATGTACAGTCATGTTTATGGGCTATACATCCTCAAAGGTTGGCGTTGTCGCCCACCCAAAGGGCAAAAAGTTAAATCAATAACCAGACATCATAAAAGGCATTGCTTGAACTGCTTAAGGCGGTCGGGCGGAACATGCCGTACAGCCAACATTGGGTTTTAACGTCACCATAACAGAGAGTCAAGTCATTTCATTTGTGGACACATACTTAACCTATATAAGGTTTAAGCCTCAAGTTTCAACAATAGTTTTTGTCAGATTTAACTGCATGCTACAAGTCAAAATGACACTTAAATTGCACATATTTATTTCAGTTCTTTGCCTGATATCAGAAAGAATTGTTAACCCAAACTCACTGGAGTGGGCGGATTCAAAGGTCTGGATCCAAGCTAAATAAATTTTCTGGTAGCGCTAAAAGTGATCAACCATCAGACAGCATCACAATCGTCCCTCATCCATGTGACCTCTACTGTAATGGTAGTAATTGCAAGTTTATGACATGCAAGCTGAGCCACAACAGACTGCAGACATGCCTTACTGGCCGTTCAATACAACATAAAACCACTTGTCAGCCAATGATAATGTAAAGGAAGTGAGGCTCACTGACCCCTGACACCCACGCCCCTCTGCCTCTCCCATAGGTGCGGGGCAGGGGATAATTAAAAGAAAAAACACTTTAATAATTCAAGGCACAGTAGTGTCAACCTGTCACCTTCTAGATGTGCTTCTTTCACACCAGAGCAACCATGCGTGACAAAGCCAAGATCGAGTGTACATCAACAGGTTTAGATCTCGTTTATCTAAACTGTTTTTAATGGATTTGGATAGTAAATCAGATGGTCGAAGCTGGCTGCACGCGATACAGATTTGGTGAGAAAATAAGAAGGATCATATGTATAACACACAGTTTAGACTCTTGCTTTAATCAACTACAGACGTGGTTTATTGAGGCAGTTTGTTAAATAAAGGTTACTCCGCCAGATCCCCCGACTCTCACTAAGCTTGTCTCCTCACATGCACATAGCATTGCATTTTGTCATGAGCAGGGAATGTGTCTTGTTACCTTGCAAGCCTGGAGGCATTGTCAGCTATACCTGCTATCAATATGCTGCTATTGTCTCCCAAGTTAGAGAAAAAAAAGGCTGTGAGGGAGGATGGTTTACAAAAAGAGTAGGTGGTGGCCTGTAGTAGATTTTACACTACATAATGATTTTTGCTCTCTGTCTCATGGGGGATAAAATAAGCGTATTTGCTGGTGATACCCACACCCCCTCTGAGAGCTTTTGGTTACAGAAAATACTGTAAATTATGCAGTTTGGATTTTGAGTCAAATGCAAGAGAAAAATGTGAGAAACCCACATAAATGTAAATGATTTAAAGTCACATTTTTAAGTCAAGTCAAGTTTATTTCTATAGCACATTAAAAACAACTTCAGTTGACCAAAGTGCTGTACAGGCTATGCATGTAAATACATATAAACAAATATAAATAAAATAAATATAAACATCCCTCTCTAAAACACATGGTAAAAAATTTTAACGATTTTTTTTTATATTAATTTTTGTTTTTTATTAATACTGTAAGCTCCAAGGGAGTTAAAGGATATTTCTACTTGTGCCTAAAATAATCCTTTAACTCCCATCAGCATGTCAATGAGTGACTTACAGTCTAATTCTGTTTATCTTGTCAGTTTCTGCGTTTCCCCTGCATCCATTGTGGTCTGATAGCTCGTTAAGCAACAGCTTGTAAACAGGTTTAACCGGCTACGATTTTAGAGAAAAAACGGTTGTAGTCAGGAAAAAACACAAACGCACCAGGTTGTTACACAAACTATCAAAGCATAAACAAGAAGCCTTTTTATTTTTTTTTTATAATTTCTTACCCAGGATTTCTTTTCTTCTTGAAGTGTGCGGCTGGTCATTGTAGACCCATTCAAAGTCGCCTCTTCCACCTGTCTTCCCCATGACTCTCCTTTCTGTGTCTGAGGCACACAGCTCTGTGGCGTTATGTGTGTCATCAAGCCCTCACAGTATCGGGGCACACCCACTTACACAGGTTGCAGGCTGCAGGTGTGAAGTTTGATCATAAGCTCCTCCCCCCCGAGCTGAGGAGGGAGGGACACCTGTGGTTGTGCACCTGCTGAAATGTATGCAACCGTCCCCAGCATGCAAACAACTTCCCCCATACAGTATATCAGCTGACACACCTGTAATGATACCACTGTATGTTTATAGGCATAATGTAGGAATGCTCACTGGTATCAGTCCTGACAAACTGCTGAAACTGTTGTTCATGCCCTGTCACATGTCATATGTAGAATGTAGTAAATGCTTATTTTGCATTTTTATTATGTAACACTTGAACATGTTAAACACCAGTGAAAGTATATATAGGTGATGCCAAGCATAATATAGAACCAAAACCATAAATATGCTGACATTTCCAAATATATTTATTTACACCTTAAATTTTGCAATGCACACACACACACACACACATATATATATATATATATATATATATATATATATATATATATATATAACTTGAATTGCTGCAATAATTGTGCTGACTGACACTTCAAAAGATGCTTAATTTCTCAAGCTATGCACTAATATTGCTTTTTTTGTCAGTTGTACTCTTATATTAAAGCTATATGATCTTCATATATAAGGACAGTGCTGGACCTAGCAAATTATATATATATATATATAGATATATATAGATATATATATATATATATAACGTATCTATCTATCTATCTATAAGGTTACTTCTGAAATGTAATAAGTTTCAATTAGCTAGTTACCCTGTTAAAGAATATAATAATATAATTAATATTAAGTAAAATAAAGTAATATAAAAAATAAAGTACAAAAAAATAATAAACGAAGTCATTACTGCACAGCAATAGATAGATAGATAGATAGATAGATAGATAGATAGATAGGCTAATGTTCGAGTAGTGCAATAGTGTTAGTAGTGTTGTTTTTTCAAGCAAAAAAAAATTATAAACATTTGTTGGTTACAGGTTTTGAAATGCCATAATTTGCTGCTTTTTTCTGTTGAATGTTTTTTTTATAATTAATAAATGAATAAACGGCAAGTCAGACAAAACAGGTAATGTGAATATGTCACCTGGCCTTTTGGGAATCATGATTTTCAGATTTCATTGACCAAGCAATTAATCAAATTAACAAATAAATAAGTAATCAGCATATTATTCAGTATTTAAAAGAATTATTATAAGCAACCTCAGTTTGCAATTACATATTAAGTGGAACTAATACAGAAGCTCAAAAGTTGTTCAAGAAGGCTGCTTTTACATTAGTTTGAGTTGTGAGAGATGATACTTGAAATCATTATTATATGTTGTGATTAATACGACCATAAGTAAAAAAAAAAATAAAATAAAAATAAAAAAAAATCTTATAAATCAGTGATTACATATAAACATTGATGTCAGTATCTTTCCAGGCATGATTTAGAGTCTGCAGCAATAAGACGCTGCAGGTAATGTTAAAGTTCTACATTTGAACGGGACTTTTTTGTCCAAATCTCGCGAGACTCAAAACTGGAGCATTGTGGCGGCGAGAGTACAGCAGTGTAGAGTTGTTGTCGGAGAGGGAGGAGGAAGGCTGAGTGGAGACAGGAGGGAAAGAGAGAGTGCAAAAATATAGCATATAAGCAGGAGGAAATACAACATTGATCATGGCGTCGGGGGACACCCTGTACATTGAGACGGACGGGTCAGAAATGCCGGCGGAAATAGTGGAGCTGCATGAAATAGAAGTAGAGACAATCGAGACAACAGTTGTTGGAGACGACGGTGAACACCAGCCCATGATCGCCTTACAGCCTCTTGACACGGATGATCCAAACTCGATTCACCCGCACCAAGAGGTGATTCTGGTGCAAACACGAGAAGAGGTGGTGGGTGAGGATGACTCTGAACTGCACACGGATGATGGCTTTGAGGACCAAATCCTCATCCCAGTACCCGCCGTGGAGGAGGACTATATCGAACAGACTCTGGTTACTGTCGCCGGGAAAAGCTCGTCGACAGGCCGGATGAAGAGGGCTGGAAGCGGAAAGAAATCGGGCAAAAAGAGCTACCTGAGCGGGGGAGAAATGGGCAGGAAATGGGAGCAGAAGCAGGTCCAGATAAAGACTCTGGAGGGGGAGTTTTCAGTGACTATGTGGGCATCGGGTAAGTTCAGAGTCCTGAGTGAATTCTTTCAAGCTGGCCCCTCGCTTTGTTCTCAGCGTGTGTGGCCGGTGACAGGGCCCAGTTGGGGCCTTGTCCTCCGCTAAAGTAGGAACTATTTCCCAACTCCGAGCCACTTAAAATCCATTTGAAATGTTTTTGTTTTTATGGGAAGCCATGTTTTATGTGTCGATGGGCGCCGCCATATTTCCCCGGTCTAGAAAGTATGGCGGCCCGAAAAAATGGCGTTTATTTGGCCGACGAAGATGGCGGCGAGAGTGGGAGCGAGTGCAGCTGGCTCCGCTAGGCCGCTGTGGCGCAGTTCAGTTCAACGGCAGCGCTGGTGGTGCCTTCAGGAACCCCTCATAATTTACACTGTCGAGGCTTTAAACACACCACGTATGTGTATGGTTCAAGCGAACTAGATCCTATTTCCAAAGTAGTTCTCTGTTTGCTAGTGCTGTGCATCAGCCATGGAAAAGACATTAATTTCAAACGAATTATAACATTATACCAATTTTTATAATTATCTAGTGGCTATGTAAAACATTATATTTAAACGATGACATTTTTTTTTAAAATAAAAACATAATTAAAAGGTAAGGTTAAGACAAGTGTGTGCATTCATGTGCTTAACTATTAGCATTCTGCATTTAAAAAAGGTGAAATAGATTTCTTTGAATCCCATATTTCCCTCTGTGTAAATTTTAAAAAGCACAGTAGCGTATTTGGTGGTTATGTCTTCAACATGTTTGGTAAATGCACACTTTCCAGCCAAAGTCTGTATTTCCTGTCATATGTTTCCATTAGTAGTAAATAAGTAATAGACTGGAACAAAATACTTTGAGGGCTGGGGTGATGTAATAAAGGTTTAGCTCTAGATAGCTTAAATCAGTTCTTCCCACATGTTCTGCTACTGTCTTATCAACACCTATCTATCTATCTATCTATCTATCTATCTATCTATCTATCTGTCCCTCACATTCAGATGACAAGAAGGACATTGACCACGAGGAGCAAATCACTGGTGAAAACTCTCCTCCAGATTATTCTGAATACATGACAGGGAAGAAGCTTCCTCCAGGAGGCATCCCAGGCATTGACCTCTCAGACCCCAAACAGCTGGCAGAGTTTGCACGGTAAGTAGGCTGGCTGTGCCATGATAAATATAGTATTCAGACAACAGTTTTCAAACGTTTACCTTACTTAAAAGGAACATTTTTTTTTTTAAAAAAAAACTGATGGTGTGATAGAAATAAAGCAGTTCATATTTTTAACCAACATATGCTGCTCAGTTTATTTGCAGTGCTGTGATGAAAGCAGTATGTAGATAAATACACAGGAGGCCTGGGGCCTGTATCACGAAGCGAGATCAACCTTTCCTGGGTTACCCAGACCTATCCTGGGTTGACTAACCCTAACAATGGCAATCAGGATAATCAGTATCACGACACTGGATATCAACTCGGTAACTCGACCCAGTGTTGCTTTATCAAGAGCCGTGAACGCGCACGCAGCGGACCAGTCACAATCATGAGAGAAGCGCAGCGTCACTGAGCGTCCTCACAGAGCGCCGTATGTGAGGGGAAAAAAGTATTTCTCGTGAGGATCAGAGATTAATTCTACTAAAATATGAGGTGGAGAAAAGCAACATTACAGAAAAGGCCAACACCGTGGCAGCTGCAGGAGGAGGAAACATGCGTGGCAACGCATAACGGGATGAATAATATTTAGTTTTAGTTTAGATTAGTTTATTTGCACATAATGTTAAAAACAGACAGTATAAAATTTGCAAGATTAAAAAAAGAGAAGTGCAGGAGAGGTTAGAAGCCACTAAAAGCTTATCAAAGAAATTCCCCTGTCAAAACATCAATGAAATCACATAATAGAGAAGAAGAAAAAAATGGGTAAGGAAAGAAGAAAGAGAGGAGGAGAGAGGGAAAAATCAAGACAAAACAAGGTAGCAAATAAAATGATGTGTAGGTTAAATTGCTCATCACTGGTTCAAGTAGCTACAGTACCTGTACCTGCACATCTGACACTGATCACACCCTTGAATCCCATGAAATCAATGCTGCGCAGGTGAATTGTGTGTATTACAATTATCGTCCAATATCATTGCGTCTGATAAATTGGTCTTCTTTGTCATAACGTTATATATGCTACAATAAAGCTTAAAGCTGACGCCACAATTAAATCATATCAACACCAAATTGATAGTCTGAATAAAATCATCCTGATATTGAGCTGTGTTAGAAATTAACAGCTGCGCAGAAATATACCTAGTGTCCCTCTTTAAAAAACAAAAAGGAAAATCCCTCAAACACCATGAAGTGCAGACATGATAGGCTACTTTCCACATTTCCAGCAGCAAAGCTGTCAGTTAGGCCCATTATCTTTAACATGGATCATTTCCTCCAACAAAACAAAACGTTGGCACTAATTAATGGTGCTTTTAAGTGTTCGCAAATTATCAGTTTCTTTCTTATGACATTTCGACTTCTTTCCACTCCTTTTTGAACAATATTTTCATTGTCTGTTGTTGTTGCTTTCTTTTCTTTTTTAATGTTCAATATAAACTTTCAAATCAAAATCAGTCAAATTAATTAAACTTCCCGTCATGACTGGGCTGCATTTCTGTCAGCGGAGTCATTTTTTTCCGAACAGCTGATTGGCAAGTGGGTGGTGCTTTTTATAGGATCAGATTCAACCCCGAACTTACCCTGCTCCGGAGCAGGATAGCCGTTCAGAGTAAGTTACCATGGTCATCTACCTCGATAAGAACTGAACTGGCTTCGGGAGACCGAAAACCCAGGGTTAACCCTGAAGTTACCTCGCTAAGACATTAATCCTGCTTCGTGATACAGACCCCTGGTCCATTAAACATTCAAATTTTACCAGGAGTTTTGTTTGTTATGTTTCTAAAGTAAACATGTCTTAGTGCTTGTCTGTTTCAGGAGTGCAGTGGCTGGGTAAAAACTGTGTAATAGGGGTTCTCAAAGTTTTAATTGAGCCAGCATATGATTAAGGGCTCTAGAGGAAAACTGCACCCATAGTTGTCATTTCTAATCTGATGGATTTGGTAGTGGGGCGCAGTTTGAAGCAGTAGCTGTGAAGTGTATTAAATATAAGCTATTGAATGTGAAATTATTGATGGATGATAGAAGTATAATGTGTTAATTTCAGGTCGTGTGAAGGGGCTGCACAAAATGTTTTTGAGGGCCACCATTGGCCTGTGGGGTGCACTTTGAGAAAAATAACGTACTGTACTATACTCTTCATTTTTATGACTAATTTATGAGATACTATAGTGTTATATACTATAATAGGACATTTTATGGGGCATACTAATGATTTTGTTATGATTTATTTATCTATATATTTATTTATTGGCATACTATACAATGGTTTTTAAAATATTTTTATGCCATGCTATACTGAGATATTTTTACACCATTTTTTATGACATTTTGTGTGACATTCTGTGTGACATACTATACTATGACTTTTTAAAAAAAAAAAAAAAAATTAATGTCAAACTATACTATATTTTTTTATGCCATACTAAACAATGGCTTAATTTATCTTATTTTTATGATATGTTTAAGCTATACTATACTGTGGCATTTTTATAGGATACTACGACATTTTTGTGACATACTATGATTTGACTTTTCTAGTGATATTTTTATGCCATATTATACTGTGGGGGTTTTAATGATATTTTGACTACTGATACATACCGTACCATGACATTTTTATTTTTTTTTTTTTTGCCATATTATGCTATGACTTTTGATGAAATGGCATTTAATTTATACTGTGCTTTTTTATGGCATTTTTTGTAGCATACTATGATTTTTTTTTATGACATTTGATGCCTTACCATATTATGACTATGAGTTTTTTAATGATAATTTTATGCCATACTATACTACGACTTTTTAATGACATTTTGATGCGTTACTATACTATGACTGTTTTTAATGAAATTTTTATGGTATATTATACTATAATTGTTTTGTAACATGACCTTTCTATGACTTTGCTATGACATACTATACTGCAGTTTCTTCTGGCATACTATAATAATGGGACTACTTTTATTTCTGTTGCAGAATGAAGCCAAGAAAAGTGAAAGAAGACGACGCACCCAGGACGATAGCCTGTCCACACAAAGTGAGTGAAGTGTTCTGTTTATTACACCACTTTATACCTTTTTGTGCAAAAGAGGAAGGTTAACGTACATACATGACCAGATGCTTACCCAGTTGTATGTTATGTCTTTGGTATCGGCTTTACCCAACTGAGACATGCTTGTGTTTATTACAGTGGTATGAAGAGCTGACATTCAGTCGCTCCGGCTACAGTGTAAACATGAGTATTTCCTGAGTGATAGGCTTCATCTTGTCTCTCTCTTCCACAGGGATGTACCAAGATGTTCAGGGACAACTCGGCGATGAGAAAGCACTTGCATACCCACGGGCCCCGTGTGCACGTATGCGCAGAGTGCGGCAAAGCCTTCGTAGAAAGTTCAAAACTGAAGAGGCATCAACTCGTGCACACAGGAGAGAAACCTTTCCAGGTCAGTTCCTTCACACTATTTTTCTTCCTCTGGAGAAAGCTGCATAATTTTACTTTGCTTTATTAGGGGGAGGAACATTAAAATTTGAATGTATATACAGAAATGTAAACTGACTTTGTGTAAGAGTAAGTATAGGCAAACCTTGCTGCGTCATGTTAAATATGAGCAGTTGAAATGATATTAGTTAATCTGTGATCCAGGCTGAGACGTGCAGCAATGTTAACTCCATTTCTCTCATCTGCAGTGCACATTTGAGGGCTGTGGCAAGCGGTTCTCTCTGGACTTTAACCTGCGCACACATGTGCGTATTCACACTGGAGACCGCCCATATGTATGCCCCTTTGACGGCTGCAACAAAAAATTTGCCCAGTCAACCAACCTGAAGTCTCACATCCTCACACACGCCAAAGCCAAAAACAACCAGTGAAAAGACGATGTGAGCATACACTGGAGGACTCGACCTGTATCTCTGCTCCTTGACAGACAAACTTGTGTCCCGTGGCCTGCTTTGTTGTGAGATAAGAAGTCCCCTTTGTATCATCTCTAGATGAAAGGCTTTTGAGAAGCGACCTTTTCTCAGACTTTTTGATAAACTTATGGAGGTTTGAACAATGAACTCGTGAGAACCCCGACCCCCTCAGGCCTCCTACCCTCCTTTGGCGCTACCTGGATGGAACAATTTATGCTTTCTTCTTGTGAAGATGTTGATTCATGGATCTACACCTAAAATGTATTTATACCTTCACACAGCCAGTTAAATATGTTTTTGCAATAGATGTCAAATTTGCATCAATCCTCAGAAATGATACCTTTTCAATTTTGTACTTTCCCCCAAGTGTGCATATTGTACACTGTTTGACATAAGCTCTGTGGTAATGTATGTAGTAAGACTGTCCCTGTAGCTCCTCTTGGGCTTCACAGTTTGTTTTACCTCTCCTTTTCCCTTTCATGTGAGTGTGTTTCAAGGGGGATTGGGTGGTCTTTGCATATTTTCATTTTGTACAAGGCAATATCAGAATCATGTAGATAATAGCCATGTGATTTTCAATATTGATCACTGATTAAACTGTTTTTCCCCCTTGCACTACCAACACAGAAGTGTCATTTGTCCTCTCACAATTAAACGCAACCTTAAGTAACAGGTTTGAAAAGTTATTCAGCTGTGTTTTAGTAGTGGTAAGTCATTTCGAGAGCACCTGTGGTGACATAACTGGGATATGGACTCATTTATTTTCAGAAATATTGTATATTTTCAGACAAGAATGTAACATTTTTAAACAAATCTGAGCCCATGGAGTCAGTGAATGTGTTCTTGATATTAACCTCACAATTTATTAACTAATGAAATGAAAGTGTTTAAAAGGTAGATGTAGCATCATATTTACAGTTAAATGTTGATAGAATGTGTCATTGATATTTAAGGTTGCCTCAGCAGTTAAATAATAGCTGATAAATTATTTCAGTTTTCATTTCCTTGTTTGATAACATGTAGAAGGACAAGAATAAGAAGTGAAACAAATTCTGGTCTATTTCTTCATTTTATTTTTCAGCACACTGCATATACATTATAAAACTTCAACTGAGCAGCTTGAAAGTGGTGTCTTACACAGCTGGTTAATTGTTTAACAATGTTTTAAACACACTGAACATTGTTTCTGTCTGACATGACACAAAGGCACAATGGACTCCAGCAACAATGTAAAAAATTTGCATTGGAAATAAATGATTCATTTTGAGACTTTATTGTAATAAAAACTTGCTTTCACTTTGCTAGCTGCAATATCAAATGTCAGTAGTTGCAATGAGGTCTTCAGTTGTGACACCAATATCATTTTAGGGCTGCAGCTCAAATTATTTTCATTATTAGAAACCGGAACTGTGAAATGTTTGACAGTTTTGCATTTTAAAAACAAAAAAGAAGAAACAATTCAGTGATTATCGGACAAGTCTGCAATTACTTCCACTTCATTTTATTTTGCACAAGCATTCAGATCAGCCTTCACACTTCAGATAATCCGAACCACCAAATATCTTTTACAGTTAAAAATCCATCTTTAGTAAACTCACAGAAGAACACAACAAAAACAGTCTTTCTCACATAAAATACATCTGATCTGAGGATTTACATGGTTGAAAGATAAAAACAAGTACAACAATGCTGGTGGGCAGAGCTGCTGAATCACTTTTCACCCACATATGACAGTGCATTTGGTTAGTTAGAAGCTGCAGAGCAAACTGCAACAAACCAAAGTAAAATCAAGTTTTCAGAAAGGTCCTGTTGATCTTGAGCCATGTACTGTGTGTTCCCATTTTATTTCAAATAGATGAGCAATATTTTTTAAAATTGCATGCAAACGTAGTCTATTTGTTAATAAATGAAATAACTTGTACGTAGCTTGTCCCTGCAGAGTAGTATGGCAAAACAGTCATCACATTTGGCCGTCTCACTCTTTCTACAACCAAAGCTGTATTTAATGTTACGCTAAATTTCCTGATCTGGTAAAATGATTGCATCCAGTATATAGATTTTTGATTGACATCTGGCATTAATCATATTGTATGTATATAAAAACTTATTCAAATAGGCCTATGTGTATATCTAATAGGTGGACTGGTGTGTATCTTTAAGTATGTTTTTGTTCTTTATGCATAGCCACCAGTTTAACAACACGCACCACTGCTGTGTATCTAGGCATGAATTTAAGGCATGACTGTTAATGCTAATCTGCCTGTAAGAGTGTTTGAGAGATTCAGAAAGAAATCTAGGTCAATTAAAATGCAGTGAACAGCACAAAAAAGCAGGTCAGACTACTACGTAAAGCAAGTCTAAAAACAAGCTTTAAGGGGTGACTGAAAACAGACTTTACTACAGTAATGACTTGCATCAAATAGAGCTTAGAGGCGTGGGTTGAGGAAACCCAAGACAGGCAGGTTGTTGACCAACTGCTGGTCAACAATGATAGAAAGCATGCCTCCAACTACAGGGGGTTAATACCTGGAAGGGAGGTAAAAAAAAAAAGAGAAACCTGATGAAACACAATAAAGTGACCAATCATGAAAACGTCTCGGTATAGTACGTCAAAAACTTTAATATTATAGTATGTCAATAAACGTCATAGTACAGTATGTTGCCAAAATTCGCAAAAATACGTCATAGTATAGTATGTCGTCACAAATCATGAAAAAAGTCATAGTACAGTATGTCATCAAAAATCGCAAAATGTATGTATGTCGTCAAAGATCACAAAAATACGTCATAGTATAGTATGTTGTAAAAAATCACGACAAAACATAGTATAGTATGTCGACAAAAATCATGATAAAATGTCATAGTATAGTATGTCGACGAAAATCATGATAAAATGTCATAGTATAGTCTGTCGACAAAAATTATGAAAAAACGTCATAGTATAGTATGTCATCAAAAATCGCAAAATGACGTTATATTGTAGTATGTCGTCCAAAAATCACAAAAAAACGTCATAGTTATAGCATGTCATCAAAAATCCTGAAAAAACGTCATAGTATAGTCTGTTGACAAAAATCATGAAAAAAGTCATAGTATAGTATCTCAAAATAATGCCATAATATAGTATGTCATCAAAATTCATGAAAAAACGTCATAGCACAGTATGTCATCAAAAATCCCAAAATAACGTCATAGTATAGTATTTCGTTTTCTTGATTTTTAGAGACATACTATACTATGACATGTTTTCTTGATTTTTAGCGACATACTATACTATGATGTTTTGTTGTGACTTTTTACAACATATGATGTATTTTCATGATTTTTGACGACATACTACAATATCAGGTTATTTTGGGTTATGGTATGTTATCTTGTTGTTATGTTATGGTATATGTTGTAGTATGCCGTCAAAAATCACAAAAATACGTCATAGTATAGTATGTTGTAAAAAATAACGACAAAACATCATAGTATAGCATGTCGACGAAAATCATGAAAAAATGTCATAGTATAGTATGTCATCAAAAGTCACGAAAAAATGTCATAGTATAGTATGTCATCAAAGTTCATGAAAAAAAGTCATAGTATAGTATGTCATCAAAAATCGCAAAATAAGGTAATATTGTAGTATGCCGTCAAAAATCACGAAAATACGTCATAGTATAGTATGTTGTCAAAATTCGTGAAAAAAGTCATAGAATAGTGTGTCGTCAAAAATCATGAAAAAAACGTCATAGTATAGTATGTCATCAAAAATCCCAAAATAATGTCATAGTATAGTATTTCGTCAAAATTCGTGTAAAAACGTCATAGTATAGTATGTCATCAAAAATCGTAAAATAACGTCATATTGTTGTATGTCGTCAAAGATCACAAAAATACATCATAGTATAGTATGCTGTAAAAAATCATGACAACACATCATACTATACTATGATGTTTTGCTGTCGACGAAAATCATGAAAAAATGTCATAGTATAGTCTGTCAACAAAAATCATGAAAATACATCATATGTTATAAAAAATCACAACAAAACATCATAGTATAGTATGTCGCTAAAAATCAAGAAAACATTTCATAGTATAGTATGTCGCTAAAAATCAAGAAAACATGTCTTAACATAGTGTGTTGACAAAAATCATGAAAAAACGTCATAGTATAGTATGTTGTAAAAAATCACAACAAAACATCATAGTATAGTATGTTGCTAAAAATCAAGAAAACATGTCATAGTATTGTATGTCGCTAAAAATCAAGAAAACATGTCATAATATAGTGTGTCGACAAAAAAAAAATCTCAAAATAACGCCATAGTACAGTATGTCATCAAAAATCCCAAAATAACGTCATAGTATAGTATGTTGTCAAAATTCGCGAAAAAACACCATAGAATAGTGTGTCATCAAAAATCATGAAAAAACGTCATAGTATAGTATGTCATCAAAAATCCCAAAATAACGTCATATTGTTGTATGTCGTCAAAGATCACAAAAATACGTCATAGTATAGTATGTTGTAAAAAATCACGACAAAACATCATAGTATAGTATGTCGCCAAAAATCAAGAAAAAATGTCGGAGTATAGTATGTCGTCAGAAATCATGTAAAAACAACATAGTTTAGTATGTCGACCAAAACTGCAAAAATATGTCATAAAAAATCAATAAAAAATATATCATCAAAAACCCTGAAAAAACTCCATGGTATAGTATCAAAAATCATGAAAAAAAGGTCATAGTATAGTATGTCATCAAAAATTGCAAAATAACATCATATTACAGTATGTTGCCAAAATTCGCAAAAATACGTCATAGTCTAGTATGTTGTCACAAATCATGAAAAAAGTCATGGTATAGTATGTCGACAAAAATCATGAAAAAAACATCATAGTATAGTATGTCATCAAAAATTCCAAAATAGCGTAATATTGTTGTATGTCGTCAAAGATCACAAAAATAAGTCATAGCGTAGTGTGTTGTAAAACATCACGACAAAACATCATAGTATAGTATGTCGACGAAAATCATGAAAAAATGTCATAGTACGTCATCAGAAATCATGAAAAAACAACATAGTTTAGTATGTCGACCAAAATTGCGAAAATATGTCGTAAAAAATCAATAAAAAATATAATATAGCATGTAATCAAAAATCCTGAAAAAACTCCACGGTACAGTATGTCTTCAAAAATCATGAAAAAAAAGTCATAGTATAGTATGAAATCAAAAATCACGACAAAACATCAAAGTATAGTATGTCGACGAAAACCATGGAAAAAATGTCATAGTATAGTATGTCATCAAAAATCGCAAAATAACATATAGTATGTTGTCAAAATTCGTGAAAAAACATCATAGTATAGTATGTCGTCAAAAATCATGAAAAAACATAGTATAGTATGTCGTCAGAAATTGCAAGAATACGTCATAGTATAGTATGTTGTAAAAAATTACGTAAAAACATCATAATATAATATGTCGTCCAAAATCATCAAAAAATATAGCACGTCATCAAAAATCCTGAAAAAAATGTCATTATGTAGTGACGTAAAAAACTAAATGAAAAAAAAGGTCATACTATAATACAGTACAGGCCAAAAGTTTGGACACACCTTCTCATTCAATACATTTTCTTTATTTTCATGACTATTTACATTGTAGATTCTCACTGAAGGCATCATGTGGAGTTATGTACTTAACAAAAAAAGGTGAAATAACTGAAAACATGTTTTATATTCTAGTTTCTTCAAAATAGCCACCCTTTGCTCTGATTACTGCTTTGCACACTCTTGGCATTCTCTCCATGAGCTTCAAGAGGTAGTCACCTGAAATGGTTTCCACTTCACAGGTGTGCCTTATCAGGGTTAATTAGTGGAATTTCTTGCTTTATCAATGGGGTTGGGACCATCAGTTGTGTTGTGCAGAAGTCAGGTTAATACACAGCCGACAGCCCTATTGGACAACTGTTAAAATTCATATTATGGCAAGAACCAATCAGCTAACTAAAGAAAAACCAGTGGCCATCATTACTTTAAGAAATGAAGGTCAGTCAGTCCGGAAAATTGCAAAGACTTTAAATGTGTCCCCAAGTGGAGTCGCAAAAACCATCAAGCGCTACAACGAAACTGGCACACATGAGGACCGACCAGGAAAGGAAGACCAAGAGTCACCTCTGCTTCTGAGGATAAGTTCATCCGAGTCACCAGCCTCAGAAATCGCAAGTTAACAGCAGCTCAGATCAGAGACCAGATGAATGCCACACAGAGTTCTAGCAGCAGACCTATCTCTAGATCAACTGTTAAGAGGAGACTGCGCCTTCATGGTCAAATAGCTGCTAGGAAACCACTGCTAAGGAGAGGCAACAAGCAGAAGAGATTTGTTTGGGCCAAGAAATACAAGGAATGGACATTAGACCAGTGGAAATCTGTGCTTTGGTCTGATGAGTCCAAATTTGAGATCTTTGGTTCCAACCGCCGTGTCTTTGTGAGACGCAGAAAAGGTGAACGGATGGATTCCACATGCCTGGTTCCCACTGTGAAGCATGGAGGAGGAGGTGTGATGGTGTGGGGTGTTTTGCTGGTGACACTGTTGGGGATTTATTCAAAATTGAAGGCACACTGAACCAGCATGGCTACCACAGCATCCTGCAGCGACATGCCATCCCATCCGGTTTGCGTTTAGTTGGACGATCATTTATTTTTCAACAGGACAATGACCCCAAACACACCTCCAGGCTGCGTAAGGGCTATTTGACCAAGAAGGAGAGTGATGGAGTGCTGCGGCAGATGACCTGGCCTCCACAGTCACCGGACCTGAACCCAATCGAGATGGTTTGGGGTGAGCTGGACCGCAGAGTGAAGGCAAAGGGGCCAACAAGTGCTAAACACCTCTGGGAACTCCTTCAAGACTGTTGGAAAACCATTTCAGGTGACTACCTCTTGAAGCTCATGGAGAGAATGCCAAGAGTGTGCAAAGCAGTAATCAGAGCAAAGGGTGGCTATTTTGAAGAAACTAGAATATAAAACATGTTTTCAGTTATTTCACCTTTTTTTGTTAAGTACATAACTCCACATGTGTTCATTCATAGTTTTGATGCCTTCAGTGAGAATCTATAATGTAAATAGTCATGAAAATAAAGAAAACGCATTGAATGAGAAGGTGTGTCCAAACTTTTGGCCTGTACTGTATGTCTGGCCTGGTTCCAGACCATAGACCCCGCCCACTCAACTGAGTAGGCTTGCATTACTGGTCTGGCATACTTCAATGAATTTGCGATTTATCTTGTCCAAACGACAAGTCAAAGCTGAATTACAGATATCTATAATGTCATTCTGACTCGTCAAAACTACACTTACAGATATCTGTAATTCAGTTTTGATTAGTAAGATTCAAACTATTTTTGCCATTCATGTGTATGGGGTTTGTCATTATAGATATCTACAATTACATTATGACTATCTATAATTCCAGTTTGAGATATCTACAACGTCATTTTGACTAGTCATAATTCAGTTGTAGATATCTACGTCATTTTGACTAGTCATAATTCAGTTGCCAATATCTACAACGTCATTCTGGCAATCTGAAACTCAATTCAAGATATCTAGAAAGGACCATGTAGATATCTTCAATTGATGATAATTAAAGATATCTTGAACTTGAATTATAACTAGTCAAAATTAAACTGTAGATATCTCAAACTGGAATTACGGATATCCACAATTCAGTTGCAGATATCCGCAATAACAATTGCAGATATCCGCAATAACAATTGCAGATATCCGCAACTACATTGGAGATATCTATAATGACAAACCCCATACACATGAATGGCAAAATAGTTTGAATCTTACTAGTCAAAACTGAATTACAGATATCTGTATTAGAGTTTTGACTAGGCAAAATCTAATTAGGGATATCTTGAATGAGAGTTTTGACTAGGCAAAATTATGTTGCAGATATCAGCAATGAATATCCACTCTAGCGATTAAATGTTAAAACGGCTTGCCATACGACCGCTATCCTACAGACCACATTGACGATGCTATCGAGGTATTTCGCCACTACTCGCGTTAATGGAGGACCAAATTAAGGAAGCTGCTAAACTGGATTTGACGGCGATGCAGCTGAGCGTGCACGAAGACGGAGACATTTTAAACGGGCAATGGTCGCTTGTTTTCGGCACCCCCGAGGCATGGATACTAATGACGTCAGATTCTGGGTGAGTCGTTGCTCTCTACTGATTGGTTAGGGAAAAAAATCAAATTCCCTCCCCCTTGTAAATCGCCTTCAATGGAAGCCATGTCAGACTGAAGGTTCTGGGAGCTTCAGTCTGACACTCAGGCTATAATATGTCGTCAAAAATCACTAAAAAGGTCTTAGTATAGTGTGCCATTAAAAATTTCATCGTATAGTATGTCATAAAACGTCATGGTATAGTATGACATAAAATGTCATAGTAGAGAACATCAAAAAGTGTCATAGTGTAGTATGTTAAAAAAAACCAAAAACGTCCTACTATGGTATGTCAAAAAATGTAATATTACAGTGTCCTACAAAACCACATAGTATAGTACATTAAAAAACGTCATATCATATTATGCCAAAAAAAGGTCATAATATAGAATGTAACAACCATCATAGTCATAAATGTAAAATGTTTTCCCCCTTGCACTACCAACACAGAAGTGTCATTTGTCCTCTCATAATTAAATGCAACCTTAATTCACAGGTGTAAAATGTTATTCAGCTGTGTTAGTAGTGGTAAGTCATTCAGAGACAAATACTGCAGCTGCTCAGAGACTGTGAATAATCAAACAGCTCTGGGTCACTCAGCACCTGTGGTGATATTACTGGGATGTGGACACATTTCCTTTTAGAAATGTTCCATATTTTTAGACAACAAAGTAACATTTTTAAACAAATCTGAGCCCATGGAGTCTGACAGTATAGTGCTTTCAGGATAGATGTACAGTTAAATGCTGACAGAATGCGTCATCTGCATTTAAGATTATTGGTGACATGTAGAAAGAACAAGAAGTGAAACTAATTCTGGTCCATTTGTTCGTTTTATTTTTCAGCACACTGCATATACATTATTCACAATTATATCACCTCTTAAAACTTCAACTGAGCAGCTTGAAAGTGGCATCTTACAGCTGTCTAACAATGTTTTTTAAACACACTGAACATTGTTTCTGTCTGACATGACACAAAGACACTAGGGAGTCCAGGGACAATGTATAAATTTGCGTTGGAAATTAATGATTCATTTTGAGACTTTTTTTTTTTTTGGAAGAAAAACTCTTGCTTTCACTTTACTAACTGCAATCTCAAATGTTAGCTATGGTGAGTTCTTCAGCTGTGACACCAATATTTTATGGCTACAGCTTAAATTATTTTCATTATCAGAAACAGGAACTGTTAAATGTTTGGCAGTTTTGCATTTAAAAACAACAACAAAAAGAAGAAACAATTCAGTGATTATCAGATTAGTCTGCAATAATTTCCACTTCATTTTATTTTGCACAAGCATTCAGATCAGCCTTCACACTTCAGATAATCCCAACCACCAAATATCATTTACAATTAAAAATCCATCTTTAGTAAACTCACAGAAGAACACAACACAGTCTTTCTCACATAAAATACATCTGATCTGAGGATTTACATGGTTGAAAGATAAAAACAAGTGCAACAATGCTGGTGGGCAGAACTGCTGAATCACTTTTCACCCACATATGACAGTGCATTTGGTTAGTTAGAAGCTGCAGAGCAAACTGCAACAAACCAAAGTAAAATCAAGTTTTCAGAAAGGTCCTGTTGATCTTGAGCCATGTACTGTGTGTTCCCATTTTATTTCAAATAGATGAGCAACATTTTTTAAAATTGCATGCAAACGTAGTCTATTTGTTAATAAATGAAATAACTTGTACGTAGCTTGTCCCTGCAGAGTAGTATGGCAAAACAGTCATCACATTTGGCCGTCTCACTCTTTCTACAACCAAAGCTGTATTTAATGTTACGCTAAATTTCCTGATCTGGTAAAATGATTGCATCCAGTATATAGATTTTTGATTGACATCTGGCATTAATCATATTGTATGTATATAAAAACTTATTCAAATAGGCCTATGTGTATATCTCTTAGGTGGACTGGTGTGTATATTTATGTGTTTTTGTTTTTTATGCATAGCCACCAGTGTAACAACACGCACCACTGCTGTGTATCTAGGCATGAATTTAAGGCATGACTGTTAATGCTAATCTGCCTGTAAGAGTGTTTGAGAGATTCACAAAGAAATCTAGGTCAGTTAAAATGCAGTTAACAGCAGAAAGAAGCAACTGCAGTGTAGCATTAAAAATCCCAAACCACCACCATCCCTGACCTAAAAATAAAAGGAAACAGTTTGCAGCCTTTTGAAGAAAATAAAAATATAAAAGGAGTAAAGATTGACCTTAAATGAACAGAAGTGATAATGGCGGATGAAAACGTTCCTGAAGACTGTTAAAACTCTGTGTTTCAACCTCAAATGAGTTGAACATAACAAAGAGGCATAAATTTAAAGTATAGGCATAGTTTTCTCTCCATTCCACCGTCGTGCCTTTGGATGTGTGTATAGTACCCGCTCTCAGAGCAGACGGCATTTTCACTCTGCTAGCAGGGCAGCCAGCAGTGCAGGGTAGTCTGGTGTCCCCCAACCTGTGACAGGGTCCCATGATGGTACAGCACAGAAACCTTGACCCTGAACCTGTTCGTCCAGACAGCCCATGTGACAGCCTTCAGTCACCTGGAGACAAGGATGCAAAGAAACCAAACCATGACTACAAAACTTTTGGCAAAAGGTTTTCCTTTTACTTTAACATTCCATGCAATTACGGTAGACTACAGATACAGGTCTACTAACTAGTGGCTACTGGGTGTAGGTTGGAGTGCTACATAAATCAAGTCTAAAAACAAGCTTTAAGGGGTAACTGAAACCAGACTTTACTACAGTAATAACTTGACTTACATCAAATAGAGCCTGTCCTTTGAGCTTGTAGAGGCGAGGGTTGAGGAAGCCCAGGGTAGGCAGGCCCTTGAGCAGCCGCTGGTCATTGATGAGAGAAAGCATGCCTCCAACCACAGGGGTTGACGCCTGAAAAGGAGAACAAAAAATGAGAGATGTGATGAAACAAAAAAAAGTAAGCAATCATGAAAACGCCATAGTATAGTAAGTCAAAAAATGCCATAGGTAAGTATGTCAAAAAGTGTCATAGTATGGTATGTCGAAAAATGTCATTGCATGGTACATCAAAAAACATCATAGTATAGTATGTCATAAAAATGTAACATTATAGTATGTAAAAAAAAAAAAGTAAATAAATAAATAAAAAAAAAATCACAATATAGTATGTCATAAAAACCATCATAGTATAGTATGTCATTTGAAAATGTCATAGTATGTCAAAAAAAAGGTCACAATATTGTACATCAAAAAATGTCATAGTACAGTATGTTCAAAAATGTCATAGTATAGTATGTCAAAGAATGTCAAAGTATGGTATGTCAAAAAATGTCATAGTATAATATGTCGAAAAATATCATAGTATAGTATGTCAAAAAAAAATATATAAAAATGTCATTGTATAGTATGTCAAAACATGTCATAGTATGATGTGTCAAAAAATGTCAGTATATCAGACCCAGCTGGAGGGTTAGGTCACAGAGGGCCATTGAAAATAGTCCCCTCTATGCTACAGTAAATAGGTGGTTATGGCCATGTTGTGTTTTGATTTTGTGTGTTTCTTGTTCATCTTACAAAGTTTTTGTAAAACTGGGCTTTCTACTTACTTTACTCTTAAGAAAATCACTGTACAGCTACTTATATGTTCTGTGACACTGTCAATGCTCAATTCACAAAAAAAGTATAACCAAGTTTAATATATTTTACCGAGGTCCCGGACACCCAGGGGACGGGTAATCTGTTGATGACCACCCAGTAGTTATCCGACAGGGCAGCCATGTCCGGATAGGCCCTGCCGCTGATATTGTAATATGACTTAGGAGGGAGGGCTGTTCCAACAGTCTTCAGATACCCATTCACTGCGCTGGCCTACAGGAGCACAAACACACAGCATAAAGTACACTGTCTGCAATAACTGAGCGTTAAAGGAGATGATGACCAGATATTATTACCTGGTAGTCAGGCATCTTGAAGACGTTGCTGAAGCCTCCTCCACTGATGGAATCTGTGACCTCATATGTGACCTTAAATGGGTTTTTGAAGGAGGTTCCTCCTACTGTCGTCACATATGGGCTGGGAACAAGAGGCAGGGCATAGAGCGTTAGATGTTAAGCACTTTTCCACAAACCTGTTAAGACTAGGAACATTTTTGAGAGTGCTTTTGTATTCATTTCAAAACCTGCACTACACTGGATGCTCTACATGAAAGAGGAGGGTTGGATGGACTTATAAACTTCTGTCTGCAGCACTGCAATTTTTCACTTTATACATTTAAAATGGAACATCCATATGTCTTTGTATATTCATGACACCAATATAATGCATAAGACAAAGGCCAGTCCAATCACATGCTTGTATCAGTGTCATGCAGAGACTGTTTTGCTTTTGGATCTGTAGACATGTTTTACCTTGATGCAGGAAAACTTGGCCTGAAGGTGTTTTGTCCTTTGCCCAAATGTCTGCAGCCTGCACCACTGTCACCTGAGCATGACACAAAATCGCAGATTAAGATTGATGTACGAGACGCTCATTAAACAAGATCAGAGACGATGTGGCAGGTTATCACGCAGCACATCTGACAGAAAACTGGAAGCCTTTCCAGTTTTGTTCCAAACTCCGGAAAAAGCTACAGGTCAAAAGATAACGTGTAAACCTGTTTTTCCAGAGCCAACATGCCAGGTTGTTTATTTATAACAATAGTGGTGTATTCATGTTTCAAGAAGGATAACGCTCTGTCAGTAACAATGGAGAAAAGCCACAGTAAGTTGACACGTTGCCCAAGAGACCGAGGGTGTCTTGCTTTTGTTACATCATCAGCTCCCCCTCAGGCCGTTATAAAACTTACAGCTTACATGTGATGAAGAAATGTCTTTTGACTACTGAAAACAGGATGTTTTATTTTACTAACCAAATTAGAGGAATAAAAACTAAACAAGAAACAAATGAGGTCACAATCATCGCTTGTAACAGGAAAATGTCACAAGGTGAAACTGTCCTGTAGGTTTACTGATATAGTATAGATGAAGTGTTGTTTGTGAGTGTTATTAAATATCTCTGTGTGCAACAAATACAAAGCATGTGGATGTGTTTTGCATACTTCCTCCTTACTGACCAGAAGCAAAGAGCAGAGAGATCCCTCTGACGCCAGCCTTCATAAACTCCGTATTGATGCGCATCATGTACGCGGTAGACAGGCTGTCTTCATCGTCTCCGTAGCTGATAGTGTGAACCCAGGGCAGGTCGGACATGTTGCTGAGCAAAACCATCCACTGGAGGAAAGGCTCCTGGGACTCATGACGGCCTGAAGGACAGTGAGGAAATCAAAGTGTGTGCGTGAGTTTCCATAGAGCTTAAATGTGAGTGGTCAGACTGTAACAGAAAGTCAAAAAATAAATGTGTATTAATTTTTGCTGGCTCTATTACTTTAACTTTTATGCTGTTTTATCTCATATTGTATGACTTTGTTAGTCTCTCAACACCTTATATTTCTTTTACTGTACTTTTTCAATTTTATGTTCTCCTTTCAGTTCTACACACACACACACACACACACACACACACACACACACACACACACACACACACACACACACACACACACACACACACACACACACACACACACACACAGAACTGACACCGTGATCTATGCTCTCTTCAAAGTAAGCAGACTGTGAACAAAGACCATAACTTTGCCTTGCTTAACACAGGAGTTGTTGGAAGTGTTGTTCAAAGTTTCGATTTATCAATTCTGAATGTCTGAAGCTGTTTTAATACTTGTTTTCTGCCGTATCAATACACCAGTACCAGCTGTGCTTGGTGCTCTCTCTCATTATTCATATTTACACATTCTGTTGTTCTGTGTGTTTGTTTTTGTTTGGTGTTTGTTTGTTTTGTCTTCCTCATAAGTTTTTGGTCTTCCAGGGATTAATCGTATTTTTATTTATTCCTTTATTATTATTATTATTATTATTATTATTATTATTATTATTATTTTATCATCTCTTGATTTCTTTGCTGTATTTATCTGCTTTGTATTCCTTTCTTAAATGTATATATGTGTGGGGTAGGATACTATCATATTCATTATTTTCTTCCTATTTCTTCTCTGTGATTTCCATGTGTATGGGATATTGATTGGCAATAGTTATTTTTACTCCCTTTGAGGGTGAGATGGAAGAAGACTCGTGTGGACTTGAAAGGATTTTTACCTGACGCTCTGTTGATGTTGTCTTTGCATGCTTGCCTTCCCTCCTCAGACTAATGGGAATATAACCCTTAACAGGAAGCTGACTGCTGATAACATATGAGCGGTGTTGTGCTGCCTCTGGTGACCTGTCTGTTCAGGAATCTGTCTGTTTTTTTCTCCTTTTTTGTAATTTTGTGTTTTATCAAAAAGAGACTATAAAAATACAGTTAAAGAAAAAAAAAAAGACATCATGTGGTCCCCTGGTATTAACCAAGAGAAAATAAACTGACACTGTCTTAATAAAAAATCTAAATGTTATGCCCTAATGTCATTTTATCCTTGTAGTTTTGATGGTGCTGAATACTGACATTTTTTTTTAAAGGTATTGTATCAAAGTTAGAAATTCCAATATCCTGACAACACTAGCTGCTGGTCTAACGCTGCCTCGATTGCTTGGTTTGTTTGTGTTGTGTTATTTAGTGACTCTGGTGTTAGTTTGGATTCACCAATGTCACGCAATCACACAAACTAACAATTGAGGCAGCAGTAGACTAGCAGCTCCTGTATTCTGTGAGGTAAAATTACTGTTTTGGGCCAAAAGAATTTGGTGGCATTGAGGAGCGTGCAGATAACTGCTTCAGTTCCCTGTCAGAAGGGGCTGACAGCAAGGTTACGCAGTGAACATATTCTAAATATTGTGTACACTTAAACTGATACTGTTTTTTTTTTTAGGTGGCTAAAATATGTTTTGCTGCTTCCCCCGTTCACAGCAGTACGTTGCTTAGCTTCCATGCTGGTACACCTGCCTGCTACTCCAAACTGGGGGCCTTCTGATCTCCATCTATTGTAGGTTATTAGCTCACTGAGAACAAGTACCCACTTGAAAAAGTCTGAACTATCCCTTTAAAGCCTTGCTCTCATACAAACCTGGATTGGTGAAGACCCATGTGGAGATGTTTGCCCCAGTGCTCATGATATACTCTATATCCAGACTGGCCTCCAGTCCAGCCTTTCCCGCTCCCTGAGTACCTACAACACGGTCCACCTGGGAGAGATGCTTGAAGCCTCCGCCATACATGCTCATGAACTCGGCCAGGTCTGCAGGGCTGTAGTACTGCTCCAAGAACTAAAAGAGAAAACAGCTTCCTAAAGTGTCTAAACTAATGTACACATGTCTGACAGCAACACAACACAGCGATTTATTATGAACTCATTATGAGACAGTCACACCTGAGCTACAGCCTGGCTGTTGTTCTGAGCTGTTCCTACATCAGCTGCTGTGAGGTTATAACGAGCCCTCAGGACAGCGGGAGTCACTCCCAAGTGAAGCCCTGCCTTCGACTGCTTTCGCTTCCTGTTGGAGGAGGCTCTGATGAGGTCCTGACCTTTAGGAGGGAGACGGTGAAGACCTCCAACTGTGAACACACACCCACACACACACACACACACACACACAGTAAGTAAGCAACAATTAATTTGGGGAAACTTGTTAAATATGGCACACATGTTTATGTGTATGATTGTGTGCGTGTAAGGAGGAAAAATAAAAAAAATAAAAATGTTAACAACAACAAGCAGTAAAACAAATCAATAGTTTACTATTTAGATGTGTTAGCTATTGTAGTACGGAGGGCCCTGGCAGGGATGTGGAGGTGGGGCAGTGATGTCACCAGCAGTAGTGGGTCGTTTGTTACTGGGGTGAGGACAGGTCAATGTCTGTTAGGACTGGGTACTGAACTTGGCACTTTTATGGGTACCGACCGAACTACATCAGTACTACCAAGTACTGTTTCACAGTTAATCCACCTGTGCCAAATTTTGTTACCTGAGAGTGCATCTGGGTGAGAACAAAAGGTTTAGACAAAGAGGCACAAATGCCACAAAGCACTCAGAAGCTTGGAAGCCAGCCACAGAGCTCCAAGGCCGGCACCGTAAATTTAATTTTCGGTATTACAGAGAAAGTTTAGTATCCAAAAAAGGTACCAGAACTACTAACTGTGTTGGATCAAATGTACACGGTGCCGTGGTTTGTATGTATGTATACTGGTTCGTGCTCAACAGGTAGGTAAGCGATATTGATGAATGGGGCCCAACATCTGAGAAATGAATGTCTTTGGTTGTTCTTTTTTTTTTAAAGGGCATTTTCCTTTCTTTTAATATGTAATCGAATAGTAGAAGGTGCTCCTGGGATGTTGGGGTTGTTTCTTTCTTTCCAGTTTTGTAAAGTTCTGTAATTAATTACAGTGTCTAACCTACGTACACAGCAATTACAAATAACAGGTGAACATTTTGCAGCTGCAGAAACTATTCTCACCAAAGTCCAGGTGCTGGTGAACATCATCATGAACAGAGTATGGAGCTGAAGACCTCACCACAGACTGGCCGTCCCTCGTGTAACGGCGGAATTTGCTACCTGGAAGCAGCATCTCTGCAACCCTGAACACACAAAACAAACAAAATCATAAACATATGAACTAATACACTGTTAGGGAGGGATGGGAATTGGTAAGACTTTATTGATACCAATGCCATTAGTGCTTCTACTCATCTGTCTTGTTCTTTATTGATTCCCTTATTGATTCCTGATCAATATTCTGGGTGAAAAAATGTTGGCCTACACAGGTTTGCAGCATCAATTATCAATTATCATTTTCTCTTCAGTGTGAACACAGTGTGGTAACAGAGTAAAAAAAGGTATGCATGTGACAAGGGTCATCATCTGCAAAAGATAATTACTTATACAGCATTCGTTTTCATTTAGGATTCTTAGTCAAAGAAAATCTGTTCAGCCTGCCTGCGTGGCACTAATGTTATACCTTAGAATATTTACCCTCGCTAACGGGCATGCTGCTCAGTTGGGAAGCAGTAGCACTTGCAGAAAGATGTTTCAGCATGTATATTGATGTTTCCACCCTAACTTAAAATGATCCTTTTACTGGCAATACAATGCACTGTTAAAGCCACACTTTGAACCAGCTCTCTGCCATGACTCCTCCTTATTGCAAGTTTCCAGCAGCACAAACACAGGAGATGTCAGTGTTTTTTGCAATGTGCAACTGTCAGAAAAACATGCCGGCATCAATACAAGGAATTGATAAGCTTGAAGGCAAACGATTTCAACAGACTGGACAATTAGGAACCAGTTCTCTGCTGGAACCAGTTTTGGATTCCCATCCCTAATTGCAGATTTTAAACAAACTTACTGGCTTGTATTTAAAACTGATATAACTCCAAATAAGTTAAAATTATTCTATGAGTGCAACTGTTTAAAGATATAGTATGCAGGATTTTCCTTAAAAAAAAGTATAGACTCATACAGAAGCAATCCCTCTCAATCATCACTAGAAGTGTGTGGGGTGTCTTTATCTGCAGAGACTCTGTTCTCTGCCTGTATTTTCTTCTTATTCTCTTTCGGGACATTTGTGAGTATGTAGCCCCACAGCGCTCAGGTGAGATCATGGCTTTATATAAAAAGGTAACAACCAGGTGCCAGACTGAAAATATGCAGATATAGCGAGGCAGACTTTTACTTTCACTTTTGCTGGTGAGCGTGTTTATAATCAGTAACCAACAATCCCGCATACTATAACTTTAAATTTACTCCATGAGTGCACTTGTTTAATTGCGGCCAGTAAGTAGAACAATATCATTGTCCAACAACCTTGGCCTAGATTTATGACCTGCAAAAGCCTGCAGCTGAAAGTTAGTGTGATTTTGACCAGTAACCACAGAAAGAGGAACAGTCTCACAAGATAACAACACGGCCTACACGTGATTTAAACAAGGAGGAAGCTGAGGCAGAAATGATTGGGTTTTTTGTGTAAAGTGTGTCAAGAGCAAGTAGAAACTACTGAGTAAGCAGAACAAATGTATCTTAAAAGATATGCTTACTCTGCAGTCATGGTGCACTGTAAAAAGTCCTGAGTGCGAACAGTCAGGCAGTTTGTAATCCCATGGCTCTGCAGCCAGTGATGCACCACCTTCTGGGTCAGCTCAGACGGGCGTACCAGGGAGGAGACTTCCTCCAGGGTTAGGTGTTTACCTGCAGAGGACAAAACAGGCCTCAGTCATATAAAAAAGCCTTTGTCTCATCAGTTACAGCTGTTTTTAAACTGTAAAACCAGAGCACTGACAGAGTTAGAAACAGAAAAGTGACAAGCGTAAGCTGATTTTTTTTTAGGTTACTTGAAGACTACTGGCAATTATCAGCCATAGCTCTACCTACCATATTGTGCTGAGTCAGGGTCCGAGACCTGTCTCAGTGTTTCCTCCAGCTGGTCAGTGTTTTGCTGCTTCAGGGCAAAGGTCAGCTCCAGCTCCTCTGAGGGGTCCACACGACGCACATGAGTCCAGTCGTCTGGTATCCTGAGGACAGATGAGAACCACTTCATGACATTTCACTAAGAGAGGCTTCACTTCACTGGACACTGCGAAACTGAATACAGAGCTGCTGACCAACCTGTTGAATTTCAAGTACTGATGACCTTGTTGTGATTCTACAGTGAACTGAGTCGGTAATTTGAATCGATTGATTGGTCCAGATTTGTGCCAACCTGTCCTGCAACTCATGAGATCTTTACAAGGTTTTTAAACTCTTGAAAACAGCCACAGACATTACAGGTCCGAGACACCAAAACTGTTCAGTGAGGGAAAATCTGAACCTGGTTTTGAGACTGAATTTGAAGCCACGATTGCAAACACAAGTCACCAGAGTATAATTCCCTAAAATCAACCCACAGAGCAGTTGCAGCGATAATAACTGCAAGTCACTCTATATATCATTTTATGGATTTCCCCTTTTACACCAGTCTCAGCTGCACACTTGGGCTGTCAAAACTGATCTGTATCTACATAAAAACTCAATAAAGGCTTGACTTTCAAATTACACAAAAAGGGTTCAAGCAAGGTGAGATACAAGGATAATTGCATAGATGACAGAGGGATAAGGAAATGGCTCTTAAAATGGATTTACTCACAAGACATCTTGGTCATATTCCAGATATCCACTCCACACCACCGAGCTGAACAACAAGGGGACTGAGAAGGTCAGTCTGTGGGAAGAAAGAGAAACAAATCACTGCTGAACAAACATGTCCACATGCTGAGATTCATACGCACATACATGTCCCGGGGAGATATTACAAACACGTCCTGACTTCGATGTGTTGTCTCAGGGTTATAAGAGGAAAACAAAGTCTCAATGTGACTTAGCTCAGTAGGTCAATGTACACGGGTTTCTCAACACAAAGACAGACTCGTATAAAACGGTCTGCTCACTATATTTGTGACAAAAAGACACTTTAATATTTATATTAGCTTTAGCAGTATGTGAACACCTTAACCTGTTCTGTTAGCAGCAGCTATCTGTCTCTATTTAGGTCAACACACCGGTTAAAACTAAAAACACGCCACATTATGAGTCACGTTTGAAAGAGCTAACGTTAGCTGATTCATTTCTGTCCTGGTTTCACCTATAAAACAATATTATAACATAAGTAAACTTATTTAAAGCACTCACAGTGTGTTCATCGTGTCCTCGGCTGGCACACTGTCTAAACTCGGCTGTGTATCTGCTGGGCAGGCGGTTATAGCCCCAGCGGTCACGTGACAGGACTCACGTGACTTTGTTAGTCACTGGGGGGGTTTTTGCACGCGCCGTCTGACACATTCAACAACCTTTATCTTATATACAAAGGGAACATTTGGGAAAGGAATCTGTCGCTTTATATCGGACTATATCTATGATGCTTTTGTACTTTGCTTTAAGGATGTAGAGGTTAGTTGTCACACTTTTTACTCTGGTGTAAATTGCTCATCATCAAAACATCTTTCAATAGTCATTTCCACATTAAATTAAAGCTTAAGGTCTTGGCTTGAAATATGTATCCCTTTCATTTTTACAAGTTATTGTAGCAAGAAGTAATTAACCATCAAAGACACTCTGACCCATTGTTAGAACCAAGCCTATCACAGGGTTGGTTGTCCCTGTAATTATCAATGGGGTTCCAGGGGGACAAAAAGATTTTAAATAGTTTGATAGATACACCAAGTAAGTTTTGGAATGAATACCACCCAACTGTTTGTTCGAATTATCCTCTGTAATGAAAGGTAAATGAAGGAAACTATGGTGGGTGAAACAAAAACATGAAGGGCCCGTCCTAGGCCCAATGTTTTGCTCACCAGATCCATCCCCCTTATAAAAAAAAAGGAAAGGAAAGGCCACTGATAAAGTTTAGCATCCCCTTCCTCAGGTCTGGCGGTTTGCTCATCATATTATCAGCTTCCTCCCCCCAACCCTACAGAAACTGGCAGAAAACATAACAAACATTTTAAAAAAGAGACTGTTCATCAGGGTGAGTAAACCCCCTCCTAATTCTCTGAGTGTTGCCCACCACTGATACCAGCCTTCACCTGATCATAAAATAAGTTTTTAAATTGATCTCTCTTCTCACTCTGATTAGAGTTGATGCCGGCTTTTCTGTTGCTGCAGCGCTGCACCCTGTGTTTTAAGGTTGCTCTCTCTGATGGTTGGCTCGAGTCTTCATTTTCATTGTATGTCTCTTTGTCACTCTATATAATGTTCTCTCTTAACTGTCTGTATGTCTCTGCACCTGTTTTCACTTGTTTTGTTATCACCATGTTGCACAATAAAGTAAAAAAAACAAACAAACAAAAAAAAAACCAGACAGGCTCCATATGTAGATATAAACAGCTTAAGGTAGCAAAAACATGGTTCGTTTTTCAGGCAATTATAAACTGATAAAAAATGCCCTAAAGATGCCCTTAAATCCTACACACTGGACCTTTAAGACAGAGGGAATGTTGGATATCTTTTATCATTCTTTGAATCAGAAAATAGCCATTTAAAAAAAAAATCTGTTTTCACCCTGTTTTTAGGAATTAAATGTTATATAAATCAGGTTTTGAATATAATATGAACAACTCTACACCTTCAGAATATAGATAGGAAGTGGACATTTCTGGCTCAGAGTAAGACAAATAAATACATTAATTAATTGTAATTAATTATTCAAATAGCCTCAAAATTTACCCTTCCAAAGTGGACAGGTAGAGTCAAACATATTAAACATATTAAAATGTATTAAAAGTGAACACTACAATATAACTAGTGTTAGTGTCATTTCTGTTGTACTGCATGTGTGATTTATGCAGACAGCAGTGCTCTTCATGTATTGCATATAGCAGTGATATTCAACTCACGGTCCACGGGCCAAATTTGGCCCCTCAACCATTTTCTTATTCACAGTGAAAATAAATTGATTCACAATGGGGGTTTCTTTTGTACTTTAAATTTACACAAGGTGCTGAAGTGCATAAAAAGGCATCAAAATGGAGCTTCTTTATCAAAAAAGTACCAGGGAACGCCCTTGCCTATGTGTGTGGGACTGCTGCGAGTGGCCCCTGGCCTCCTGTCATTTTGCTAGTTTTTTTTTTTACATTTTGTTAAAATGTGGTATTATTCAATTAAATATGTGGTTTGCATAAATTACCAAAACAGAAATCTGAACAAAAATAAAACTTTAATGTGTATTTTGGTTGTTTTCTTTCCTTTAGTCTGAAAGATTACTTGTTATGCAACATATATATAATACACACAAAGAAACCATGACTACGAATTAAAGAATGTTTATTTAAAGAACAGTTACAGCTGACTTCCGAAAAAATTCAAAAACTATATTTACAGGTACATACTGGAACAGTCAATTTTTTTTTTTTACAGCATATTCAAATTTTAAAGAAATTTCCATCTATTTACTGTACAAAAGGCCACACTGCCGAAACACTACATGTGTCTAATTTTTTACACTTCTCACTGCAGGTTGTGTTGAAAGGTTAAAATCAGTGACTCTGTTCATGGTGTTTGTTTCACACTGAAGAGATCAACTCAGAGTTTACATTTAAAAAATAATTCAACTCCAAACTGCAAGTTTTATTGTTCAAATCATGAGTTTGTCAAGGGAAAAAGTCACATCCCTCCTCTGTTCCACTGATTTTAATTCATTCAAACAATTTTTGATGTTTTTATTTAAAATAATGACTTTCAGCTCCAATCAGTTGTTGTCTGAGAAGTAAAAATCCTCCTCCTCTTCACTGTCAGACAGCGCGCCATTGTTTCCTGGGAACATCTCCCAAACTACAAAGGTGTCTTCTTCAGGTGAAAAAGGAAAGAAACAGATTGTGTTACAAAACAAATGCAGAAATATCAGCTTTCAATTACAGCAGCAAAAATGTGTTCAACAAACTTCTGAAAATCTTAGTGTGAGAATCAACTATTAAACAAAGATACATACAGTAACGGACAAAAACCAGAACTACTTCACAGTGTAATGAAACTACTGCCTTAGCATTAATGAATATGACGTTAAACAGTCTACCTGTGTTAATAAAATACAAGCATTATAAAATTCATATCAGTATTAGCTGTAGGAGATTGTTTTGCACATCTCTCAGGAATCCTACCTGCGTTACCACATCTTCTCATTGATCGTTTAACAGATGGTGTGGGTGAGAAACTCTGTGACAGACAAAGAAGAAAATCGTTATTTTACTAATTGAATATTAAAATCCCCCTGATTCAGGATAAAAAGAATCTCAGAAATATAATATATGAATACTATTAATATTATCATTAATTACCTTTGTCTTTGAAGTCTTTTTGCAGACGTTAAACTGATTTTTTTTCATCCTCTTCTGAAGCTGATAGACGTACTTGTCATCATTGGTCCTTTAAAATCAATACGAGGTAAGTTAGTTATGCTGCGGTCACTTCACATAAGCTTGATCACAGAGGTCAATGTCGTTCACCTGCTGGGAGAACCCATCATGCCAGGGGTGATATGCAGGCACTGAGGAGTCTTCACTTCGGGGAAACCTGCAGACATGGGGGTCAGGGGCGCCATGTCAGGCAATCTGAAGTCGTGCTCACTCGGACAGATGGAGGGTATCTATCCGTCAAGACAGGTGAGAGGGTTAGCACACATTTTGTACGATCTCCTCATCATGAAATCTCGAAACAGAAAGAAACAAACCTCGAAGCGTTTATTCTGCATGTACGCAGAACTGAACACATCCTCAACATCGTCTCTGGGCATAGCCTCCAGGAACTGACGCACCTGCTGCTTTCTCTTGAAGGTCCCCGCTCGGGCCGATATAACTGCATGATCTGTAACCAGGCATAGAACACAGCTTGTCAGATCTCTACAGTTGTGCATGTCGTCTCTTTTGCAAACCAACTTACAACCAGCTCAAGCTTCTCCTAGTCAGAATTCCTTCAGTGTTCATTATTCAGGAGGTTTTTACCACAGCCGCATTACCTGCAAAGATCTCTTCCTCCCCAAAACAAACAGACCAGGTGATTTAAACACTGAATAAAGAACTTTCACGTATATAAATCTTTTTTCCCTCGTCTCGGCGGGTCTTTTATACTATGGTGGCCGACACAAAAATGTGAACAGCCATGTAGAAGCCAGCCTACTGGCTCCTACAAGCCCTATGTACAGTCAGTATTTGTTTTGTCCGTTCTGGGCTACTGTAGGAACATGGCAATCTCCATGTATGAGGACTCTCTCTCTGCGTAGATATAAACGGTTCATTCTAAGGTAACAAGAACACTACTCTTATTATTTTTAAGTGATTATACACATAAGAAAACATTCATTCATTCATTTTTCACTTAGGGGTCATGGGTGTGCTGGAGCCTATCCCAGCTGACACTGTAGACCCTGGACAGGTCACGAGACTATCACAGGGCTGACACATGGAGACAGACAACCATTCACACTCACATTCACCCCTACGGACAATTCAGAGTCACCAATTAACCTGCATGTCTTTGGACTGTGGGAGCAAGCTGGAGTACCCAGAGAAAACCCACGCTGACACAGGGAGAACATGCAAACTCCACACGGAAGGGCTACCTCTCCCTGGGGTTCAAACCAGGAACGCTCTTGCTGTGAGGCGACAATGCTAACTACTCCACCACCATTCCATTTCTGCCAATGTATCTCCCTAAATCCTACACACTGGACCTTTAAAGGGGAACTGAGACACCAATTTGATGCACCCAAAATCTGTTACAGGTTTTTGGAAAGTACCACTGCAAAACTATTACAACTACTACCAACTCATTAAAGGGATAGTTCACCACAAAATGAGAAATAACATATTTCTCCTCTTACATGTAGTGCTATTGATGAGTCTAGATTGTTGTAATGTGAGTTGCAAAGTGTTGGAGATATCAGCTGTAGAGATGTCAGCCTTCACTCAATTATAATGAAACTAGATGGCACTTGCTAATAGTGAAAATCCCTGGAGATGCCTAAAGGTAATCCAAGTAATTCACCAGGAACTGTGAGCTAAAGAGGCTCCAGAAAGCAGCGAGCTTGCATCCCAAACTAAAACCTTTCTCTACCTGGATCTTTCGGTGCTTCCACATTTTCCTTTTTGGTCTTCTTGGATTTCTTAGCAGGAGTCCGGGAGGTTCCCTGGGATGTGTACTGGCAGTGGCACTCTTCTGCAGAGCGTGTTCCAACCATCCTCGCCACCTTTGTCCAGTAACCCTCCATGTGCTTAGGATAGTAGGACACAGCCCTGGATAACACAAACACATACACCAGTAAGACATAAGGTTATGATACAGAGAGATGCAACTCTAAATCTGCAAACTGCTACTCTCTCAGTCTGTAGATCTACAAAACGTACTGCTGTAGCTTCATAAGCTCTGTCTCTGTCCACGCGTCTTCATCCTGCTGTTGTGGTATCGGAGTGATGCCTTTCGTCGCCTTGGGTTCCTTGCTGGATTGTGTCAACTTAGGGGAAGGCTTTTTGGGTGATGATGACTTGCTGTGTTTGCTCCGTTTATGTGTTTTTCGTGTTACTTTGGTTCTCTTCCTCACATCCTCCAACTCCTCAGACGACTGCGATGAATCGTTTGACTCTATTACATAGTTTGGCCGTGACTTTAGAGCTCTCCTGCTTCTCCCCTTGTGCGCTTCTTTTTGCTGCTTCTTCCTCCCAGTGACCTCTTCGGGTGATGATGCTGATGTTGTATCATTAACAGATTCTTGGGATGCTGAGGTCGCTCGTTTGCTGCCTGAGGCTCCCACTGAAGGCCTTGTGGTGTGATGTGTCTTTTTTGTTGAAGTCTTTTTGGGTTCACTTTGCTTGTGAGGGACAGTATCCACGTAGAGTGTTCTTTCTTTAGCTGGACGCCTTTGGCTGGACCGTGTTCTCCTGCCAGACCTCTCGTCAGTGCTGCTTTGTGTCTCCACAGGAGGTTCAGGTGAATGAGAGGGTTTCTCTTCAGGATTAACCCTGGCTCTTGCGTTGCGTTTGCGGAGTGGAGCCTTGACTTTCCTCAGTGGTACTGATGCTCCTTCGTCGCTGGCTGATTCACACTGCTTACGACCTGGACACACAGAGGACAGTTATCTGCATGCAGCTCATAACTTATCTTTACCTTATCTTAAGTTATCTTATCTTTACCTTCACTGCAGGGCAGGAACACATGGACGGGTTTCTGTGACGCCCTCGTAGACACCATTGTAGTGACCTCCTTTGAGTTACAGAAATTAACATTTGAAATATCAGTTACTTGTACATAAACAGAGAAACATTTTGGATTATTATAAGTCCTGAGCTCAACTTTAGGTGCTTACAGGGATGCAGATGGAGGTGTCATAACATTCATGGATTGTGACATTCATCTGTGCATCCAGAATGACTCTCCCTCCTTTCCAATACTCCAGAGGTGGCTTGATTGTGCGACCACTCCGGGACACTTTTGCAGAAGACAATGAGGCTGGAGGGCAGGAATCAGCTGGAGAATCAGGAGGAGAAAATAAATGTAAGATAAACTTACCACAGATTACAAGTGTCAACGTGAGGATAAAAATCTGAGATGGCATTTTTAGCCATGTTAGCAGCTCCGGAGATGGCAATGTCGATTTGTCAGTCAGCCGCTCAACCACTATGGTCTGCACGGAAAAATCTCAACAACTGTTGGATGGACTGTCGTGAAATTTGGTGCCCATTCATGGTCCCCAGAGGATGAACCCCAATCCTTGACTTTATATCTAGCAACAACCATCAAGTAAAAATTGTCCAAACCTTCAATTTACCTGCAAAACTAGTGACGTCCTCATCAGCTTTAGCTGTACTCTGTGATTAGTGCTAATGTTAGCATGCTAACTCACTAAGCTAAAAGGGGGAGCATGGTAAAGCCAGCACATTAGCAGTATGATAGTGAGCACATAAGCATGCTGACATTAGCATTTAGCTCAAAGCATTGCCTTACCTATATAAAGCCCACAGATTGGAAAATAACAGACGTAGCTTCTGTGATGTCACCTCGAGTTCAGCATTCTGGCTGTCACCATTTCTTTATTTTCTTTTTGGAGCCAGAAGTGACCATATTTGGACAAGGGTGGACCTATGGTGGAGCCAGGGGTGGGTCTAACTGAGAGCCAGAGGTGACAGCCTGCCAGTAAAAGTGTCCACGCCTGTAATGTGTAATGCTCAATAAAATTTAAACAGGTGACTTATATAAAAATTCACCCCCTATGCAGTTGTCATTAAGGGGGAAGTTAGCTACAGTTTTTTTGTACCAGGCTGTAAACATATTAAACTGCCATAGGCATATGCTAATAACGTTAGCATGTTGTATTTGTTTGGAAAACGTGTTTAGTGTAAGACAGCTGCTTTATCAGTGAAACGTGTGAGTTGTAATGGAGCTGAATTTTGTATCGTTACCTTTGTTAAATGTTGCTGTTGTCCCTGGCTTCGTTTGAGAAGAGGGAACGTTCTCTAGCTGCTAGGCTAATTTATACAGTGAAAAATGCCATAGGGTTGTGCTAAAAACATTAGCATGTTGTATTTGTGGGGAAAATGTGTCCAGCAAAAGACAAATACTTTGTGTGTGAATGCTGTGAGTTATAGTGAAGCTGATTTGTGTACTTATGTTTGAAATTGTCGCTATTAAGCCATGTTTAATGTGTATTTTGGTTGTGTTTGAATCAGCTAAACTTTACAGCACTTCACAGAAACCCCGCCGCCAACTAGTGTTTTGGAGGTGTAACTGCAGAGTGACACAGACACCACCACCACACAAGTGTAAATGCTCACAACGGCGAAGGCCACGTGTGTAGTGGACTATAAATTCTGCTTTAGTCTTGTTACAATTACAATAAATCTCTGTGTGATGCATGTGTATAAAAATGAAAATGGACCAATGGGCTGCTGTTCTCCCTCTCAAACTAATGTACCAAACAGAGAGCACAAAATAACAAGAGGTGTGGGAAAGGCAGTGGTTTCCACAGATCTCTTAACCAAAGAATGCATCCTTGATTGTTCTTGTTCAGAGGATTTATTAGCTTGGCTGTTAGCTAAAGCATTCATCTTCTACTTACGTGTCTTAAAAGTGTTTTTTCTGTGCTGCTTCACAGAATGGTTGACGGAGGAAGCCCCAGATTTTGTCTTCGATGTGATGCCTCTCCCCTCACTGTTCCTCTCTGTTTCTCTGCTGGGATCACTACTACAAAACAAAATTCATCTCTTCAAAAAAGCTGACTTTTAAGAGCTAAGGATTTGTGAAGTTTAAACCACCAAATGGTTATTTTATCTCATGCCTAATAAATTCAACGTCCCCAGCCAAAACAAAACAATCTTGCACCTGTAACAGCATAAATAGGACAAAATAAATATTCTTACTCTCTTGACCCTGACAGAAACCTTTTGTAAAGTGCTTCCCAGTCTGGAGGAAAACCATTAGTAAACTTCTTCAGCAGCCACTTGGGAAACTCTGCAAGCAACAAGTTAAAAGATACATAAAAAAATATTAAACAACGCAGTATTTACATTTGCATTAATGTGTAACTTTTCTTAACTTCTTTATGACAAAGTAAAACATATTCTCAGTGGAAAATATCCACCCACACAGAATCTGGCTTACCGGACTTAACACTCGTGTTCATCTTGCCAACTAAGATGTAAACCCTGCCGGAGACCGTCTTCACCACAGACTTTGAAACCCTTTCCACGATGATGTTACTGTTCCATGGTATGTTGTCGTACCTGGGCGGAAAAGAGAAGTAAGAAACATCCCAGAGTTCACATTAAACCACACATCCAAAGCATGTTTGTCTCTGAGGGCAATCTGACAGTTGGTTACAATAAACTTTGACTGCATTGGTGTTTTTTTTTTTTTAACCATAATGTGATGAGAAACACTTACTCGTGGATTCCATCTATGAACAGGCCCTTATTATTCTTCCTCAGGTACCACTTTCTGAGATAAATCACACTCTCCTGCTGAAGAGGAAAACACAAGCCCAAGTAGGAGCAGTAGATTAGGAGAGTAGAACTGTTAATAGGACAATATGATCTAAAATGTGCCTGCAAATTAAACCTTGAATGGTTCAGCCTGACTTTGCATGTTAAATCAACATCAGACTATTTAATTTCCCCTAATGTCACCCCTTTTATCAAAGACTTGCATATTAGCTTTAAAATAAGTGTCCACTACTCACACTTGGGAATTTTGTGCGCTGGGGCCATCTGTTTGGCTCTTGTTTCTTCGGTATGGAGATCCGTGGCGTATTGAGTACAAGCGGGTCTTCAAGCAAAACATGCTGCGGCGATACAGCAGGGTTCAGGGCATCCTCAGAGGGATCTGTGTTGAATTGGCTGTCAGCTGACTCTACTCTGGACCCAATGACAGGAACCGCACTGTCTGGAACACCTCTAAAAGCAACATCCTCCATGTCACCTGTGTCGTGAGACGTGTCTCTGGACTGATGGAAAGCATCTATAAGAAAACATCAAGAACACAATGCAACATGCAAACATGACACAGAAAAACCAAAACAGGAACATACGTACGTCAGCTCAAACTTTTTGCTTTGCTAGATTCAGGTATTTCCACTTCATATCACACTCACCTGCGTCAAAGAGATCCCTCGTGCTGCTGCTGACTCTATGAATTTCCTGCTGCTCCTTTCTGCTTTCCCTCTCCTTCATGTAGGCGAACATCTTGGCTGGAGACATCGTAGGAGCTCTTTCCACATTAACAAGGCAACCTGTTCAAAACAGCAAAGAGGCGTCAGTCAATTTCTTCCCCTCTAAGTGATGATGCAAGCAAAAGAGTTTCACTTCTAACAAAGCAGGAAAAGGGAAAGGAAAGAGAAAGACCATTTGATTTGATGAATGCACACACACACCTCCAACATCCCATTGGGTCTGGGGGTTGTTCTATAGGTAAAGTAGCGGCAGGTGGTGGCCTCCATCAGTCAGCCCCTTCTCCAGGGTCTGGGGGCGACTGAAGGGGGGGAAACCCCTGCAATTTCATTAACTTGTAATTAATGTAATTGAATTTTAAAAAGAAGACAGAGGTAGGGTGTGGGTTAGGAGAGAGATTTTTTTTTTTTAATTATTATTATATTTATTTATTTTTCTTGTTATTTTTTTTCATTAATATATTCATTTTTCTGTCTCCTTTTTTCCTAACTTAAGTTTGCTTAATCTATCTGCAACGGTTCCTCTTATTCAAACTCAGCCCCCTTTTCACTGCTTCATCAATACACACCAACACACACAAAATGCCACTCAATGCTCAAATGTTTGTTTCTTGTGTTAATTGTTATTTTATACGTCTTGTCTCCCACATAGTGTTGTCCCTGTCACGTCTTTCACTTGTTTTGTACCTGCATCACCTACTAAAATAAAATAAAATAAAAAATAAAGAATAAAGCAGCAATAACATCTCACGTTTCTTTCTGAGGATTCTTGGTGATGGGAGCACTGTTTCATGAGTGAACTGGTTCATCTCTGACGGCTCAGCAGGGAATCCTCTGACATTGCCCAAATCCTCCATGTAAATCTTGTCGTCCTCACTGAAAGCACTGGAGGTTTTCCTCTCTTGTGGCTGACTCATGGAGTCATCGCTGGCCTCCTTTGTGCTGCTGCTGACTTTGTTAAACTCCTGTGGCTCCCATTTTCTCTTCCTCAGCCTCTTCCTCATGGGGGGAAACATACAGGCTGGAGACATCAGCTTGTCAAGGGGAGCACACTCCTCCTCAAACACACTGCTGTCACAGTCCTCCTCCACTGGCTGTGTCTTAACTGGAGTCCTGCTGGTCACCTTGAAACCGCCCATGTCTCTGACCTGAGGTGGGTCTGTGTGGCTCTGCTGTCTGTTGACCAGAGAGGAGGGGTGAGACACAGCTACTGCCTCCAGGAAAGCTCTCTGTCTTGGTGTGCATCCATGTCCCACCTCTGTCACAGGGGGCACTTCCTCCACGCGCCTGCTAACGTCTGAGTATCCGAAGGTTTTCCGAGGAGTCGATATGGGTGAAAAAGTCAAAGCCTGAGCTTCATCGCGATAGAAACCAGACGTCTGATTCTCCTTGAGCTCCTCGCTCATCCTGGTGCTCTCTGCTCTCTTCCTGGGCGACCTAAAAACTGCTCCGTGTTTCTCTGTAACGTTACACAGCGGATCCTTAACCGTAAACGTCCCGTCCCTCGCGCACATCCCTTCTCTCTGTACTTTGGATTTTAACTTCGCAAATATCTTGGCAGGAGATTCAAACCGCGGTTTAGTGTGTTCTAATAAATGATGATACGACGCCATTGTTTGAGGGAAAAGAAAAAACTGTTAATTTAAATCCGAGGAGTATGCTAGCAGCTAGCTGGCTAGCCTGCAAATTCAAAATTTCTCTTCGCTGCCGCCTTTATCTGGAAACTGACGCACTGACAAAATACATACGTCACTTCCGCACAGGATTTAAACCTTTCACTTTAAGACGCGATATCGTCTCTATTTAGTTTTTCCACACACTTTGGTAAAGTTAATTGAATATAGAGCGTACCTCATGAACATCTAATAACTAATAAAGGTTTTAAAAATATCTGTCGAGCTATTAAATAAATATTACCCCACTTACTTCTATGAAAAGAGGTTAAAAAGCATTTATAATTCCATAATTTATTTATTGTATTTCAACGGTGCAAAAGGGACTAAAAGGTGCATCAAATTTTCCGCCTTAACTGTACAGTAATTGGTGCAATAATTCAACTACAGCAACTATTTAACCGAGCAATATTCTTCGGTATCAGGGGTGTAAATATGGACAGTGCAGGCAGTGTAACTGCACCGTGGCCTGTGGGTTGGAGGGGCCCGTACAGAGAGCAGGCCCTTGCAAGTGATTCAGATTGCTACCTTGGAAATATACCTGCGTTCAAAGATAAATGATAAAAATCTCTGAAGGCTCAGCAGGAATTTTTTTATTTTAATTATAAAGATGATGCCATTTGCTATATATGTCCACAAAAAGGCAAACCCATCTGTGTCATGGTTTTCTGTCTTCTTTTTAGTTTTTTAAAGTCAGTAGCTATCTAAAACAAAATGATACACTTTTTTGTATAAGCTATAAATATACTATAAAACTATTAAATGAAATGATCATTTGTTTTACTTTCTTTGATATATTTGTCAGATATGCAATGATGATTGCTGAGTAACATGTACGTTAATGTTGTCCAATGTCAAGTCTCTATTTGAACATATGATAACTGATTTCCAAACCTGGGCCATGAATAGATTTAACCGCTACTTTAGTACTAACTAAAAAATAATTGTGACTAAATTCCACATTCATAATGACAAATGTTGTATGGTTGAGCCTCCTGTCACCATTTTCTTTTTTAAGAAACCCAACTAAATGCTGAAACTTACCTCAAACAACACCCAAGCGGTTAAATATTCAACTACAGTTGTAAACTCAACTATTGTTTTATGCATTTTTAATTAACCACATTATTTTATATATTTATGTATTTTAATTTCAAAACACTTTGCGTATAACAAAGAAGTATACAACAATTGCCATGAAAGAAAATAACAACATGCCAGAGTGTTGTATTAAAAGTCCATTTAAGCCTTTGCAGAGCCACAAGAAAATGTGTGTCCTTTAAAATATTAAAAGTCTTTGTAGATTTTTATGTCCTTCACATCTTCCAGTACATTTTATTTATTATTAGCTATTTTTAAACTGTTATTTCTATTTTTGTCCTATGGAGGGCAGTAAGACAACAAGTCGCATCTCAAGTGCAAAAAAACATCGAAGAAGAAGAATAAGTGTACTGCGCATGCTCATTCTAAAGTCTAACTTCCGGGCTGAGGTTGTTGATTTATCTGTCGCTGTGAACTGTCAGGTGTCGATAACGGTGAAAGTCACAAGACCTGTTCGTGTTGTATTGTTTTTATTTGTATGAACAGTGTGTTTATTACATGTAGTACAAAACGGACCGCTCTTACTGTAAATATATTTGGATTTAAAAGGTTGTTTTACTGTTTAAAAACTCCCGGACCGGTGTGACTGAAGTGATGCAACATGGCAGCAACTCCCCTCACTAGGTGTTTTCTCTTGGCACTTGGGAGACACAGTCGGTGTCAGAGCCGTGGACTTAACTCTGTGGCAGAGAGGACAGTCAGCAGGGTGTCCTCTGTTGTGATATGTGACCACAGCGGAGCAGAGAGGAACACAAGCCTGGATAAAGGACCCCCGGTGGAGGAGTGGGACAGACAGGGTGGTCGGGACAGCAGCAGGAGCTCCTCTCTGATCAAGTCAGTGTCGGTGGGTTTGGGACTGTGCGGTGCGGTGCTGCTGGACAGCCAGAAGGATGACAAAGTGAAGGACGGAAGTGTCTCCATATCCGGGCGGATTCGTGAACTCATCCTCCCCACAGCTCAGTGTGCCTCTCCCTATAAACCCGACAGCCCCCGCTACAGATATAACTTTATTGCAGATGTGGTGGAAAAGTCCACTCCAGCTGTGGTGTACATTGAAATCGTGGTCAGGTGAGTCGACTGAAAAGGTGCCATATGGAACAGTAATGTCAATGAAGTTACAGCATATGTTACACCACCTTCAAGGCTATGTTATCACTACAAGCTTGTTTTTTTTACTCACACCATTTATTATTCACAGTTAGTAAAATCAGTGACCATTTTGAATAACGTTACCATGGGCACACAATACTAGTAACACAACATAAAGAATGTGATGAAGCTAATCGCTGTTTCTTCCCAATTGTGAATAGATGCACTTTTTGTAACTGTGAACGAGGAGAAATGTTATATATCTTAAAATGTACTTGATTGTGAAGGAGAAATGATTGAACATGTGTTTGTAGACTGTTTACATGCCTCTAGTTTTTGGTTTGATTTACAAAGGGAACCCTTCATAACATTTTAAAAACAGATGTCACACTAGCAAATATTGATATATTACTAATTTTCAACAATCCCAGTTTCTTGGCTGATGAAAAGTACATAATTAACTTGATTATTTTTTTAGCAAAAAATTACATACATAAGAAAATAATGATAGTAATGCATTTTATTTAAGGACACCTTGCAAGACACAGTTAAAAAACAAACAAGCAGCAATGTAGCCATAGACCAAAACAACAATTCAGTAATATACAGTAAAAGATAATAAAATTATTTGACAAAAAATTGTAATTATAAATTTTAGGTATAAAATCATCATCATAAAGTCGTCCTCATCAGTGGAGGTCACCGTATTTGTGTCACCATCAAATCAGCCCGAGTATGGCAGCTTGAAAAGGTGTGTTTTCAGACAGGATTTGAAAGTGGAGAGGGAGTCAATATTGTGAATGTCGTTGGGGAGAGAGTTCCAGAACGACTGAAGGGTCTAGAACCTGTGGTAGGTGGGGATTTGAACTGCACTGCAGAAGAGGATCTAAGAGTACGAGAGGGTGTGCAGATATGAAGGAGTTCAGACAGGCAGGAAGGGGCTTGGTTATGAAGGGCCTCATAGGTGAGAAGCAGAATCTTGAAATCAATGTGATATTTAACAGGATGTTGTGATGTTGCTGCAGAACAGGAGTGAATTCTGTACCAACTGGAGTTTATGAAGACACTTGAGAGGGGAAAATTATACATTTTTTAAACATACCAGTTTAAAGACAAACTTGACTACTGTTGAAAAATTAAAACTAGAATATTATAAATTGGCAAAAACAATCAGATTATTTAGTCATTTCAGTTTTGTTTCATCTGTTTAGCCTATACTGAGGGTTTTTTTCCGTTATGTTCCTTACTTTTTCCTACATTTTATTTGTTGTGCAAGTGCATTTAATTTTACATTATTATTATTATTATTATTGTTATTATTATTATTACATATATTTTCTACAACTTTTATACTGAAAATCTGGAATGTTTATATTCCATGTATTGAATGTATTCTGTAAAATTTTGGGGAAAAAAGAATGTGATAAAGTGCAGTAGCCACATAGCTGAGATGCCTTTGGGTCAGGTAATGTGATGTTATTTTGCTGACTTAGTGTCACATCTGTGTGGTAGAACAGTGACTAGTGATCATTTTGGTATCTGTGTCAAGCTAATCATTTACCATCTAAGATGACAAAGGTCCATCATAAAGTGCAAAGCTCACAAATAATTTATTTAATTTATTAATATCAGCAACTGAAACATCCAAAGCATTTAATTTGATGACGTGGAAAACAAGGGACAGTTTTTAGTTGTGACGTTATGATCAGGGGATGTGTGGTATTTAGTGCACATTTATAAATAGATATTAGAGTTGCAGGTTATGTTCTGTTTAATAATTAATTACTCAGTTCAACACTTGAGCACTAGATTGTCTTTTGTCACAGCCACACTTCATGGCCTGGGACTGGTTTGTGATAGAGTGATTAACTGTAACTCTGTGACTATGTGAGTGTGCTCTATTGGATCTCAACCTTTCTCCTGTCAATGACCCCTAAATTGATAAACATTAAAGCATGGAATCACATTTGATAAGATTTCGCTTCAGGGACCTGAAAAGATTTTGGTTGTTAGGTATGATGTCTATAGTTGTCCTCAACTACAGTTGAGGAAATAACCGTGGAGGAAATGAAACTTATGATCAGAATTGTCACTCATAAGACTCTGAGCCACTGAGCTCACTTCTATAGTGAATCGAGTAGTGAAAAGAAACTATTCCCCATTTTCTGGGGACCACCTGTTGAGCACATTATCAACTGCCATGATGAGGCCCTCAAGCTGGGGCCTGTTTACTGGATCTTGTTGAAGCAGCCTGTTTGTCAGCTGCTAAAACAAAGTTTGGGGGTTTTTTTGTTTTTGCTTCCAGGCTGAGTTTGATCAACTGCTTTTACTGTTTTACAGAAACCCATTTTCAGGAAGAGAAGTCCCGCTGTCAAATGGCTCTGGTTTCATCATCAGCAGTGACGGCCTCATCGTCACCAATGCTCATGTTGTGGCCAACAAGAGAGGCGTCCGCGTGAAGCTCAACAACGGAGACACGTACAACGCCACTGTGCAGGATGTTGATCAGGCGGCAGACATTGCCACCATCAAAATCACTTCAAGGGTGAGCAACTAACCATAATAATCTCTGCCAGAGGAACTGTTTGTTTTTTTACTTCGCTTGATCCATGATGCTTCTATTACAGTGGTATAAGCAGGGATGCAAGCTGTCAGTATCATGACTGTAACAGACAGAATCAGAAAACCAAAAGAAAAGAATGCAGTCAAAATTAGCAATATCTTAAGGAGACAACCTTCAAACTTCATTCTTGTCATTATTTAATATGGATTTTTTTGCATTTTGGAGTCTTGGTGCTCGGCTGTACGCCTACTCAAGAGGTCATGGGTTAGGTTTTGATGACAAAAGCTGTATATAAAGCAGCGTTATAGTCCCTTAGCATCATAAAAATAGTCTCAATGAAAACCCCTGTACAACCGTTGAAGCATGACTATCTTTTGCCTGAGAATAACAAGCCTGTGATTCATACAGTCAACTGAAAGACCACCACAGCAAAATGAATGGTCTTCAGTTCCCCTTCGAAAAGCTGAACTGTGATAGCGTATGACTGCAACAAGGAAAAAAGGGCATTTATAAAATAGGAAGCTCTATTATTGAATGACCTAAGAGCTGCTCTTTCTCTCCACCCCTCTCCCCCAACATGCAGAATCCTTTACCCACGCTCACCCTCGGTCGGTCGTCTGATGTTCGACAAGGAGAGTTTGTGGTCGCCATGGGAAGCCCGTTTGCTCTACGCAACACAATCACGTCAGGAATCGTCAGCTCGGTGCAGAGAGGCAGTAAGGAGCTGGGACTATCTAAGACCGACATGGACTACATCCAGACTGACGCAGCCATTGATGTGAGTATTCTGAATTTAACTATGTTAAAGGATGTATACGGATCAGTCACAACACTATAACCGCAGACAGATGAACGGCATTGATCATCACATTACAATGCAGTGTTCTACTGGCACACCTTCGAGTCCTGGCATTCATGTGGATGCCACTTGACACACACCACCCACCCAAACACAGTTGCAGACCAAGTACACCCCCTTGTGGCAATAGCTCTCCCCAATGTCAGTAATCACCAGGTAGTGCCGCTGCCACGACGGAGTGTACTTGGTCTGCAGCAGGAACATTGTATTGTAACAAGATGATCAATGTCATTCACTTCACCTGTCAGAGGTTTAAACGTTGTGGCTGATCGGTGGATGTGTGTGCACAGAGTTACCATGGTGAGGTAAAGAGGACAACAGTTGTTTTGACTGCAGTTTAGCTGTGTTGCTAGGATGTTAGCAACAAAAGTGTAAATATGTTAGGAAACAGGAGAGACTTTACTGTGACTCAGAAATGTCTCATATTAATGTCACATGTGACTGATTTGTTTTTGCAGTTTGGGAATTCTGGAGGCCCCCTGATTAACTTGGTGAGTCACAGGATCATCACATTCAAATGACACCAAACCTGTTCTGTGACTGCGGTGTGTGACGCCTGAATGGACAACACAACTGCTCGTTACTTTACAGACTCCGATTGAGGTTGCTGGACCTTAATAACACATCGGTGCATAAAGCCTTGTCTGAATGCATTATCTCTCCTCTAATTAGGACGGTGAAGTCATCGGTATAAACACCATGAAGGTCACCGCAGGGATCTCATTTGCTATTCCGTCCGATCGCCTGAGGCTGTTTCTCGATCAGGCAGCAAACAAAAAGAGTAAGAATCAAAAGCTACACATCACACACTCCTTCTGTCTCCCACATGCTCTGTAGCATCCGACAGTTCTCTCTTATGACAGATGTTATTTTTACACATCCTATTTTTGTGCATCTCCTTTAAGATTCTTGGTTTGGTGAGTCAGAGGCGAAGCGGCGGTACATTGGTGTGATGATGCTGACGCTGACGCCGAGGTAAATGCTTCACAAATAGAAATGCCCGCAGTGAGACTGGGTGGAGCGTCATACAGTTACAGCACCCCTGTGTCTAAATCTGTTTCTGATTTGCTTCAGCATCATCGCAGAGTTGAAGCTGAGGGATCCATCCTTCCCTGACGTGACGCATGGCATCCTGATTCACAGAGTGATCATGGGCTCCCCGGCCAACAGGTGAGCAGACCAAGCGACTGTGGGTGCGGCTGTGTGGCGGAGGGTCCTTCTTGCTCTTCATGTTTCAATGTTCATTGACTGAGCTTGTATGATGTTGTTTCAGAGCTGGCATGCTCCCAGGAGACATCGTGCTGGAGATGAACGGAGTGAAGGTGAACACGTCAGAGGAGATCTACCAGGCCGTTCGCAGCAGCGACAAAATCACCATGATGGTGCAGAGAGGAAACGAGTTGCTTCGGCTGCAAATGACTCCAGAGTACACAGAGTGACAATAACTGCACGATTTAGCTTTGTCATGCTAACCTGAAGGAGGGATGGCCTCATGATTACATTATGTTTAAATGTACAACTTTGAGCTCCAGTATTTGAAGACTTTTGTTAAATAAATTGTTGGTAGGAAAGTCCAGCAAAAAGGCTGCAGTGTCAGTATGTATCCCCAAGGTTTAAACTTATCTGCATCAGTCTTTCTCTACATGTCTGATGGCTGTTAACAACACAATGGTTTCAGTGTTATTTCTCAATTCAAGCTGTGTGAATGGTCATGAACCTGACAGCGCCTAAAAACTTAAAACGCATTAACAGTAGAGTATTTATTCCCAGGTTTCTGTGAGTACAATAAATGTATTTTCTACCTCTACAGAATGCTTCTTCTTACTTTGCAAAGCAGCAAAACTAGTCATGCGTCAGTGTTTCCACAGCTTGAAGCACAATGAGCCTCATTCACCAATATATTCCTGTTTTTTCCTTCAATTTGTACTTGAGAAAGGTCAACATCATATTCATGACATATTTTTGAACTGCAGAATTGTTCGCACCCATGTTCTCATGACCATGAATCCCATTGTCCTCCTAAATTGACAGTGTGTCAGTAAATTGCAGTTGTATGTCTATGAACCAGCCAAATTACAGTTTACATCCATACAGTATGTGTCCAGACTCATACGTAGCCATGACAATGACAGTAGACAGTGCTTCAAATATGGATGCTGCTGGAGAGACGCTACTAATTCTAAAACACTGATGCTTCACACACATCTTCAACCTGACAGCACAGATCTTTACAATCAGCACAGTTTCAAGGTGGACACACAAGATTTGAGTCACCAATTCAGCATCTGACTAAATGTTCCTGAGAACACTATGATGTTTAAATTTGACCTTCAACCTTTTGGACATAAAATGTCATCACTCTGTTGTATGCTGTTAGACATTTGTGTGAAATTGTCATAATTAGTGTATCAATCCTGAAGTTATGGTTAAAAACAGTGACCTTTGACCACCAAAATCTAATCAGTTCTTTGAGTCCAGGTGGACGTTTGTGCCAAATTTAAGGAAATTTACACTACGAGTCACATTCACCCATTCATACACATTCACACACAGGTGGCCGAGGCTACCGTACAAGGTGCCACCTGCTACTCAGTTTTTAACACACTCACACACCAGTGGAACAGCCATCAGGAGCAATTTGGGGTTCAGTATTTTGCTCAAGGACACTTTGACATGCAGACTGGAGGAGCCTGGGATCGAACCACTGGTCTTCCGATTAGTGGATGACCCGGACGACCTTCTACTGACGCTATATTTAATAGTAGAAGATATAAAATAACAGAAAAGAACAATGCATGGGATGCTGTTACTTGTTACTCTGTAAATAGATCTACATGGTCCTGGAAGATGTGTTACCTCCTCAAGGGATGACCTGCAACATTTTGTAGCAGCAGTGAATATACTATGTGGGTAGACCTCAGGTCCAGAAATAGGTCCACTTCAAGCCTATGAATAGCAACACTAATTATTGGATGGCATGGTTCCTAATTAACACAGTTGTTAATGGTGAAGGAGGCCCAGCGTTTGTAAACTCAAGTTAATGAAACCTGAAACAGTGTACTTTATTAAAGCCATTTAATGTTAGACGGCAACAAGAAGCATGAGAGACCCAACAATATGGCATGGATCAATGGTATAAACAGACTACCGTTAACTGAGCAAACAAGTTTGACAACTCACGAGTGCTAGAACGATGACAATGATCACACAAGTATCAGAATATCCCACTTATTTTAAACGGACTGTTTTTGAGTATGTCACGCACAGTAAAAACCAAAAACATGATTTCACTTCATGTTAAGAGAAAAATGCTGATCATCCATGATAGAGAGCAAACAAAGAGATGTGAAGCTGCTGCTCTCAGATTTCAGTTTGAGAGCAAGAGTCAGCGCCATGGAGCCATATTGAGTAAATTAAAATTTCCCTGGTATATGTACAGTAACACACACTTACAGTAAAATAATAAAGTGACATGTACTGGACTGCTACACAATTAAATGCATTTACCTCAAAGACTGATAGCTAGTAAATGGAGATAACATTCAAACCACCTAAGGCTTAAACAATATGTTCATACTTCTGGACTAAAGACATCTTGTTAGGTACGAGTACTACAACATACAAGTATGGGAGGAAAAATAAAATTGTTCAAATCCCATTAAAACGACTTTAAAAAGGCTTAATATATATTGCTGGTAATATTTTTCTTTTTAAGAAAATATAAATTGTGCGACTGAAGCTTACAATACACTGCTGGCAGTAGCGCCAGGGTCTGGTGACCTGCTGGAAAAGGGTCATCTGTCGAGGCGTTGTGTGCTGAGAGACTCCCCGGAAGAGAGAGGAAACAAAACAAAACAAAACAAAAAAAACACGACAATTTGGACATCTCATGATGTCTGAATCCCTTGCACCAAAACCCAGATGCTGCTATGGTGTTTGTCACGGTGGAATGCTGCAGATATCACATGGGGTGCACAAACAGCAGCCAGACTATAGTCAAACTCATACAGATACATAAATAAGGGGCAGTGGGGGTGAGGTTAGGGGTCGTGGAGAGGGAGTGACAATATGAGGGAGGAAATTGTAGTGTCCAGTCTAGTCCAGCAGTGAGCAGGCTAAGCATTGACTCAATTGATGTGGTCCAGAGCGCGCAGCAGTTCCTCCCCCTGCAGCAGGTACTGGCGACCCTGCAAGGGGGCGTTGACCTCGCAGTCGTAGCGGGTAAGCTGTGGCAGGGTAAAAAGGGAGCTGGTGCCCTCTGCTGTGCTGCCCAGCAGACGACTGGCCACATCTGAGGAAGGACAAGACATTTAGGAGATGGGTTAATTTCCTTATAATGAAATCTACGACTGAATATGTCTGTCAAAAAACTTGTCTCTGACTGCAGTGAGACGATGGAAGGCAGCTACGTCAATAAACACTTGGGAGTGACAATATCAACATGCTATATTGTTGATGGAAAAAAGATGAGACTTAACTCTCTTTATTTTTACTGACACAAAAGCGCAGACCAAATTAGACTTTTTTTCCCCCCAATGCTGCAGTTCTGTTCCCTGTGCTGCGTGCACCATATCAGGACTACACCAACAGCACACAATGAGCCCAGTCAGGAGGACTTGGAGTAACCTACTGAAGTTATAATTAAACAATAACAATCAGCAGGCTTAGTCGAGAGACAGGAGGTTATGTTTGGCCCCACTGTTTTATAATGTTTTGTAAGAGAGCATTGGACCCCAGGCTGGTTATTGTATCATGTTGGTCCAAAATAAATGTGCAAAGAACATGTTCCCACGTCTGGATGATAGCACCAGAGCACAAGATGAGAAGCTTCCTACAAAGCTGCATTCTTCATCATTCAACCTGTGTTTTTTATCAGATACTGATGAGATATAAAATCTTATGTGACACAAGTTTGGCTAAAATGAAAAATGAAAGACTGAAATGTTCAATAAAAATGATCTGAGGACTAAAAGTAAAAAAATGCTGACAAATTTAACATGATAAGAGTTAAGGTTCAGATGGCGGTATGCAACAATCTAAAATGATTTATGTTTATTCACCTGTAGGCAGCAGAAGTATGGTCCTGGTTGTTCCCGACTCTGAGGGCTTCAGCTTTTTGCCCTTCTCCACGTGTTCCTTGGACAAAGTCCCCTGGAAAGAATCATCAAATACAGACACTCAAACCTTCCATCTGTACATATAAAGTATGATCTGCAGTACATTAACGTGGATGTTGAGGACTTACCTGTTCAATCATCTCTCTTACGTCATCCAGTTTTCTTTTGCGTTGTGCATTTTGAGCTGCCAGGGTCCTGAGCGAGACTTCTTTGTCCAGCTGTGGGGTCCTGTGGCACAGCAAGAGAGGACGTGTTACAGTTTAGAACAGATTAGAAGTAATTCACACTCCTGTCCAGTTGGTGGCTTGTGCGAATTGATTTACTGGTGTCTGGTCTTGTCTTTGATCTCATGTGCATGACCTCGTTGTCTAGCTGGCATTATCACTACATCTAACTGCAATATATCACAGCAGCTGAGTGTCCTAAGTTTCTTTGACTTCTCTGTGTCTGCTTATCTTTTCTCGTCACACCTTAATAAACAGGTTTAGTGCTGCAGAGTGAACCAGATTGATGCTCCGCCACTTTTTTTCCTCCATGTGAGGAAATAAAACATTCACATTATCCAGTTGAATTTTAAACACATTTTAAAGCACTTTAAGACTCACAAAAGCTTATGTTATGCAATAGAGCCACTCAAAACAAAATGAATGATCAAAGTTGTCATACTGATATTTGAACATCAACTCAAACATTGAGCGACATGCAAGAAAACATTCCACCTTAAAAGTTGCCAGTAGCTACCAGTGGTAGCCCTTGAGCAGCACAGTCAATTATATCATTTTGTTCCCCGTGTAGAGCTGCCAACTGTCAACTAGTAAAGATGCAAAGGCAGCAAAAGATGCTTTCATTTAACAGTTACAGTTGACTAATATATGTAAACTTGTCACCGTGGGAACAGCGGATACATAGCCTTTGAAACAAACCACAACTTAACTCTGCTTGTCACATCATAGGCGCACATATCGAAACAAATAGCACTACACCCCTGCTTAAAAAAAGCTTTATCTAAAAGCTTGATCTGTATATTAAGTATTGAAAAATAAAAACTTTAATGCTATTAAATATGTCTTATAATCATAAGGAGTTAAAATAACAGATAACAGATTACTACGTAACAAAATAGGACCCTGTCCATCAAAATGACAGACAAAGTCTATCGCTATCTCTGCACAGCAGAAGTGATAAGCTGATCCCAAGGCGATATTAATTACCTCTTAGTAACGATGGTGACAGGATGACGGGCGCTAAGTGGTGCTGGGGAAGCTGTGCGACTGCTTGGTGCGCTGAATGGGGAGCTGGGATAGCTGTGGATGTCCTGCGTGACGTGGACTGGAGAACTCTGGAGGGATTTGACTGACCCACAAGAAAGAGGCTCATCTGGGGTCAGACTGCGCAGCTGGAAGTCATCATCCATGGGGATGTAGGGCGCTAACATCTCTAGATCTAAGTCATCCATTGTCTGAAGGGGAGACAGAAAGGTCTTCTGAATGAGAATGCAGAAACTGTTTTGCTGTATTAGATCAACAACTTGGTTTTAATGCAGTAAAATCTAGACTATCTCCTGGGATGATTACCTGTGTGCTGAAGGGGGTCTTCGGCTCTGTATCAATGGCAAACAGCTTCTCCACCAGGTCTAGTTTGAAATCTGAGCTCATCTCTGAGTCCATGGGGAAACAAAAGTCCAGCGAACTGTCGGTCTAAAGAGAAGAGTACATTCGTAAATGGACATAAAAGTTTATTGACTTTATTGAAAAATGAAAAATAACTGGGTCTGACCTCTGAGGAGCTGTGGCTGGTCGATGTTGTGGAAGGTGCTGGAGCAAAGCTCTCAGCTTTGGCAACCTCAGAGCTGGTGGTGGTGACATCGAGAGGCTCGCTGGGTGGCAGAGGGGAAAGAGGCAGAGCCAGCTTGTCACTGGTAGAGGGAAGCATTACATCATTGTAGAGAGGCACCTCCTTCAGCAGCTGGATGTCCGAATCTGTAACAGAAGGCACAGGGAGGTTAGATGGTTCCTGATTCCCACTGTGGAGAACTTTCGGTGTGTGTACACGAGACCACGAACCAGGGCAGCTGAAGTCCAGGGAGATGATGGCATCTCCAGCAGCTGGCGCCAGCAGGGTCAGGGCCTCTGGCTCTTCTTTCAGTTGGTCATACAGGCTAACCAGAGGCTGGGCCTCTACCGCCTGAGTGAACAGTCTGATCACGTCCAGCTCTGGAACTTTCTCCTCCTCCTTCAGCAAGGTTGGAGACATGTCGGGCTGGCTGCTCTTGACTACAACCTTTTCTTCCCCCACCTGTTCCTCCTTCACTGGCTTCACATCCTCAGTTTGCTCCAGAGAAAAGATCATTTTCTCCTCCTGGATGCCACTGTAACACAGTTATGAAACTGTAAGACTGAGTTGACTGAGTATTTTTAATGGTTCTGAAAATAACCACAAGACCATTCACACTGTCAGTAATCTTTTTTTGTAGATGCTATTTCTCCAGCTACCTCACTACACTTAAAGCAAACCAACACACTGACAACCTTTCTGAAAAGACTGACTCATCGAAGAGCATTAGTAGTACCTGAGCACAAAGTTGACACAGACAACACACTGTGGCTGGGAGTTCTTGTTGTTGTAGATGACAGTGGCTTGTGTTTCCACCCACACAAAGCCTCCCCTCTTAGCCAACATCCGGTACTGGCCTGTGCTGACCTGGCCCTTTGCAAACACTAAGAGCAGAGAGAAACAAAAGGGGAACAATATTAAAGATAGATATACACATTTTGTTAAAAGCTTGGCAAAAATAACAGGTGGAATTTGTTGTGGATTCAAGAGCAAGTTTTAATTCACTGCACTCTTTGTGTTCATGCTTACAGTTGTGGTGAGTCTTGGTAAGATGGTCTGAGTCCAGAGCGTGATAGTACTCATACACAGAGCGATTCAACAGGTCATCTGGATCATAACCCATGAGCTCAGTGATCCTGGACAAGCAAAAAACACAAGAGTTGAGTCTCCCATTGCAAAGTAGTCTTCTGTAGTACCTACACAGAACACTAGGTGGCTCTCTGTGACTATGCCAGTGAGAGTTTGGCATTAACAGCCAATAAAAAGTACAACACAGCTGAATGGATCCATTTTAAGCTTCTCAACATTCACTCAGACGAGCAAACTCACCTCTCGTCACAATACGTGAACTTCATGTCCATTGTGTGGCGGCTGAGAAATGTCTTGGTGTCCAGGGGGACCTCGATGTTGGAAGGGTGTTGGATGGGGTCACAGATCAAAACCAGGTAGGGGACAGGTGGCTCCTTGTGCCCATTGGAAGTGTCCTCAACATTGTTGTCATATACACGGATATGACCTGCGCAGTGGAGCACCTAGAGAGCGACAACAGGGGGGTCATAAGACTTTAATGACCATTTCCAGACCACAAGAACTGACAGACAGTTTTGACATTTTTAAAGAGTATTTCCTCATTGATTGCACAGAGGCCTACCTTCCATGTAGCTGATTTGACGTTGACAGTACGGCCTCTGCTTGTGAGAGTGCACTTCATTCGGAGGAAGAAGCTGCGCTCTGTGTTTGGTTCCTTGGTCTTTTTGGAGCCTGAAAACAATCAAACAGGAAGAGAAGTTAACTGCCTCTGATCATAAACTTCTGCTAGCCGCTCACATTTGCATTCTGAGGGGATGTTAAGCAGTAAAGGACTGTGGTCAGACATAGCAAGATAATTAAAGGAAGTGGAGTTGCAGCCTAGTAGCTGAAATAATATCAGTTTCTATCAAAGTGCCTGGCAGACAAAGCAAATGTGGGCTGCAATGAATGGCATGCATTGATAGGCATGCATTGATAGCAAATTATATTATGAATCACATTTCAAAGGGTTGAACGGGAATTAGTTTCACTTCAAAGCTCGCCTGATAGACTTGATTGAACTCGCTTTAAGTTCTACAAGAGCAAACATGTGTTATGCAAACAAAAAAGGAGGTGTGCCAGTGATGTCGCGTTCTGTTCCAGTAATGCTGTGTGAAAGGTCACTGAAAACACCAAACACCAGCCAACTCTGATCACTTTTAAGTGAGATAATAATAACTTGCTCTGACAGCCTCCTGGTCTGCACAGAGTGAATTCCCTGCTGAATGGAGCCTTGAGTGCTAGTGTGTTCCCCTACTCTGTCCACTAGTCAGCTCACCGTTGGTGTCCCTCACCTATTTTGTGGATCAGCATCTCCCTCAGCTCTTCCTGGTCGCAGGGATGTATGAAGTCATACACACTGTGTCCAGTCAGGTCAAACTGCAGCAGAAAGAGTGAGGACAGAGTATAAGTCAGTTTACCAAGTAGTTTAATTTTATAGCTGTGCATGTTAGACACTGCATGGTGACTCAAAATCTTCTTCAATAAAAGGCCTAACGTGTAAGACTTGGCTATATATCTGTATCAGTATCTATAGACAAAACAAAACCCAAATTAACCATATTTTTTTGCTTCTGACTCTAAGCATATTTATACCAGGTATCAACATGCGTCCTGGGTGATCCGATCACAAACGAATAGCGCTGAATACACATGTAAACACCCACCACGACACATTATGATATGACTCAGTGCACAACACAGTGGTTGTTTTGGTATCATTGCGCTAACGCTCCTTGACATGCCCATTTTGAGTTAGACGAAGTGTTGCATGACCGTCGTGACTGACACTGGAAGGAGATGTGTTGAATTCTGCTGACACAGACATCTCCAGCTGTACCGGCACAATTACTGACATGACTAGCAAGCATGCTAACGAGCAACTAGTAAGAGTATGGATGCAATAGCTGTGCGCAGTGCCCTTTAACCCTCTAGCGTAAGTGACATAGGCAGTAATAAGATCTGAACAAAGTGGTCATCTTGAGACGCATGATAGACACAGGTGTGAACAGCGATGTATCTCAGCTGTCCACCAGTGTTCGGATCACAAAAACACATGATAATACCAGGTATTAACAGACTCACTGTTTCCCATCAACCTTACGTTCTTTACTCCTGTTGTGTTTTTAAAGTTGCCACCCAGCAAGTCAAATCAGACCAACCTGTGCCAGCCCCAGGCACCTGTTGACATTCTCAGAGAGATAGATCATATCTCCGTCTTCAGACAGCACCATGAGAAAGCCATCGAGAACCTTTAGGTAGGAGCTGTTTAGTTGTATCTCAAGCTCTGTTTCCTCATCTGCCACTGGCTCATCTGCTGGAGATAACAAAAAAGGGGAGGGAAGAAAGATAAGAAAGAGCGTGACGATAGTAGGGAGAGAAAATAAAACACGAGGACATATAAAGACTTTGTTGTAAAAAGAACATGCAGGGCAGGATACTGAGACACCCAGAACATACAATGCACTACCCACAGAAAAGTCTGCAAAGGGATCTGTATCAGTGTTCATTACTTAAATCTAATGACTTAATGTAACCTTGCCTGGGTCCAGGACACTGACTCTGTCAACTACATACAGTTAACAGCTTGCTTGGCAATGTTTAACCATCTATTGCTGTTTTTTCCTGCATCTAAAACTGGCCTCACTTTTTCTTTCAGTCTTTTTAGGGTGTCATTTCTGTCAGCCAAAAGATCCTTTAATTTTTAAGTTATCTGTGGCTCATCACAGTGAAAAAAAAAAAAACCATGTAATTTTTGGCACCTTTATCAGAACAATTTGTTCTCAAGCTGCCTCTAAGATAATGAAATAATGAAAATTGCTGCACAATTTAATTATCACTTGGACAACAGAATTGAATGAATTAAAAATGACTAAGTGCCAAGCTAAATTGTCTACTCACAGTTACAACAACTACAGATACTGACCAGCACTGAGCAGTTTCCTCATGCGCAGGTAGCTGATGGTGAGCCTCATTATCGAGGCCTTGTCCAGGCCGGAGCTGACGCTGTGGGGCAGGGGCAGCTGCTGGGCCAGCTCGTAGAACACCTCCGACTCCTTCCCACGCCGGCATCGTGCTGCATCCCTTGACTTCTCCTTCCTTCGCTCCGAGCTCACCCTGCGGGAGACAGGTGGTGGGTCAGCCACAGCTTGGCCACGAACTAGTTTCGATCCAGCTATGCACACTACAAGAGCTGACATTCCTCCTTCCCAACTGAGTGTGTGTACAGAGTCTGGATGGCCACCGGCCTGTCACTTGGGAGGCTGCAGCAGCTGGAGTCTGCAACAAGCGAGCTCACAGCCAAGCCTCCGTCTGGACCCCGGTCAGACTCATTTACATACATGGCTATCTGCAACAGTTTTATTGGCTGCTGACCACAAGAAAAGGAGACCGCCCCCTAAAAGTGATAGGCTGGGAGGTGGGGCACGGATTCTCCTGTCTGTCTCTTGGTGCACAGCCAAGCTACAGTGCGACACCAATCATACTGACATTCGTCTGGCTGGGCGGATCTACAGGGAGGAGCATGATAATACTGGCACTAACTCAGACAATACAAAAATACAGATTGAGTGACACCTTCAAAAAGCAGGACAAACAAACTGTGATCACTTTACATGAGCATGCCTTGTAACTGCTTGCTGCTCGTAGTAGCTCCATTATAGATCCAACATTTATCCAGGCAGTTATCCAAGCTCTGGCTAATGGACTCTCACCACACTATAAACAATATCTTAAGACCTGGCAGTATTTTAAAAACGACAAAGAACAGCAGACTTTAAAGGACACAAGGACTTTCGCAATTCACTATTTAATCATTCACTCTATTTTATTGAGTTCTTGGCTTTTAAGCTAAACACTGGGCTTGAGCTGTAGCAAGGTTTACGGGATACTGAGGTATTTAGAAATCAATACCATCAAAAATACAGACACTATCTATTAAACTGAATTAGAGATGCTTCATTAAGGCAATGCATTATAGTGCACAGTTGAGCTGAGAAAGATGGGGACTGTGAGTGGTGGGGATAATGTTACAGGACTCGAGATAAAGAATAATGCTGCTGCCCCTGTTTGGGAGTATTGCCACAAAGAACCTTATCTTGAGACGACTTCTTCCGACCATAAAAGCAGTTCATTAGCCGAATGATTTTCTTCAACCCTTTGTCTCCTTCCACCACGGCAGCAAGTGTCATCATTTCCTCCAGCCTGAAGGGTATTTACTTCCTATCTATTCATTATTCAATGGGTCATAAGTATCTAAGGTCCAGGTAAAGCAAAAACACACTATGTGTACTAAGTTTGTCACAAAACATGTTATTAACCAACCAGCCAAATTTGAATGATTAAAATAAAAAATCACCATGTATATAAAATTAGGTTTCAAAATTGTGAAAAAAATGAGCTGGGGATTTAGAGCTGATCAAGCCGCTGCAAAGTGAAGTACACTCTTAAGGTGGGGACATAGTGTCTACATTGAATGGCCGTGGAGAGCTGCAGTCACGTGGATGTGCATGCGGTTCTATTCATAGTAAAACTGACCGTCCACTTCAGCCCCTGGCAGTAAACAGGAAAGCTTTGGGGTGAGTGCACTGTCCTCTTATTGCCGACATAAAAACACAAATATCCAAATGAAAACTAACTTCACTATGGTGAGGCAGGTGCAGCTGGCTTC